>NC_064929.1:174991653-175626166 GCF_023897955.1 Schistocerca gregaria
CTATTGCTTCAACTTAGAAGCTTCTTCTGTGTTCTTCTATGGTGCTTTTAGTGTCTCCGCATACCGCAGCACGCGACATACCTTTGCAGACGATAAATGTAATCGTTTCAGAGAGAAAAGCGGCCAATGTGACGATATGGCTTTAAGTCGATTCGATAACAAATCACGAAAACAGACGGATTTCTCAGGTTTTTACTACATATGATCACTTTTAACATTCTCCCGTGCAACGCGGCTGCTAGTCCTCCTTTCATGCAAAATCGTAAGGTCCTAGGCCATGTCTAAGCCACCAAAGCCAGCTAAAAAGTGAATAATCGACAGCTAAAACTTGAATTCTACTACTTCTTACTGGCTATTGCTTCAACTTAGAAGCTGCTTCTGTGTTCTACTATGGTGCTTTTAGTGTCTCCGCATACAGCAGCACGCGACATAGCTTTGCAGACGATAAATGTAACCGTTTCAGAGAGAAGAGCGGCAAATGTGACGATCTGGCTCTAAGTCGATATGATAACAAATGACGAAAACAGACGGATTTCTCAGGTTTTTTCTACATATGAACACTTTTAACATTCTCCCGTGCAACGCGGCTGCTAGTCCTCATTTCATGCAAAATCTTAAGGTCCTAGGTTATGTCCAAGCCACCAAAGCCGGCAAAAAGTGAATAATCGACAACTAAAACTTGAATTGTATTACTTCTTACTGGCTATTGCTTCAACTTAGAAGCTTCTTCTGTGTCTACTATGGTGCTTTTAGTGTCTCCGCATACCGCAGCACGCGACATAGCTTTGCAGACGATAAATGTAACCGTCTCAGAGAGAAAAGCGGCCAATGTGACGATCTGGCTTTAAGTCGAATCGATAACAAATGACGAAAACGGACGGATTTCTCAGGTTTTTACTACATATGAACACTTTTCGCATTCTCCCGTGCAACGCGGCTGCTATATTTCCTTTCAGTTTAATTTCATGAAAATCGTGAGGTCCTAGGTCATGTCCAAGCCACCGAAGCCGGCTAAAAAGTGCATAATCGCCAACTAAAACTTGAATTGTTCTACATCTTACTGGCTATTACTTCAACTTAAAGCTTCTTCTGTGTTCTACTATGGTGCTTTTCGTGTTTCCGCATACCGCAGCACGCGACATAGCTTTGCAGACGATAAATGTAACCGTCTCAGAGAGAAAAGCGGCCAATGTGACGATCTGGCTTCAAGTCGATTCGATAACAAATGACGAAAACGGACGGATTTCTCAGGTTTTTTCTACATATGAACACTTTTCACATTCTCCCGTGCAACGCGGCTGCTAGTCCTCCTTTCATGCAAATTCTTAAGGTCCTAGGTCATCTCCAAGCCACCAAAGAAGCCTAAAAAGTGAATAATCGACAATTGAAACTTGAATTTTACTACTTCTTACTGGCTATTGCTTCAACTTAGAAGCTTCTTCTGTGTTCTACTATGGTGCTTTTACTGTCTCCGCATACCGCAGCACGCGACATAGATTTGCAGACGATAAATGTAACCGTTTCAGAGAGAAGAGCGGCCAATGTAACGATCTGGCTCTAAGTCGATATGTTAACAAATGACGAAAACAGACGGATCTCTCAGGTTTTTACTACATATGAACATTTTTCACATTCTCCCGTGCAACGCGGATACTAGTCCTCCTTTCAAGCAAAATCTTAAGGTCCTAGGTCATGTCCAAGCCAGCAAAGCCGGCAAAAAAGTGAATAATCGACAAACAAAACTTGAATTGTACTACTTCTTACTGGCTATTGCTTCAACTTAGAAGCTTCTTCTGTGTTCTACTACGGTGCTTTTAGTGTCTCCGCATACCGCAGCACGCGACATAGCTTTGCAGACGATAAATGTAACCGTCTCAGAGAGAAAAGCGGCCAATGTGACGATCTGGCTTTAAGTCGATTCGATAACAAATGACGAAAACGGACGGAATTCTTAGGTTTTTACTACATATGAACACTTTTCGCATTCTCCCGTGCAACGCAGCTTCTATATCTCCTTTCATGCTAAATCGTAAGGTCCTAGGTCATGTCCAAGCCACCAAAGCCGGCTAAATAGTGAATAATCGAAAACTAAAATTTGAATTGTACTACTTCTTACTGGCTATTGCTTCAACTTAGAAGCTTCTTCTGTGTTCTACTATGGCGCTTTTAGTGTCTCCGCATACGCAGCACGCGACATAGCTTTGCAGACGATAAATGTAACCGTCTCAGAGAGAAAGGCGGCCAATGTGACGATATGGCTTTAAGTCGATTCGATAACAAATGACGAAAACAGACGGATTTCTCAGGTTTTTACTACATATGAACACTTTTCACATTCTCCCGTGCAACGCGGCAGCTATATCTCCTTTCATGCAAAATCGTAAGGTCCTAGGTCATGTCCAAGCCACCAAAGCCGGCTAAAAAGTAAATAATCGACAACCAAATTTTGAATTGTTCCTCTTCTTACTGGCTATTGCTTCAACTTAGAAGCTTCTTCTGTGTTATACTATGGTGCTTTTAGTGTCTCCGCATACCGCAGCACGCGACATAGATTTGCAGACGATAAATGTAACCGTTTCAGAGAGAAAAGCGGCCAATGTGACGATCTGGCTTTAAGTCGATTCGATAACAAATGACGAAAACGGATGGATTACTCAGGTTTTTACTACATATGAACACTTTTCACATTCTCCCGTGCAACGCGGCTGCTAGTCCTCATTTCATGCAAAATCTTAAGGTCCTAGGTCATGTCCAAGCCACCAAAGCCGCCAAAAAGTGAATAATCGACAACTAAAACTTGAATTGTACTACTTCTTACTGGCTATTGCTTCAACTTAGAAGCTTCTTCTGTGTCTACTATGGTGCTTTTACTGTCTCCGCATACCGCTGCACGCGACATAGCTTTGCAGACGATAAATGTAACCGTCTCAGAGAGAAAAGCGGCCAATGTGACGATCTGGCTTCAAGTCGATTCGATAACAAATGACGAAAACGGACGGATTACTCAGGTTTTTACTACATATGAACACTTTTCACATTCTCCCGTGCAACGCGGCTGCTAGTCCTCCTTTCATGCAAAATCGTAAGGTCCTAGGCCATGTCTAAGCCACCAAAGCCAGTTAAAAAGTGAATAATCGACAGCTAAAACTTGAATTGTACTACTTCATACTGGTTATTGCTTCAACTTAGAAGCTGCTTCTGTGTTCTACTATGGTGCTTTTAGTGTCTCCGCATACAGCAGCACGCGACATAGCTTTGCAGACGATAACTGTAACCGTTTCTGAGAGAAGAGCGACCAATGTGACGATCTGGCTCTAAGTCGATATGATAACAAATAACGAAAACAGACGGATTTCTCAGGTTTTTTCTACATATGAACACTTTTTACATTCTCCCGTGCAACGCGGCTGCTAGTCCTCCTTTCATGCAAAATCTTAAGGTCCTAGGTCATGTCCAAGCCACCAAAGCCGGCAAAAAGTGAATAATCGACAACTAAAACTTGAATTGTACTACTTCTTACTGGCTATTGCTTCAACTTAGAAGCTTCTTCTGTGTCTACTATGGTGCTTTTAGTGTCTCCGCATACCGCTGCACGCGACATAGCTTTGCAGACGATAAATGTAACCGTCTCAGAGAGAAAAGCGGCCAATGTGACGATCTGGCTTTAAGTCGATTCGATAACAAATGACGAAAACGGACGGATTTCTCAGGTTTTTACTACATATGAACACTTTTCGCATTCTCCCGTGCAACGCGGCTGCTATATTTCCTTTCAGTTTCCTTTCATGAAAATCGTAAGGTTCTAGGTCATATCCAAGCCACCAAAGCCGGCTAAAAAGTGAATAATCGCCAACTAAAACTTGAATTGTACTACATCTTACTGGCTATTACTTCAACTTAAAGCTTCTTCTGTGTTCTACTATGGTGCTTTGAGTGTTTCCGCATACCGCAGCACGCGACATAGCTTTGCAGACGATAAATGTATCCGTCTCAGAGAGAAAAGCGGCCAATGTGACGATCTGGCTTTAAGTCGGTCCGATAACAAATGACGAAAACGGACGGATTTCTGAGGATTTTACTACATATGAACCCTCTTCACATTCACCCGAACAACGCGGCTGCTAGTCATCCTTTCATGCAAAATCTTAAGGTTCCACCTCATGTCCAAGGCACCACAGCCGGCTAAAAATCAATAGTCGAAAACCAAAACTTGAATTGTACTTCTTCTTACTGACTTGCTTCAACTTAGAAGCTTCTTATGTGTTCTACTATGGTGCTTTTAGTGTCTCCGCATACCGCAGCACGCGACATAGCTTTGCAGACGATAAATGTAACCGTCTCAGAGAGAAAAGCGGCCAATGTGACGATCTGGCTTTAAGTCGATTCGATAACAAATGACGAAAACGGACGGATTTCTCAGGTTTTTTCTACATATGAACACTTTTCACATTCTCCCGTGCAACGCGGCTGCTAGTCCTCCTTCCAAGCAAAACCTTAATGTTCCACCTCATGTTTACGGCACCAAAGCCGCCTAAAAATCAATAAACGGTAACCAAAACTTGAATTGTACTGCTTGTTACTGGCTATTGCTTCAACTTAGAAGCTTCTTCTGTGTTCTACTATGGTGCTTATAGTGTCTCCGCATACCGCAGCACACAACATAGCTTTGCAGACGATAAATGTAACCGTCTCAGAGAGAAAAGCGGCCAATGTGACGATCTGGCTTTAAGTCGATTCGTTAACAAATGACGAAAACGGACGGATTCCTCAGGTTTTTTCTACATATGAACATTTTTCACATTCTCCCGTGCAAAGCGGCTGCTAGTCCTCCTTCCATGCAAAATCTTAATGTTCCATCTCATGTTCGAGGCACCAAAGCCGCCTAAAAATCAATAATCGGAAACCTAAACTTGAATTGTACTGCTTCTTACTGGCTATTGCTTCAACTTAGAAGCTTCTTCTGTGTTCTACTATGGTGCTTTTAGTGTCTCCGCATACCGCAGCACACGACATAGCTTTGCACACGATTAATGTAACCGTTTCAGAGAGAAGAGCGGCCAAAGGACGATCTGCCTTACGTCGATTCGATAACAAATGACCAAAACGGACGGATTTCACAGGTTTTCACTACATATGAAAACTTTTCACATTCTCCCCTACAACGCGGCTGCTAATCCTCCTTTCATACAAAATCTTAAGGTCGTAGGTCATGTCCATGCCACCAAAGCCGGCTAAAAATCAATACTCGATAACCAAAACTAGAATTGTACTGCTTCTTACTGACTATTGCTTCAACTTAGAAGCTTCTTCTGTGTTCTACTATGGTGCTTTTAGTGTCTCCGCATACCGCAGCACACGACATAGCTTTGCACACCATTAATGTAACCGTTTCAGAGAGAAGAGCGGCCAAAGGACGATCTGCCTTACGTCGATTCGATAACAAATGACCAAAACGGACGGATTTCACAGGTTTTTCACTACATATGAAACCTTTTTACATTCTCCCGTACAACGCGGCTGCTAATCCTCCTTTCATACAAATTATTAAGGTCGTAGGTCATGTCCATGCCACCAAAGCCGGCTAAAAATCAATACTCGATAACCAAAACTTGAATTGTACTGCTTCTTACTGACTATTGCTTCAACTTAGAAGCTTCTTCTGTGTTCTACTCTGGAGCTTTTAGTGTCTCCGCATACCGCAGCACACGACATAGCTTTGCAGACGATAAATGTAACCGTCTCAGAGAGAAAAGCGGCCAATGTGACGATCTGGCTTTAAGTCGATTCGATAACAAATGACGAAAACGGACGGATTTCTCAGGTTTTTACTACATATGAACCCTTTTCACATTCTCCCGGGCAACACGGCTGCTAGTCCTACTTTCATGCAATATCTTAAGGTCCTAGGTCATGTCCAAGCCACCAAAGCCATCTAAAAGTCAATAATCGATAACCAAAACTTGAATTGTACTGCTTCTTACTGACTATTGCTTCAACTTAGGAGCTTCTTATGTGTTCTACTATGGTGCTTTTAGTGTCTCCGCATACCGCAGCACGCGAGATAGCTTTGCAGACGATAAATGTAACCGCCTCAGAGAGAAAAGCGGCCAATGTGACGATCTGGCTTTAAGTCGATTCGATAACAAATGACGAAAACAGACGGATTTCTCAGGTTTTTTCTACATATGAACACTTTTTACATTCTCCCGTGCAACGCGGCTGCTAGTCCTCCTTTCATGCAAAATCTTAAGGTCCTAGGTCATGTCCAAGCCACCAAAGCCGGCAAAAAGTGAATAATCGACAACTAAAACTTGAATTGTACTACTTCTTACTGGCTATTGCTTCAACTTAGAAGCTTCTTCTGTGTCTACTATGGTGCTTTTAGTGTCTCCGCATACCGCTGCACGCGACATAGCTTTGCAGACGATAAATGTAACCGTCTCAGAGAGAAAAGCGGCCAATGTGACGATCTGGCTTTAAGTCGATTCGATAACAAATGACGAAAACGGACGGATTTCTCAGGTTTTTACTACATATGAACACTTTTCGCATTCTCCCGTGCAACGCGGCTGCTATATTTCCTTTCAGTTTCCTTTCATGAAAATCGTAAGGTTCTAGGTCATATCCAAGCCACCAAAGCCGGCTAAAAAGTGAATAATCGCCAACTAAAACTTGAATTGTACTACATCTTACTGGCTATTACTTCAACTTAAAGCTTCTTCTGTGTTCTACTATGGTGCTTTGAGTGTTTCCGCATACCGCAGCACGCGACATAGCTTTGCAGACGATAAATGTATCCGTCTCAGAGAGAAAAGCGGCCAATGTGACGATCTGGCTTTAAGTCGGTCCGATAACAAATGACGAAAACGGACGGATTTCTGAGGATTTTACTACATATGAACCCTCTTCACATTCACCCGAACAACGCGGCTGCTAGTCATCCTTTCATGCAAAATCTTAAGGTTCCACCTCATGTCCAAGGCACCAAAGCCGCCTAAAAGTCAATAAACGGTAACCAAAACTTGAATTGTACTGCTTCTTACTGGCTATTGCTTCAACTTAGAAGCTTCTTCTGTGTTCTACTATGGTGCTTTTAGTGTCTCCGCATACCGCAGCACACAACATAGCTTTGCAGACGATAAATGTAACCGTCTCAGAGAGAAAAGCGGCCAATGTGACGATATGGCTTTACGTCGATTGGATAACAAATGTCGAAAACGGACGGATTCCTCAGGTTTTTTCTACATATGAACACTTTTCACATTCTCCCGTGCAACGCGGCTGCTAATCCTCCTTCCAAGCAAAATCTTAATGTTCCACCTCATGTTTACGGCACCAAAGCCGCCTAAAAATCAATAAACGGTAACCAAAACTTGAATTGTACTGCTTGTTACTGGCTATTGCTTCAACTTAGAAGCTTCTTCTGTGTTCTACTATGGTGCTTATAGTGTCTCCGCATACCGCAGCACACAACATAGCTTTGCAGACGATAAATGTAACCGTCTCAGAGAGAAAAGCGGCCAATGTGACGATCTGGCTTTAAGTCGATTCGTTAACAAATGACGAAAACGGACGGATTCCTCAGGTTTTTTCTACATATGAACATTTTTCACATTCTCCCGTGCAAAGCGGCTGCTAGTCCTCCTTCCATGCAAAATCTTAATGTTCCATCTCATGTTCGAGGCACCAAAGCCGCCTAAAAATCAATAATCGGAAACCTAAACTTGAATTGTACTGCTTCTTACTGGCTATTGCTTCAACTTAGAAGCTTCTTCTGTGTTCTACTATGGTGCTTTTAGTGTCTCCGCATACCGCAGCACACGACATAGCTTTGCACACGATTAATGTAACCGTTTCAGAGAGAAGAGCGGCCAAAGGACGATCTGCCTTACGTCGATTCGATAACAAATGACCAAAACGGACGGATTTCACAGGTTTTCACTACATATGAAAACTTTTCACATTCTCCCCTACAACGCGGCTGCTAATCCTCCTTTCATACAAAATCTTAAGGTCGTAGGTCATGTCCATGCCACCAAAGCCGGCTAAAAATCAATACTCGATAACCAAAACTAGAATTGTACTGCTTCTTACTGACTATTGCTTCAACTTAGAAGCTTCTTCTGTGTTCTACTATGGTGCTTTTAGTGTCTCCGCATACCGCAGCACACGACATAGCTTTGCACACCATTAATGTAACCGTTTCAGAGAGAAGAGCGGCCAAAGGACGATCTGCCTTACGTCGATTCGATAACAAATGACCAAAACGGACGGATTTCACAGGTTTTTCACTACATATGAAACCTTTTTACATTCTCCCGTACAACGCGGCTGCTAATCCTCCTTTCATACAAATTATTAAGGTCGTAGGTCATGTCCATGCCACCAAAGCCGGCTAAAAATCAATACTCGATAACCAAAACTTGAATTGTACTGCTTCTTACTGACTATTGCTTCAACTTAGAAGCTTCTTCTGTGTTCTACTCTGGAGCTTTTAGTGTCTCCGCATACCGCAGCACACGACATAGCTTTGCAGACGATAAATGTAACCGTCTCAGAGAGAAAAGCGGCCAATGTGACGATCTGGCTTTAAGTCGATTCGATAACAAATGACGAAAACGGACGGATTTCTCAGGTTTTTACTACATATGAACCCTTTTCACATTCTCCCGGGCAACACGGCTGCTAGTCCTACTTTCATGCAATATCTTAAGGTCCTAGGTCATGTCCAAGCCACCAAAGCCATCTAAAAGTCAATAATCGATAACCAAAACTTGAATTGTACTGCTTCTTACTGACTATTGCTTCAACTTAGGAGCTTCTTATGTGTTCTACTATGGTGCTTTTAGTGTCTCCGCATACCGCAGCACGCGAGATAGCTTTGCAGACGATAAATGTAACCGCCTCAGAGAGAAAAGCGGCCAATGTGACGATCTGGCTTTAAGTCGATTCGATAACAAATGACGAAAACGGACGGATTTCTTAGGTTTTTACTCTATATGAAAACTTTTCACATTCTCCCGTGCAACGCGGCTGCTAGTCCTCCTTTCATGCTAAATCTTAAGGTCCTAGGTCATGTCCAAGCCACCAAAGCTGGCTAAAAAGTGAATAATAGACAACTAAAACTTGATTTGTACTACATCTTACTGCCTATTGCTTCAACTTAGAAGCTTCTTCTGTGTTCTACTATGGTGCATTTAGTGTCTCCGCATTCTGCAATACGCGACATAGTTTTGCACACGATAAATGTAACCGTTTAATAGAGAAGAGCGGCTAATGTGACGATCTGACATTAACTCGAATCGATACCAAATGACGAAAACGGGCCGATTTCTTAGGTTTTTACTACATATGAACACTTTTCACATTCTCCCGTGCAACGCGGCTGCTAGTCCTCCTTTCATGCAAAATCTTAAGGTCCTAGGCCATGTCTAAGCCACCAAGCCAGTTAAAATGTGAATAATCGACAACTAAAAGAATTCTACTACTTCTTACTGGCTATTGCTTCAACTTAGAAGTTGCTTCTGTGTTCTACTATGGTGCTTTTACTGTCTCCGCATACCGCAGCACGCGACATAGATTTGCAGACGATAAATGTAACCGTTTCAGAGAGAAGAGCGGCCAATGTGACGATCTGGCTCTAAGTCGATATGATAACAAATGACGAAAACAGACGGATTTCTCAGGTTTTTACTACATATGAACACTTTTCACATTCTCCCGTGCAACGCAGCTGCTAGTCCTCTTTTCATGCAAAATCGTAAGGTCCTAGGTCATGTCCAAGCAACCAAAGCCGGCAAAAAAGTGAATAATCGACAAATAAAACTTGAATTGTACTACTTCTTACTGGCTATTGCTTCAACTTAGAAGCTTCTTCTGTGTTCTACTACGGTGCTTTTAGTGTCTGCGCATACCGCAGCACGCGACATAGCTTTGCAGACGATAAAAGTAACCGTCTCAGAGAGAAAAGCGGCCAATGTGACGATCTGGCTTTAAGTCGATTCGATAACAAATGATGAAAACGGACGGATTTCTCAGTTTTTTTTACATATGAACACTTTTCACATTCTCCCGTGCAACACGGCTGCAAGTCCTCCTTTTATGCAAAATCTTAAGATCCTAGGTCATGTCCAAGCCACGAAAGCCGGCTAAAAAGTGAATAATCGCCAACTTAAACTTGAATTGTACTACATCTTACTGGCTATTACTTCAACGTAAAGCTTCTTCTGTGTTCTACTATGGTGCTTTTCGTGTTTCCGCATACCGCAGCACGCGACATAGCTTTGCAGACGATAAATGTAACCGTCTCAGAGAGAAAAGCGGCCAATGTGACGATCTGGCTTTAAGTCGGTCCGATAACAAATGACGAAAACGGACGGATTTCTGAGGTTTTTACTACATATGAACACTTTTCACATTCTCCCGTGCAACGCGGCTGCTAGTCATCCTTTCATGCAAAATCTTAAGGTTCCACCTCATGTCCAAGGCACCACAGCCGGCTAAAAATCAATAGTCGAAAACCAAAACTTGAATTGTACTGCTTCTTACTGACTATTGCTTCAACTTAGAAGCTTCTTATGTGTTCTACTATGGTGCTTTTAGTGTCTCCGCATACCGCAGCACGCGACATAGCTTTGCAGACTATAAATGTAACCGTCTCAGAGAGAAAAGCGGCCAATGTGACGATCTGGCTTTAAGTCGATTCGATAACAAATGACGAAAACGGACGGATTTCTCAGGTTTTTACTACATATGAACCCTTTTCATATTCTCCCGTGCAACGCGGCTGCTAGTCCTCCTTTCATGCAAAATCTTAAGGTTCCACCTCATGTCCAAGGCACCACAGCCGGCTAAAAATCAATAGTCGAAAACCAAAACTTGAATTGTACTGCTTCTTACTGACTATTGCTTCATCTTAAAAGCTTCTTATGTGTTCTACTATGGTGCTTTTAGTGTCTCCGCATACCGCAGCACGCGACATAGCTTTGCAGACGATAAATGTAACCGTCTCAGAGAGAAAAGCGGCCAATGTGACGATCTGGCTTTAAGTCGATTCGATAACAAATGACGAAAACGGACGGATTTATCAGTTTTTTTTACATATGTACACTTTTCACATTCTCCCGTGCAACACGGCTGCAAGTCCTCCTTTTATGCAAAATCTTAAGATCCTAGGTCATGTCTAAGCCACGAAAGCCGGCTAAAAAGTGAATAATCGCCAACTTAAACTTGAATTGTACTACGTCTTACTGGCTATTACTTCAACTTAAAGTTTCTTCTGTGTTCTACTATGGTGCTTTTAGTGTCTCCGCATACCGCAGCACGCGACATAGCTTTGCAGACGATAAATGTAACCGTCTCAGAGAGAAAAGCGGCCAATGTGACGATCTGGCTTTAAGTCGATTCGTTAACAAATGACGAAAACGGACGGATTCCTCAGGTTTTTTCTACATATGAACATTTTTCACATTCTCCCGTGCAAAGCGGCTGCTAGTCCTCCTTCCATGCAAAATCTTAATGTTCCATCTCATGTTCGAGGCACCAAAGCCGCCTAAAAATCAATAATCGGTAACCTAAACTTGAATTGTACTGCTTCTTACTGGCTATTGCTTCAACTTAGAAGCTTCTTCTGTGTTCTACTATGGTGCTTTTAGTGTCTCCGCATACCGCAGCACACGACATAGCTTTGCACACGATTAATGTAACCGTTTCAGAGAGAAGAGCGGCCAAAGGACGATCTGCTTTACGTCGATTCGATAACAAATGACCAAAACGGACGGATTTCACAGGTTTTCACTACATATGAAAACTTTTCACATTCTCCCCTACAACGCGGCTGCTAATCCTCCTTTCATACAAAATCTTAAGGTCGTAGGTCATGTCCATGCCACCAAAGCCGGCTAAAAATCAATACTCGATAACCAAAACTAGAATTGTACTGCTTCTTACTGACTATTGCTTCAACTTAGAAGCTTCTTCTGTGTTCTACTATGGTGCTTTTAGTGTCTCCGCATACCGCAGCACACGACATAGCTTTGCACACCATTAATGTAACCGTTTCAGAGAGAAGAGCGGCCAAAGGACGATCTGCCTTACGTCGATTCGATAACAAATGACCAAAACGGACGGATTTCACAGGTTTTTCACTACATATGAAACCTTTTTACATTCTCCCGTACAACGCGGCTGCTAATCCTCCTTTCATACAAATTATTAAGGTCGTAGGTCATGTCCATGCCACCAAAGCCGGCTAAAAATCAATACTCGATAACCAAAACTTGAATTGTACTGCTTCTTACTGACTATTGCTTCAACTTAGAAGCTTCTTCTGTGTTCTACTCTGGAGCTTTTAGTGTCTCCGCATACCGCAGCACACGACATAGCTTTGCAGACGATAAATGTAACCGTCTCAGAGAGAAAAGCGGCCAATGTGACGATCTGGCTTTAAGTCGATTCGATAACAAATGACGAAAACGGACGGATTTCTCAGGTTTTTACTACATATGAACCCTTTTCACATTCTCCCGGGCAACACGGCTGCTAGTCCTACTTTCATGCAATATCTTAAGGTCCTAGGTCATGTCCAAGCCACCTAAGCCAGCTAAAAGTCAATAATCGATAACCAAAACTTGAATTGTACTGCTTCTTACTGACTATTGCTTCAACTTAGGAGCTTCTTATGTGTTCTACTATGGTGCTTTTAGTGTCTCCGCATACCGCAGCACGCGACATAGCTTTGCAGACGATAAATGTAACCGCCTCAGAGAGAAAAGCGGCCAATGTGACGATCTGGCTTTAAGTCGATTCGATAACAAATGACGAAAACGGACGGATTTCTTAGGTTTTTACTCTATATGAAAACTTTTCACATTCTCCCGTGCAACGCGGCTGCTAGTCCTCCTTTCATGCTAAATCTTCAGGTCCTAGGTCATGTCCAAGCCAAAAAGATGGCTAAAAAGTGAATAATAGACAACTAAAACTTGATTTGTACTACATCTTACTGCCTATTGCTTCAACTTAGAAGCTTCTTCTGTGTTCTACTATGGTGCATTTAGTGTCTCCGCATTCTGCAATACGCGACATAGTTTTGCACACGATAAATGTAACCGTTTAATAGAGAAGAGCGGCTAATGTGACGATCTGACATTAACTCGAATCGATACCAAATGACGAAAACGGGCCGATTTCTTAGGTTTTTACTACATATGAACACTTTTCACATTCTCCCGTGCAACGCGGCTGCTAGTCCTCCTTTCATGCAAAATCTTAAGGTCCTAGGCCATGTCTAAGCCACCAAGCCAGTTAAAATGTGAATAATCGACAACTAAAAGAATTCTACTACTTCTTACTGGCTATTGCTTCAACTTAGAAGTTGCTTCTGTGTTCTACTATGGTGCTTTTACTGTCTCCGCATACCGCAGCACGCGACATAGATTTGCAGACGATAAATGTAACCGTTTCAGAGAGAAGAGCGGCCAATGTGACGATCTGGCTCTAAGTCGATATGATAACAAATGACGAAAACAGACGGATTTCTCAGGTTTTTACTACATATGAACACTTTTCACATTCTCCCGTGCAACGCAGCTGCTAGTCCTCTTTTCATGCAAAATCGTAAGGTCCTAGGTCATGTCCAAGCAACCAAAGCCGGCAAAAAAGTGAATAATCGACAAATAAAACTTGAATTGTACTACTTCTTACTGGCTATTGCTTCAACTTAGAAGCTTCTTCTGTGTTCTACTACGGTGCTTTTAGTGTCTGCGCATACCGCAGCACGCGACATAGCTTTGCAGACGATAAAAGTAACCGTCTCAGAGAGAAAAGCGGCCAATGTGACGATCTGGCTTTAAGTCGATTCGATAACAAATGATGAAAACGGACGGATTTCTCAGTTTTTTTTACATATGAACACTTTTCACATTCTCCCGTGCAACACGGCTGCAAGTCCTCCTTTTATGCAAAATCTTAAGATCCTAGGTCATGTCCAAGCCACGAAAGCCGGCTAAAAAGTGAATAATCGCCAACTTAAACTTGAATTGTACTACATCTTACTGGCTATTACTTCAACGTAAAGCTTCTTCTGTGTTCTACTATGGTGCTTTTCGTGTTTCCGCATACCGCAGCACGCGACATAGCTTTGCAGACGATAAATGTAACCGTCTCAGAGAGAAAAGCGGCCAATGTGACGATCTGGCTTTAAGTCGGTCCGATAACAAATGACGAAAACGGACGGATTTCTGAGGTTTTTACTACATATGAACACTTTTCACATTCTCCCGTGCAACGCGGCTGCTAGTCATCCTTTCATGCAAAATCTTAAGGTTCCACCTCATGTCCAAGGCACCACAGCCGGCTAAAAATCAATAGTCGAAAACCAAAACTTGAATTGTACTGCTTCTTACTGACTATTGCTTCAACTTAGAAGCTTCTTATGTGTTCTACTATGGTGCTTTTAGTGTCTCCGCATACCGCAGCACGCGACATAGCTTTGCAGACTATAAATGTAACCGTCTCAGAGAGAAAAGCGGCCAATGTGACGATCTGGCTTTAAGTCGATTCGATAACAAATGACGAAAACGGACGGATTTCTCAGGTTTTTACTACATATGAACCCTTTTCATATTCTCCCGTGCAACGCGGCTGCTAGTCCTCCTTTCATGCAAAATCTTAAGGTTCCACCTCATGTCCAAGGCACCACAGCCGGCTAAAAATCAATAGTCGAAAACCAAAACTTGAATTGTACTGCTTCTTACTGACTATTGCTTCATCTTAAAAGCTTCTTATGTGTTCTACTATGGTGCTTTTAGTGTCTCCGCATACCGCAGCACGCGACATAGCTTTGCAGACGATAAATGTAACCGTCTCAGAGAGAAAAGCGGCCAATGTGACGATCTGGCTTTAAGTCGATTCGATAACAAATGACGAAAACGGACGGATTTATCAGTTTTTTTTACATATGTACACTTTTCACATTCTCCCGTGCAACACGGCTGCAAGTCCTCCTTTTATGCAAAATCTTAAGATCCTAGGTCATGTCTAAGCCACGAAAGCCGGCTAAAAAGTGAATAATCGCCAACTTAAACTTGAATTGTACTACGTCTTACTGGCTATTACTTCAACTTAAAGTTTCTTCTGTGTTCTACTATGGTGCTTTTAGTGTTTCCGCATACCGCAGCACGCTACATAGCTTTGCAGACGATAAATGTAACCGTCTCAGTGAGAAAAGCGGCCAATGTGACGATATGGCTTTAAGTCGATTCGATAACAAATGACGAAAACGGACGGATTTCTCAGGTTTTTACTACATATGAAAACTTTTCACATTCTCCCGTGCAACGCGGCTGCTAGTCCTCCTTTCATGCTAAATCTTAAGGTCCTAGGTCTTGTCCAAGCCATCAAAGCCAGTTAAAAAGTGAATAATCGACAACTAAAAGAATTCTACTACTTCTTACAGGCTATTGCTTCAACTTAGATGTTGCTTCTGTGTTCTACTATGGTGCTTTTACTGTCTCCGCATACCGCAGCGCACGACATAGCTTTGCACACGATTAATGTAACCGTTTCAGAGAGAAGAGCGGCCAAAGGACGATCTGCCTTACGTCGATTCGATAACAAATGACCAAAACGGACGGATTTCACAGGTTTTCACTACATATGAAAACTTTTCACATTCTCCCCTACAACGCGGCTGCTAATCCTCCTTTCATACAAAATCTTAAGGTCGTAGGTCATGTCCATGCCACCAAAGCCGGCTAAAAATCAATACTCGATAACCAAAACTAGAATTGTACTGCTTCTTACTGACTATTGCTTCAACTTAGAAGCTTCTTCTGTGTTCTACTATGGAGCTTTTAGTGTCTCCGCATACCGCAGCACACGACATAGCTTTGCACACGATTAATGTAACCGTTTCAGAGAGAAGAGCGGCCAAAGGACGATCTGCCTTACGTCGATTCGATAACAAATGACCAAAACGGTCGGATTTCACAGGTTTTTCACTACATATGAAACCTTTTTACATTCTCCCGTACAACGCGGCTGCTAATCCTCCTTTCATACAAAATATTAAGGTCGTAGGTCATGTCCATGCCACCAAAGCCGGCTAAAAATCAATACTCGATAACCAAAACTTGAATTGTACTGCTTCTTGCTGACTATTGCTTCAACTTAGAAGCTTCTTCTGTGTTCTACTCTGGAGCTTTTAGTGTCTCCGCATACCGCAGCACGCGACATAGCTTTGCAGACGATAAATGTAACCGTCTCAGAGAGAAAAGCGGCCAATGTGACGATCTGGCTTTAAGTCGATTCGATAACAAATGACGAAAACGGACGGATTTCTCAGGTTTTTACTACATATGAACCCTTTTCACATTCTCCCGGGCAACACGGCTGCTAGTCCTACTTTCATGCAATATCTTAAGGTCCTAGGTCATGTCCAAGCCACCAAAGCCGGCTAAAAGTCAATAATCGATAACCAAAACTTGAATTGTACTGCTTCTTACTGACTATTGCTTCAACTTAGGAGCTTCTTATGTGTTCTACTATGGTGCTTTTAGTGTCTCCGCATACCGCAGCACGCGACATAGCTTTGCAGACGATAAATGTAACCGCCTCAGAGAGAAAAGCGGCCAATGTGACGATCTGGCTTTAAGTCGATTCGATAACAAATGACGAAAACGGACGGATTTCTCAGGTTTTTACTACATATGAAAACTTTTCACATTATCCCGTGCAACGCGGCTGCTAGTCCTCCTTTCATGCTAAATCTTAAAGTCCTAGGTCATGTCCAAGCCACCAAAGCTGGCTAAAAAGTGAATAATAGACAACTAAAACTTGAATTGTACTACATCTTACTGGCTATTGCTTCAACTTAGAAGCTTCTTCTGTGTTCTACTATGGTGCATTTAGTGTCTCCGCATTCTGCAATACGCGACATAGTTTTGCACACGATAAATGTAACCGTTTAATAGAGAAGAGCGGCTAATGTGACGATCTGACATTAACTCGAATCGATACCAAATGACGAAAACGGGCCGATTTCTTAGGTTTTTACTACATATGAACACTTTTCACATTCTCCCGTGACACGCGGCTGCTAGTCCTCCTTTCATGCAAAATCTTAAGGTCCTATACCATGTCTAAGCCACCAAAGCCAGTTAAAATGTGAATAATCGACAACTAAAAGAATTCTACTACTTCTTACTGGCTATTGCTTCAACTTAGAAGCTTCTTCTGTGTTCTACTACGGTGCTTTTAGTGTCTCCGCATACCGCAGCACGCGACATAGCTTTGCAGACGATAAAAGTAACCGTCTCAGAGAGAAAAGCGGCCAATGTGACGATCTGGCTTTAAGTCGATTCGATAACAAATGACGAAAACGGACGGATTTCTCAGTTTTTTTTTTTTACATATGAACACTTTTCACATTCTCCCGTGCAACACGGCTGCAAGTCCTCCTTTTATGCAAAATCTTAAGATCCTAGGTCACGTCTAAGCCACGAAAGCCGGCTAAAAAGTGAATAATCGCCAACTTAAACTTGAATTGTACTACATCTTACTGGCTATTACTTCAACTTAAAGCTTCTTCTGTGTTCTAGTATGGTGCTTTTCGTGTTTCCGCATACCGCAGCACGCGACATAGCTTTGCAGACGATAAATGTAACCGTCTCAGAGAGAAAAGCGGCCAATGTGACGATCTGGCTTTAAGTCGGGTCGATAACAAATGACGAAAACGGACGGAATTCTGAGGTTTTTACTACATATGAACACTTTTCACATTCTCCCGTGCAACGCGGCTGCTAGTCATCCTTTCATGCAAAATCTTAAGGTTCCACCTCATGTCCAAGGCACCACAGCCGGCTAAAAATCAATAGTCGAAAACCAAAACTTGAATTGTACTGCTTCTTACTGACTATTGCTTCAACTTAGAAGCTTCTTATGTGTTCTACTATGGTGCTTTTAGTGTCTCCGCATACCGCAGCACGCGACATAGCTTTGCAGACTATAAATGTAACCGTCTCAGAGAGAAAAGCGGCCAATGTGACGATCTGGCTTTAAGTCGATTCGATAACAAATGACGAAAACGGACGGATTTCTCAGGTTTTTACTACATATGAAAACATTTCACATTCTCCCGTGCAACGCGGCTGCAAGTCCTCCTTTCATGCTAAATCTTAAGGTCCTAGGTCTTGTCCAAGCCATCAAAGCTGGCTAAAAAGTGAATAATAGACAACTAAAGCTTGAATTGTACTACTTCTTACTGGCTATTGCTTCAACTTAGAAGCTTCTTCTGTGTTCTACTATGGTGCTTTTAGTGTCTCCGCATACCGCAGCACGCGACATAGCTTTGCAGACGATAAATGTAACCGTCTCAAAGAGAAAAGCGGCCAATGTGACTATCTGGCTTAATGTCGCTTCTATAACAAATGAAGAAAACAGACGGACTTCTCAGGTTTTTACTACATATGAACACTTTTCACATTCTCCCGTGCAACGCGGCTGCTAGTCCTCCTTTCATGCAAAATCTTAAGGTCCTAGGCCATGTCTAAGCCACCAAAGCCAGTTAAAAAGTGAATAATCGACAACTAAAAGAATTCTACTACTTCTTACTGGCTATTGCTTCAACTTAGATGTTGCTTCTGTGTTCTACTATGGTGCTTTTACTGTCTCCGCATACCGCAGCACGCGACATAGATTTGCAGACGATAAATGTAACCGTTTCCGAGAGAAGAGCGGCCAATGTGACGATCTGGCTCTAAGTCGATATGTTAACAAATGACGAAAACAGACGGATTTCTCAGGTTTTTACTACATATGTACACTTTTCACATTCTCCCGGGCAACGCGGCTGCTAGTCCTCTTTTCATGCAAAATCTTAAGGTCCTAGGTCATGTCCAAGCAACCAAAGCCGGCAAAAAAGTGAATAATCGACAACTACAACTTGAATTGTACTACTTCTTACTGGCTATTGCTTCAACTTAGAAGCTTCTTCTGTGTTCTACTATGGTGCGTTTAGTGTCTCCGCATACCGCAGCACGCGACATAGCTTTGCAGACGATAAATGTAACCGTCTCAGAGAGAAAAGCGGCCAATGTGACGATCTGGCTTTAAGTCGCTTCTATAACAAATGACGAAAACAGACGGATTTCTCAGGTTTTTACTACATATGAACACTTTTCACATTCTCCCGTGCAACGCGGCTGCTAGTCCTCCTTTCATGCAAAACCTTAAGGTCCTAGGGCATGTCTGAGCCACCAAAGCCAGTTAAAAAGTGAATAATCGACAACTAAAAGAATTGTACTACTTCTTACTGGCTATCGCTTCAACTTAGAAGTTGCTTCTGTGTTCTACTATGGTGCTTTCAGTGTCTCTGCATTCCGCAGCACGCGACATACCTTTGCAGACGATAAATGTAACCGTCTCAGAGAGAAAAGCGGCCAATGTGACGATGTGGCTTTAAGTCGATTCGACAACAAATGACGAAAACGGACGGATTTCTCAGGTCTTTTTTACATATGAACACTTTTCACATTCTCCCGTGCAACGGGGCTGGTAGTCCTCATTTTAAGCAAAATCTTAAGATCCTAGGTCATGTCAAAGCCACCAAAGCCGGCTAAATTGAATAATCGACAAGTAAAACTTGAATTGTACTACTTCTTACTGGCTATTGCTTTATTTTAGAAGTTTCTTCTGTGTTCTACTATGGTGCTTTTAGTGTCTCCGCATACCGCAGCACGCGACATAGCTTTGCACACGTTAAATGGAACCGTTTCAGAGAGAAGAGCGGCCAATGTGACGATCTGGCTTCAAGTCGATTCGATAACAAATGACGAAAACGGACGGATTTCACAAGTTTTTTCTACATATGAACGCTTTTCACATTCTCCCGTGCAACGCGGCTGCTAGTCCTCCTTCCATGCAAAATCATAATGTTCCAGCTCATGTTCAAGGCACCAAAGCCGCCTAAAAATCAATAATCGGTAACCAAAACATGAATTGTACTGCTTCTTACTGGCTATTGCTTCATCTTAGAAGCTTCTTCTGTGTTCTACTACGGTGCCTTTAGTGTCTCCGCATACCGCAGCACGCGACATAGCTTTGCAGACGATAAATGTAACCGTCTCAGAGAGAAAAGCGGCCAATGTGACGATCTGGCTTTAATTCGATTCGATAACAAATGACGAAAACGGACGGATTTCTAAGGTTTTTACTACATATGAACACCTTTCGCATTCTCCCGTGCAACGCTTCTGCTATATCTCCTTTCATGCTAAATCGTAAGGTCCTAGGTCATGTCCAAGCCACCAAAGCCGGCTAAAAAGTGAATAATCGACAACTAAAACTTGAATTGTACTACTTCTTACTGGATATTGCTTCAACTTAGAAGCTTCTTCGGTGTTCTACTATGGTGCTTTTACTGTCTCCGCATACCGCAGCACGCGACATAGATTTGCAGACGATAAATGTAACCGTTTCAGAGAGAAGAGCGGCCAATGTGACGATCTGGCTCTAAGTCGATATGATAACAAATGACGAAAACAGACGGATTTCTGAGGTTTTTACTACATATGAACACTTTTCACATTCTCCCGTGCAACGCGGCTGCCAGTCCTCTTTTCATGCAAAATCTTAAGGTCCTAGGTCATGTCCAAGCAACTAAAGCAGGCAAAAAAGTGAATAATCGACAAACAAAACTTGAATTGTACTACTTCTTACTGGCTATTGCTTCAACTTAGAAGCTTCTTCTGTGTTCTACTACGGTGCTTTTAGTGTCTCCGCATACCGCAGCACGCGACATAGCTTTGCAGACGATAAATGTAACAGTCTCAGAGAGAAAAGCGGCCGATGTGACGATGTGGCTTTAAGTCGATTCGATAAAAAGTGACGAAAACGGACGGATTTCTCAGTTTTTTTTTACATATGAACACTTTTCACATTCTCCCGTGCAACACGGCTGCAAGTCCTCCTTTTATGCAAAATCTTAAAATCCTAGGTGATGTCCAAGCCACCAAAGCCGGCTAAAAAGTGAATAATCGCCAACTTAAACTTGCATTGTACTACATCTAACTGGCTATTACTTCAACTTAAAGTTTCTTCTGTGTTCTACTATGGTGCTTTTAGTGTTTCCGCATACCGCAGCACGCGACATAGCTTTGCAGACGATAAATGTAACCGTCTCAGAGAGAAAAGCGGCCAATGTAACGATATGGCTTTAAGTCGATTCGATAACAAATGACGAAAAAGGACGGATTTCTCAGGTTTTTACTACATATGAACCATTTGCACATTCTCCCGTGCAACGCGGCTGCTAGTCCTCCTTTCATGCAAAATCTTAAGGTTCCACCTCATGTCCAAGGCACCACAGCCGGCTAAAAATCAATAGTCGAAAACCAAAACTTGAATTGTACTGCTTCTTACTGACTATTGCTTCAACTTAGAAGCTTCTTATGTGTTCTACTATGGTGCTTTTAGTGTCTCCGCATACCGCAGCACGCGACATAGCTTTGCAGACGATAAATGTAACCGTCTCAGAGAGAAAAGCGGCCAATGTGACGATCTGGCTTTAAGTCGATTCGATAACAAATGACGAAAACGGACGGATTTCTCAGTTTTTTTTACATATGAACACTTTTTACATTCTCCCGTGCAACACGGCTGTAAGTCCTCCTTTTATGCAAAATCTTAAGATCCTAGGTCATGTCCAAGCCACCAAAGCCGGCTAAAAAGGGAATAATCGCAAACTAAAACTTGAATTGTACTACATCTTACTGGCTATCACTTCAACTTAAAGCTTCTTCTGTGTTCTACTATGGTGCTTTTAGTGTTTCCGCATACCGCAGCACGCGACATAGCTTTGCAGACGATAAATGTAACCGTCTCAGAGAGAAAAGCGGCCAATGTGACGATCTGGCTTAATGTCGATTCGATAACAAATGACGAAAACGGACGGATTTCTCAGGTTTTTACTACATATGAACCCTATTCACATTCTCCCGTGCAACGCGGCTGCTAGTCCTCCTTTCATGCAAAATCTTAAGGTCCTAGGCCATGTATAAGCCACCAAAGCCAGTTAAAAAGTGAATAATCGACAACTAAAAGAATTCTACTACTTCTTACTGGCTATTGCTTCAACTTAGAAGTTGCTTCTGTGTTCTACTATGGTGCTTTTACTGTCTCCGCATACCGCAGCACGCGACATCGATTTGCAGACGATAAATGTAACCGTTTCAGCCACAAGAGCGGCCAATGTGACGATCTGGCTCTAAGTCGATATGTTAACAAATGACGAAAACAGACGGATTTCTCAAATATTTACTGCATATGTACACTTTTCACATTCTCCCGTGCAACACGGCTGCAAGTCCTCCTTTTATGCAAAATCTTAAGATCCTAGGTCATGTCCAAGCCACCAAAGCTGGCTAAAAAGTGAATAATCGACAACTATAACTTGAATTGTACTACTTCTTACTGGCTATTGCTTCAACTTAGAAGCTTCTTCTGTGTTCTACTATGGTGCTTTTAGTGTCTCCGCATACCGCAGCACGCGACATAGCTTTGCAGACGATAAATGTAACCGTCTCAGAGAGAAAAGCGGCCAATGTGACGATCTGGCTTTAAGTCGCTTCTATAACAAATGACGAAAACAGACGGATTTCTCAGGTTTTTACTACATATGAACACTTTTCACATTCTCCCGTGCAACGCGGCTGCTAGTCCTCCTTTCATGCAAAACCTTAAGGTCCTAGGGCATGTCTGAGCCACCAAAGCCAGTTAAAAAGTGAATAATCGACAACTAAAAGAATTGTACTACTTCTTACTGGCTATTGCTTCAACTTAGAAGTTGCTTCTGTGTTCTACTATGGTGCTTTCAGTGTCTCTGCATTCCGCAGCACGCGACATAGCTTTGCAGACGATAAATGTAACCGTCTCAGAGAGAAAAGCGGCCAATGTGACGATCTGGCTTTAATTCGATTCGATAACAAATGACGAAAACAGACGGATTTCTAAGGTTTTTACTCCATATGAACACCTTTCGCATTCTCCCGTGCAACGCTTCTGCTATATCTCCTTTCATGCTAAATCGTAAGGTCCTAGGTCATGTCCAAGCCACCAAAGCCGGCTAAAAAGTGAATAATCGACAACTAAAACTTGAATTGTACTACTTCTTACTGGATATTGCTTCTACTTAGAAGCTTCTTCTGTGTTCTACTATGGTGCTTTTACTGTCTCCGCATACCGCAGCACGCGACATAGATTTGCAGACGATAAATGTAAGCGTTTCAGAGAGAAGAGCGGCCAATGTGACGATCTGGCTCTAAGTCGATATGATAACAAATGACGAAAACAGACGGATTTCTCAGGTTTTTACTACATATGAACACTTTTCACATTCTCCCGTGCAACGCGGCTGCCAGTCCTCTTTTCATGCAAAATCTTAAGGTCCTAGGTCATGTCCAAGCAACCAAAGCAGGCAAAAAAGTGAATAATCGACAAACAAAACTTGAATTGTACTACTTCTTACTGGCTATTGCTTCAACTTAGAAGCTTCTTCTGTGTTCTACTACGGTGCTTTTAGTGTCTCCGCATACCGCAGCACGCGACATAGCTTTGCAGACGATAAATGTAACAGTCTCAGAGAGAAAAGCGGCCAATGTGACGATGTGGCTTTAAGTCGATTCGATAAAAAATGACGAAAACGGACGGATTTCTCAGTTTTTTTTTTACATATGAACACTTTTCACATTCTCCCGTTTAACACGGCTGCAAGTCCTCCTTTTATGCAAAATCTTAAGATCCTAGGTCATGTCCAAGCCACGAAAGCCGGCTAAAAAGTGAATAATCACCAACTTAAACTTGAATTGTACTACATCTTACTGGCTATTACTTCAACTTAAAGTTTCTTCTGTGTTCTACTATGGTGCTTTTAGTGTTTCCGCATACCGCAGCACGCGACATAGCTTATCAGACGATAAATGTAACCGTCTCAGAGAGAAAAGCGGCCAATGTGACGATATGGCTTTAAGTCGATTCGATAACAAATGACGAAAACGGACGGATTTCTCAGGTTTTTACTACATATGAACCCTTTTCACATTCTCCCGTGCAACGCGGCTGCTAGTCCTCCTTTCATGCAAAATCTTAAGGTTCCACCTCATGTTCAAGGCACCACAGCCGGCTAAAAATCAATAGTCGAAAACCAAAACTTGAATTGTACTGCTTCTTACTGACTATTGCTTCAACTTAGAAGCTTCTTATGTGTTCTACTATGGTGCTTTTAGTGTCTCCGCATACCGCAGCACGCGACATACCTTTACAGACGATAAATGTAACCGTCTCAGAGAGAAAAGCGGCCAATGTGACGATCTGGCTTTAAGTCGATTCGATAACAAATGACGAAAACAGACGGATTTCTCAGTTTTTTTTTACATATGAACACTTTTCACATTCTCCCGTGCAACACTGCTGCAAGTCCTCCTTTTATGCAAAATCTTAAGATCCTAGGTCATGTCCAAGCCACCAAAGCCGGCTAAAAAGGGAATAATCGCAAACTAAAACTTGAATTGTACTACATCTTACTGGCTATCACTTCAACTTAAAGCTTCTTCTGTGTTCTACTATGGTGCTTTTAGTGTTTCCGCATACCGCAGCACGCGACATAGCTTTGCAGACGATAAATGTAACCGTCTCAGAGAGAAAAGCGGCCAATGTGACGATCTGGCTTTAAGTCGATTCGATAACAAATGACGAAAACGGACGGATTTCTCAGGTTTTTACTACATATGAACCCTATTCACATTCTCCCGTGCAACGCGGCTGCTAGTCCTCCTTTCATGCAAAATCTTAAGGTTCCACCTCATGTCCAAGGCACCACAGCCGGCTAAAAATCAATAGTCGAAAACCAAAACTTGAATTGTACTGCTTCTTACTGACTATTGCTTCAACTTAGAAGCTTCTTATGTGTTCTACTATGGTGCTTTTAGTGTCTCCGCATACCGCAGCACGCGACATAGCTTTGCAGACGATAAATGTAACCGTCTCAGAGAGAAAAGCGGCCAATGTGACGATCTGGCTTTAAGTCGATTCGATAACAAATGACGAAAACGGACGGATTTCTCAGTTTTTTTTACATATGAACACTTTTTACATTCTCCCGTGCAACACGGCTGTAAGTCCTCCTTTTATGCAAAATCTTAAGATCCTATGTCATGTCCAAGCCACCAAAGCCGGCTAAAAAGGGAATAATCGCAAACTAAAACTTGAATTGTACTACATCTTACTGGCTATCACTTCAACTTAAAGCTTCTTCTGTGTTCTACTATGGTGCTTTTAGTGTTTCCGCATACCGCAGCACGCGACATAGCTTTGCAGACGATAAATGTAACCGTCTCAGAGAGAAAAGCGGCCAATGTGACGATCTGGCTTTAAGTCGATTCGATAACAAATGACGAAAACGGACGGATTTCTCAGGTTTTTACTACATATGAACCCTATTCACATTCTCCCGTGCAACGCGGCTGCTAGTCCTCCTTTCATGCAAAATCTTAAGGTCCTAGGCCATGTATAAGCCACCAAAGCCAGTTAAAAAGTGAATAATCGACAACTAAAAGAATTCTACTACTTCTTACTGGCTATTGCTTCAACTTAGAAGTTGCTTCTGTGTTCTACTATGGTGCTTTTACTGTCTCCGCATACCGCAGCACGCGACATCGATTTGCAGACGATAAATGTAACAGTTTCAGCCAGAAGAGCGGCCAATGTGACGATCTGGCTCTAAGTCGATATGTTAACAAATGACGAAAACAGACGGATTTCTCAAATATTTACTACATATGTACACTTTTCACATTCTCCCGTGCAACACGGCTGCAAGTCCTCCTTTTATGCAAAATCTTAAGATCCTAGGTCATGTCCAAGCCACCAAAGCTGGCTAAAAAGTGAATAATCGACAACTATAACTTGAATTGTACTACTTCTTACTGGCTATTGCTTCAACTTAGAAGCTTCTTCTGTGTTCTACTATGGTGCTTTTAGTGTCTCCGCATACCGCAGCACGCGACATAGCTTTGCAGACGATAAATGTAACCGTCTCAGAGAGAAAAGCGGCCAATGTGACGATCTGGCTTTAAGTCGCTTCTATAACAAATGACGAAAACAGACGGATTTCTCAGGTTTTTACTACATATGAACACTTTTCACATTCTCCCGTGCAACGCGGCTGCTAGTCCTCCTTTCATGCAAAACCTTAAGGTCCTAGGGCATGTCTGAGCCACCAAAGCCAGTTAAAAAGTGAATAATCGACAACTAAAAGAATTGTACTACTTCTTACTGGCTATTGCTTCAACTTAGAAGTTGCTTCTGTGTTCTACTATGGTGCTTTCAGTGTCTCTGCATTCCGCAGCACGCGACATACCTTTGCAGACGATAAATGTAACCGTCTCAGAGAGAAAAGCGGCCAATGTGACGATGTGGCTTTAAGTCGATTCGACAACAAATGACGAAAACGGACGGATTTCTCAGGTCTTTACTACATATGAACACTTTTCACATTCTCCCGTGCAACGGGGCTGGTAGTCCTCATTTTAAGCAAAATCTTAAGATCCTAGGTCATGTCAAAGCCACCAAAGCCGGCTAAATTGAATAATCGACAAGAAAAACTTGAATTGTACTACTTCTTACTGGCTATTGCTTTATTTTAGAAGCTTCTTCTGTGATCTACTATGGTGCTTTTAGTGTCTCCGCATACCGCAGCACGCGACATAGCTTTGCACACGATAAATGGAACCGTTTCAGAGACAAGAGCGGCCAATGTGACGATCTGGCTTGAAGTCGATTCGATAACAAATGACGAAAACGGACGGATTTCTCAGGTTTTTTCTACATATGAACGCTTTTCACATTATCCCGTGCAACGCGGCTGCTAGTCCTCCTTCCATGCAAAATCATAATGTTCCAGCTCATGTTCAAGGCACCAAAGCCGCCTAAAAATCAATAATCGGTAACCAAAACATGAATTGTACTGCTTCTTACTGGCTATTGCTTCATCTTAGAAGCTTCTTCTGTGTTCTACTATGGTGCTTTTACTGTCTCCGCATACCGCAGCACGCGACATAGATTTGCAGACGATAAATGTAACCGTTTCAGAGAGAAGAGCGGCCAATGTGACGATCTGGCTCTAAGTCGATATGATAACAAATGACGAAAACAGACGGATTTCTCAGGTTTTTACTACATATGAACACTTTTCACATTCTCCCGTGCAACGCGGCTGCCAGTCCTCTTTTCATGCAAAATCTTAAGGTCCTAGGTCATGTCCAAGCAACCAAAGCAGGCAAAAAAGTGAATAATCGACAAACAAAACTTGAATTGTACTACTTCTTACTGGCTATTGCTTCAACTTAGAAGCTTCTTCTGTGTTCTACTACGGTGCTTTTAGTGTCTCCGCATACCGCAGCACGCGACATAGCTTTGCAGACGATAAATGTAACAGTCTCAGAGAGAAAAGCGGCCAATGTGACGATGTGGCTTTAAGTCGATTCGATAAAAAATGACGAAAACGGACGGATTTCTCAGTTTTTTTTTTTACATATGAACACTTTTCACATTCTCCCGTTTACCACGGCTGCAAGTCCTTCTTTTATGCAAAATCTTAAGATCCTAGGTCATGTCCAAGCCACGAAAGCCGGCTAAAAAGTGAATAATCGCCAACTTAAACTTGAATTATACTACATCTTACTGGCTATTACTTCAACTTAAAGTTTCTTCTGTGTTCTACTATGGTGCTTTTAGTGTTTCCGCATACCGCAGCACGCGACATAGCTTTGCAGACGATAAATGTAACCGTCTCAGAGAGAAAAGCGGCCAATGTAAAGATATGGCTTTAAGTCGATTCGATAACAAATGACGAAAAAGGACGTATTTCTCAGGTTTTTACTACAAATGAACCATTTGCACATTCTCCCGTGCAACGCGGCTGCTAGTCCTTCTTTTCATGCAAAATCTTAAGGTTCCACCTCATGTCCAAGGCACCACAGCCGGCTAAAAATCAATAGTCGAAAACCAAAACTTGAATTGTACTGCTTCTTGCTGACTATTGCTTCAACTTAGAAGCTTCTTATGTGTTCTACTATGGTGCTTTTAGTGTCTCCGCATACCGCAGCACGCGACATAGCTTTGCAGACGATAAATGTAACCGTCTCAGAGAGAAAAGCGGCCAATGTGACGATCTGGCTTTAAGTCGATTCGATAACAAATGACGAAAACGGACGGATTTCTCAGTTTTTTTTACATATGAACACTTTTTACATTCTCCCGTGCAACACGGCTGTAAGTCCTCCTTTTATGCAAAATCTTAAGATCCTAGGTCATGTCCAAGCCACCAAAGCCGGCTAAAAAGGGAATAATCGCAAACTAAAACTTGAATTGTACTACATCTTACTGGCTATCACTTCAACTTAAAGCTTCTTCTGTGTTCTACTATGGTGCTTTTAGTGTTTCCGCATACCGCAGCACGCGACATAGCTTTGCAGACGATAAATGTAACCGTCTCAGAGAGACAAGCGGCCAATGTGACGATCTGGCTTTAAGTCGATTCGATAACAAATGACGAAAACGGACGGATTTCTCAGGTTTTTACTACATATGAACCCTATTCACATTCTCCCGTGCAACGCGGCTGCAAGTCCTCCTTTTATGCAAAATCTTAAGATCCTAGGTCATGTCCAAGCCACGAAAGCCGGCTAAAAAGTGAATAATCGCCAACTTAAACTTGAATTGTACTACATCTTACTGGCTATTACTTCAACTTAAAGTTTCTTCTGTGTTCTACTATGGTGCTTTTAGTGTTTCCGCATACCGCAGCACGCGACATAGCTTTGCAGACGATAAATGTAACCGTCTCAGAGAGAAAAGCGGCCAATGTGACGATATGGCTTTAAGTCGATTCGATAACAAATGACGAAAACGGACGGACTTCTCATGTTTTTACTACATATGAACCCTTTTCACATTCTCCCGTGCAACGCGGCTGCTAGTCCTCCTTTCATGCAAAATCTTAAGGTTCCACCTCATGTCCAAGGCACCACAGCCGGCTAAAAATCAATAGTCGAAAACCAAAACTTGAATTGTACTGCTTCTTACTGACTATTGCTTCAACTTAGAAGCTTCTTCTGTGTTCTACTATGGTGCTTTTAGTGTTTCCGCATACCGCAGCACGCGACATAGCTTTGCAGACGATAAATGTAACCGTCTCAGAGAGACAAGCGGCCAATGTGACGATCTGGCTTTAAGTCGATTCGATAACAAATGACGAAAACGGACGGATTTCTCAGGTTTTTACTACATATGAACCCTATTCACATTCTCCCGTGCAACGCGGCTGCAAGTCCTCCTTTTATGCAAAATCTTAAGATCCTAGGTCATGTCCAAGCCACGAAAGCCGGCTAAAAAGTGAATAATCGCCAACTTAAACTTGAATTGTACTACATCTTACTGGCTATTACTTCAACTTAAAGTTTCTTCTGTGTTCTACTATGGTGCTTTTAGTGTTTCCGCATACCGCAGCACGCGACATAGCTTTGCAGACGATAAATGTAACCGTCTCAGAGAGAAAAGCGGCCAATGTGACGATATGGCTTTAAGTCGATTCGATAACAAATGACGAAAACGGACGGACTTCTCATGTTTTTACTACATATGAACCCTTTTCACATTCTCCCGTGCAACGCGGCTGCTAGTCCTCCTTTCATGCAAAATCTTAAGGTTCCACCTCATGTCCAAGGCACCACAGCCGGCTAAAAATCAATAGTCGAAAACCAAAACTTGAATTGTACTGCTTCTTACTGACTATTGCTTCAACTTAGAAGCTTCTTATGTGTTCTACTATGGTGCTTTTAGTGTCTCCGCATACCGCAGCACGCGACATAGCTTTGCAGACGATAAATGTAACCGTCTCAGAGAGAAAAGCGGCCAATGTGACGATCTGGCTTTAAGTCGATTCGATAACAAATGACGAAAACAGACGGATTTCTCAGTTTTTTTTTACATATGAACACTTTTCACATTCTCCCGTGCAACACGGCTGCAAGTCCTCCTTGTATGCAAAATCTTAAGATCCTAGGTCATGTCCAAGCCACCAAAGCCGGCTAAAAAGTGAATAATCGCCAACTTAAACTTGCATTGTACTACATCTAACTGGCTATTACTTCAACTTAAAGTTTCTTCTGTGTTCTACTATGGTGCTTTTAGTGTTTCCGCATACCGCAGCACGCGACATAGCTTTGCAGACGATAAATGTAACCGTCTCAGAGAGAAAAGCGGCCAATGTGACGATCTGGCTTTAAGTCGATTCGATAACAAATGACGAAAACAGACGGATTTCTCAGTTTTTTTTACATATGAACACTTTTCACATTCTCCCGTGCAACACGGCTGCAAGTACTCCTTGTATGCAAAATCTTAAGATCCTAGGTCATGTCCAAGCCACCAAAGCCGGCTAAAAAGTGAATAATCGCCAACTTAAACTTGCATTGTACTACATCTAACTGGCTATTACTTCAACTTAAAGTTTCTTCTGTGTTCTACTATGGTGCTTTTAGTGTTTCCGCATACCGCAGCACGCGACATAGCTTTGCAGACGATAAATGTAACCGTCTCAGAGAGAAAAGCGGCCAATGTAACGATATGGCTTTAAGTCGATTCGATAACAAATGACGAAAAAGGACGGATTTCTCAGGTATTTACTACATATGAACCATTTGCACATTCTCCCGTGCAACGCGGCTGCTAGTCCTCCTTTCATGCAAAATCTTGAGGTCCTAGGCCATTTCTAAGCCACCAAAGCCAGTTAAAAAGTGAATAATCGACAACTAAAAGAATTCTACTACATCTTACTGGCTATTGCTTCAACTTAGAAGTTGCTTCTGTGTTCTACTATGGTGCTTTTACTGTCTCCGCATACCGCAGCACGCGACATCGATTTGCAGACGATAAATGGAACCGTTTCAGAGAGAAGAGCGGCCAATGTGACGATCTGGCTTGAAGACGATTCGATAACAAATGACGAAAACGGACGGATTTCTAAGGTTTTTACTACATATGAACACCTTTCGCATTCTCCCGTGCAACGCTTCTGCTATATCTCCTTTCATGCAAAATCGTAAGGTCCTAGGTCATGTCCAAGCCACCAAAGCCGGCTAAAAAGAGAATAATCGACAACTAAAACTTAAATTGTACTACTTCTTACTGGATATTGCTTCAACTTAGAAGCTTCTTCTGTGTTCTACTATGGTGCTTTTAGTGTCTCCGCATACCGCAACACGCGACATAGCTTTGCAAACGATAAATATAACCGTCGCAGAGAGAAAAGCGGCCAATGTGACGATCTGGCTTTAAGTCGATTCGTTAACAAATGACGAAAACGGACGGATTTCTCAGGTTTTTACTACATATGAACACTTTTCATATTCTCCCGTGCAACGCGGCTACTAGTCCTCCTTTCATGCAAAATCTTAAGGTCCTAGATCATGTCCAAGCCACCAAAGCCGGCTAAAAAGTGAATAATCGACAACTAAAACTTGAATTGTACTACTTCGTACTGGCTATTGCGTCAACTTAGAAGCTTCTTCTGTGTTCTACTATGGTGCTTTTAGTGTCTCCGCATACGGCAGCACGCGACATAGCTTTGCAGACGATAAATGTAACCGTCTCAGAGAGAAAAGCGGCCAATGTGACGATCTGGCTCTAAGTCGATTCGATAACAAATGACGAAAACGGACGGATTACTCAGGTTTTTAATACATATGAACACTTTTCACATTCTCCCGTGCAACGCGGCTGCTATTCCTCCGTTCATGCAAAATATTAAGGTCCTAGGCCATGTCCAAGCAACCAAAGCCGGCTAAAAAGTGAATATTCGACAACTAAAACTTAAATTATACTTCTACTTACCGGCTATTGCTTCAACTTAGAAGCTTCTTCTGTGTTCTACTATGGTGCTTTTAGTGTCTCCGCATACCGCAGCACGCGACATAGCTTTGCAGATGATAAATGTAACCGTCTCAGAAAGAAAAGCGGCCAATGTGACGATCTGGCTTTAAGTCGATTCGATAACAAATGACGAAAACGGACGGATTTCTCAGGTTTTTACTACATATGAACACTTTTCACATTCTCCCGTGCAACGCGGCTGCTAGTAGTCCTTTCATGCAAAATCGTAAGGTCCTAGGCCATGTCTAAGCCACCAAAGCCAGCCAAAAAGTGAATAATCGACAACTAAAACTTGAATTGTACTACTTCTTACTGGCTATTTCTTCAACTTTGAAACTGCTTCTGTGTTCTGCTATGGTGCTTTTAGTGTCTCCGCATACCGCAGCACGCGACATATCTTTGCAGACGATAAATGTAACCGTTTCAGAGAGAAGAGCGGCCAATGTGACGATCTGGCTCTCAGTCGATATGATAACAAATGACGAAAACAGACGGATATCTCAGGTTTTTACTACATATGACCACTTTTTACAGTCTTCCATGCAACGCGGCTGCTAGTCCTCCTTTCATGCAAAATCTTAAGGTCCTAGGTCATATCCAAGCCACCAAAGCGCTCTAAAAAGTGAATAATCCACAACTAAAACTTGAATTGTACTACTTCTTACTGGCTATTGCTTCAACTTAGAAGCTTCTTCTGTGTTCTACTATGGTGCTTTTAGTGTCCCCGCATACCGCAGCACGCGACATATCTTTGCAGACTATAAATGTTACCGTTTCAGAGAGAAGAGCGGCCAATGTGACGATCTGGCTTTATGTCGATTCGATAACAAATGACGAAAACGGACGGATTTCTCAGGTTTTTACTACATATGAACACTTTTCACATTCTCCCGTGCAACGCGGCTGCTAGACGTCCTTTCATTCAAAATCATAAGGTCCTAGGTCATGTCCAAGCTACCAAAGCCGGCAAAAAAGTGAATAATCGATAACTAAAACTTGAATTGTACTACATCTTACTGGATATTGCTTCAACTTAGAAGCTTCTTCTGTGTTCTACTATGGTGCTTTTAGTGTCTCCGCATACCGCAGCACGCGACATAGCTTTGCAGAATATAAATGTAACCGTCTCAGAGAGAAAAGCGGCCAAAGTGACGATTTGGCTTTAAGTCGATTCGATAACAAATGACGAAAACGGACGGATTTCTCAGGTTTTTACTACATATGAACACTTTTCACATTCGCACGTGCAACGCGGCTGCTAGGCCTCCTTTCATGAAAAATCATAAGGTCGTAGGTCATGTCCAAGCCACCAAAGCCGGCTAAAAAGTGAATAATAGACAACTAAAACTTGAATTGTACTAATTCTTACTGGCTATTGCTTCAACTTAGAAGCTTCTTCTGTGTTCTGCTATGGTGCTTTTAGTGTCCCCGCATACCGCAGCACGCGACATAGCTTTGCAGACGATAAATGTTACCGTTTCAGAGAGAAGAGCGGCCATTGTGACGATCTGGCTCTAAGTCGATTTGATAACAAATGACGAAAACAGACGGATTTCTGAGGTTTTTACTACATGTGAACGCGTTTCACATTCACGTGCAACGCGGCTGCTAGACCTCCTTTCATGCAAAATCTTAAGGTCCTAGGTCATATCCAAGCCACCAAAGCCGGCTAAAAAGTGAATAATCGATAACTAAAACTTGAATTGTACTACTTCTTACTGCCTATTACTTCAACTTAGAAGCTTCTTCTGTGTTCTACTATGGTGCTTTTAGTGTCTCCGCATACCGCAAAACGCGACATAGCTTTGCAGACGATAAATGTAACCGCCTCAGAGAGAAAAGCGGCCAATGTGACGATCTGGGTTTAAGTCGATTCGATAACAAATGACGAAAACGTACGGATTTCTCAAGTTTTTACTACATATGAAATCTTTTCACATTCTTCCGTGCAACGCGGCTGCTAGACCTTCTATCATGCAAAATCTTAAGATCCTAGGTCATGTCCAAGCCACCAAAAACGGCTAAAAAGTGAATAATCGACAATTAAAACTTGAATTGTACTACTTCTTACTGGCTATTACATCAACATAGAAGCTTCTTCTGTGTTCTACTATGGTGCTTTTAGTGTCTCCGCATACCGCAGCACGCGACATAGCTTTGCAGACGATAAATGTAACGGTTTCAGAGCGAAGAGCGGCCAATGTGACGATCTGGCTCTAAGTCGATATGATAACAAATGACGAAAACAGACGGATTTCTCAGGTTTTTACTACATATGAACACTTTTTACAATCTCCCGTACAACGCGGCTGCTAGTCCTCCTTTCATGCAAAATCGTAAGGTCCTAGGTCATGTCCAAGCCACCAATGCCGGCTAAAAAGTGTATAATCGACAACTAAAACTTGAATTGTTCTACCTCTTACTGGATATTGCTTCAACTTAGAAGCTTCTTCTGCGATCTACTATGGTGCATTTAGTGTCTCCGCATACCGCAGCACGCGACATAGCTTTGCAGACGATAAATGTAACCGTTTTAGAGAGAAGAGCGGCCAATGTGACGATCTGGCTCTAAGTCGAATTGATAACAAATGACGAAAACAGACGGATTTCTGAGGTTTTTAATACATGTGAACGCGTTTCACATTCCCCGTGCAACGCGGCTGCTAGACCTCCTTTCATGCAAAATCTTAAGGTCCTAGGTCATGTCCAAGCCACCAAAGCCGGCTAAAAAGTGAATAATCGACAACTAAAACTTGAATTGTACTACTTCTTACTGGCTATTGCTTCAACTTAGAAGCTACTTCTGTGTTTTGCTATGGTGCTTTTGGTGTCCCCGCATACCGCAGCACGCGACATAGCTTTGCAGACGATAAATGTTACCGTTTCAGAGAGAAAAGCGGCCAATGTGACGATCTGGCTTTAAGTCGATTCGATAACAAATGACGAAAACGGAAGGATTTCTCAGGTTTTTACTACATATGAACACTTTTCACATTCTGCCGTGCAACGCCGCTGCTAGTCGTCCTTTCATGCAAAATCTTAAGGTCCTAGCCAATGTCCACGGCACCACAGTCTTCTAAAAAGTCAATAATCGATAACTAAGACGTGAATTGTACTACTTCTTACTGGCTATTACATCAACATAGAAGCTTCTTCTGTGTTCTACCATGGTGCTTTTAGTGTCTCCGCATACCGCAGCACGCGAAATAGCTTTGCAGACGATAAATGTAACCGTTTCAGACCGAAGAGCGGCCAATGTGACGATCTGGCTCTAAGTCGATATGATAACAAATAACGAAAACAGACGGATATCTCAGGTTTTTACTACATATGAACACATTTCACATTCTCCCGTGGAACGCGGCTGCTAGTCCTCCTTTCATGCAAAATCTTAAGGTCCTAGGTCATATCCAAGCCACCAAAGCCGGCTAAAAATTGAATAATCCACAACTGAAACTTGAATTTTACTACTTCTTACTGGCTATTGCTTCAACTTAGAAGCTTCTTCTGTGTTCTACTATGGTGCTTTTAGTGTCTCCGCATACCGCAAAACGCGACATAGCTTTGCAGACGCTAAATGTAACCGTCTCAGAGAGAAAAGCGGCCAATGTGACGATATGGCTTTAAGTCGATTCGATAACAAATGACGAAAACGGACGGATTTATCAGGTTTGTACTACATATGAACAGTTTTCACATTCTCCCGTGCAACGCGGCTGCTAGTCGCCCTTTCATGCAAAATCTTAAGGTCCTAGCTCATGGCCAAGTCACCAAAGCCGGCAAAAAAGTCAATAATCGATAACTAAAACTTGAATAGTACTACTTCTAACTAACTATTACATTCTCTTAGAAGCTTCTTCTGTGTTCTACTATGGTGCTTTAGGTGGCTCCGCATACCGCAGCACGCGACATAGCTTTGCAGACGATAAATGTTACCGTTTCAGAGAGAAGAGCGGCCAATGTAACGGTCTGGCTTTAAATCGATTCGGTAGCAAATGACGAAAACGTGGGGATTTATCAGGTTTTCTACTACATATGAACACTTTTCACGTTCTCCCGTGCAACGCGGCTGCTAGTCGCCCTTTCATGCAAAATCGTAAAGTCCTAGGTCATGTCCAAGCCACGAAAGCCGGCTAAAAAGTGTATAATCGACAACAAAAACTTAAATTGTACTACTTCTTACTGGCTATTGCTTCCCCCTAGGAACTTCTTCTGTGTTCTACTATTGTGCTTTTAGTGTCCCCGTATACCGCAGCACGCGACATAGCTTTGCAGACGATAAATGTAAACGTGTCAGAGAGAAGAGCGGCCAATGTAACGGTCTGGCTTTAAATCGATTCGATAGCAAATGACGAAAACGTGCGAATTTATCAGGTTTTTACTAGATATGAACTCTTTTCACATTCTCCCGTGCAACGCGGCTGCTAGTCGCCCTTTCATGCAAAATCGTAAGGTCCTAGCCAATGTCCAAGGCACCAAAGTCTTCTAAAAAGTCAATAATCGATAACTAAGACGTGAATTGTACTATTTCTTACTGGCTATTACATCATCATAGAGGCTTCTTCTGTGTTGTACTATGGTGCTTTTAGTGTCTCCGCATACCGCAGCACGCGACATAGCTTTGCAGACGATAAATTTAACCGTCTCAGAGAGAAAAGCAGCCAATGTGACGATCTGGCTTTAAGTCGATATGATAACAAATGACGAAAACAGACGGATTTCTGAGGTTTTTACTACATATGAACACGTCTCATATTCTCCCGTGCAACGCGGCTGCTAGACCTCCTTTCATGCAAAATCTTAAGGTCCTAGGTCATGTCCAAGACACCAAAGCCGGCTAAAAAGTGAATAATAGACAACTAAAACTTGAATGGTACTACTTCTTACTAGCTATTGCTTCAACTTAGAAGCTTCTTCTGTGTTCTACTATGGTGCTTTTAGTGTCTCCGCATACCGCAGCACGCGACATAGCTTTGCAGACGATAAATGTAGCCGTTTCAGAGAGAAGAGCGGCCAATGTGACGATCTGGCTCTAAGTCGATTTGATAACAAATGACGAAAACAGACGGATATCTCAGGTTTTTACTACATATGAACACTTTTTACATTCTTCCATGCATCGCGGCTGCTAGTCCTCGTTTCATGCAAAATCTTAAGGTCCTAGTTCTTGTCCAAGCCACCAAAGCCGGCTAAAAAGTGAATAATCGACATCTGAAACTTGAATTGTACTACTTCTTACTTTCTATTGCTTCAACTTAGAAGCTCCTTCTGTGTTCTACTATGGTGCTTTTAGTGTCTCCGCATACGGCAGCACGCGACATAGCTTTGCAGACGATAAATGTAATCGTTTCAGAGCGAAGAGTGGCCAATGTGACGATCTGGCTCTAAGTCGATATGATAACAAATGACGAAAACAGACGGATTTCTCAGGTTTTTACTACATATGAACACTTTTCACATTCTCCCGTGCAACGCGGCAGCTAGTCCTCCTTTCATGCAGAATCTTAAGGTCCTAGGTCATGTCCAAGCCTCCAAAGCCGGCTAAAAAGTGAATGATCGACAACTAAAACTTGAATTGCACTACTTCTTACTGGATATTGCTTCAACTTAGAAGCTTCTTCTGTGTTCTACTACGGTGCTTTTAGTGTCTCCGCATACCGCAGCACGCGACATAGCTTTGCAGACGATAAATGTAGCCGTTTCAGAGAGAAGAGCGGCCAATGTGACGATCTGGCTCTAAGTCGACTCGATGACAATTGACGAAAACAGACGGATTTCTCCGGGTTTTACTACATATGAACACTTTTCACATTCTCCCGTGCAACGTGGCTGCTAAACCTCGTTTCATGCAAAATCTTAAGGTTCTAGGACATGTCCCAGCCACCAAAGCCGGCTAAAAAGTGAATAATCGACATCTAAAACTTGAATTGTACTACTTCTTACTGGCTATTGCTTCAACTTAGAAGCTTCTTCTGTGTTCTACTATGGTGCTTTTAGTGTCTCCACATACCGCTGCACGCGTCATAGCTTTGCAGACGATAAATGTAACTGTTTCCGAGAGAAGAGCGGCCAATGTGACGATCTGGCTCTAAGTCGACATGATAACAAATGACGAAAACAGACGGATTTCTCAGGTTTTTCCTACATATGAACACTTTTCAATTCTCCCGTGAAACGCGGCCTCTAGTCCTCCTTTCATGCAAAATCTTAAGGTCCTAGGTCATGTCCAAGCCACCAAAGCCGGCTAAAAAGTGTATAATCGACAACTAAAACTTGAAATATACTACTTCTTACTCGATATTGCTTCAACTTAGAAGCTTCTTCTGTGTTCTACTATGGTGCTTTTAGTGTCTCCGCATACCGCTGCACGCGACATAGCTTTGCAGACGATAATTGTAACCGTTTCAGAGAGAAGAGCGGCCAATGTACCGGTCTGGCATTAAATCGACTCGATAGCAAATGACGAAAACGGGCGGATTTATCAGGTTTTTACTACATATGAACACTTTTGTCTCTTTCCCGTGCAACGCAGCTACTAGTCCTCCTTTCATGCAAAATCTTAAGGTCCTAGCTCACGTCCAATGCCCCATAGCCCCCTAAAAGTCAATAATCGATAACTAAAACGTGAACTGTACTACTTCTTACTTGCTATTACATAAACTTAGAAGCTTTTTCTGTGTTCTACTATGGTGCTTTTAGTGTCTCCCTCATACCGCAGCACGCGACATAGCTTTGCAGACGATAAATGTAACCGTTACAGAGAGAAGAGCGGCCAATGTGACGATCTGGCCTTTAAGTCGATTCGAAAACAAATGACGAAAACAGACGGATTTCTCAGGTTTTTACTACATATGAACACTTTTCACATTCTTCCTTGCAACGTGGCTGCTAAACCTCCTTTCATGCAAAATCTTAAGGTCCTAGGTATTGTCCAAGCCACCAAAGCCGGCTAAAAAGTGAATAATCGACAACTAAAACTTGAATTGTACTACTTCTTACTGGCTATTGCTTCAACTTAGAAGCTTCTTCTGTGTTCTGCTATGGTGCTTTTAGTGTCCCCGCATACCGCAGCACGCGACATAGCTTTGCAGACGATAAATGTTACCGTTTCAGAGAGAAGAGCGGCCAATGTGACGATCTGGCACTAAGTCGGTTTGATAACAAATGACGAAAACAGACGGATTTCTCAGGTTTTTACTACATGTGAACACGTTTCACATTCTCCCGTGCAACGCGGCTGCTAGACCTCCTTTCATGCAAAATCTTAAGGTCCTAGGTCATGTCCAAGCTGCTAAAAAGTGAATAATCGACAACTAAAACTTGAATTGTACTACTTCTTACTGGCTATTGCTTCAACTTAGAAGCTTCTTCTGTGTTCTAGTATGGTGCTTTTAGTGTCTCCGCATACCGCAGCACGCGACATAGCTTTGCAGACGATAAATGTAACCGTTTCAGAGAGAAGAGCGGCCAATGTAACGGTCTGGCTTTAAATCGATTCGATAGCAAATGACGAAAACGTGCGAATTTATCAGGTTTTTACTACATATGAACACTTTTCACATTCTCCCGTGCAACGCGGCTGCTAGTCGCCCTTTCATGCAAAATCTTAAGGTCCTAGCTCATGGCCAAAACACAAAAGCCGGCAAAAAAGTCAATAATCGATAACTAAAACTTGAATAGTACTACTTCTAACTTACTATTACATTCTCTTAGAAGCTTCTTCTGTGTTCTACTATGGTGCTTTTAGTGTCTCCGCATACCGCAGCACGCGACATAGCTTTGCAGACGATAAATGTAACCGTTTCAGAGAGAAGAGCGGCCAATGTAACGGTCTGGCTTTAAATCGATTCGATAGCAAATGACGAAAACGTGCGAATTTATCAGGTTTTTACTTCATATGAACACTTTTCACATTCTCCCGTGCAACGCGGCTGCTAGTCGCCCTTTCATGCAAATTCTTAAGGTCCTAGCTCCTGGCCAAGGCACCAAAGCCGGCAAAAAAGGCAATAATCGATAACTGAAACTTGAATAGTACTACTTCTAACTACTATTACATTCTCTTAGAAGCTCCTTCTGTGTTCTACTATGGTGCTTTAATTGGCTCCGCATACCGCAGCACGCGACATAGCTTTGCAGACGATAAAAGTTACCGTTTCAGAGAGAAGAGCGGCTAATGTGACGATCTGGCTCTAAGTCGATATCATAACAAATGACGAAAACAGACGGATTTCTCAGGTTTTTACTACATATGAACACTTTTCACATTCTCCCGTGCAACGCGGCTGCTAGTCCTCCTTTCATGCAAAATCTTAAGGTCCTAGGTCATGTCCAAGGCACCAAAGCCGGCTAAAAAGTGTATAATCGACAACTAAAACTTAAATTGTACTACTTCTTACTGGCTATTGCTTCAAATTAGAAGCTTCTTCTGTGTTCTAGTATGGTGCTTTTAGTGTCTCCGCATACCGCAGCACGCGTCATAGCTTTGCAGACGATAAATGTAACCGTTTCAGAGAGAAGAGCGGCCAATGTGACGATCTGGCTCTATGTCGATATGATAACAAATGACGAAAACAGACGGATTTCTCAGGTTTTTACTACATATGAACACTTTTCACATTCTCCCGTGCAACGCGTCTGCTAGTCCTCAATTCATGCAAAATCTTTAGGTCCTAGTTCATGTCCAAGCCACCAAAGCCGGCTAAACAGGGTATAATCGACATCTAAAACTTAAATTGTACTGCTTCTTACTGGCTATTGCTTCAACTTAGAAGCGTCTTCTGTGTTCTACAATGGTGCTTTTAGTGTCTCCGCATAAAGCAGCACGCGACATAGCTTTGCACACGATTAATGTAACCGTTTCAGAGAGAAGAGCGGCCAATGTGACGATCTGGCTCTAAGTCGATATGATAACAAATGACGAAAACAGACGGATTTCTCAGGTTTTTACTACATATGAACACTTTTCACATTCTCCCGTGCAACGTGGCTGCTAAACCTCGTTTCATGCAAAATCTTAAGGTTCTAGGACATGTCCCAGCCACCAAAGCCGGCTAAAAAGTGAATAATCGACATCTAAAACTTGAATTGTACTACTTCTTACTGGCTATTGCTTCAACTTAGAAGCTTCTTCTGTGTTCTACTATGGTGCTTTTAGTGTCTCCACATACCGCTGCACGCGTCATAGCTTTGCAGACGATAAATGTAACTGTTTCAGAGAGAAGAGCGGCCAATGTGACGATCTGGCTCTAAGTCGACATGATAACAAATGACGAAAACAGACGGATTTCTCAGGTTTTTCCTACATATGAACACTTTTCAATTCTCCCGTGAAACGCGGCCTCTAGTCCTCCTTTCATGCAAAATCTTAAGGTCCTAGGTCATGTCCAAGCCTCCAAAGCCGGCTAAAAAGTGAATGATCGACAACTAAAACTTGAATTGCACTACTTCTTACTGGATATTGCTTCAACTTAGAAGCTTCTTCTGTGTTCTACTACGGTGCTTTTAGTGTCTCCGCATACCGCAGCACGCGACATAGCTTTGCAGACGATAAATGTAGCCGTTTCAGAGAGAAGAGCGGCCAATGTGACGATCTGGCTCTAAGTCGACTCGATGACAATTGACGAAAACAGACGGATTTCTCCGGGTTTTACTACATATGAACACTTTTCACATTCTCCCGTGCAACGTGGCTGCTAAACCTCGTTTCATGCAAAATCTTAAGGTTCTAGGACATGTCCCAGCCACCAAAGCCGGCTAAAAAGTGAATGATCGACAACTAAAACTTGAATTGCACTACTTCTTACTGGATATTGCTTCAACTTAGAAGCTTCTTCTGTGTTCTACTACGGTGCTTTTAGTGTCTCCGCATACCGCAGCACGCGACATAGCTTTGCAGACGATAAATGTAGCCGTTTCAGAGAGAAGAGCGGCCAATGTGACGATCTGGCTCTAAGTCGACTCGATGACAATTGACGAAAACAGACGGATTTCTCCGGGTTTTACTACATATGAACACTTTTCACATTCTCCCGTGCAACGTGGCTGCTAAACCTCGTTTCATGCAAAATCTTAAGGTTCTAGGACATGTCCCAGCCACCAAAGCCGGCTAAAAAGTGAATAATCGACATCTAAAACTTGAATTGTACTACTTCTTACTGGCTATTGCTTCAACTTAGAAGCTTCTTCTGTGTTCTACTATGGTGCTTTTAGTGTCTCCACATACCGCTGCACGCGTCATAGCTTTGCAGACGATAAATGTAACTGTTTCAGAGAGAAGAGCGGCCAATGTGACGATCTGGCTCTAAGTCGACATGATAACAAATGACGAAAACAGACGGATTTCTCAGGTTTTTCCTACATATGAACACTTTTCAATTCTCCCGTGAAACGCGGCCTCTAGTCCTCCTTTCATGCAAAATCTTAAGGTCCTAGGTCATGTCCAAGCCACCAAAGCCGGCTAAAAAGTGTATAATCGACAACTAAAACTTGAAATATACTACTTCTTACTCGATACTGCTTCAACTTAGAAGCTTCTTCTGTGTTCTACTATGGTGCTTTTAGTGTCTCCGCATACCGCTGCACGCGACATAGCTTTGCAGACGATAATTGTAACCGTTTCAGAGAGAAGAGCGGCCAATGTACCGGTCTGGCATTAAATCGACTCGATAGCAAATGACGAAAACGGGCGGATTTATCAGGTTTTTACTACATATGAACACTTTTGTCTCTTTCCCGTGCAACGCAGCTACTAGTCCTCCTTTCATGCAAAATCTTAAGGTCCTAGCTCACGTCCAATGCCCCATAGCCCCCTAAAAGTCAATAATCGATAACTAAAACGTGAACTGTACTACTTCTTACTTGCTATTACATAAACTTAGAAGCTTTTTCTGTGTTCTACTATGGTGCTTTTAGTGTCTCCCTCATACCGCAGCACGCGACATAGCTTTGCAGACGATAAATGTAACCGTTACAGAGAGAAGAGCGGCCAATGTGACGATCTGGCCTTTAAGTCGATTCGAAAACAAATGACGAAAACAGACGGATTTCTCAGGTTTTTACTACATATGAACACTTTTCACATTCTTCCTTGCAACGTGGCTGCTAAACCTCCTTTCATGCAAAATCTTAAGGTCCTAGGTATTGTCCAAGCCACCAAAGCCGGCTAAAAAGTGAATAATCGACAACTAAAACTTGAATTGTACTACTTCTTACTGGCTATTGCTTCAACTTAGAAGCTTCTTCTGTGTTCTGCTATGGTGCTTTTAGTGTCCCCGCATACCGCAGCACGCGACATAGCTTTGCAGACGATAAATGTTACCGTTTCAGAGAGAAGAGCGGCCAATGTGACGATCTGGCACTAAGTCGGTTTGATAACAAATGACGAAAACAGACGGATTTCTCAGGTTTTTACTACATGTGAACACGTTTCACATTCTCCCGTGCAACGCGGCTGCTAGACCTCCTTTCATGCAAAATCTTAAGGTCCTAGGTCATGTCCAAGCTGCTAAAAAGTGAATAATCGACAACTAAAACTTGAATTGTACTACTTCTTACTGGCTATTGCTTCAACTTAGAAGCTTCTTCTGTGTTCTAGTATGGTGCTTTTAGTGTCTCCGCATACCGCAGCACGCGACATAGCTTTGCAGACGATAAATGTAACCGTTTCAGAGAGAAGAGCGGCCAATGTAACGGTCTGGCTTTAAATCGATTCGATAGCAAATGACGAAAACGTGCGAATTTATCAGGTTTTTACTACATATGAACACTTTTCACATTCTCCCGTGCAACGCGGCTGCTAGTCGCCCTTTCATGCAAAATCTTAAGGTCCTAGCTCATGGCCAAAACACAAAAGCCGGCAAAAAAGTCAATAATCGATAACTAAAACTTGAATAGTACTACTTCTAACTTACTATTACATTCTCTTAGAAGCTTCTTCTGTGTTCTACTATGGTGCTTTTAGTGTCTCCGCATACCGCAGCACGCGACATAGCTTTGCAGACGATAAATGTAACCGTTTCAGAGAGAAGAGCGGCCAATGTAACGGTCTGGCTTTAAATCGATTCGATAGCAAATGACGAAAACGTGCGAATTTATCAGGTTTTTACTTCATATGAACACTTTTCACATTCTCCCGTGCAACGCGGCTGCTAGTCGCCCTTTCATGCAAATTCTTAAGGTCCTAGCTCCTGGCCAAGGCACCAAAGCCGGCAAAAAAGGCAATAATCGATAACTGAAACTTGAATAGTACTACTTCTAACTACTATTACATTCTCTTAGAAGCTCCTTCTGTGTTCTACTATGGTGCTTTAATTGGCTCCGCATACCGCAGCACGCGACATAGCTTTGCAGACGATAAAAGTTACCGTTTCAGAGAGAAGAGCGGCCAATGTGACGATCTGGCTCTAAGTCGATATCATAACAAATGACGAAAACAGACGGATTTCCCAGGTTTTTACTACATATGAACACTTTTCACATTCTCCCGTGCAACGCGGCTGCTAGTCCTCCTTTCATGCAAAATCTTAAGGTCCTAGGTCATGTCCAAGGCACCAAAGCCGGCTAAAAAGTGTATAATCGACAACTAAAACTTAAATTGTACTACTTCTTACTGGCTATTGCTTCAAATTAGAAGCTTCTTCTGTGTTCTAGTATGGTGCTTTTAGTGTCTCCGCATACCGCAGCACGCGTCATAGCTTTGCAGACGATAAATGTAACCGTTTCAGAGAGAAGAGCGGCCAATGTGACGATCTGGCTCTATGTCGATATGATAACAAATGACGAAAACAGACGGATTTCTCAGGTTTTTACTACATATGAACACTTTTCACATTCTCCCGTGCAACGCGTCTGCTAGTCCTCAATTCATGCAAAATCTTTAGGTCCTAGGTCATGTCCAAGCCACCAAAGCCGGCTAAACAGGGTATAATCGACATCTAAAACTTAAATTGTACTACTTCTTACTGGCTATTGCTTCAACTTAGAAGCGTCTTCTGTGTTCTACAATGGTGCTTTTAGTGTCTCCGCATAAAGCAGCACGCGACATAGCTTTGCACACGATTAATGTAACCGTTTCAGAGAGAAGAGCGGCCAATGTGACGATCTGGCTCTAAGTCGATATGATAACAAATGACGAAAACAGACGGATTTCTCAGGTTTTTACTACATATGAACACTTTTCACATTCTCCCGTGCAACGTGGCTGCTAAACCTCGTTTCATGCAAAATCTTAAGGTTCTAGGACATGTCCCAGCCACCAAAGCCGGCTAAAAAGTGAATAATCGACATCTAAAACTTGAATTGTACTACTTCTTACTGGCTATTGCTTCAACTTAGAAGCTTCTTCTGTGTTCTACTATGGTGCTTTTAGTGTCTCCACATACCGCTGCACGCGTCATAGCTTTGCAGACGATAAATGTAACTGTTTCAGAGAGAAGAGCGGCCAATGTGACGATCTGGCTCTAAGTCGACATGATAACAAATGACGAAAACAGACGGATTTCTCAGGTTTTTCCTACATATGAACACTTTTCAATTCTCCCGTGAAACGCGGCCTCTAGTCCTCCTTTCATGCAAAATCTTAAGGTCCTAGGTCATGTCCAAGCCACCAAAGCCGGCTAAAAAGTGTATAATCGATCACTAAAACTTGAAATATACTACTTCTTACTCGATATTGCTTCAACTTAGAAGCTTCTTCTGTGTTCTACTATGGTGCTTTTAGTGTCTCCGCATACCGCTGCACGCGACATAGCTTTGCAGACGATAATTGTAACCGTTTCAGAGAGAAGAGCGGCCAATGTACCGGTCTGGCTTTAAATCGACTCGATAGCAAATGACGAAAACGGGCGGATTTATCAGGTTTTTACTACATATGAACACTTTTGTCTCTTTCCCGTGCAACGCAGCTACTAGTCCTCCTTTCATGCAAAATCTTAAGGTCCTAGCTCACGTCCAATGCCCCATAGCCCCCTAAAAGTCAATAATCGATAACTAAAACGTGAACTGTACTACTTCTTACTTGCTATTACATAAACTTAGAAGCTTTTTCTGTGTTCTACTATGGTGCTTTTAGTGTCTCCCTCATACCGCAGCACGCGACATAGCTTTGCAGACGATAAATGTAACCGTTACAGAGAGAAGAGCGGCCAATGTGACGATCTGGCCTTTAAGTCGATTCGAAAACAAATGACGAAAACAGACGGATTTCTCAGGTTTTTACTACATATGAACACTTTTCACATTCTTCCTTGCAACGTGGCTGCTAAACCTCCTTTCATGCAAAATCTTAAGGTCCTAGGTATTGTCCAAGCCACCAAAGCCGGCTAAAAAGTGAATAATCGACAACTAAAACTTGAATTGTACTACTTCTTACTGGCTATTGCTTCAACTTAGAAGCTTCTTCTGTGTTCTGCTATGGTGCTTTTAGTGTCCCCGCATACCGCAGCACGCGACATAGCTTTGCAGACGATAAATGTTACCGTTTCAGAGAGAAGAGCGGCCAATGTGACGATCTGGCACTAAGTCGGTTTGATAACAAATGACGAAAACAGACGGATTTCTCAGGTTTTTACTACATGTGAACACGTTTCACATTCTCCCGTGCAACGCGGCTGCTAGACCTCCTTTCATGCAAAATCTTAAGGTCCTAGGTCATGTCCAAGCTGCTAAAAAGTGAATAATCGACAACTAAAACTTGAATTGTACTACTTCTTACTGGCTATTGCTTCAACTTAGAAGCTTCTTCTGTGTTCTAGTATGGTGCTTTTAGTGTCTCCGCATACCGCAGCACGCGACATAGCTTTGCAGACGATAAATGTAACCGTTTCAGAGAGAAGAGCGGCCAATGTAACGGTCTGGCTTTAAATCGATTCGATAGCAAATGACGAAAACGTGCGAATTTATCAGGTTTTTACTACATATGAACACTTTTCACATTCTCCCGTGCAACGCGGCTGCTAGTCGCCCTTTCATGCAAAATCTTAAGGTCCTAGCTCATGGCCAAAACACCAAAGCCGGCAAAAAAGTCAATAATCGATAACTAAAACTTGAATAGTACTACTTCTAACTTACTATTACATTCTCTTAGAAGCTTCTTCTGTGTTCTACTATGGTGCTTTTAGTGTCTCCGCATACCGCAGCACGCGACATAGCTTTGCAGACGATAAATGTAACCGTTTCAGAGAGAAGAGCGGCCAATGTAACGGTCTGGCTTTAAATCGATTCGATAGCAAATGACGAAAACGTGTGAATTTATCAGGTTTTTACTTCATATGAACACTTTTCACATTCTCCCGTGCAACGCGGCTGCTAGTCGCCCTTTCATGCAAATTCTTAAGGTCCTAGCTCCTGTCCAAGGCACCAAAGCCGGCAAAAAAGGCAATAATCGATAACTGAAACTTGAATAGTACTACTTCTAACTACTATTACATTCTCTTAGAAGCACCTTCTGTGTTCTACTATGGTGCTTTAATTGGCTCCGCATACCGCAGCACGCGACATAGCTTTGCAGACGATAAAAGTTACCGTTTCAGAGAGAAGAGCGGCCAATGTGACGATCTGGCTCTAAGTCGATATCATAACAAATGACGAAAACAGACGGATTTCTCAGGTTTTTACTACATATGAACACTTTTCACATTCTCCCGTGCAACGCGGCTGCTAGTCCTCCTTTCATGCAAAATCTTAAGGTCCTAGGTCATGTCCAAGGCACCAAAGCCGGCTAAAAAGTGTATAATCGACAACTAAAACTTAAATTGTACTACTTCTTACTGGCTATTGCTTCAAATTAGAAGCTTCTTCTGTGTTCTAGTGTGGTGCTTTTAGTGTCTCCGCATACCGCAGCACGCGTCATAGCTTTGCAGACGATAAATGTAACCGTTTCAGAGAGAAGAGCGGCCAATGTGACGATCTGGCTCTATGTCGATATGATAACAAATGACGAAAACAGACGGATTTCTCAGGTTTTTACTACATATGAACACTTTTCACATTCTCCCGTGCAACGCGTCTGCTAGTCCTCAATTCATGCAAAATCTTTAGGTCCTAGGTCATGTCCAAGCCACCAAAGCCGGCTAAACAGGGTATAATCGACATCTAAAACTTAAATTGTACTACTTCTTACTGGCTATTGCTTCAACTTAGAAGCGTCTTCTGTGTTCTACAATGGTGCTATTAGTGTCTCCGCATAAAGCAGCACGCGACATAGCTTTGCACACGATTAATGTAACCGTTTCAGAGAGAAGAGCGGCCAATGTGACGATCTGGCTCTAAGTCGATATGATAACAAATGACGAAAACAGACGGATTTCTCAGGTTTTTACTACATATGAACACTTTTCACATTCTCCCTTGCAACGTGGCTGCTGAACCTCCTTTCATGGAAAACCTTAAGGTCCTAGGTCATGTCCAGGCCACCAAAGCCGGCTAAAAAGTGAATAATCGACAACTAAAACTTGAATTGTACTACTTCTTACTGGCTATAGCTTCAACTTAGAAGCTTCTTCTGTGTTCTACTATGGTGCTTTTAGTGTCTCCACATACCGCAGCACGCGTCATAGCTTTGCAGACGATAAATGTAACCGTTTCAGAGAGAAGAGCGTCCAATGTGACGATCTGGCTCTAAGTCGATATGATAACAAATGACGAGAAACAGACGGATTTTTCAAGTTTTACTACATATGAACACTTTTCACATTCTCCCGTGCAACGCGGCTGCTAGTCCTCCTTTCATGCAAAATCTTAAGGTCCTAGGTCATGTCCAAGCCACCAAAGCCGGCTAAACAGGGTATAATCGACAACTAAAACTTAAATTGTACTACTTCTTACTGGCTATTGCTTCAACTTAGAAGCTTCTTCTGTGTTCTACTATGATGCTTTTAGTGTCTCCGCATACCGCAGCACGCGACATAGCTTTGCAGACACTTCTCACATTCTCCTGTGCAACGCGGCTGCTAGTCCTCCTTCCATGCAAAATCTTAAGTACCTAGGTCGTGTCCAAGCCACCAAAGAGGCTAAAAAGTGAATAATCGACAACTAAAACTTGAATTGTACTACTTCTTACTGGCTATTGCTTCAACTTAGAAGCTTCTTCTGTGTTCTAGTATGGTGCTTTTAGTGTCTCCACATACCGCAGCACGCGACATAGCTTTGCAGACGATAAATGTAACCGTTTCAGAGAGAAGAGCGGCAAATGTGACGAAATGGCTTTAAGTCAATTCGATAACAAATGACGAAAACGGAGTGATTTCTCAGGTTTTTACTATATATGAACATTTTTCACATTCTCCCGTGCAACGCGGCTAATAGTCCTCATTTCATGCAAAATCTTAAGGTCCTAGCTCATGTACAAGGCACCAAAGCCGGCTAAAAAGTGAATAATCGATAACTAGAATGTGAATTGTACTACTTCTTACTGGCTATTACATCAACTTAGAAGCTTCTTCTGTGTTGTACTATGGTGCTTTAAGTGTCTCCGCATACTGCACCCAGCGACATAGCTTTGCAGACGATAAATAACACCGTTTCAGAGGGAAGGGCGGCCAATGTGACGATCTGGCTTTAAGTCGATTCGATAACAAATGACGAAAACGGACAGATATCTCAGGTTTTTACTACATGTGAACACTTTTCACATTCGCCCGTGCAATGCGGCTAATATTCCGCCTTTCATGCAAATTCTTAAGGTCCTAGCTGCTGTACAAAGCACCAAACTCGCCTAAAAATCAATAATCGATAAACAATACTTGAATTGTACTGCTTCTTACTGGCTATTGCTTCAACTTAGAAGATTTTTCTGTGTTCTACTATGGTGCTTTTAGTGTCTCCGCATACCGCAGCACGCGTCATAGCTTTGCAGACGATAAATGTAACCGTTTCAGAGAGAAGAGCGGCAAAAGTGACGATCTGGCTTAAAGTCGGTTTGATAACAAATGAAAAAAACGGGCGAATATCTTAGGTTTTTAGTACATATCAACACTTTTCACATTCTCCCGTGCAACGCAGCTCCTAGTTATCCTTTCATGCAAAATCGTAAGGTCCTAGCTCATTTCCAAACTACCAAAGCCGGCTAAAAAGTCAATAATCGATAACTAAAACTTGAATTGTAATACTTCTTACTGGCTATTACATCAACTTAGAAGTTCTCCTGTGTTCTACTATGGTGCTTTTAGTGACTCCGATTACTGCAGCACGCGTCATAGCTTCGCTGACGATAAATGTAATCGTTCAGAGAGAAGAGCGGCCAATGTGACCATGTGGCTTTAAGTCGATTCGATAACAAATGACGAAAACGGACGGATTTTTCAGGTTTTTACTACATATGAAACACTTTTCCCATTTTACCGTGCAACGCGGCTGCTAGTCCTCCTTTCATGCAAAATCTTAAGGTCCTAAGTCATGTCCAAGCCACCAAAGCCGGCTAAAATGAGAATAATCGACAACTAAAACTTGAATTGTACTACTTCTTACTGGCTATTGCTTCAACTTAGAAGCTTCTTCTGTGTTCTGCTATGGTGCTTTTAGTGTCCCCGCATACCGCAGCACGCGACATAGCTTTGCAGACGATAAATGTTACCGTTTCAGAGAGAAGAGCGGCCAATGTGACGATCTGGCACTAAGTCGGTTTGATAACAAATGACGAAAACAGACGGATTTCTCAGGTTTTTACTACATGTGAACACGTTTCACATTCTCCCGTGCAACGCGGCTGCTAGACCTCCTTTCATGCAAAATCTTAAGGTCCTAGGTCATGTCCAAGCTGCTAAAAAGTGAATAATCGACAACTAAAACTTGAATTGTACTACTTCTTACTGGCTATTGCTTCAACTTAGAAGCTTCTTCTGTGTTCTAGTATGGTGCTTTTAGTGTCTCCGCATACCGCAGCACGCGACATAGCTTTGCAGACGATAAATGTAACCGTCTCAGAGAGAAGAGCGGCCAATGTAACGGTCTGGCTTTAAATCGATTCGATAGCAAATGACGAAAACGTGCGAATTTATCAGGTTTTTACTTCATATGAACACTTTTCACATTCTCCCGTGCAACGCGGCTGCTAGTCGCCCTTTCATGCAAAATCTTAAGGTCCTAGCTCATGGCCAAAACACCAAAGCCGGCAAAAAAGTCAATAATCGATAACTAAAACTTGAATAGTACTACTTCTAACTTACTATTACATTCTCTTAGAAGCTTCTTCTGTGTTCTACTATGGGGCTTTTAGTGTCTCCGCATACCGCAGCACGCGACATAGCTTTGCAGACGATAAATGTAACCGATTCAGAGAGAAGAGCGGCCAATGTAACGGTCTGGCTTTAAATCGATTCGATAGCAAATGACGAAAACGTGCGAATTTATCAGGTTTTTACTTCATATGAACACTTTTCACATTCTCCCGTGCAACGCGGCTGCTAGTCGCCCTTTCATGCAAATTCTTAAGGTCCTAGCTCCTGGCCAAGGCACCAAAGCCGGCAAAAAAGGCAATAATCGATAACTGAAACTTGAATAGTACTACTTCTAACTACTATTACATTCTCTTAGAAGCTCCTTCTGTGTTCTACTATGGTGCTTTAATTGGCTCCGCATACCGCAGCACGCGACATAGCTTTGCAGACGATAAAAGTTACCGTTTCAGAGAGAAGAGCGGCCAATGTGACGATCTGGCTCTAAGTCGATATCATAACAAATGACGAAAACAGACGGATTTCTCAGGTTTTTACTACATATGAACACTTTTCACATTCTCCCTTGCAACGTGGCTGCTGAACCTCCTTTCATGCAAAACCTTAAGGTCCTAGGTCATGTCCAGGCCACCAAAGCCGGCTAAAAAGTGAATAATCGACAACTAAAACTTGAATTGTACTACTTCTTACTGGCTATTGCTTCAACTTAGAAGCTTCTTCTGTGTTCTACTATGGTGCTTTTAGTGTCTCCACATACCGCAGCACGCGTCATAGCTTTGCAGACGATAAATATAACCGTTTCAGAGAGAAGAGCGTCCAATGTGACGATCTGGCTCTAAGTCGATATGATAACAAATGACGAGAAACAGACGGATTTTTCAAGTTTTACTACATATGAACACTTTTCACATTCTCCCGTGCAACGCGGCTGCTAGTCCTCCTTTCATGCAAAATCTTAAGGTCCTAGGTCATGTCCAAGCCACCAAAGCCGGCTAAACAGGGTATAATCGACAACTAAAACTTAAATTGTACTACTTCTTACTGGCTATTGCTTCAACTTAGAAGCTTCTTCTGTGTTCTACTATGATGCTTTTAGTGTCTCCGCATACCGCAGCACGCGACATAGCTTTGCAGACACTTCTCACATTCTCCTGTGCAACGCGGCTGCTAGTCCTCCTTCCATGCAAAATCTTAAGTACCTAGGTCGTGTCCAAGCCACCAAAGAGGCTAAAAAGTGAATAATCGACAACTAAAACTTGAATTGTACTACTTCTTACTGGCTATTGCTTCAACTTAGAAGCTTCTTCTGTGTTCTAGTATGGTGCTTTTAGTGTCTCCACATACCGCAGCACGCGACATAGCTTTGCAGACGATAAATGTAACCGTTTCAGAGAGAAGAGCGGCAAATGTGACGAAATGGCTTTAAGTCAATTTGATAACAAATGACGAAAACGGAGTGATTTCTCAGGTTTTTACTATATATGAACATTTTTCACATTCTCCCGTGCAACGCGGCTAATAGTACTCATTTCATGCAAAATCTTAAGGTCCTAGCTCATGTACAAGGCACCAAAGCCGGCTAAAAAGTGAATAATCGATAACTAGAATGTGAATTGTACTACTTCTTACTGGCTATTACATCAACTTAGAAGCTTCTTCTGTGTTGTACTATGGTGCTTTAAGTGTCTCCGCATACTGCACCCAGCGACACAGCTTTGCAGACGATAAATAACACCGTTTCAGAGGGAAGGGCGGCCAATGTGACGATCTGGCTTTAAGTCGATTCGATAACAAATGACGAAAACGGACAGATATCTCAGGTTTTTACTACATGTGAACACTTTTCACATTCGCCCGTGCAATGCGGCTAATATTCCGCCTTTCATGCAAATTCTTAAGGTCCTAGCTGCTGTACAAAGCACCAAACTCGCCTAAAAATCAATAATCGATAAACAATACTTGAATTGTACTGCTTCTTACTGGCTATTGCTTCAACTTAGAAGATTTTTCTGTGTTCTACTATGGTGCTTTTAGTGTCTCCGCATACCGCAGCACGCGTCATAGCTTTGCAGACGATAAATGTAACCGTCTCAGAGAGAAGAGCGGCCAATGTGACGATCTGGCTTTAAGTCGATTCGATAACAAATGACGAAAACGGCCGGATATCTCAGGTTTTTACTACATATGAACACTTTTTACATTCTCCCGTGCAACGCGGCTAATATTCCGCCTTTCATGCGAAATCTTAAGGTCCTAGCCCATGCCCAAGGCCCCAAAAAATGATAAAAAGTCAATAATCGATAACTAAAACATGAATTGTGCTGCATCTTACTGGGTATTACATCAACTTATAAGCTGCTTTTGTGTTCTACTATGGTGCTTTTAGTGTCTCCGCATACCGCAACACGCGACATAGTTCTGCAGACGATAAATGTTACCGTTTCAGAGAGAAGAGCGGCAAAAGTGACGATCTGGCTTAAAGTCGGTTTGATAACAAATGAAAAAAACGGGCGAATATCTTAGGTTTTTACTACATATCAACACTTTTCACATTCTCCCGTGCAACGCAGCTCCTAGTTATCCTTTCATGCAAAATCGTAAGGTCCTAGCTCATTTCCAAACTACCAAAGCCGGCTAAAAAGTCAATAATCGATAACTAAAACTTGAATTGTAATACTTCTTACTGGCTATTACATCAACTTAGAAGTTCTTCTGTGTTCTACTATGGTGCTTTTAGTGACTCCGATTACTGCAGCACGCGTCATAGCTTCGCTGACGATAAATGTAATCGTTCAGAGAGAAGAGCGACCAATGTGACCATGTGGCTTTAAGTCGATTCGATAACAAATGACGAAAACGGACGGATTTTTCAGGTTTTTACTACATATGAAACACTTTTCCCATTTTACCGTGCAACGCGGCTGCTAGTCCTCCTTTCATGCAAAATCTTAAGGTCCTAAGTCATGTCCAAGCCACCAAAGCCGGCTAAAATGAGAATAATCGACAACTAAAACTTGAATTGTACTACTTCTTACTGGCTATTGCTTCAACTTAGTAGCTTCTTCTGTGTTCTACTATGGTGCTTTTAGTGTCTCGGCATACCGCACCCAGCGACATAGCTTTGCAGACGATAAATGTAACCGTTTCAGAGAGAAGAGCGGCCAATGTGCGATCTGGCTTTAAGTCGATTCGATAACAAATGACGAAAACGGACGGATTTCTAAGAGTTTTTACTACATATGAATACTTTTCACATTCTCCCGTGCCACGCTGCTGCTAGTTCTCTTTTCATGCAAAATCTTAAGGTCCTAGCTCATGCCCAAGGCACCAAAAAAGGCTAAAAAGTCAATAATCGATAAATAAACGTGAATTGTACTACTTCTTACTTGGTATTACATCAACTTAGAAGCTTCATCTGTGTTCTACTATGGTGCTTCTAGTGACTCCGCATACAGCAGCACGCGACATAGCTTTGCAAACCATAAATGTAACCGTTTCAGAGAGAAGAGCCGCCAATGTGACGATCTGGCTTTAAGTCGATTCGATAACAAATGACGAAAACGGAGGGATTTCTCAGGTTTTTACTATATATGAACATTTTTCACATTCTCCCGTGCAAATCGGCTGCTATACTTCCCTTCATGCTAAATCGTAAGTTCCTAGCTCAAGCCCAAGGCACCAAAAAAGGCTAAAAAGTCAATAATCGATAACTAAAACTAGAATTGTACTCCTTCTTACTTTGTATTACATCAACTTAGAAGCTTCTTCTGTGTTCTACTATGGTGATTTTAGTGTCTCCGCATACCGCAGCTCGAGACATAGCTTTGCAGACGATAAATGTAACCGTTTCAGAGAGAAGAGCGGGCAATGTGACGAACTGGCTTTAAGTCGATTTGACAACAAATGACGAATACGGACGGACTTCTCAGTTTGTTACTACATATGAACACTTTTCACATTGTCCCGAGCATCGCGGCTGCTAATCCTCCTTTCATACAAAATCGTAAGGTCCTAGCTCATGTCCAAGGCACCAAAAAAGGCTAAAAATTCAATAATCGATAATTAAAACTTGAATTGTACAACATCTTACTGGCTATTAAATAGCAGAATAAAAAGTCAAAAACCAATAACTAAAACTTGATTGTACTACTGCTTACTGGCTGTTACATCAACTTAGAAGGTTCTTCTGTGTTCTACTATGGTGCTTTTAGTGTCTCCGCATACTTTAGCACGGGACATAGCCATGCAGACGATAAATGTAACCGTTTCAGAGACAAGTGCTGCCAATGTAACGATCTGGCTTTAAGTCGATTTGGTAACAAATGACGAAAAGGGACGGATATCTCAGGTGTTTACTACATAAGAACAATTTTCACATTCTCCCATGCACGCAGCTGCTAGTCGTCCATTCTTGCAATATCGTAAGGTCCTAGCTCATGTCCAAGGTACCAAAGCGGGCTAAAAAGTCAATAATCGATAACTAAAACTTGGATTGTACTACTTCTTACTGGCTATTACTTTAACTTAGAAGCTTCTTCTGTGTTCTGCTATGGTGCTTTTAGTGTCTCCGCATACCGCATCACGCGACATAGCTTTCCAGACAATAAATGTAACCGTTTTAAGAGAAGAACGACCAATGTGACGATCTGGCTTTAAGGCGATTTGATAACAAATGACGAAAACAAACGGATTTCTAAGGTTTTTACTACAAATGAACACTTAACACATTCTCCCGTGCAACGCGGCTGCTAGTGATCCTTTCATGCAAAATCGTAAGGTCCTAGCTCATGTACAAGGCACCAATGCCGGCTGAAAAGTGAATAATCGATAACAAAAAACTTGATTTCTACTACTTCTTACTGGCTATTACATGAACTTAGAAGCATCTTCTGCGTTCTACTATGGTGCTTTTAGTGTCTCCGCATACCGCAGCACGCGACATAGCTTTGCAGACGATAAATGTAACCGTTCCAGAGATAAGAGCCGCCAATGTGACGATCTGGCTTTAAGACGAATCGATAACAAATCAAGAAAAAGGATTTCTCAGATTTTTACTACATATGAACACTTTTCACATTCTCCCGTGCAACGCGGCTGCTAGACTTCCCTTCATGCAAAATATTAAGGTCCTAGCTCATGTCCAAGGCACCAGAGAAGGGTAAAAGGTCAATATTCGATAACTAAAACTTGCATTGTAGTGTTTCTTACTGGCTATTACATCAACTTAGAAGCTTCTTCTGTGTTCTACTATGGTGCTTTTAGTGTCTCCGCATACCGCAGCACGCGGCATAGCTTTGCAGACGATAAATGTAACCGCTTCAGAGAGAAGAGCGGCCAATGTAACGTCCTTGCTTTAAGTCGATTCAATAACAAATGACGAAAATGGACGGATTTCTCAGGTTGTTACTACATATGAGCACTTTTCACATTGTCCCGAGCAACGCGACTGCTAATCCTCTTTTCCTGCAAAATCGTAAGGTCCTAGCTCATATCCAAGGCACCAAGGAAGGCTAAAAATTCAATAATCGATAATTAAAACTTGAATTGTACTACATCTTACTGGCTATTACATAGCCGAATAAAGAGTCAAAAACGAATAAATAAAACTTCAATTGTACTACTTCTTACTGGCTATTACATCAACTTAGAAGCTTATTCTGTTTTCAACTATGGTGCTTTTAGTGTCTCCGCATACCGCACCCAGCGACATAGCATTGCAGACGATAAATGTAACCGTTTCAGATAGAAGAGCGGCCAATGTTACGATCTGGCTTAAAGTTGACTCGATAACAAATGACGAAAACGGCCGGATTTCACAGGTTTTTACTACATATGAACACTTCTTACATTCTCCCGTGCAACGCGGCTGGTAGTCCTCCTTTCATGCAAAATCTTAAGGTCCTAGGTCATGTCCAAGACACCAAAGCCGGCTAAAAAGTGAATAATCGACAACTAAAACTTGAATGGTACTACTTCTTACTAGCTATTGCTTCAACTTAGAAGCTTCTTCTGTGTTCTACTATGGTGCTTTTAGTGTCTCCGCATACCGCAGCACGCGACATAGCTTTGCAGACGATAAATGTAGCCGTTTCAGAGAGAAGAGCGGCCAATGTGACGATCTGGCTCTAAGTCGATTTGATAACAAATGACGAAAACAGACGGATATCTCAGGTTTTTACTACATATGAACACTTTTTACATTCTTCCATGCATCGCGGCTGCTAGTCCTCGTTTCATGCAAAATCTTAAGGTCCTAGTTCTTGTCCAAGCCACCAAAGCCGGCTAAAAAGTGAATAATCGACATCTGAAACTTGAATTGTACTACTTCTTACTTTCTATTGCTTCAACTTAGAAGCTCCTTCTGTGTTCTACTATGGTGCTTTTAGTGTCTCCGCATACCGCAGCACGCGACATAGCTTTGCAGACGAAAAATGTAACCGTTTCAGAGCGAAGAGTGGCCAATGTGACGATCTGGCTCTAAGTCGATATGATAACAAATGACGAAAACAGACGGATTTCTCAGGTTTTTACTACATATGAACACTTTTCACATTCTCCCGTGCAACGCGGTAGCTAGTCCTCCTTTCGTGCAGAATCTTAAGGTCCTAGGTCATGTCCAAGCCTCCAAAGCCGGCTAAAAAGTGAATGATCGACAACTAAAATTTGAATTGCACTACTTCTTACTGGATATTGCTTCAACTTAGAAGCTTCTTCTGTGTTCTACTATGGTGCTTTTAGTGTCTCCGCATACCGCAGCACGCGACATAGCTTTGCAGACGATAAATGTAACCGTCTCAGAGAGAAAAGTGTCCAATGTGACGATCTGGCTTTAAGTCGATTCGATAACAAATGACGAAAACGGACGTATTTCTCAGGTTTTTACTACATATGAACACTTTTTCACATTCTCCCGTCCAACGCGGCTGCTAGTCCTCCTTTCATGCAAAATCTTAAGGTCCTCGGTCATGTCCAAGCCACCAAAGCCGGCTAAAAGTGAATAATCGACAACTAAAACTTGAATTGTACTACTTCTTACTGGATATTGCTTCAACTTACAAGCTTCTTCTGTGTTCTACTATGGTGCTTTTAGTGTCTCCACATACCGCAGCACGCGACATAGCTTTGCAGACGATAAATGTAACCGTCTCAGAGAGAAAAGTGTCAATGTGACGATCTGGCTCTAAGTCGACTCGATGACAATTGACGAAAACAGACGGATTTCTCCGGGTTTTACTACATATGAACACTTTTCACATTCTCCCGTGCAACGTGGCTGCTAAACCTCGTTTCATGCAAAATCTTAAGGTTCTAGGACATGTCCCAGCCACCAAAGCCGGGTAAAAAGTGAATAATCGACATCTAAAACTTGAATTGTACTACTTCTTACTGGCTATTGCTTCAACTTAGAAGCTTCTTCTGTGTTCTACTATGGTGCTTTTAGTGTCTCCACATACCGCTGCACGCGTCATAGCTTTGCAGACGATAAATGTAACTGTTTCAGAGAGAAGAGCGGCCAATGTGACGATCTGGCTCTAAGTCGACATGATAACAAATGACGAAAACAGACGGATTTCTCAGGTTTTTCCTACATATGAACACTTTTCAATTCTCCCGTGAAACGCGGCCTCTAGTCCTCCTTTCATGCAAAATCTTAAGGTCCTAGGTCATGTCCAAGCCACCAAAGCCGGCTAAAAAGTGTATAATCGACAACTAAAACTTGAAATATACTACTTCTTACTCGATATTGCTTCAACTTAGAAGCTTCTTCTGTGTTCTACTATGGTGCTTTTAGTGTCTCCGCATACCGCTGCACGCGACATAGCTTTGCAGACGATAATTGTAACCGTTTCAGAGAGAAGAGCGGCCAATGTACCGGTCTGGCTTTAAATCGACTCGATAGCAAATGACGAAAACTGGCGGATTTATCATGTTTTTACTACATATGAACACTTTTGTCTCTTTCCCGTGCAACGCAGCTACTAGTCCTCCTTTCATGCAAAATCTTAAGGTCCTAGCTCACGTCCAATGCCCCATAGCCCCCTAAAAGTCAATAATCGATAACTAAAACGTGAACTGTACTACTTCTTACTTGCTATTACATAAACTTAGAAGCTTTTTATGTGTTCTACTATGGTGCTTTTAGTGTCTCCCTCATACCGCAGCACGCGACATAGCTTTGCAGACGATAAATGTAACCGTTACAGAGAGAAGAGCGGCCAATGTGACGATCTGGCTCTAAGTCGATTCGAAAACAAATGACGAAAACAGACGGATTTCTCAGGTTTTTACTACATATGAACACTTTTCACATTCTTCCTTGCAACGTGGCTGCTAAACCTCCTTTCATGCAAAACCTTAAGGTCCTAGGTCATGTCCAGGCCACCAAAGCCGGCTAAAAAGTGAATAATCGACAACTAAAACTTGAATTGTACTACTTCTTACTGGCTATTGCTTCAACTTAGAAGCTTCTTCTGTGTTCTACTATGGTGCTTTTAGTGTCTCCACATACCGCTGCACGCGTCATAGCTTTGCAGACGATAAATGTAACCGTTCCAAAGAGAAGAGCGGCCAATGTGACGATCTGGCTCTAAGTCGATTCGATGAGAAATGACGAAAACAGACGGATTTCTCGGGTTTTTACTACATATGAACACTTTTCACATTCTCCCGTGCATCGCGGCTGCTAGGCCTCGTTTCATGCAAAATCTTAAGGTCCTAGGTATTGTCCAAGCCACCAAAGCCGGCTAAAAAGTGAATAATCGACAACTAAAACTTGAATTGTACTACTTCTTACTGGATATTGCTTCAACTTAGAAGCTTCTTCTGTGTTCTGCTATGGTGCTTTTAGTGTCCCCGCATACCGCAGCACGTTACATAGCTTTGCAGACGATAAATGTTACCGTTTCAGAGAGAAGAGCGGCCAATGTGACGATCTGGCACTAAGTCGGTTTGATAACAAATGACGAAAACAGACGGATTTCTCAGGTTTTTACTACATGTGAACACGTTTCACATTCTCCCGTGCAACGCGGCTGCTAGACCTCCTTTCATGCAAAATCTTAAGGTCCTAGGTCATGTCCAAGCTGCTAAAAAGTGAATAATCGACAACTAAAACTTGAATTGTACTACTTCTTACTGGCTATTGCTTCAACTTAGAAGCTTCTTCTGTGTTCTAGTATGGTGCTTTTAGTGTCTCCGCATACCGCAGCACGCGACATAGCTTTGCAGACGATAAATGTAACCGTTTCAGAGAGAAGAGCGGCCAATGTAACGGTCTGGCTTTAAATCGATTCGATAGCAAATGACGAAAACGTGCGAATTTATCAGGTTTTTACTACATATGAACACTTTTCACATTCTCCCGTGCAACGCGGCTGCTAGTCGCCCTTTCATGCAAAATCTTAAGGTCCTAGCTCATGGCCAAAACACCAAAGCCGGCAAAAAAGTCAATAATCGATAACTAAAACTTGAATAGTACTACTTCTAACTTACTATTACATTCTCTTAGAAGCTTCTTCTGTGTTCTACTATGGTGCTTTTAGTGTCTCCGCATACCGCAGCACGCGACATAGCTTTGCAGACGATAAATGTAACCGTTTCAGAGAGAAGAGCGGCCAATGTAACGGTCTGGCTTTAAATCGATTCGATAGCAAATGACGAAAACGTGCGAATTTATCAGGTTTTTACTACATATGAACACTTTTCACATTCTCCCGTGCAACGCGGCTGCTAGTCGCCCTTACATGCAAATTCTTAAGGTCCTAGCTCCTGGCCAAGGCACCAAAGCCGGCAAAAAAGGCAATAATCGATAACTAAAACTTGAATAGTACTACTTCTAACTACTATTACATTCTCTTAGAAGCTCCTTCTGTGTTCTACTATGGTGCTTTAATTGGCTCCGCATACCGCAGCACGCGACATAGATTTGCAGACGATAAATGTAACCGTTTCCGAGAGAAGAGCGGCCAATGTGACGATCTGGCTCTAAGTCGATATCATAACAAATGACGAAAACAGACGGATTTCTCAGGTTTTTACTACATATGAACACTTTTCACATTCTCCCGTGCAACGCGGCTGCTAGTCCTCCTTTCATGCAAAATCTTAAGGTCCTAGGTCGTGTCCAAGGCACCAAAGCCGGCTAAAAAGTGTATAATCGACAACTAAAATTTAAATTGTACTACTTCTTACTGGCTATTGCTTCAAATTAGAAGCTTCTTCTGTGTTCTAGTATGGTGCTTTTAGTGTCTCCGCATACCGCAGCACGCGTCATAGCTTTGCAGACGATAAATGTAACCGTTTCAGAGAGAAGAGCGGCCAATGTGACGATCTGGCTCTATGTCGATATGATAACAAATGACGAAAACAGACGGATTTCTCAGGTTTTTACTACATATGAACACTTTTCACATTCTCCCGTGCAACGCGGCTGCTAGTCCTCAATTCATGCAAAATCTTAAGGTCCTAGGTCATGTCCAAGCCACCAAAGCCGGCTAAACAGGGTATAATCGACATCTAAAACTTAAATTGTACTACTTCTTACTGGCTATTGCTTCAACTTAGAAGCGTCTTCTGTGTTCTACAATGGTGGTTTTAGAGTCTCCGCATAAAGCAGCACGCGACATAGCTTTGCACACGATTAATGTAACCGTTTCAGAGAGAAGAGCGGCCAATGTGACGATCTGGCTCTAAGTCGATATGATAACAAATGACGAAAACAGACGGATTTCTCAGGTGTTACTACATATGAACACTTTTCACATTCTCCCTTGCAACGTGGCTGCTGAACCTCCTTTCATGCAAAACCTTAAGGTCCTAGGTCATGTCCAGGCCACCAAAGCCGTCTAAAAAGTGAATAATCGACAACTAAAACTTGAATTGTACTACTTCTTACTGGCTATTGCTTCAACTTAGAAGCTTCTTCTGTGTTCTACTATGGTGCTTTTAGTGTCTCCACATACCGCAGCACGCGTCATAGCTTTGCAGACGATAAATGTAACCGTTTCAGAGAGAAGAGCGTCCAATGTGACGATCTGGCTCTAAGTCGATATGATAACAAATGACGAGAAACAGACGGATTTTTCAAGTTTTACTACATATGAACACTTTTCACATTCTCCCGTGCAACGCGGCTGCTAGTCCTCCTTTCATGCAAAATCTTAAGGTCCTAGGTCATGTCCAAGCCACCAAAGCCGGCTAAACAGGGTATAATCGACAACTAAAACTTAAATTGTACTACTTCTTACTGGCTATTGCTTCAACTTAGAAGCTTCTTCTGTGTTCTACTATGATGCTTTTAGTGTCTCCGCATACTGCACCCAGCGACATAGCTTTGCAGACGATAAATAACACCGTTTCAGAGGGAAGGGCGGCCAATCGACGATCTGGCTTTAAGTCGATTCGATAACAAATGACGAAAACGGACAGATATCTCAGGTTTTTACTACATATGAACACTTTTCACATTCGCCCGTGCAATGCGGCTAATATTCCGCCTTTCATGCAAATTCTTAAGGTCCTAGCTGCTGTACAAAGCACCAAACTCGCCTAAAAATCAATAATCGATAAACAATACTTGAATTGTACTGCTTCTTACTGGCTATTGCTTCAACTTAGAAGATTTTTCTGTGTTCTACTATGGTGCTTTTAGTGTCTCCGCATACCGCAGCACGCGTCATAGCTTTGCAGACGATAAATGTAACCGTCTCAGAGAGAAGAGCGGCCAATGTGACGATCTGGCTTTAAGTCGATTCGATAACAAATGACGAAAACGGCCGGATATCTCAGGTTTTTACTACATATGAACACTTTTTACATTCTCCCGTGCAACGCGGCTAATATTCCGCCTTTCATGCGAAATCTTAAGGTCCTAGCCCATGCCCAAGGCCCCAAAAAATGATAAAAAGTCAATAATCGATAACTAAAACATGAATTGTGCTGCATCTTACTGGGTATTACATCAACTTATAAGCTGCTTTTGTGTTCTACTATGGTGCTTTTAGTGTCTCCGCATACCGCAACACGCGACATAGTTCTGCAGACGATAAATGTTACCGTTTCAGAGAGAAGAGCGGCAAAAGTGACGATCTGGCTTAAAGTCGGTTTGATAACAAATGAAAAAAACGGGCGAATATCTTAGGTTTTTACTACATATCAACACTTTTCACATTCTCCCGTGCAACGCAGCTCCTAGTTATCCTTTCATGCAAAATCGTAAGGTCCTAGCTCATTTCCAAACTACCAAAGCCGGCTAAAAAGTCAATAATCGATAACTAAAACTTGAATTGTAATACTTCTTACTGGCTATTACATCAACTTAGAAGTTCTTCTGTGTTCTACTATGGTGCTTTTAGTGACTCCGATTACTGCAGCACGCGTCATAGCTTCGCTGACGATAAATGTAATCGTTTCAGAGAGAAGAGCGGCCAATGTGACCATGTGGCTTTAAGTCGATTCGATAACAAATGACGAAAACGGACGGATTTTTCAGGTTTTTACTACATATGAAACACTTTTCCCATTTTCCCGTGCAACGCGGCTGCTAGTCCTCCTTTCATGCAAAATCTTAAGGTCCTAAGTCATGTCCAAGCCACCAAAGCCGGCTAAAATGAGAATAATCGACAACTAAAACTTGAATTGTACTACTTCTTACTGGCTATTGCTTCAACTTAGTAGCTTCTTCTGTGTTCTACTATGGTGCTTTTAGTGTCTCGGCATACCGCACCCAGCGACATAGCTTTGCAGACGATAAATGTAACCGTTTCAGAGAGAAGAGCGGCCAATGTGCGATCTGGCTTTAAGTCGATTCGATAACAAATGACGAAAACGGACGGATTTCTAAGAGTTTTTACTACATATGAATACTTTTCACATTCTCCCGTGCCACGCTGCTGCTAGTTCTCTTTTCATGCAAAATCTTAAGGTCCTAGCTCATGCCCAAGGCACCAAAAAAGGCTAAAAAGTCAATAATCGATAAATAAACGTGAATTGTACTACTTCTTACTTGGTATTACATCAACTTAGAAGCTTCATCTGTGTTCTACTATGGTGCTTCTAGTGACTCCGCATACAGCAGCACGCGACATAGCTTTGCAAACCATAAATGTAACCGTTTCAGAGAGAAGAGCGGGCAATGTGACGAACTGGCTTTAAGTCGATTTGACAACAAATGACGAAAACGGGCGGATTTCTTAGGTTTTTACTACGAATGAGCACTTTTCACAGTCTCCCGTGCAACGCGGCTGCTAGTCCTGCTTTCATGCAAAATCTTAAGGTCCTAGCTTATGCCCAAGGCACGAAAGCCGAATACAAAGTCAATGATCGATAACTAAAACTTGAACTGTACTACTTCTTACTGTCTATTACAACAACTTAGAAGCTTCTTCTGTGTTCTACTATGCTGCGTTTAGTGTCTCCGCATACCGCAGCACGCGACATAGCGTTGCAGACGATAAATGTAACTGTTTCAGAGAGAAGAGCCACCAATGAGACGATCTTACTTTAAGTCGATTCGATAACAAATGACGGAAAGGGAGGGAATTCTCAGGTTTTTACTATATATGAACATTTTTCACATTCTCCCGTGCAAAGCGGCTGCTACAGTTCCCTTCATGCAAAATCGTAACGTCCTAGCTCATGTCCAAGGTACCAAAGCCGGCTAAAAAGTCAGTAATCGATAACTAAAACTTGCATTGTACTACTTACTGGCTATTACTTCAACTTAGAAGCTTCCTCTGTGTTCTACTATGCTGCGTTTAGTGTCTCCGCATACCGCAGCACGCGACATAGCGTTGCAGACGATAAATGTAACTGTTTCAGAGAGAAGAGCCACCAATGAGACGATCTTACTTTAAGTCGATTCGATAACAAATGACGGAAAGGGAGGGAATTCTCAGGTTTTTACTATATATGAACATTTTTCACATTCTCCCGTGCAAAGCGGCTGCTACAGTTCCCTTCATGCAAAATCGTAACGTCCTAGCTCATGTCCAAGGTACCAAAGCCGGCTAAAAAGTCAGTAATCGATAACTAAAACTTGCATTGTACTACTTACTGGCTATTACTTCAACTTAGAAGCTTCCTCTGTGTTCTACTATGGTGCTTTTTGTGTCTCCGCATACCGCAGCACGCGACATAGCGTTGCAGACGATAAATGTAACTGTTTCAGAGAGAAGAGCCACCAATGAGACGATCTTACTTTAAGTCGATTCGATAACAAATGACGGAAACGGAGGGAATTCTCAGGTTTTTACTATATATGAACATTTTTCACATTCTCCCGTGCAAAGCGGCTGCTACAGTTCCCTTCATGCAAAATCGTAACGTCCTAGCTCATGTCCAAGGTACCAAAGCCGGCTAAAAAGTCAGTAATCGATAACTAAAACTTGCATTGTACTACTTACGGGCTATTACTTCAACTTAGAAGCTTCCTCTGTGTTCTACTATGGTGCTTTTTGTGTCTCCGCATACCGCACCCAGCGACATAGCTTTGCAGAAGATAAATCTAACCGTTTCAGAGAGAAGAGCGGCCAATGTAACGTCCTTGCCTTATGTCGATTCGATAACAAATGACGAATACGGCCGGATTTCACAGGTTTTTACTACATATGAACACTTCTTACATTCTCCCGTGCAACGCGGCTGGTAGTCCTCCTTTCATGCAAAATCGTAAGGTCCTAGCTCATGTCCAAGGTACCAAAGCCGGCTGAAAAGTGAATAATCGATAACAAAACTTGAATTATACTACTTCTTACTGGCTATTACATCAACTTAGAACCTTCTTCTGTGTTCTAGTATAGTGCTTTTAGTGTCTCCGCATACCGCAGCGCGCGACATAGCTTTGCAGACGATAAATGTAACCGTCTCAGAGAGAAGAGCGGCCAATGTGACGATCTGGCTTTAAGTCGATTCGATAACAAATGACGAAAACGGACAGATATCTCAGGTTTTTACTACATATGAACACTTTTCACATTCGCCCGTGCAATGCGGCTAATATTCCGCCTTTCATGCAAATTCTTAAGGTCCTAGCTGCTGTACAAAGCACCAAACTCGCCTAAAAATCAATAATCGATAAACAATACTTGAATTGTACTGCTTCTTACTGGCTATTGCTTCAACTTAGAAGATTTTTCTGTGTTCTACTATGGTGCTTTTAGTGTCTCCGCATACCGCAGCACGCGTCATAGCTTTGCAGACGATAAATGTAACCGTCTCAGAGAGAAGAGCGGCCAATGTGACGATCTGGCTTTAAGTCGATTCGATAACAAATGACGAAAACGGCCGGATATCTCAGGTTTTTACTACATATGAACACTTTTTACATTCTCCCGTGCAACGCGGCTAATATTCCGCCTTTCATGCGAAATCTTAAGGTCCTAGCCCATGCCCAAGGCCCCAAAAAATGATAAAAAGTCAATAATCGATAACTAAAACATGAATTGTGCTGCATCTTACTGGGTATTACATCAACTTATAAGCTGCTTTTGTGTTCTACTATGGTGCTTTTAGTGTCTCCGCATACCGCAACACGCGACATAGTTCTGCAGACGATAAATGTTACCGTTTCAGAGAGAAGAGCGGCAAAAGTGACGATCTGGCTTAAAGTCGGTTTGATAACAAATGAAAAAAACGGGCGAATATCTTAGGTTTTTACTACATATCAACACTTTTCACATTCTCCCGTGCAACGCAGCTCCTAGTTATCCTTTCATGCAAAATCGTAAGGTCCTAGCTCATTTCCAAACTACCAAAGCCGGCTAAAAAGTCAATAATCGATAACTAAAACTTGAATTGTAATACTTCTTACTGGCTATTACATCAACTTAGAAGTTCTTCTGTGTTCTACTATGGTGCTTTTAGTGACTCCGATTACTGCAGCACGCGTCATAGCTTCGCTGACGATAAATGTAATCGTTTCAGAGAGAAGAGCGGCCAATGTGACCATGTGGCTTTAAGTCGATTCGATAACAAATGACGAAAACGGACGGATTTTTCAGGTTTTTACTACATATGAAACACTTTTCCCATTTTCCCGTGCAACGCGGCTGCTAGTCCTCCTTTCATGCAAAATCTTAAGGTCCTAAGTCATGTCCAAGCCACCAAAGCCGGCTAAAATGAGAATAATCGACAACTAAAACTTGAATTGTACTACTTCTTACTGGCTATTGCTTCAACTTAGTAGCTTCTTCTGTGTTCTACTATGGTGCTTTTAGTGTCTCGGCATACCGCACCCAGCGACATAGCTTTGCAGACGATAAATGTAACCGTTTCAGAGAGAAGAGCGGCCAATGTGCGATCTGGCTTTAAGTCGATTCGATAACAAATGACGAAAACGGACGGATTTCTAAGAGTTTTTACTACATATGAATACTTTTCACATTCTCCCGTGCCACGCTGCTGCTAGTTCTCTTTTCATGCAAAATCTTAAGGTCCTAGCTCATGCCCAAGGCACCAAAAAAGGCTAAAAAGTCAATAATCGATAAATAAACGTGAATTGTACTACTTCTTACTTGGTATTACATCAACTTAGAAGCTTCATCTGTGTTCTACTATGGTGCTTCTAGTGATTCCGCATACAGCAGCACGCGACATAGCTTTGCAAACCATAAATGTAACCGTTTCAGAGAGAAGAGCGGGCAATGTGACGAACTGGCTTTAAGTCGATTTGACAACAAATGACGAAAACGGGCGGATTTCTTAGGTTTTTACTACGAATGAGCACTTTTCACAGTCTCCCGTGCAACGCGGCTGCTAGTCCTGCTTTCATGCAAAATCTTAAGGTCCTAGCTTATGCCCAAGGCACGAAAGCCGAATACAAAGTCAATGATCGATAACTAAAACTTGAACTGTACTACTTCTTACTGTCTATTACAACAACTTAGAAGCTTCTTCTGTGTTCTACTATGCTGCGTTTAGTGTCTCCGCATACCGCAGCACGCGACATAGCGTTGCAGACGATAAATGTAACTGTTTCAGAGAGAAGAGCCACCAATGAGACGATCTTACTTTAAGTCGATTCGATAACAAATGACGGAAAGGGAGGGAATTCTCAGGTTTTTACTATATATGAACATTTTTCACATTCTCCCGTGCAAAGCGGCTGCTACAGTTCCCTTCATGCAAAATCGTAACGTCCTAGCTCATGTCCAAGGTACCAAAGCCGGCTAAAAAGTCAGTAATCGATAACTAAAACTTGCATTGTACTACTTACTGGCTATTACTTCAACTTAGAAGCTTCCTCTGTGTTCTACTATGCTGCGTTTAGTGTCTCCGCATACCGCAGCACGCGACATAGCGTTGCAGACGATAAATGTAACTGTTTCAGAGAGAAGAGCCACCAATGAGACGATCTTACTTTAAGTCGATTCGATAACAAATGACGGAAAGGGAGGGAATTCTCAGGTTTTTACTATATATGAACATTTTTCACATTCTCCCGTGCAAAGCGGCTGCTACAGTTCCCTTCATGCAAAATCGTAACGTCCTAGCTCATGTCCAAGGTACCAAAGCCGGCTAAAAAGTCAGTAATCGATAACTAAAACTTGCATTGTACTACTTACTGGCTATTACTTCAACTTAGAAGCTTCCTCTGTGTTCTACTATGGTGCTTTTTGTGTCTCCGCATACCGCAGCACGCGACATAGCGTTGCAGACGATAAATGTAACTGTTTCAGAGAGAAGAGCCACCAATGAGACGATCTTACTTTAAGTCGATTCGATAACAAATGACGGAAACGGAGGGAATTCTCAGGTTTTTACTATATATGAACATTTTTCACATTCTCCCGTGCAAAGCGGCTGCTACAGTTCCCTTCATGCAAAATCGTAACGTCCTAGCTCATGTCCAAGGTACCAAAGCCGGCTAAAAAGTCAGTAATCGATAACTAAAACTTGCATTGTACTACTTACGGGCTATTACTTCAACTTAGAAGCTTCCTCTGTGTTCTACTATGGTGCTTTTTGTGTCTCCGCATACCGCACCCAGCGACATAGCTTTGCAGACGATAAATCTAACCGTTTCAGAGAGAAGAGCGGCCAATGTAACGTCCTTGCCTTATGTCGATTCGATAACAAATGACGAATACGGCCGGATTTCACAGGTTTTTACTACATATGAACACTTCTTACATTCTCCCGTGCAACGCGGCTGGTAGTCCTCCTTTCATGCAAAATCGTAAGGTCCTAGCTCATGTCCAAGGTACCAAAGCCGGCTGAAAAGTGAATAATCGATAACAAAACTTGAATTATACTACTTCTTACTGGCTATTACATCAACTTAGAACCTTCTTCTGTGTTCTAGTATAGTGCTTTTAGTGTCTCCGCATACCGCAGCGCGCGACATAGCTTTGCAGACGATAAATGTAACCGTTTCAGAGAGAAGAGCGGCCAATGTATCGATATGGCTTTAAGTTGATTCAATAACAAATGGCGAAAACGGACGGATTTCTCAGGTTTTTACTATATATGAACACTTTTCACATTCTCCCGTGCAAGGCGGCTGCTAGACTTAGCTTCATGTAAAATCTTCAGGTCCTAGCTCATGTCCAAGGCACCAAAGAAGGGTAAAAGGTCAATAATCGATAACTAAAACTTGAATTGCACCGTTTGTTACTGGCTATTACATCAACTTAGAAGCTTCTTCTGTGTTCTACTATGGTGCTTTTAGTGTCTCGCGCATACCGCAGCACGCGACATAGCTTTGCAGACGATAAATGTAACAGTTTCAAAGAGAAGAGCGGCCAATGTGACTATCTGGTTATATGTCGGTTCGATAACAAATGACGAAAACGGACGGATTTCTCAGGTTTTTACTACATATGAACACTTTTCACATTCTCTCGTGCAATGCGGCTTCTAGACTTCCCTTCATGCAAAATCCTAAGGTCGTAGCCCATGTCCAAGGCACCAAAGCCGGCTAAAAATCAATAATCGATAACCAAAACTTGAGTTGTACTGCTCCTTAGTGGCTGTTACATCAAATTAAAAGCTTCTTCTGTGTTCTACTATGGTGCTTCCAGTGTCTCCGCATACCGCAGCACGCTACATAGCATTGCAAACGATAAATGTAACCGTTTCAGAGAGAAAACGGCCAATGTGACGATCTCGCATTACGTGGATTCAAAAGCAGATGTGAAAACGGGCGGATTTGTTAGGTTTTTAGTTCATATGAACACTTTTCACATTCTCTCGTGTAACGTGGCTGCCAGACCTTGTTTAATGCCAAATCTTAAGGTAGTAGGTCATTTTACTGGCAAAGCCGGCTAATAAATCAATAATCGATAACTAAAACCTGAATTGTACTGTTTCCTACGGGCTACTTACATAAACCTAGAAGCTTCTTCTATGTTCTACTGTGTTGCTATTAGTGCCTCCGCATACCGCAGCACACAACATAAGTTTGCAGACGATGAAGGTAACCGCTTCACAGAGAAATTTCAAATTCTGTATCTGTGTCTATTGCCTGCTCATATTGTTTAAAGCAGGTTGCTCTAAATGCCCATTGGATCTGATTCCCGTGATACCCATTCTAAACAATCTCGGATTGGGAAAGACCAAGCTCTGCTTATACTTATAATCTTGGAAGTTGACATATCGTAGACAGTAAAATATGATGGTTAAAGATGTCCACTGAGTATTCCCATATACACTGAAGTTAGCTTTGAACAACAAATTATTAATTGGCCACCTACTCTTGACTCAATAGCTACTAAGATCTTTCACTGGTGAAGGAGGTGACGACGTTGTTACGTCCATTAGAGGCTTCTGTAGTTTTCTGAGAATGATGTGATATAATTGTGCCTTGTGATTTTCTGTGGAGTTCCAGAATAAGTTCTACACTGGTGCAGGACATTCATTCCTGCTGTTCTTATTCGAGGCAATCCTGGATTCTGAATCTCAAGCACCAGTGGATTGGAAACAGCAATGCAACCTCTGTCTTCCTGGCTGTCCACTATTTCAAAGTGCTGTGGTTGACAGTCTCTTCTCATTGTGCAGTGCTTGTAGATTATTGTAAATGGATAAACTGCAATATTTAGAACATCTCATTCTAAACTTTCTAAAGAACGAGACTTTTCTGTCGCGACCACTTTTTGTGTGAGGTGATAAATACCAGGAATTTGGTTGCATTTTGAGAACCTAATGGTGACATACATTAGTGTCTGTGTAAATTAATGGAACTGGATTTTTTCTGAGGTCGGCAGTTTTCCGAAGGTCGGCGTTTTCCCACGATATCGTCGTTTTTCCCCGAGGCTGGCGGTTTACCCCGAGGTCGGCGTTTTTCCGCCGAGGTCGGCGTTTTACCCCGACGTCGGCGTTTTTCCCTCGAGGTCTGCGTTTTTCCCCGAGGTCGGCGTTTTTTCCCTAGGTCTGCGTTTTTGCACCGAGGTCGGATCGGCGATTTTTTTTCCGAGGTCCAGAAATCTACCGATATATTGAAAATCCAAAGTATTTTCATGTATATCGAACTATACTGATATGTCATGTCATCTTGAAACATATATCCGACCACTAGATATCGGTATTTATCGAGATAGCGATATATTTCGATATATCTATTTATTTCGAGAATCGTTTTCTTAGGGGTACAGATTTATTTCGAGACGTCCAGTTTTTTCCCATTATCGATTTATTTCGATATATTGACTTATTTCGAGGCACACATTATATCGAGATGTCGATTTATTTCGAGATATCTATCTATACTGAGGAGTCCATTTATTTCGAGGTATCGATTGGTTTCGAAGTACACGTTTACGTCGAGTTATCGATTTATTTTGATATACCGACGCAATCGGGTTGTCTATATATTTCGAGGTATCGATATATTTCAATGTATCGGTGTACTTCAGATATCAATTACTATCGAGATATCGATATATTTCAAGGAACCTCTATATCTCAAGTAATCCATAAATTTCTACATATCGTATTTTTAGAGATATCTTTATATTACGAGGTACCAATATATTTCAAGATATCGATATGTTTCTATACCTCGATTTATCTCGAGAGCTCCTTGAGTTTCGAGATATCATTCTATATGGTAAGCTGAATGCATCTAGATGTCGATATATTTCGGGATATCGAATCATTTCGATGTAGCAGTCTTTTGGAGGTGTCGATTTATTTCGAAGTTTCGATTTTTCTCATTGTGTCGATTTATTTCGAGGTTGCGATTTATTTCGGGGTGGCCTTTTATTTCTAGGTGTTGATTTATTTCGAGGTGTCGATATATTTCGATGTGACGATATATTTCGACGTTACTTGTCGACTGCATCAGCTTAGAACCTATTTCGTACAGAGTGGTGCGACTGCATACCTCAGAAGGCGACATTGATATCCAGACGATGAATGTAAACGTTTCCGAGAGAAAAGCGTCCAATGTGACGAATTGGCACTACGTCATTATGAAAACAAATGACGGAAACGTGAGGTTTCTGCCACTCAAAGTGCTGCCAACTTTCACCCCACCCCCTCCTCACTCTCCCCAGTCGTGGCGATCAGCTGGTGTGATAGAAATGGACACAGGAAAGTAATAACGTTCCATGAAATCCCATTCTAGGGAGGTTCAAGGGTAAATGTTCCAGACGGTTTATTTGCATTAAGACACGCATACTGGACATCTACAATGTCACATCTGCCAGATCGTTTCTATTGTCAGCAGTGGAAAACAAAACAGCGTACTGAAAAAGCCATAGTGAAACGCGGTTTTTGGTAGACGAAATAATAGGAATACTCTAGCCACTGATAATGATGATCTAATGAGAATTCTGGTATTGTTTTGAAAGATGCATTTAAATATGCATTGAACGTAGCTCCAAATTATTTTGAGAATTATAATTGCGGTATGATGAATCTACACTGGAGATTTGGTAATGCAAAACATTTCGATCTGAGAATACTTTACGTGATAGAACGGCATTGACCTTGTGTGTCATTAGGGTAAAGTTAATTTGCCGCCATTAACAAAAAATTTATCCGCCATTAACATAAAATCTATTTTTCAGCGCACTTCAATAAGGACTCACTTCAGATGATTGGACAATTAAAGAGAACTCAAACCGTTATTTTAATAGTATTCGTAGGTCCAATGCAGCATTTACCGTGGACAGTCCCTGAGCCAAGACTGTCAATTTTATGTAGGGAGCACTACTTTAAGAAAGCACTCCGTGTTCAGGCCACAAGTGGCCAATCAGGACCATCCGACCGCCACGTCATTCTCACTGAGGGTGGAGGAGGAGCTGGCTCTCCCACTCGTTGTGGTAGTTTCCTTTGACTTGAGCCGCTACTATTCGGTCGAGTAGTTCCTCAATTGGCATCGCAAGGCTGAGTGCAACCCGAAAAATGGAAACAGCGCATAGCGGATCGGATGGTCACCCATCCAAGTGCCGACCACGCCCGAAAGTGCTAAACTTCAGTGATCTGACGGGAACCGGTGTGTCCACTGCGGCAAGGCCGTTGCCCCTACCACTTTTACATGATATTTTTGATCGTAGATCAGGTCTGATGGCTGGAAAGAATGGACGTTTACCATGTTATGCACATTTATATTTTCACTACGTCGACACAGCTGGTCCAATTTCGACCACAGGTGATGGTAGCCATAATGATGGAGCCAAGCATCCTGTGTACATTAGTTGCACCCATGTGTGTGGGGATCACAGCATTCGTGACATTTAAATTTGTTACTTCTTTGGTACTATATTCGCAATAAATTTTGCAGACAGTATCCGCATATGACGCTGAATGTACCTACAAAATTATATCATTGTACGACACATGTTTCAGGAGATACGTCATAAAAACTCAGGACAAGGCCAGACGCTGCATAGTACGGACGTGGACGCACAGCTGTAAATAAATGCCTGGTCAACACCAAGCTTTTCCGCTAGTCATCTATACAGATAAAAAAATCCCCAATATTGTCCACCAGCGTATTTTTGAAAAACCTTTATTTTGTCATCCATTTTTTTCCTGTAAAAATCGTAAAAGCCGAGCATCATTGTGTTTTTAAAAATCGTTTCCTATTGTCATCTCTTTTTATGTATTTTAAACAATCTATCGCTTGTGTAACCTGTGGCTACAAGTCCATTCCCTTTATGGGGTAATCGAAATAATGAACAACGGAAAAAAGTGTGGGTCAATTTCTTCCTCATTTTTCGGAACTTCTGATAATAGTAAATCGTTGGCCCTTTGAGGGCGTGGTAGGTACATACAAGAGATTAGTGTAAGATTAGAATTTGGGTTAGATACAGTGCCAGGAGGTTTTGTTTCTATCTGGCTAGCTTCAGAGTACTTCACCATCTACTAAGTGATGCGTTTCATTGTGAATGGTGTGTTCTGTGCTAGGTCTACCCTTTACTCCACAATGCTGATCCTTCGATGCTATTAAAACCAGGATGTTATCAAAATATATGCACAGTGGCGGACTGGAGTCTGCAGAAATATTTCCAGTGGTGGGGAGGGGGGAAGGCGCGTCGGGGCTGGAATGCATGATTCTGAAACTGGCACTCTGTGTACAAATCAGCTGGTCAGTTACGAGGTGCATCAAGCTACAAGACCCTAACTCTATAAGCGCTACAACTGGTCAAAGCTAAGGTTTAGCAGTATTGTGGAGAATTCTTATCTGGAAGAGTATGAGTATACTGTAACGAATAAAAACTCTTTACTCCAGATTCCAAGGATGGTTAGGGGCGACGGGTGAAAGTGCCCTTTTGCCAATCCTCCCCTCCCCACCTCCTTCCCTCCCCCTCCCCTTCCCCTCGCGGACGCCAATGTCTGGCCCGTTCATTTTGAGAACATCAGAGTTGCAGTAACCTTTCTGAGAAACTGTTCTAGATGTCCTTGCGCGTCAATCTTACCACTCAGAACAGCAGTGGGAATGTCGGTTATCGCTGAAACAACTGGTTTTCGGCTCTTATCAGTTTCCCAGCCTCACTTTAACCTAATTGTTAAAGCCCGTCACAATACCAGTTCTTGTAATAACCGATTTTCAGTCTTTTATTTACATTATTTCCTCTAGTAAACGTAGAAATCAAACAAAGATTAAAAAAATTTTACTTTCTCAGTTTATTGATAAATGGAATCAAAACGTCAAATACATTTATGACGACCTGCAGCCGTCCAGAACGAAATTAGAATTATATTAATACTGTCAGCTGCTCACGGGTGTCGATAAATATCAACGGGGACAGGTGACAATGTGTGCACGTCTGGGACTCGAACCCGGGATATCCTGCTTACGTGGCAGGCGCTCTGCCCATCTGAGCCACCGAGGGCACAGACGATAGTGTGACTGCAGGTACTATCTCGCGAACGCCTCCCGCGAGACTCACATTCTCACCTTGCATATGCACACACTACATTCGTAGTGTCCCACACCAACACTCTCATTACTCGTGGAACACATTCTTACCAAGTCCCGTAGCAGTTCGGGGAATACTTGTGCATCTTCACAGAAGAAGGTCATGGCTGGTATTGCCAGAACCATATACTTATATGGATATGGACATGTCTTCCACGAGGAATGAGTGTGTTGGAGTGGGACTCTACGACTGTAGTGTATGGACATTCAAGGTGAGAATGTGAGTCTCGCAGGAGGCGTGCGCGAGATAGTCCCTGCAGTCGAACCATACACTGTGCCCTCGGTGGCCTAGATGGATAGAGCGTCTGTCATTTTAGCAAGAGATCCCGGGTTCGAGTCCCGATCGCGGCACACATTTTCACTTGTCCACGTTGATATTTATCAACGCCCGTGAGCAACTGACGGTATTAATATAATTCTAATTTCTTTCAATTAAATAGTCCAATAAAACTTTCTCCGATGTTCGCTGCTTCTCTCAAAATATAGCGAGTGCTTCTATACTACAGAAAACTGCCAGTATTATCCTACTGATTTTAGTTTTTAGAACTCTGCTCAAAAATTATATTGAAATCGGTTATCACAGCACTATGCGGGCATTACGTATAGTCCAGCGATAAAGAGTGAAAACTGCGGCAGGAGAACTCTCTTTTTCGTTTTAATTTCTCTGTTAAAGGCTAAAAGCACATAACGGCATACTACGTAGACACAGGCAGCAGATCAGGCACTTTCTATTTTTATCCCGAACTATGAATGATTTGTAAAATTTTAACTTTTTTCCTTGTATGATGTCGCAAGTGACCAAATCGACCATTGTGCTTCACTCGTACTGCATATCGTAAAATACTTCCAGGCTTTCAGATGGTGCCATTCTGTGTTAAAACTGACGTTCGACAACAGCGAGAAACTGCGTCCATTCTCGCGAACTGCTTGTATAACAGGCACGCACAGTATTGTCTCGGCAATGTTGGACCAATTCATTTGTTGCTCGTTTCTATCAGCAGTGTTATTAAAGCGGCATACATCACTTTTCCCATTTTTTCTGTAATAACGCAGTATTTTAGAACTATGGAAATCTTACGAATAAAAATTACTCGTCTTTTTTAAAAAAGGTTTATTTGAAAACTAAAAATTTTACTACGACAGCTGTGGCTAATTGGTATATCTGTTTTTACGTGGTTATCAGGAAAAAATAAAAAGATACTTGTTATAACCGAGAGCAAACAAATACCGAAAGACATCGGTTATTCAGAACTAAAATACCCATGTCGTTTTAACTGATCGGTTTTTCTATCTCTAAACTGCAATGTCGCCACAGAAAAGTGTGTCGTTCCATCAATGTCCATAGCAACTTTGAGATATGTAAGTGTTTATGCACAATATCGGCAAATGGAAACACGAAGTGGTAATAAGCACCTGAGCGACAGAATTTATTTCACAGTCAGAAAAGTCGAGTGAGAGACAAGACTGAATCACTGTAATAGAAATTATATGGAAAGCTGTGTAAAGGAAAATTTCCAGTTCTTTCGTGGATTCCAAAATTGAAGCCAAGTCCGGGACATCAAGGTGACATAGTCTTATACGGATAGTATTCCATGACTAACGTAATTGGCCCACATACTGTACTGGTATACTGATAATATTACACTACTAAGGTAATTTACCTGAAATAATTTACAAACATGTAACTATAACATTCGCTACTACTCATTACGCTAATTGACCTTCAGCCATTAAGCGCAAGCGCAGATCTCAGTTATGATACGTGCGCCATCCAAACATTTATCAAGGTGGTAACTCAACACAACTACAAACGATCATTTTGTGCAAAATAAATAGAACACCTCATAAGAAGAACATGACGGGTTTGAATCATTCCCACCGCAAAGGATGAAATATTCAGGCTTGCACATAAGACCACTTGATAACTAACCAGAAATTCAGATTAGTTGTAGCTTCGGTGACAATCGCCTTTTTTACATTTTCCCCGTAAACTAGATAATTATGAAACGTAACAACTACTCTAAAATATCTGCAGCAACGGACTTGCCGCGGAGGTTACATCGGTTCACGTGAGATCACCGAAGTTAAGTGCGTTGTCGGGCGTTGAAGGCAATTGGATGGGTGATCATCCAGTCCGCCATGCGCTCTTGCCATTTTTCGGGGTGCACTAAGCCTCATGATGCCAATCGAGGAGTTACTCGACCCAATAGTAGCGGCTCCGGTCAAAGAAAACCATCATAACGACTGGGAGAACAGTGTGCTGACCCCCGCCCCTCCTGTTCGCATCCTCCACGGATGATGACACGGCGGTCGGATGGTCCCGTCCCAGTAGGCCACTCGTGGCCTGAAGACGGAGTGCTTACAAAGCAAACTACTCTCCAGTGGATGGTCGTACTACTGAGACCTTGATTCCTGGCATCAATAACAGATGGCAGCACAAGAGGTTGCCTTACGCCTACTGCCGAATTTTGCGATCTGTCGTAAGCCTGCGTAAGCACGTGGGGCCTTCCGTCTTAAGTGCAAGCATATCCATTGCGTTTTCTGCCGCGCGACTTGAGTGGAATGTTTTATTATTTCTGAAATATTATAGAAATGTTTTTCGTTGTATATCCTCACAATAGGTACTGAATTCACTGTAAAATTACTTGCTCACTTTTCGGAACTTCCGTTCATAGTAAATCGATACTATTTGAAGCCGTGGTAGACACGAGTCTAGTGTGCTTCACCTACAGCACCTTCTGTGTCAGTCTCGGTTCCTATGTCGCTGATTTCACAACGAACAGTTCGTTGTCTACTGAGTATACTGTCTGTTGCACGACACTATCCCTCCCACGCTGCTAAATGTAGGTCGTCGGCAAAATATGACTGCAGTGGAACAAGGGCGTCTGCAGAAATTTCCCCAGGAGGTGGTGGTGGCATTGTTAGTGGTGTGTGTGTGTGTGTGTGTGTGTGTGTGTGTGTGTGCGTGTGTGTGTGGAGGCCATTACTATGAAATTCACGCAGTCCAGACCGCCAAGGAAAATAAACCTTGAGATTTGGAAAGGGTGTTGATCTTATACCGCTTATGCTGCATATTTCGAAATTCCACCTCTAAGGGGGATACACAGGAAATGAAAGGATTTTTGAAACATGTAGCTATTAAGGTAATTTTGAAGCTTGGCAGACGAAAACTTGTATGTGGTTTCTAGGTCAGAAATAAAGAAATATGTGTTCCAGTATTATTGGGAATTGAACCTCTATGAGGTGAAATAGTGGATGAACATTTTATTTTGAGATAAAAAATTATGGAAGAACTATGGAAGTATTTTTAAGGCTACATCTACGAAAATTGGTATTTGACTTCAAGGTTACAAATAAGAAAATACGTATTTTCGTGTTTTTGGAAGTTCAACCTCTAAGGGGATGAAATAGAGTGAGCTGGTGCGTTTCTGGCGCCAGTTTCCGTCGATCGTTGTTTCGATCTTTGAGTCGCGGTCCAGAGGACACTGCTCCCTAAGCGACTGTAGTAGTTCCCTGTGCGGCCCAACATCGGGCTTACCGCGCTTACACTGGACACAGTTGCCAACAAATCGCCTGCCATCACCATATAGGTTGGGCCAAAACATGTGTTCCCGAACTCGGTTCAAGGACTTGTAGAACCCCAAATGATCCCCTACCGCCGAATAGTGGAAATATCTGAGTGCCATGCTAACTCGTTCCTGTGGAATACAGACATTCCCTTCACCACGGTTGTCTTCCCCTTTACACAAGACCCCCCCCCCCCCACCCCCCGAAGACCTCGCCATCCGCCAACAGCTGCCGAATCGGTCCCCACCCGGGGTCCTCGACCTGTTTGCCGGCTAAGTCGCAGAAGAAGCCGGGTGTCTCGGAGAGAAGGAAATTCACCCCAAGATCCGGCTCCACGTGGCCCTTGCCTTCCCTAGACTCTACCGCGAACATACGGCTGAGAGCGTCGCCAATTCATTGTCTCTTCCACTAATATGCCGAACCTGGAGATAAGTCTTGTCATCTTAACTTCGGTATGATTTTTAGCGATCTTATTAATCAAAGTTTAAGGGCTGGCACTGGCCAAGTAACTCACGGAGGCTCATTGGTTTCAGTCCAGTTGTATTGCTCACCTGTTCTCCAGATAAGGTTGTGTAGTTTATGTCTCAGAGAAGTGTCTGCCCTTGATGTGTGTTTTGTTAGAGATAATTGGCAGCGGTCGACGCTAACATACTGCGAGCAGAGCACCACGGCGGCAGAGAGATATTTAAGGCCATGTCCTCTCCTTTACATCCTGGGTTATGTTGTCACTTTTGCGTGATTCCATCTTTCCGGTGCTGAACTATAGCATCCAAAGTTCAATTGCATTGCCAAGTTGAGTATATTTCTATGTCATTCTCTGCCTCGTGGATCTCTTGTATTGATTTGAATCCTTAGTCTGCTCGCGTCTATCGCCAATTCACGCGAAATATTGAAGCAACCTTATTTTAAGGGTATTGTCATATAGTCATGTTCTAGTTGTAATCATTCTAAGAATATTGTTGATTAATCAACTGAGTAAGTAAATTTGAAGGTCCGTTTGGTCAAAATTAAAGGACCCCCTTAATTGTTTTAGTAATTTTTATACAGTTTTGTTTAGGAAAGTTGGCTAGCCGAACGTTAAATATCTGTTTCTCCCCTGATTGCAAGTAGTGAGAGTTCTGCTATGAATTTTATGGACATTTGTGCTATTTTAGTAAAGCTTTACCTAAGTATATTTACCTAGTCATATTCAAATTTCAAGTTATACGGGTCTCGTTCCACTTATTTATTATTTGTCCAACTGATCTGGCCTTGTAAGGCAGTCTCCTCTATTATTGTGATTGTGATTTTATAATGCTTTTGATTGTAATAAAATATGTAGCAACTACAACGGATTACTATTGTGATTTTGGTGTGTCACTACCATACCCCATTTCATAGAGGATGAAATGTTTCATGAAATATATGAAAACCTGTTTTTGATACATTCAACCATTAAGAGGGGTGGAATATAGGATGTAATGTTTTATGAAAGTATTTCAGTGCGAAAGAATTTTTAAAGCGAAATCTATGAAAATTGTGTTATTGAAAAATACGTGTTTCACTGTTTTTGGAACTACAACCTCCAAGAAGGTGCAATAGGAGCACAGGTTTCACTGACCCATAGCCTTCCAGCCCAACCTGCAAAGTATATGGACTTGAAATTTGATGAAGGTGTAAATCTTACGCTGAAAGCATCATTTAAGAAGAGATTGTTCGAAATTTCACTCCTAAGGGGGTGAAATATGGGTTGAAAGTTTTTTTAATATATGTCCCTATGTCCCTATTGAAGCTACAACTACAAAACTACGAAAATTGATATTTGGTGTCTCAGTCAGAAACAAAAAAGAAACAAGTTTTTAGCATTTTCCGAAATTCTTCCATTGGGGGATAAAATAATTAGTGAAGGTTTTTTGAAAATAAATAATTATTAAAGAACTACTGAAGCATTTCTATAGCTACATCTATGAAAATAGGTATTTGACATCTCGGTTGGATGTAAAATAAATGTGTTTCGTTGCTTTTGGAAATTTAACTCACTAATAGAGTGAAATAGGGGATGAAATGTTTTATGAAATATTTCACTATCAAAGAATTTTTAGAATTAAATGGATGAAGATTTGAATTTGGCTCCTCGGCTCTAAATAGAAGAATACGTGTTTAATTGTTTTTGAAAACCCAACCCCTAAAGGGTGTGAGATGTTTCAGAAAATGGTTCATTATGAAAGGATTGCTAAATATATCTGACAATTCGTATTCGGCTAATGTGTTACAATTTTTAAAAACTACGTGTTTTTCTGGTTTTGGAACTTCGAGCATAAGGGGATGAAAATTTTAATGAAATATTTATTGCGTTATATAAAAATATTTTAAATCTGCATCTATGAAAACCGGTATTTCACTTCTCAATTAGATATAAAGAAATATGCGTTAGGGAATGAAAGACTCTACGGAGATATCACCACAAGAATACAAACGGCTTGATTAACAAAAACCTTGGACTCCGGCTGTCAGCATTGCTTTTTGATCATTCAGTAAAAGACCATGCTTCAACGGCGCTAAGTTTAGAAAGTTTAGAAAGTGTTGCAGTTTATAAAAGACATAAAAAAACGATTAAAGAAAAAATTCTTTGCAGACCATGAACGGTCTACGCAAGTAAAGAAGCGGATGATAAGCTAGCTCTTTATGCAAATGAGTTGGTCAGTGTAAGTTCCGAGACATGTCATGCAGCAGGAACGGAATCCTATAGTTGCTACGATTGGCTAAAGGAAAAGTTTTGCAGAATCACTCGAAATCACTTCTGCAAGTGGCTAAGAATCTCGTAATGAATAAAAATTCTGTACTGAGAATTCCAAGGTGGGAGATGCAAGATTCCTCACCCCCCCTTCCCCCTCCTCACAATGCTATCCTTCTTTACCTACAGCAAAAAATAAATAAATTAATTAATAAATAAAACTAGAGAAATTTCTACTGTGAAACTATTTGCATACAAGAGAACGGCCCTTGAAATTTAACTCTTCAAAGTTTTAAGCCCTGCTCATTCCGGATATTGATTAGAAAGTGTTAATCCACATGTGAAACCTGAGTATATAATCCCTGTGACATTTGATCAACGGTGTTCCATAAGGACAGGTTCTCATTCAAAACGTTCGAAAATTCAATTTCTTTGTAGTTGCATTTTGTAAAGGTGTACTTGTCTAGACTCTTGGAACGGAAAGGTTTTTTTTTTTTAATCCGTGCTTTACACAAGTTTCTACAGTCCATTGTTTGAAGCAGTGTCACGGCTGCCATGAGCCGCGCGGGGTACCCGCCATGTCTCCAACGCCTTGTCACGGTTCGCGCGGCTCCCCCCGTTGGAGGTTCGAGTCCTCCCTCGGGCATGGTTGTGTGTGTGTGTTGTCCTTAGCATAAGTTACTGTAAGTAGTGTGTAAACATAGGGACTGATGGTTCAAATGGTTCTGAGCACTTTGGGACTTAACATCTGAGGTCATCAGTTTCCTAGAACTTAGAACGACTTAAACCTAACTAAATTAAGGACATCACACACATCCATGCTCGAAGCAGGATTTGAACCTGCGACCGTAGCGGTCGCGTGGCTCCCGACTGAAGCTCCTACAACCGCTCGGCCACATCGGCCGGTCTGTCATGTATTCTAGAAGAGCTGCACGGTCGTCAGTGGCGCCTGTTCTTTCGAGAAGAGTTACTATCTTCATATCTATGGTTAAACGTTACCCAGCCATTGACCTTCGTCTGTGCGAATGCGCACAGGTTGCCGGAACTCACCTTAGTGTGAGCCAGTAATGAGTGGATGGACAAATACCTATTAAGTACATTACGTAATCGGATTGTGGACGTTTGAGGATGTGAGTCTCACGGGAAGCGTGCGAGGGATAAATTCCTGCAGTCCTGATGTTCATTTGTGCCCTCGATGGCTCAGATGGATTGGGCGTCTGCCATGTAAGCAGGAGATCTTGGGTTCGAGTCAAAGTAGGGGCACACTTTTCAGCTGTCCCCATCGAAGTATATCAACAACACCTGTTGGCAGCTGAGGGTTTCAATAATTATCAGTTGTGAAGGTGATTCGATGAACCCTTTGCCAGGAACTTTAATGTGTTTTGCAGGGTATCCATATAGATGTAGATGATAACTCGTCCCGTGTCGCACGTGCTCAAAATGATTCATACTGCAGAATGCATGCAAACATACTCACCGAAAATACGGACGAATATCAAGTGCAGGCTGCCGAGTGCTGCATATCCAGCTTAGACAGATCGGCTTTTCATCTACATCTACATGACTACATCTACATGACTACTCTGCAATTCACATTTAAGTGCTTGGCAGAGGGTTCATCGAACCACAATCATACTATCCCTCTACTATTCCTCTCCCGAACAGCGAGCGGGAAAAACGAACACCTAAACCTTTCTGTTCGAGCTCTGATTTCTCTTATTTTATTTTGATGATCATTCCTACCTATGTAGGTTGGGCTCAACAAAATATTTTCGCATTCGGAAGAGAAAGTTGGTGACTGAAATTTCGTAAAAAGGTCTCGCCGCGACGAAAAACGTCTATGCTGTAATGACTTCCATCCCAACTCGTGTATCATATCTGCCACACTCTCTCCCCTATAACGCGATAATACAAAACGAGCTGCCCTTCTTTGCACCCTCTCGATGTCCTCCGTCAATCCCACCTGGTAAGGATCCCACACCGCGCAGCAATATTCTAACAGAGGACGAACGAGTGTAGTGTAAGCTGTCTCTTTAGTGGACTTGATGCATCTTCTAAGTGTCCTGCCAATGAAACGCAACCTTTGGCTCGCCTTCCCGACAATATTATCTATGTGGTCCTTCCAACTGAAGTTGTTTGTAATTTTAACACCCAGGTACTTAGTTGAATTGACTGCCTTGAGAATTGTACTATTTATCGAGTAATCGAATTCCAACGGATTTCTTTTGGAACTCATGTGGATCATCTCACACTTTTCGTTATTTAGCGTCAACTGCCACCTGACACACCATACAGCAATCTTTTCTAAATCGCTTTGCAGCTGATACTGGTCTTCGGATGACCTTACTAGACGGTAAATTACAGCATCATTTGCGAACAACCTAAGAGAACTGCTCAGATTGTCACCCAGGTCATTTATATAGATCAGGAACAGTACAGGTCCCAGGACGCTTCCCTGGGGAACACCTGATATCACTTCAGTTTTACTCGATGATTTGCCGTCTATTACTGCGAACTGCGACCTTCCTGCCAAGAAGAACAGGAAGTTGCTGTCTAGGAACAATCAGAGGTAGAGGAAGGGTTGATAAATACTCCTTGAATTGCAGACTAAACGTAAATAACGAAAATACATTTTTGGTAAAAATTTGTCAAAAATAATCGTTTGCCCTCCGTATTGGATTAGCTGTTTTGAATATTGAAAATCTGACTTCAGATTCGTTTTCAGCGACATTAAGAATATATATGTAACACTCAGTTCATGCAAATCGAAGTAATAATATAACTAAATGTTTTTCCTAAACTTTGAACACTTTTTTTTCGAGTAACGATTTTCTCAGAACGGCATGCAGTATAAATTAAAAGTGGTTCTATCTCTTAACTTCTACCTCTGACCCCTAAAAGTAAACACTTTTCTTAGGAACTTATAGCTATAATATGACATTTGTTAATATTAACTAATTTTTGTGTAGGCATAAGGAGTGAAACAAACCCCCCAAAATCGAACTCAAAGTTCGAATTAGCACTGTATCGTTAAATTTAAGGTTGTTTCATTGCGGTTAGGTATGCGCTCGCATAAATTTTATGTTTTATCGACTGATGTTATCCATTTTCAATTTCAGAGGAATAATGTAGTATCAACTGATGTTACCCATTTTTGAATTCAGGTAACATCTGTGGTGCCACACTGCACGCACTCTACGTACTCCAGTCTCGCAGGCCCTTGATCAAATCATAATTACGGGCGCCATTTTTTATTGAAAATCTAAATTTAAGCTCATAGTATTATCACTCGTAATTCCCAAACAGATCCTTCGAATGTATTTTCATTGTCTCAAAAAAAATTTCAAATGTACCCTTTTTTGCTCATTTGTATGAGAACCTGGCCGTAACGCCGGAATATAGTCACGAGATTTTTTTTCAGAGATGCTGTACGTTCGCGAGAAGACTTTCGTTCTGCGCGTGTCGAAGGACATTCCTCAGATATTACTGTGTGTGTGCTACTCAGTCGTGCCATTTAAGTGTACATCTTTGCATAGTTTTCCTTTCACGATGTAAACAGTGTTCCGCTCAGTTGCTAACTGGCCAGTGAGTGGTTCCGAAGGTATCGGATGTGCGGTGCGTTCGGTCTGCTAGGACAACAGCAGACTAGCGTGGGGCGATGGCAGAAGCAGACACTGAGGGAGCTAGCTGCTGGGACGCCAGCGAACAATTTATGCCAAGTAAGACGAAGAGGACTATTCTAAAATTACGAGCCGTCTCAAAAGAGTTTACCATTGGTAAATCTTGCAGTTGAGTCTGACAAAACTGGCAGTTTTGCCTACAGATACATTACAGAGAGAGATACAGGAAATCCCCCCACCCCCCTCAATGAATTTTTCGTTGTGATGACAGGCCGATTGATAGTGTAGCCCGAGATCTAAGTTAGGTTGGAAGGTGGTAATTTGATTGAGAGTTGTTTACGCCAACGATTATGAATGCCGACTAAACGTTGTGCGAGCAGATTGCCCTGTAGCGTAGCCTAGTGTTTCCGCCCGCGCCACATTTAACACACATTCTCTAACTGTGTACAAAAGTCTCACAACAGCCACGATAACTACGTTTCTTGTGGGGGGAGGGTAGAGTCCACTATGTAACTTTCACTGCAAATTTTAGTAACCGCCGAAACTAACCGAAATAGAAGCGTAATTTTAACTATATTTCCTTTTGTGGGAAAATAATGGTTCTCCTCTTTCGGCAGCAACTGTAATATGTAGGCGACTTATTAGTTTTTTTTTAAAACTATGAATCATGATTTCAATAGACGCAGTGCTTTTTTTACGTTACTTGATTTGTGGTCTATAGTAAACAATGCAACGAACTGGTAAATTCTTTGAAGTTTGACGTGTGTTACATAGACGACGTCTGCAATGTTCGTAAGGCCAAATTTGCATATATTCTGTGTCTGTTTTTTGGCCATGTACTGTATAATTAAGGGGAGGAGTATTATGTTCAAGGATCACTGCATTAGCAGTCTATGGATAAATTGAGAATTTGGATCTAACGAACGGCATGCTCGGGCAGTTCGTGCTATTCTGTTGACCACTGTGTAATTCGGACACAGTGATTATTGCCTCTCCCTAGTAACCAGGGGACTCGGGTGCTAATCCTGGTCTGGCACAAATTTTCAAGTGCCCATTGACTAAAGTCTGTGCCCATTGTCAGCTAATGTCATTGTTTCGGTGTTAAATTGTATTTTGTTCACGATACGTAGTTTAGCTTTTTCATGGATAACAGCTTTGAAAAGCGTATAGGTTATATTGATATTCTCTCGTCGTTAGTCCAAGGCAACTATAGCGATTTATAAACACAGCTGTAGTTCGTATTAAGCCTACATACGTAATTGTGTCCTGTTTTTCTTTACCAAGAACTACTTCGTAAGTAATTCCCCTGTAGTGGTATTTTGTTTTAGTATTTTGTTTAAATATTTATAGACTGCAGGCTTGGATGAAATATGAAACACATGTCCGAAGTTCTTGTTGATACTGCAGATACTGTTTCATCCGTACTAGGGGCCAAAACATTTCATCTAATACAGAAGGACACAATTTGTCTCGAGATTTAGCAATTTTTCGTAATAATTGCCTTGCTTCGATATATTTTTCTCTAATTCTTGTTTGGATTTAATCTTAAAACACACTAACTCTTCCACCAGTTATTCGATATGTGGTTTCATACCTTTCGTAGCCTAGAGTTCCTAAACGGTCGATAATATTAATAATTTCCTTTCTCAATTTTATTTTCTGTAAAATCTCCTGTTTATGGTTATTGCTAACGTGTTTCACGTTCTCACTTTTATTATTTTTATTTTTCTAGTTTTGTGACTGGTAGCCAAATGTTCTTTGAATCTGGTTTTTAATTCTGAAATAGTAACAGATGAAGGTCAAGAGAAGATTGCGATCTATTTGAGGAGAGTGGCTTGGAGATTTTTTATAATAGACGTACACAGGTCATGGGGATCCTTACCTATATAAATTTACTTCGAGTGTGATGTAGCCCATTCTCTTGTCATGATCTCGGCCGTATCGTAGCACATTGTCTCGGTTAGGTTGGAGATTTCTGTTGAGAGTTGCCGAAGTCAACGAAATTGATTACAAAGTAAAGACTGTGCTAACAGAACGATCTGTAGCGTAGTCCAACACGTTCTTTCTGTCCTTTTAAAGCGTCTTTTAATTAAAAATAACTAAAGCTGCAAGATACAATCACAAAAACTGTGTTACGTAATAGAGTAATCCCAGACTATTGTTGTGTAAGTTGTGTGCGTACAGTATTTTTTTTTTTTTGCCAGTGAATATACATTTTTTTACTCATTTGCTGGGTTTCAGTTTTCCCCGTTTTCCGGCAAAAAACCTTTTCCTGTGAAGGGCCCATTAGCTTGTCGGTTATATTTGTGACTTTCTCGACGGTCAGTAATTTCGTGATAGTCCATCTACCGGCGTCATTGTTAACATCGAATATAGATTTAAGTATTAGGAAGGCTAATATGAAGCTAATGCATGAGTAGGTCTAACAATTAATAAAAATAGAAATGTGGGTAAGATACTACAAACAGCATAGTGAACGCATTGTTGTGGCCAAGATAGCCACGAATCCCACGCCTACCAAAGTCGTAAAAGTAGTCCGCAGATGATTATGAAACTGATGGAATGTGTGATGAGATAAAAGAAATCATTCAGATAGTGATGGGAGATGAAAATTTAATATTAATGGGTGACTGGAATTCGACAGTAGAAAATGGAAGAAAAGGAAACGTAGTAGGTGAATATGGAATGGGGGTAAAAAATGAAAGAGGAAGCCGCCTGGTAGGTTTTTTCCCAGAGCATAATTTAATCATAGCTAACACTTGGTTCAAAAATCATGAAAGAAGATTGTATACGTGGAAGAGACCTGGAGATACTGCAATATTTCATATAGATTATATAATGGTAAGACAGAGATTTAGGGACCAGATTTTAAATAGTATGACATTTCCAGGGGCAAATGTGGACTCTGATCACAATATATTGATTATGAACTGTAGATTAAAACTGAATAAACTGGAAAAAGGTGGGAATTTAAGGAGATGGGACCCGAAAGAACTGACAGAATCAGAAGTTGTACAGTGTTTCAGGAAGAGCATTAGGGAACGATCTACAGGAATGGGGGAAAGTAATACAGTGTGATGGGGGATCTGAGTGGTGTACTGTCAAGGGGGAGGGGGTTCCTCAGGGATCAGTGTTGGGGCCGCTCCTGTTCCTTATTTATATAAATGATATGCCCTCAAGTATTACGGGTAACTCAAAAATATTTCTGTTTGCTGATGACACTAGCTTGGTAGTAAAGGATGTTGTGTGCAACATTGACTCCGTTTCAAGTAGTGCAGTACATGACCTCAGTCAATGGCTTCTAGAAAATAAACTAACGTTAAATCACAGTAAGATTCAGTTTTTACAGTTTCTAACACACAATTCAACAAAACCTGACGTTTTAATCTCACAGCATGGGCATATGATTAGTGATACTAAACGGTTCAAATTCCTAGGTGTTCAAATAAATAGTAAGGTGTTGTGGAAAGCCCACGTTCAGGATCTTGCTCAAAGACTTAATACTGCCATTTTCACTATTCGAACGGTACCGAAAGTGAGTGATACTTCGACAAGTAAATTAGTCTACTTTGCCTATTTCCATTCACTTATGTCATATGGTATTATGTTTTTGGGTAACTCTTCCCATTCTAGAAGGATATTTTTGGCTCAGAAACTGGAGGTTCGGGCAAAAAGTGGTGTGAGTTCACGAACCACTTGTCGACCTCTGTTCAGGGAGTCTGGGTATTTTGACCTTGGCCTCTCAATATGTATATTCCTTATTGTCGTTTCTTGTTACCAATATTAGTTTATTTCCAACAATAAGCAGCTTTCACTCGGTTAATACTCGGCAGAAATCAAACTCCCATTTGGTTCGGACTTCCTTAACTCTTGTGCAAAAATGTGTGCAGTATACTGCTGCATCCATTTTCAATAAGCTGCCACTCGAATTCAAAAATCTTTGCAGTAATCCACGCGCTTTCAAATCGAAACTGGAGTGTTTCCTCATGGGTCACTCCTTTTATCCTGTCAAGGAGTTAATTGAAAAATTAAGCTGATTCTCATTGTACTGCTGATAGCGTTTGCTTAAACTTATGGACAGATTTTCTCTCAGGTTCATGAACATGTATTTTTATCTGTTATTACTTTTATGTTGTAAGTTCATGTGTCGCCCTAACCGCCGTCTGCTTCACGTCTGCTGTTCAGCGAGCTACCTTAATTTAAGTATTAACTGTATTTTTCTTACTTGTCACTTCTTCTTCCGTGTGTTTTTGCTTTTAGGAAGCTTTAATTGTCGAGTGCTAGTAATAGAGTTACATAGATTTCGTGTTTGTTTTGAATACAGTCAGAGAGAGTCCTTGTAGTCAGCCATAGTGCCAGTAGTGCTAGTGTTTGTTTTGAATACAGTCCAGAGACAGGTAGTACTATTTTCATTGTTTTCTACAAGAAGTCGTTAGCAATCACAGTTTAGTCAGTAATCAGCCGCCTTTAGTGAATTAGCAGTCTACTTAAAAGTTGATTAAGTCTCTTCGGTAAATTGATTCCTTAGGATGGATAGGATGTGTGACTGCTGTGTACGGACGCTGGCCACTCTTTGCGAACAGCTGAGCGTGTTGATGGCCGCGGTCAGCCATCTTCAGGCTGCTGCCTCGGAGTGTAGCGGCAGTGGGGAGTCTGGTGCGTCGCATGGTGCACCCCAGGTGTTAGATGCTTCACCCACTGTCCCTGCTGTCGAGACATCTTCGCGGGTACCGGGCGCAGTTGGGCCAATGTGGAGGCTGGCCGTGTGGCATCGCCCGCTCTGCCTGTGAATGGACATGTGGCTGCTCCTTCAGCAAGGTCCGAGCAGGCACACGGGGGGAGGAGTTTATTAGTTATTGGGAGCTCCAACGTTAGGCTGGGGATGGAGCCCCTTAGGGAAATAGCGGAAAGGTCGGGGAAGAAGGCCAGTGTTCACTCTGTCTGCTTGCCGGGGGGTCTCATTCGAGATGTGGAGGGGGCCCTACCGGCGGCGATAGACAGCACTGGGTGCACCCGACTGCAAATTGTTGCTGATGTCGGCACCAATGACTCCTGCCGTCTGGGTTCAGAGGTCATCCTCATTTCGTACAGGCGGTTGGCGGATTTTATGAAGGCAGAAAGCCTCGCTCGCGGGGTGGAATCAGAGCTAACTATTTGTAGTATCGTTCCCAGAGCCGATCGCGGTCCTTTGGTTTGGAGCCGAGTGGAAGGCTTAAACCAGAGGCTCAGACGATTCTTCGGAGAGCTGGGGTGCAAATTTCTCGACCTCCGCAATGGGGTGCAGAAATGTAGGGTCCCCCTGAATAGGTCAGGCATGCACTACACGCCGGAAGCGGCTACGAGGGTAGCGGAGTACGTGTGGAGTGCACATGGGGTATTTTTTAGGTTAGAGAATTCCCTCCCTAGACCCGACAAGACGCCTCCTGAGACGCGGCAAGGCAGGAGTAGGCAAAATGCAACAGGGAATAACAATATTAATGTGCTAATAGTAAACTGACTACGAGACAAGAAAAAATGTATTCATAGGTGAAAGCTCAAAGCTACGGGTAAAATGTCCCTAGGCTTATCGTCTCAAAGAAGAGATGGCACAGAGAAACAAGTGGGCATGTCTTACATAGCAAGCAGCCATTTAAACCGACATTTAGGACCTTCAAATAAGGATTTGGACTAAAATACTTTCATTATCGCACTAAGTGTAAATAAAACTGGTACAATCACCAATAAACAAAATTATTTTCATTGTTTTCGGGGTTCCTTTTGCCTTCCGGAATAAATATATTGCGAATCAGTAGTTAACATGCCTGGTTCCCCAAACAGGAGACGACTAGAAACTTCCGAAATGTGGTGGTGTAGAAGAATGCTAAAAAAGCTTTGATCGAATAGCTGAAGGGGAGATACGAAATCAGATTAGGGAGCAGAGAAATTAATGGCACAAATTGACAAAAAGAAGCGATCGTGGGTAAATGTCATATTTCGATTCCACCCATCCGCTGTGACCCATGACGTTCTGCATGACGTTGATTAGTTGCATTTCGAAGGATACCAGTGGCCTTATTAAATGTTAACTGTGATTGCCTTCGTTTCTAGAACAATTTATAATGTTCGTTAACTATGATTTTTTTCGGAATATATCGTGATGAACTCTGGGAGGAACCACAGAACACAGCTTAAATTGTCGTTGAAGAAAGTAGTAGTGATTGTATTTTTATCTTTCTTATCCGACACGTTGGGGTATCCAAGGTATAATGGGGTACACAGTTGAAAACTTTGATTAAATGTACAAAATTGATAAATAAGAGAGCTACAAATTTTTATATGAACACATTATGATGTATTAATCAGAAAAATACAAGAACATTGCCATAAAATAAAACAATATTTTCTCACTCAAAAACAGAAATTTATATCATTTGCACGCGTTAGAATGGGGTGGTAAATACAAGTGATTACAAAAACGTATAAAATTATCGGAAATGCAGAAAATATTGGCTTGCTCAGTATTTTTTTTAGTTCAAAGTGAGTATTAATGTCAAACTACAGTTTTCATGTACCGTATCCTTTTCTTGAGGCTGTTTACAAAATTCACACACGGGGAGACACTCATCATCTTCGCTATCTATTCCTGCACAAGAATCGTGTGTCCATTTTTTGCACGTGGAACAAGCTACCCAACCTCCAACTGATTTTGAATATAACCCACCACAATATACACATTGACAGTCAGAACTTTCCTCGTAATCACTCTCGTTAGTATTGTATTCTCTCTCCTTTTTTCCATTTACCTTCAGACTCTTTCTCTCTTTTTTGAGTTCTTAACTTTATTCTCTTTCGCAAAAAGTTTTCTGTTTGCTCTTTCTTCTTTGTCAAAGTTCTTTTTTCTATTTCTCCCATTAATGACTTTTAACTCTTTTTTTGTACTGCGAATCAGTTAAAACAACGTTCTTCCCCCTTTCCAGTCTCGCTCTTTTCTTGCTTTCGTTAACTTTTGACAAGAAAATCAGAATCTCAGGTGAAATATGAAATGAGGAGGTTGTGTTGTCAGTTGTCATCCAAGAGCACCCAAGATTAGAACAATTAGCCTCAATAACTTTGTTATTCTTAGGCGGCAGTTCATTGTAACAAATAGCTGAAACCTCGTCCGCTTGATTATCCAGCCCGTTTGAGTGGTCTTTTTCAGCTGGTGTGCTAGGTGGAGGCAATTCCAATTGTTCAGATATAATAACCCCTTTATCTGACGGCCTATCACGTCCGCTGTCAGTTGTGTGTGCCGGGAGGAAGTGTGCGTCGTGAATATGGATGGGTCCGTGGGCCATATTGCAGTAGCTTCGAAACCTTTAATAGCGGTTTTCATTGTTGCGCTTTAGACGAAAGCTGAACCAAAAAGCGTTGAAATTTGAAAGACAGTTACGACTTTCCCTGCGTGGCTTCGCAGCCATTTTCGAAGCTGATCACTATAACGAGGATTTATAAAACAAACATCAAGCGGCTGAAGTCTGTGAGAGCAATGTGGTGGTGAAGAAACGCCACTCTCCCTCGCGTTGTCCATAACGTCATTGTTCGTGGTATGAGCTGAGTGGCCATCTGATATAAGGAGAACTGGGACGTGCTTTGATGCCTTAGAAAATACCACTAATTGTGGAAACCATACAAAGAATGACTATGTGGCCATCCATGCGGTGCTGTGGACCTCAGCGCAACCTCCTGCTGCCAGTCCTAACTCAAATTCTTTCCGCATCTTCTTTCGTGGAAAAATAATCGTAGGAGGAATGTCAGCTCCGCTTGCTGAAGTACTAATGAGGCTGGTTGCAGTTTCGCCCCTTTTTGCAGAGGTTAACGATCCCACTGGACGGTTCCCTTTGCAAGCTGCGATGTTCGATTGGTTTTTAGCATTAACCGAGACGCCTGTTCCATCACAATTAGTTATTTGAGAAGTCATTAGTTTGTGATTGTCAGTTACATTTGTTAGCAACGAAAAAAACCTATCGACAGCTACTTTGTTAAAATCAATGATTCTTGTACTAGATTTTGCTTCGGGCTTGCGAACAAACCCGCATTTGCTTCTTCATTGTTTCATGATGTAATAAAGATTTCGATTTGTTTTGCTCGAAATTTTCGAAAAGGTATCTGGGGAACGTGCAAAAATTGAAATGGCAAAACTGTGCACCTGCCGAAATACGAGTGCGTATACTCATTTGAAAAAATGTTCCTAAACTGCTTCAGATACGCTAGAGGTTACCGCACAGTAAACAGCAATTGTAGTTGACCGTTTGCCTGCACCGTATAGAGTACGGCCAATAAAATATTTTTGTAGGGAGGACACATCATCTCATCCTGAATGGAGAGTTCATCTATACGTGTAAATGTAACCACTTGTGCCAGAGGGAGTGTGTTGGTAGCCTTACTGTTCATGTTGTATATTAACATTACAGATAATATAAGTAAGCTCACATATTTCGAAAATGATGCAGATATCGACATTGAGGTAACAAAGTTCGTGTGAAGCGATATGCACATACAGGGGATAATAAAAATGTGACCACCTATACTTGCATCTACATGGATACTCTGCAAATCACATTTAAGTGCCTGGCAGATTGTTCATCGAACCACCTTCACAAGTCTCTATTATTCCAATCTCGCATAGCACCCGGAAAGAATGATCACCTGTGTCTTTCCATACGAGCTCTGACTTCCCTTATTTTATCGTTGTGGTCGTTTCTCCCTACGTAGGTCGGTGTCAACAAAATATTTTCGCATTCGGGGGAAAAAGTTGGTGATTGGAATTTCGTGAGAAGATTCCGTCGCAAAGAAAAACGCTTTTCTTTTAATGATGTCCAGCCAAAATCCTGTATCATTTGTGTGACACACTCTCTCATATTTCGCGATAATAGGAGGACGTGCTGCCTTTCATTGGACTTTTTCGATCTACTCCGTCAGTCCTATCTTGTAAGGATCCCACATTTCCCAGCAGTATTCTAAAAGAGGACGGACAAGCGTAGTGTAGGCAGTGTCCTTTGTAGGTCTGTTACGTTTTCTAAGTGTTGTGCCAATAAAACGCAGTCTTTGGTTAGCCTTAACCGCAACATTTTCTATGTGTTCTTTCCAATTTAAGTTGTTCGTTATTGTATAATAATAATGGCGTGTGACGAGGGCCTCCCATCGGGTAGACCGTTCGCCTGGTGCATGTCTTTCGATTTGACGCCACTTCGGTGACTTGCGCGTCGATGGGGATGAAATGATGATTAGTACAACACAACACCCAGTCCCTGAGCGGAGAAAATCTCCGACCCAGCCGGGAATCTAACCCGGTCTTTTAGGATTGACAGTCTGTCGTGCTGACCACTCAGCTACCGCGGGCGGACGTTAGTTATTGTAACACCTAGTTAGTTAGTTGACTTTACGGCTTTTAGATTAGACTGCAACTTCTCTGATAGTGATTCGTCCATTCTGCTTCACCAGCAATATTGCGGGATCAGTAACGACCTGATTTGCGGATATTGTGGGCGTACCTTAACTGGCTTCTGTCTTCATTGATTAGCGGCTACCTTTGAAATGGTTGTACCACTCCTTTAGCCCTGCAGTACCCATTACTTTGTCCACAAACACACGATGGTTTCAACTTGAGAATCGCCAAGCTTGGAGCCAAATGTGATGTAAAGACGTCATTTTGCTCAGAATACTAAATCCAACGTGTACGACTTGCAAGTGTTCCGAAGTAGTGGAGAAAATCAGGTATGTGTGCTAAATATGCCTGAAAACATGAGCCCATGCGCGCCCTCATACCATTGTTGATTTCAACAATTAAAAAAGGTTGGATATTTTTTGAACAGCTCATGTATATAAGCCATCGCCAGTGATGTCGAAAGAGCAAGATACCTCTAACTACGCCAGTTGATTAGGTAGTTCGAATGGAGCGGTCTATTGTCTGACGTATCTCCATAACAGCTCCGAACCGAATACCCCAAAGTTCGACAAATGGTTCAAATGGCTCTGAGCACTATGGGTCTTAACATCTATGGTCATCAGTCCCCTAGAACTTAGAACTACGTAAACCTAACTAACCTAAGGACATCACACAACACCCAGCCATCACGAGGCAGACAAAATCCCTGACCCCGCCGTGAATCGAACCCGGGAACCCAGACGCGGAAAGCGAGAACGCTACCTTCACGTCAGGAATCAAGCTGAGCTCAGAAGGGCGCAAGTCCGGGTCTGTCTCAGGCCGATACTGATCTTCGGCCTGACGTGGCTGCTTGTCCTGTTCCAGGTGTTGCCCCTCAGTCTGCAAGATCCGAGCAGTCGCAGAGGGTGGTCTTACTGGTAGTTGGGAGCTCCAACGTCAGGCGCGTAATGGGGCCCCTTAGGGATATGGCAGCAAGAGAGGGGAAGAAAACCAATGTGCAATCCGTGTGCATACCGGGGTGAGTCATTCCAGATGTGAAAAAGGGTCCTTCCGGATGCCATGAAGGGTACAGGTTGCACCCATTTGCAGGTGGTCGCTCATGTCGGCACCAATGATGTGTGTCGCTATGGATCGGAGGAAACCCTCCCTGGCTATCTGATTTGGTGAAGACTGCCAGTCTCGCTAGCCGGATGAAAGCAGAGCTCACCGCTCACCATCTGTAGCATCGTCGACAGGAATGACTGCGGGCCTTTGGTAAAGAGCTGAGTAAAGGGTCTGAATCAGAGGCTGAGATTGTTCTGCGACCGTGTGGGCTGCAGATTCCTCGACTTGAGCCATAGGGTGGTGGGGTTTCGGGTTCCGCTGGATAGATCAGGAGTCCACTACACGCAACAAGCGGCTACACGGGTAGCAGGGGTTGTGTGGCGTGAGCTGGGCGGTTTTTTAGGTTAGATGGCATTGGGCAAGTACAGAAAGGGCGGCAGCTTCAACGAGTTCGGGGCAAAGCAGGACATGCGGGGACCAAGCAGCAATCGGTATTGTAATGGTAAACTGTCGAAGCTGCGTTGGTAAAGTACCGGAACTTCAAGCGCTGATAGAAAGTACCGAAGCTGAAATCGTTATAGGTACAGAAAGCTGGCTGAAACCAGAGAGAAATTCTGCCGAAATTTTTACAAAGGTACAGACAGATAGAAACGATAGATTGCATGCAACCGGTGGTGGAGAGTTAGTCGCTGTTAGTAGAAGTTTATCCTGTAGTTAAGTAGAAGTGGATAGTTCCTGTGAATTATTATGGGTGGAGGTTACACGCAACAGCCGAGCTAGGTTAATAATTGGCTCCTTTTACCGACCTCCCGACCCAGCAGCATTAGTGGCAGAACAACTGAGAGAAAATTTGGAATACATTTCAAATCAATTTTCTCAGCATGTTATAGTCTTAGGTAGAGATTTCAATTTACCAGGTATAGACTGGGACACTCAGATGTTTAGGATGGGTCGTAGGGACAGAGCGTCGAGTGACAATATACTGAGTGCGCTATCCGAAAATTACCTCAGGCAATTAAACAGAGAACCGACTCGTGGAGATAACATCTTGGACCTACTGATAACAAACAGACCCGAACTTTTCGACTCTGTATGTGCAGAACAGGGATTAGTGATCATAAGGCTGTTGCAACATCCCTGAATATGGAAGTTAATAGGAATATAAAAAGAGGGAGGAAGGCTTACGTGTTTAGCAAGGGTAATAGAAGGCAGATTTCAGTCTACCTAACAGATCAAAACGAAAATTTCTGTTCTGACACTGACAATGTTGAGTATTTATGGAAAAAGTTCAAGGCAATCGTAAAATGCGTTTTAGACAGGTACGTGTAGAGTAAAACTGTGAGGGACGGGATAAACCCACCGTGGTTCAACAACAAAGTTAGGAAACTACTGCGAAAGCAAAGACAGCTTCACTCCAAGTATAAACGCAGCCAAAACCTCTCAGACAAACAGAAGCTAAACGATGTCAAACTTAGCGTAAGGAGGGCTATGCGTGAAGCGTTCAGTGAATTCGAAAGTAAAATTCTATGTACCGACTTGACAGAATATCCTAGAAAGTTCTGGTCTCACGTTAAATCAGTAAGTGGTTGGAAACAGCATGTCCAGACACTCCGGGGTGATGATGGCATTGAAACAGAGGATGACAGGCGTAAAGCTGAAATACTAAACACCTTTTTCCAAAGATGTTTCATAGAGGAAGACCGCACTGCAGTTCCTTCTCTAAATCCTAGCACAAACGAGAAAATGGCTGACATCGAAATAAGTGTCCAAGGAGTAGAAAAGCAACTGGAATCACTCAACAGAGGAAAGTCCACTGAACCTGACGGGGTACCAATTCGATTCTACACGGTACGCGAAAGAACTTGCCCTCCCTTTTAACAGCCGTGTACCGCAAGTCTCTAGGGGAACGGAAGGCTCCAAATGATTGGAAAAGAGCACAGGTAGTCCGAGTCTTCAAGAAGGGTCGTAGAGCAGATGCGCAAAACTATAGACCTATATCTCTGACGTCGATCTGTTGTAGAATTTTAGAACATGTTTTTTGCTCGAGTATCATGTAGTTTTTGGAAACCCAGAATCTACTCTGTAGGAATCAACATGGATTCCGGAAACATCCATCGTGTGAGACCCAACTCACTTTATTTGTTCATGAGACCCAGAAAATATTAGATACAGGCTCCCAGGTAGATGCTATTTTTCTCGACTTCCGGAAGGCGTTCGATACAGTTCCGCACTGTCGCCTGATAAATAAAGTAAGAGCCCACGGAATATCAGACCAGCTCTCTGGCTGGATTGAAGAGTTTTAACAAACAGAACACAGCATGTTGTTATCACTGGAGAGACGTCTACAGACGTTAAAATAATCTCTGGCGTGCCACAGGGGAGTGTTATGGGACCATTACTTTTCACAATATATATAAATGAGGTAGTAGATAGTGTCGGAAGTTCCATGCGGTTTTTCGCGGATGATTCTGTAGCATACACAGAAGTTGCAGCATTAGAAAATTGTAGCGAAATGCCGGAAGATCTGCAGCGGATAGGCCATTGGTGCAGGGAGTGGAAACTGACCCTTAACATATACAAATGTAATGTATTGCGAATACATAGAAAGAAGGATCCTTTATTGTATGATTATATGATAGCGGATCAAACACTGGTAGCAGTTACTTCTGTAAAATATCTCGGAGTATGCGTGCGGAACGATTTGAAGTGGAATGATCATATAAAATTAACTGTTGGTAAGGCGCGTACCAGGTTGAGATCCATTGGGAGAGTCCTTAGAAACTGTAGTTCATCAACAAAGGAGGTGGCTTAAAAAACACTCGTTCGACGTATACTTGAGTATTGCTCATCAGTGTGGGATCCGTACCAGATCGGGTTTGCGGAGGAGATAGAGAAGATTCAAAGAAGAGCGGCGCGTTTCGTCACAGGGTTATTTGGTAACCGTGATAGCGTTACGGAGATGTTTGACAAACTCAAGTGCCAGACTCTGCAAGAGAGCCGCTCTTCATCGCGGTGTAGCTTGCTCGCCAGATTTCGAGAGGGTGCGTTTCTGGATGAGGTATCGAATATATTGCTTCCCCCTACTTATACCTCCCGAGGAGTTCACGAATGTAAAATTAGAGAGATTAGAGAGCGCAAGGAGGCTTTCAGACAGTCTTTCCTCCCGCGAACCATACGCGACTGGAACAGGAAAGGGAGGTAATGACAGTGGCACGTAAAGTGCCTTCCGCCACACACCTTTGGGTGGCTTGCGGAGTATAAATATAGATGTAGTTGAGTGTGGTGCGTGATGCGGCGCTCCCCATCCCTATATACCGATCAAATCAGTCACGACTTGAACCGAGCGTGCCCGAACATTGTCCTACAAAATGATGGCCGCCTCCTGCAGAAACCGACGCCGCTTCTTTCTCTCAGTTGCTTTTCTACTTTGTAACACAGTCTGTTTCGTTTTAGAGTCCAAACCGCTTAACAGATATTGTTCAAATTTGTCATGGAGACAGTTTGAACCCTTAGAAAGAACATAGCCCACTTTAAAAAGCAAGAAATTTTTTTTTGCATCAGTGAACGTAAACTACATTAAAACTTACTTATTTTGGTTGTATAACTTAAGAATTCTATAATGTATAAGTACTTCAGTAGTCACCGCGCGGGATAGTCTCTCAAACGAAATTGCTCCCACGTCCGAGGCCTTTCAATATCACGTCTTCCATTCCGCTTGTAGTTCAGAATATTTTGGGGAAGTCTGGGACGTAGCATTCTCACCAGACTTCACGATATTTTTGAATTTTTTAGTTTCTTTTGAAAATACTTAATTTTTCTCTAGTAACTTCATTCCTAATCATTTCTTGTTGTGCAGCTCTTCGAATTTCGTAGGAACCTCATCTCTACCGTGTGATTTTTTTTGCTTTTTTTTTAACCATGTTTTCGCTTTCATAGCATAATACAGGAACCGCGACCACGTTATAGAATTTCGGGACAATCTTTTTGTACTTTATTGCCCAATATTCAGATAATAGTGTCACAGACAGCTTAGAATTTGTGTAATTTATTTTAAGTATCAGAGTAAAAATCAGATCTTACAGCGTAGCCTAAATGAAAGATTAAGAGACCAGTTCTAAAGCAGGATTATCCAAAACTAGTTTTAAACTGACTGAGTATTTTCCTCGGAGTGCACTTATTTTCGTTTTGTTACTAGAAATTTTAAAGTTGTATTCATTGCATATTTCGTTCAGGTGGTATATAGATCTTTGGAGGTCATTTCGTGAACGTCAATCATGTCATCTACAAACAGAAGCACAATCAGGTATTTCTCATTCGTTATCCCAATTCCTTTGTCTTGTCGTAGTTCCTGCTTTCATTTATGAGAGAACGAAGTCAATGTAAATACTACAAATGCTGACTTAATCTGCTCATTTAAATGTATTCCGAACGAGCTGCCGCAGTGGTTATTCCATGGTATGATGATGATGATGATGATGATGATGATGATGTTTGGTTTTTGGGGCGCTTAACTGCACGGTTATCAGCGCCTGTACAAAGCCCCAACCTTTACACAGTCCAGTTTCGCCACCTTCACGGATGATGATGAAATGATGACACCACAGACACCTACTTCCCGGGCGGAGAAAGCAACCCAGCCGTGAATCGAACCCGGAATCCCATCACCAGCAACGCTAGCTTCTACACGACGAGCTGTCAACTAGTACACTAGACTCGTATTCGGGAGGATGACGTTTAAATCCGCATCCGGCCATCCTGATACGTTTTCCGTAACTTTCCTGAATCGCTCCAAGCAAATGCTGGGATGGTTCCTTTTAAAGGGAACGGCGGACTTCTTTTACCCTTCCCTGACGCAGTGCCAACTCCTGCTCCGTTTCTAATGACCTCAACATCGATGGCACATTAAATGCAATCCTCCTTCCGTCCTTCATTTAAAGGCATAGGTTTACGCAATAAGTCGGGCGTTAAAAGTTAAAAACTGCGTACTCGTCTAAGGCAGCATAATTTCATGGCGCGCAAATTATCGAGACTATATTCACCGTGCATTTGTGAAAGGCAGCACGTGGCGACTTCCAACAAACTTCACACATAATTTCGAAACTTGGCGAAACTTTTTTTCCCCTCTGACATCCCTGACATAATGATGAAAGGAAAAAGACTTTGATCACTTCTACATTTTCGCTGTTCGTGCAGTAAGGTGTCAGCATCAGGCTTGATGTTTCACTTTATTACTTCTTTACTACTCACTTTATTCGCAACACATTTGTCACAGTATCCACATACGTCGCCGAATGTACCTGAAAATTATAGAATTGTACAACACCTAGTTCAGTAAATAAATATTGAGACGTTTTCGAAAAACTAGCTTCTCTTACAACAGAGCGTCTTCAACTGCAAAGGGTTATGTTTCTTCAGGTCAAGTTTTTAACACATTAACTGATACGGAATGTGAACGAACTTCTGAAGGTGTTTTACAAATGGGACTTCCAGTTTTCAGACAGCAATTTGGAGGGGAGAAGGGGGCGGTGGTTACGCGGTCTATTTGGAACTTCAGTGTTTTCGCAAATGATGCTGTTGCCTGTAATAAAGTTCTGTTTGAAAGAAGTCACGCCCTCATAAGATTTCAGTGTAGTGCAAAGCATGACAACTTAGTTTAAATGTTCCCGAAATGTAAAATTGTTCGGTTCACAAAACGATATAACCTTATCCTACGAGTATAGTGCAGCGAGTCAAATTCGCTATCGCTCAACCCACATGAATACCTGGGTGTAAAAATTTCTAGAGATTTGAAATGGAACCGTCACATAGTCGCAGTCTTAGGGAAATACGGTGGCTGGCTGCAATTCGTTGGTAGAATTCTAGGAAAATACAATCAGTGTACAAAAGAAATTGCTTACAAATCACGCTTGCGACCCATCCCCCAATATTGCTCGAGATTCTTGGATCCTAATCAGATACAACTGCCAGGCGATACTGAATGTATACAGAGAAGGGCGGCACGAATGGTCACAGGTTTTTTGACCCGTTGGAGAATGTCACACAGTTTCTGATCAAATTGAACAGGCAGGCGCTTGGAAAGAAACGTAAAATATCCAGAGAAAGTCTACTTGGAATATTTCCGGAGGAATCCTTAACTGTTGAATATAGGCGAATGGTAGTCAATGGAGGGAATGACTGCGAATGCTCGTTCGATTTTCGTTCTCTTCCGTAGGCTGCGATGCAAACCAATCCTGATAATATTCCCGGTGTGAGATGTAGTTGGCAGCTCTGTAAATGCTGACCGGTGAGTCGCTTAAAGCCCAGGTGAAATTAATCTCGGAGGGACATATCACGCTCTCAACCGACTAAGCATATCCCCTAAGGATTGCCTAGAGCCTGTGACTAGTGCATTGAATGTAAATACGGAAAACTGCAAAAACTCTCTTTTTGAACTATTTGTAATTCCATTAACTAGTTTTGTAACCTTTACAGACTCATCTTCAAATGTGGCACACAGAATTTCCGTCTCTCTGACGTGGAGACAGAGCGACAGTTACATGGCGACATGTGTCGGAAAACCAGTTATTCTACTTACTGACTATCGGACAGTTCATGGTAGACACAGACTATCCCGTGGAAGAGTAAAGTATCTCGAGGAAACCTAATTAGAAAGTTTCTAGAACTGACGTTACATGATGAAAGTAGGAATGGAATATACTAAAACCACCTACGTATTGTAACTGTAGGAAGCGTGAAGACCAGAAGAGACTAAGCACAGCACTCACAGAGGCTTTTAAGCAGCCACAGTTCGCACGCTCCATACGTCAGTGGAGTGGGAATAAGTCCTAATAACTGGTATACTGGCAAGTTCCATCTGTCACGCAATTCACGGTCGTTTATAGACTACAAATTATAAGCTGCCTATGTTTTGTTTAAATTTGGATTACAAGAAAATGGGCGTTTTGCAAAATGTCCTACATAAGTCTGCTCTTCATCAACACCACCACCATGAGTGTTCTGCCCTAGGGCAGGTCTTCACATGTAGCTCTCCATGCAGTCCCATCATTTGTTACCCTCTTGTTTTCTCACAACTATTTTCTGTTCTTACGCTGTCCACCACCTGGTATGTTCTGCGTCTTCTTCTTCTTCTTCTTCTTCTTCTTCTTCTTGCATTCACCATTTCCTTCATACCATCAATAAACAATCTCTTCTCATTCAGTGTCCATGCCAATAGTGTTTGCTCATCTTGCTACCTTTAAAATTTCTCTCTGTTCTCCCACTCAACACCACCTCATTTCTCACTGTGCCTGCCTATTTTATCCCCTATCAATGCACCCACATAAAAGCCTCCTGTTATGAAACGTCTCGTTGGCAATTGCTATACGTATTTTCACCTCCTTATTACTTCCAATGTCGTCCATAATAGCACGTCGCAGTTATCTAAAAACACTAAATTGTTGTGAATCTTCCTGCCTAACGTTATAGTTGTTCTTGCTTTTCTTGCACCTATCACCGGACATTTTGCGATTTTCTTATTATTTCTCATTCCAATTTACTCACGCCTCTTGTTCAATTCTTTTAACATTTCAGTCATACTTCTTTCGCTCTCTGCCAATAACACCACATGATCCGCGAGTCTAATACATTCTGCTCTCCTAACAACAACCCGCTCCCGTCTATGTCGTTTCAAACGTTTTTGAATGACATGCTCCAAATATATTTACACTCTAAGGAGAATAAACGTATCCCGGAGGACTTACCCCAGAGCGATGGAAATCGATACACGTGATGTTCATTCATGCCCAGTAGTATCCGAACGACCTGAATTGAATTTCACCTGATTCACATGCAACCCACATAGCGCAACTGTCTAGCAGGTCTCCTTATCGCTCCTTGGTACAGTCGTTTGACTATTGAAAGTGGTTCCAACAAGTCACTACGAGAAAAAACTGTTCTGTATCGCAATAACTAAAGATGCAAAGTAATACCACGATACTACAAATATCACGGAACACCTTCTCACAGATAAGACTGCCCTTAAGGCTTGTAGCTCACATTTATTACAATAAATGACATACCTGACATTTTACCACTCTCATTATTACGTCAGATAGGTAATACACGTAGTAAATTCGTCGTATTCATGATTTCCTCTTCAAAGTAACATACCGTACTTATCATTGAACACAAAATGAGATTAAAAATTGAAGTTATTCACGGGCAACCAGTTGAGAATATGTATGAACTTCAAATGACACGACGAACCGTCTCGTTTTGCATATGGATTCAAACCCAGGTCATGCAGACTAAGCAAAGATTTCGTGCCTGACGGAAACTAACAGTCACTCCTGATTAGGCATACAGAGAGTGATATACCTCGATTTTAGAGAGAGCCAGTTTGCAAATTCCAACTTTAAATTACATATCGCAAGTATTTTTGCCGGACGCGAATTCCTACCCAGCACCTATTGTCCCTGTTAACGAACGACGAGAGATGTTGAATCTTGGTTCTTAACAAGTAACTTACTTGAATTGCCGTGAGGTAAGGCTTTGTACTGGGCAGGGATTCGAACTCAGAACTTAATCGGATAGATATCGACGCACAATCACATGTGACATTTCGGATTTTCTCGGCAGTAGCTAGATGTTTTAACTGAAATGACGAGACGAAACATAATTTTTTTTCCTTCGAAAGACTCCAACCCGGCATCTATCGCTGTTATATTCTACAGAAAACGAACGTTAAATATGGGTTTGTTGCACCAGCAGCGACATGTGAGCGTGTTTGAACTAGAAATAATATGACGAAGAGTTCAGTGCTCACTGGGAATACAGCTCCACACATCATATCGCTTTTGACTACACACAAAGATACGTCAGCTTCCGAATTTTTGTCCAGCTCGGACTAACATCTTGAACTTACAGTGATCTCGCAAATAGTCCTGTGTCTCACTGGGTGTCAAAACGTCACATATCGTTAGTGTTGACAACGAATGAAAATACATTAAACATTAAAATAATTATCCACCAGCAGATAGGTGTTCTCATGCTAGAGCTTGATAATACATAATGAAATCTATAGTGCCGGGCCAGGATTCGAACCCATTCACGCGCAGTATGTGGAGATGTTGAGGAATCTGCAGTTCTGAACAAACAACAAATAGTAGCCGTGCTGTATTCTCACGAAGGGATCAAATTCAGCCTTAAGTACGGTCTAAGTTGCATTCCCAGTTCAGAACCGATTTTATCGACATACAGAAGCTCAGATAAAATATGGACTAAATGTCCTGTGAGCCTACATAGCGTTTGTTTCGTCACTATAAATAAATAACAAGTATAAGAAAGGTTTCTACGTGTCGCCGCTCCAGTCTTTATTGTGATTCATCCTAACGTCTACTTTTTAGAAAAGGAATATCATTTTTCATGTTAATTTCAGACCACAATGTCATTATATCTTCTTCACTTGGTGTAGCCAGAAGAGAATGGAATCTGTCTCTCCCTATCTAAAATCATTGACAGAAGTTGGAATCGAACCCAGTCCATAGATATACAAGCATATTATAAGTATGTGGCTCATTTTTCTATCGTAACGCCGTTGCACCTCTCCGGATGAGAATTGACACACAGGCTTCCTGTAGTAATTTGCAGCAGGTTCAGTAAATTCATGTACTTGGTTGACCGAATCACAATGAACTAGCTGCCTCGACTACCCAGTGCATACATTCGACTTTATTTTGTAATCACCGAAATAAAATCACGTACCTGCCACCTACACAGAACAGCCAACAGTGTAGGATGCACAAATTTGAAAAGGAAGTGTTTCTTTCCACTTGAGCTACTGTATTGCGCCATCTCTTTGTTGAAAGCGTCGTGCAGTGCAAATGTCGCATTTCATAAGTAAAGTTTTCTATTCCTAGAAACCCAAAATTTGCTTGTGAGCGGCGGGAAGAGGAGTTACCTGTTGTGCAGCATTGTAAGCTTTCACCATTGCACTATGAGCCGAAAGTATTTTTTTGCGATTTCCTTATCGATGTTTCATCTGACTGCTTGTAGCTCTTTCACAGAAGGGATAAAAACGTTACAGTCAGTGAGACTGGAAGTGCGAACCATAACAGATGCTATTTCTCAGGTCAGCGCATTACCATAGAGCTGCTGTAGAAGTACGTGTCTTAGCTTACTCTTACGAGTTCGATAATGTCTAGCACTCGTAAACCGCTATTTAAAGGACGAGATTAGTTGCGATTTCCACGTGCAACGACTTTCCTGGGCTGAAAACCGTAAATTTACAAACTTTTGTTACACCTAACGTGATAATAAATCAGATTATTCAATGGAAATGACAGGTAAAATCAAGTGAACTTTGAGGATAAATTCCGTGCGCACCAGGAAGGAACTCGTCAATCACATAGTTGCCAAACATACGTTGCCTTGTTGTAAAATCTCAGTTACAGTACCAGCAGAAAGAAGACGAACCGATGTGATCGTACAGCGGGCTGGGAAGTGACCATAGCTGGTGTCTCCAAGTCGCGGTTGCTACGGCCTGGAATACGTAATGCGTCTGATTCGCATTTCTGTAACTAGGTTTACGGACTGGAGCGTGGTTACTAATAATACTCCGAACTGACTGAAAACTAAGCATCATATATCAGTAACTCTCACAGTTGCTTTTATATTTATTTCGTAAGTGTACTAAAAACTAAGAAGCTCATTCAGAGACGTTTTGATGCCTCGCCGATAGTCGAGCAAAACAAACAAATAAAGAAAAAAAGAATGTGTGTGTGTATGAGAGAGAGAGAGAGAGAGAGAGAGAGAGAGAGAGAGAGAGAGATCAAAAAGAATGAGAGAGAGTAAGAAATTGTTGTAAAGAAATTGAATCATGGTATGTAAAGAAACCTTTCATTAAAATGACATGTTACACATCATTACGAAATATCGTATTCATGATCTATGAAACAAGAATTGATCTAATGTAATCTAATCATATCATATTGATGGCTATCCATGAAGAGTCATGAATTACCGAAATTTTTGCCAATACCAGTAATGAAATCTAAACTTGAAAATAAAAGACGACAATTTTTGTAATAAACCGGGACTCCTAACAAGACCCTTTCGTCCCTGTTAACTAACCACGAAAGATGTCTGATATACCTCCATGCTCAAGTAACAAAGTGCGCAAGCATTTAAAGATTAAGTGCATGATGTGAAGTTATATGACGGAGATACGAACCCAACACGTAATCGTATTGTTAGTTAAGTAAAATCAAATGTTACGTATCGGTTTTTCTTACCAGCTGCTAGGTGTTTGAATCTAAACTAAGGATACAAACTTTTGTACCTAAGCGACAATCTAACTACACGCCTACCGTGCATCCACAAATATAGCTTAAATATCAGTTGCTTACTCACCAACGGTAAGGTGTGTGCGTGTTTGACAAGAAATAATGACACCTATTGCGATTGTTGGCAACACATGAATAGACATTAAAAGCGCACGTTGGTTTTCACTAGCGGGACGGTGTGCACGTTCTAGGGCTTGAACTGAAACTATGAATATTTTTGTATTGGATCAGGATTCGGACCCACATACTTACCTTTGGAGGAGACCTAGAGAAGGTTGCAGTCTTGCGAAAAGGAACGAAATGGTTGAACTATAATGTTCCGAGAGATTCAGGTCCTCGAAAGAGGAGAAACGAATTCGAATCACAGTCCAGCACCAAATTTTTCAACGTCTCTAGTTCAATCAATTACAAGTAAAATAAGAGCCCCATCCTTTAAATGGCTATCGGTTCATAAAATAAAATAAAATTTTCTAATGTAAGTAACCATGGACCTTGCCGTTGGTGGGGAGGCTTGCGTGCCTCAGCGATACAGATGGCCGTACCGTAGGTGCAACCACAACGGAGGGGTATCTGTTGAGAGGCCAGACAAACGTGTGGTTCCTGAAGAGGGGCAGCAGCCTTTTCAGTAGTTGCAGGGGCAACAGTCTTGATGATTGACTGATCTGGCCTTGCAACATTAACCAAAACGGCCTTTCTGTGCTGGTACTGCGAATGGCTGAAAGCAAGGGGAAACTACAGCCGTAATTTTTCCCGAGGACATGCAGCTTTACTGTATGATTAAATGATGATGGCATCCTCTTGGGTAAAATATTCCGGAGGTAAAATAGTCCCCCATTCGGATCTCCGGGCGGGGACTACTCAGGAGGATGTCGTTATCAGAAGAAAGAAAACTGGCGTTCTACGGATCGGAGCGTGGAATGTCAGATCACTTAATCGGGCAGGTAGGTTAGAAAATTTAAAAAGGGAAATGGATAGGTTAAAGTTAGATATAGTGGGAATTAGTGAAGTTCGGTGGCAGGAGGAACAAGACTTCTGGTCAGGTGACTACAGGGTTATAAACACAAAATCAAATAGGGGTAATGCAGGAGTAGGTTTAATAATGAATAGGAAAATAGGAATGCGGGTAAGCTACTACAAACAGCATAGTGAACGCATTATTGTGGCCAAGATAGATACGAAGCCCACACCTACTACAGTAGTACAAGTTTATATGCCAACTAGCTCTGCAGATGATAAAGAAATTGAAGAAATGTACGATGAAATAAAAGAAATTATTCAGATAGTGAAGGGAGACGAAAATTTAATAGTAATGGGTGACTGGAATTCGAGTGTAGGAAAAGGGAGAGAAGGAAACATAGTAGGTGAATATGGATTGGGGCTAAGAAATGAAAGAGGAAGCCGCCTAGTAGAATTTTGCACAGAGCACAACTTAATCATAGCTAACACTTGGTTTAAGAATCATGAAAGAAGGTTGTATACGTGGAAGAACCCTGGAGATACTAAAAGGTATCAGATAGATTATATAATGGTAAGACAGAGATTTAGGAACCAGGTTTTAAGTTGTAAGACATTTCCAGGGGCAGATGTGAACTCTGACCACAATCTATTGGTTATGGCCTGTAGATTAAAACTGAAGAAACTGCAAAAATGTGGGAAATTAAGGAGATGGGACCTGGATAAACTGAAAGAACCAGAGGTTGTACAGAGTTTCAGGGAGAGCATAAGGGAACAATTGACAGGAATAGGGGAAAGAAATACAGTAGAAGAAGAATGGGTAGCTCTGAGGGATGTAGTAGTGAAGGCAGCAGAGGATAAAGTAGGTACAAAGACGAGGGCTGCTAGAAATCCTTGGGTAACAGAAGAAATATTGAATTTAATTGATGAAAGGAGAAAATATAAAAATGCAGTAAATGAAGCAGGCAAAAAGGAATACAAACGTCTCAAAAATGAGATCGACGGGAAGTGCAAAATGGCTAAACAGGGATGGCTAGAGGACAAATGTAAGGATGTAGAAGCTTATCTCACTAGGGGTAAGATAGATACTGCCTACAGGAAAATTAAAGAGACCTTTGGAGAGAAGACAACCACGTGTATGAATATCAAGAGCTCAGAGTGCAGCCCAGTTCTAAGCAAAGAAGGGAAGGCAGAAAGGTGGAAGGAGTATATAGAAGGTTTATACAAGGGCGATGAACTTCAGGACAATATTATGGAAATGGAAGAGGATGTAGATAAGACGAAATGGGAGATACGATACTGCGTGAAGAGTTTGACAGAGCACTGAAAGACCTGAGTCGAAACAAGGCCCCCGGAGTAGACAACATTCCATTAGAACTACTGACGGCCTTGGAAGAGCCAGTCCTGACAAAACTCTACCAGCTGGTGAGCAAGATGTATGAGACAGGCGAAATACCCTCAGACTTCAAGAAGAATATAATAATTCCAATCCCAAAGAAAGCAGGTGCTGACAGATGTGAAAATTACCGAACTATCAGTTTAATAAGCCACGGCTGCAAAATACTAACGCGAATTCTTTACAGACGAATGGAGAAACTGGTAGATGCAGAACTCGGGGAGGATCAGTTTGGATTCCGTCGAAATGTTGGAACACGTGAGGCAATACTGACCTTACGACTTATCTTAGAAGAAGGATTAAGAAAAGGCAAACCTACGTTTCTAGCATTTGTAGACTTAGAGAAATCCTTTGACAATGTTGACTGGAATACCCTTTTTCAAATTCTAAAGGTGTCAGGGGTAAAATACAGGGAGCGAAAGGCTATTTATAATTTGTACAGAAACCAGATGGCAGTCATAAGAGTCGAGGGGCATGAAAGGGAAGCAGTGGTTGGGAAAGGAGTGAGACAGGGTTGTTGCCTCTCCCCGATGTTATTCAATCTGTATATTGAGCAAGCAGTAAAGGAAACAAAAGAAAAATTTGGAGTAGGTATTAAAATTCATGGAGACGAAGTAAAAACTTTGAGGTTCGCCGATGACATTGTAATTCTGTCAGAGACAGCAAAGGACTTGGAAGAGCAGTTGAACGGAATGGACAGTGTCTTGAAAGGAGGATATAAGATGAACATTAACAAAAGCAAAACGAGGATAATGGAATGTAGTCAAATTAAATCGGGTGATGCTGAGGGAATTAGATTAGGAAATGAGACACTTAAAGTAGTAAAGGAGTTTTGCTATTTAGGAAGTAAAATAACTGATGATGGTCGAAGTAGAGAGGATATAAAATGTAGACTGGCAATGGCAAGGAAAGCGTTTCTGAAGAAGAGAAATTTGTTAACATCGAATATAGATTTATGTATCAGGAAGTCGTTTCTGAAAGTATTTGTTTGGAGTGTAGCCATGTATGGAAGTGAAACATGGACGATAACTAGTTTGGACAAGAAGAGAATAGAAGCTTTCGAAATGTGGTGCTACAGAAGAATACTGAAGATAAGGTGGATAGATCACGTAACTAATGAGGAGGTATTGAATAGGATTGGGGAGAAGAGAAGTTTGTGGCACAACTTGACTAGAAGAAGGGATCGGTTGGTAGGACATGTTTTGAGGCATCAAGGGATCACAAATTTAGCATTGGAGGGCAGCGTGGAGGGTAAAAATCGTAGAGGGAGACCGAGAGATGAGTACACTAAGCAGATTCAGAAGGATGTAGGTTGCAGTAGGTACTGGGAGATGAAGCAGCTTGCACAGGATAGAGTAGCATGGAGAGCTGCATCAAACCAGTCTCAGGGCTGAAGACAACAACAAACAACAACAACAAGTAAGTTTACTGGCGACTGTATTTCTGTTTACGATGACTTCCGCTATGTCATTTCCCAACGTAACCTGGCTCTGCCCAGTTGGTAATGATGGAACGTGATTTGTATTGCGAATTCTGGATTATAACGTCTTTCTTTTGAGGTTACCAGACGCAAAGTAAATCTGTTTGTACTTCTTAAAAGTAAATGTCTGAACCCACGCATTGCTCCTGTGATAGTTCCACCAGGCCATTGTGCCCACATTTCCCAGCCCCAGGAGTGAGCTGCAACGGATGATGTGCTGAGCTTACAAAAGTAGTCACGGTGGATAAAACGCGAGTCTATTAAATGTTTAAGTAGAAACAAGCTTCTGACGCGGAGATTATGCTATTCTCATGTCAACAGGATGTAAAGACCCTTGTAGGCATCATAGGCTCGATGTGAAGCCATTTTGAAATGTTCACAAATTCAGATATTTTCTTATTTCGTGAAGATCCACTGGGAAGTGTGAAGTTACCGGATAATTGGATTATTACCGTCATTATTACTATCATTTTCTTCATGCCGCTGCTGGAACACTGTACTTGAATATCAGTTCGTGCCTTTTGGTCACTATACAAGTAGTTTCCCAAGAAGAGGTTCTTTCTCTGTCTACAGAATTCTTTTCATGTTAATATCAAACATCAGCAATTACTCATAGATTTCATTAAAACTAAAGTAATCGATGAAGACGTTACTTGATAACAAAAACGCTCTGCCTTTCTTCTGTTACTTGCGCCTAGAAATGGCTGTCGAGTACTGCCAAACCAAAAGCCAAGAGATCTTACTGCCTGCCGATATACGTCGCTGTCAATTTTACCATATGATTTGGTCGACGTGACCTGTTTCAAGTTGTGTATGACAGAGAATGTTTTAGAAAATCAATTGTTTTCCTTTGCAATAAAGAAAAAGATTTTCATTGTAAGCTATCCAAGTTCAAAATTTTTGGAATATTAGTTCCAGTTTAATATTCGCTTCTATAATGTAGGAAAGTATTTCGCACTTGCAAAACTCGGATCCGGCCCACTGACCTTACACTTAGCCGCCGGCCATAAATTCTGGCTCAGAGTGACACCAGATTAAGTAACCTAATATAGCGAAGATTATTTGCCAGTGCTCTCTCTCACCAGAAAATACGCAGTTCACTCACTAATTGGGCTCCATTAGTACACTGTAACAGTAATTTCTGTGTGTCTGCAATGCATTCGGATTGTAGAATTTAGCGGTGCTCTCTCTCCCACTTCTGTATACAATATGACTGACCTAAACGGGCCCTTTATCGTTACAGGCCCTGAGCAGTGCTACATCATACTGACAACAGTAATGTTCTTATACTGACAATCTGACTGGTCGTTTTACCTGATTTTGTAATCATTTAAATAAGACAACATGACCTTTCAGTGGGAGACATTTCGTTCTCCCTTTTCCTTCTGTGACATTTTTCCGTAATCTATTTGCCTTCCAATCAGCGAAATGCGGTAGAGTACGGCCGGTAAACGATTTACAAATCACGATTTAGTCCCGTTAAGACGATTTCTTCAAACATTGTCGTTGCTAAAGGAATTTACTTTCGTCTTAAATCGTCTCAAGCAGCAACGTTCACAGACATCCCAAATACGTAAAAGCTCATTATCCTGGTACGAAGTTTGTAAAACAAACTTACCACAGTTTGTGTCAGGTTGATCTTTTCGTCTGATAGCTCAGCCTAAGTATCACAAGTAGTGTCCCTGTAGCTTTGGGAATCATTGGTTAATAACGAGTTTAACACCAATGGGTATAGTATTGCTAAATATTCAAATTAATTATCAACCTAAGTCTGAGTTCATCCGCAGACTGTAGCGAATTTATAATACTGAAGCTAGACTTTGCATCCTTGTCCTCCTTGAGTGGGCATTGGAAGGCGTTTGCACACACGAACACAACACTATGAATACTTCGAACGCCATAGTTAACGTTGCTCTCATAAACTACTTTTGTTTTCTTAATTCTTCTAGGTGTTCAGGGTGCAATATGTGTTGTAGATACAGCCTTAGAGCAAAACATTGACCGCCGAGCCGTCCACATAAGGTGGACAACACAGTCGTGCTCCTCTCAGGATCCTGTGTCCGGCAGTATGCTCGATCAGCAACATTGTAGACTGCGGCACTTCCCAGAGGAAGTCTTGAGTTCAGTCTTAGTACATTATTCTTGACTAAGGCCGTAGTCTTGAGGTAAAACGCGAGACTAGCTAATATGACGTCTGGCGACCGGAAGCAGACAACGACAAAATTTTTATCGCCCCTTTCCTCTCGGTGCTGAAGCTATGCGTGTAATTCAAGCGAATCTACAATATATTTCGCTTTGTGTCACACTGGTAATAATAGTTTGGTTCAACAATGTCTTAGCGAAAGATTTCTTTACCGAGCATCTGCCTCTGAACACCGCATGCGTCTGAGTTCTCTGGGACCCGTTTGCTGCCTACCGGCGGGGGCTGAGGCACTGCGCTGCCTTCTGCCGACAACATCTGCTCCACTCCACACTCTCAACCATGTAAAATGCTTTAATGTTGTTGAGTAGTGACCCATAAAATCTGCCTACGATTTGTGTTTCACTCTTCATAGCAAAGGAGGCACAAAACCGTTTTTATTTGATGATTACTTTATTACATTAGAATGCAGTACATCAATGTGACGCAGAATTAATTTCATTGTTTCTGATCCAGTGCGCTATAATTAAAGCGTCACATTCTGTTCCTTTCCTTGCACAGGAGATTCTTCAAATAATTTATTATTGTCATGGATTCATATGTGTTACTCAAGGCACAGGGAGTAAATGCAATGTAATGTGTTTGGTTTCTTTCTTAGATTTTCTATGGTAAATGGATGCAAAAGATTGCGTCAATACCTATCAGAACCTGCTCTATAGCTACTAAGGCAAATTGCTTGTTTTGAGGTCCATAAATTAATTAATGGAGAAGTGAACGCTGTTCACAAATGATATTTAGAATATTCAATTGGATTTAAGGCGAAAAAATTGCCAATATTTGAAGCTACCGAGAGAAAAAGTAAGTTGCTAGAGACACTGTCAGCACATGTCTGCAGGGAAGTTTAGCATAGAGTAATCAAGAGGCTCATTTCCTTCATACTTATCACCCTGGCATGTGAGTCTTAAGTGAAGAACAATATTGAAATTCGTATCGTTGATGGTCGATTCGAATTTCTTCAGAGACGCTGGTATTGCGAAGCAGCTTGGAAGTCAGAACGCCATGATCTATGACGATTAACACAACTTACTGAGTCGAGCTACCAAGAAGATTTGATGTGTAAAGGTTTTCTTCCGATTTCGATACAGAATTTTTTCTGGAAATTCGCAGCTCCTTAAAAAAAAAGCTCGCACACGATGGTCCCTACCTCAGTTGGAACTGACGACTGATTGAGCCGTTCTGACACGAGACATGGGCGGTACCACCGGGTTACAGACACACTGCTACCTTTGCACCACTCTCATCATGGTATTGGTCGCTCAGCCTCATAACGCATCGTGAAAGATAATAAAAGTTGCCACTTATGTGAAGAATAGCATTTTTTTAGCCAAAAAATTGAATTTTCTGCCTCAGTATCTTAGTTTACGTAAGGATTATACAGCATGAGCCATTCAAATGGAAAGGTAATATCAAGTAAATTTAGTGAGCCAATTCAGTACCATAGGCGGAAGTGATTGCACTGTCACAGTGTTGCCTAATGTTTGTGACGATGTTGCCAAATCTCAGGTGTGCTAGGAACAGCTGTGTAGCGGTATGCGTGGAGAATCCCCTGCTCGTGTCTTACGGGGATATGGAGAGGAACCGCAGGGTTTGGTTAGGATGCAGCGATTTCTCCTAGCAGTTGTGTGAAACATTAAGGTGTATAATCTTCCCTCACGATTACAGTTTCCTACAAAATATATACAAATAAAACACTTACCTTGTTTCTTTCCGACAAAAGATTATTTCAGTACGATAAAAAGTTTTTGGAAATCTCTTATGCCCACCTGTCACCAAAGTAAGATAAACACTTTGCACCTCGAAATCGATTGCATGTATGTGCAGTCTTGTGATGCTTAAATAACGCTCAAAGGACATTTAGTCCATATTTTATCTGAGCTTCTGTATGTCGATAAAATCGGTTCTGAACTGGGAATGCAACTTAGACCGTACTTAACGCTGAATTTGATCCCTTCGTGAGAATACAGCACGGCTACTATTTGTTGTTTGTTCAGAACTGCAGATTCCTCAACGTCTCCACATACTGCGCGTGAATGGGTTCGAATCCTGGCCCGGCACTATAGATTTCATTATGTATTATCAAGCTCTAGCATGAGAACACCTATCTGCTGGTGGATAATTATTTTAATGTTTAATGTATTTTCATTCGTTGTCAACACTAACGATATGTGACGTTTTGACACCCAGTGAGACACAGGACTATTTGCGAGATCACTGTAAGTTCAAGATGTTAGTCCGAGCTGGACAAAAATTCGGAAGCTGACGTATTTTTGTGTGTAGTCAAAAGCGATATGATGTGTGGAGCTGTATTCCCAGTGAGCACTGAACTCTTCGTCATATTATTTCTAGGTCAAACACGCTCACATGTAGCTGCTGGTGCAACAAACCCATATTTAACGTTCGTTTTCTGTAGAATATAACAGCGATAGATGCCGGGTTGGAGTCTTTCGAAGGAAAGAAAAAAATATGTTTCGTCTCGTCATTTCAGTTAAAACATCTAGCTACTGCCGAGAAAATCCGAAATGTCACAGTCGATTGTGCGTCGATATCTATCCGATTAAGTTCTGAGTTCGAATCCCTGCCCAGTACAAAGCCTTACCTCACGGCAATTCAAGTAAGTTACTTGTCAAGAACCAAGATTCAACATCTCTCGTCGTTCGTTAACAGGAGCAATAGGTGCTGGGTAGGAATTCGCGTCCGGCAAAAATGCTTGCGCTATGTAATTTAAAGTTGGTATTTGCAAACTGGCTCTCTCTAAAATCGAGGTATATCACTCTCTGTATGCCTAATCAGGAGTGACTGTTAGTTTCCGTCAGGCACGAAATCTTTGCTTAGTCTGCATGACCTGGGTTTGAATCCATATGCAAAACGAGACGGTTCGTCGTGTCATTTGAAGTTCATACATATTCTCAACTGGTTGCCCGTGAATAACTTCAATTTTTAATCTCATTTTGTGTTCAATGATAAGTACGGTATGTTACTTTGAAGAGGAAATCATGAATACGACGAATTTACTACGTGTATTACCTATCTGACGTAATAATGAGAGTGGTAAAATGTCAGGTATGTCATTTATTGTAATAAATGTGAGCTACAAGCCTTAAGGGCAGTCTTATCTGTGATAAGGTGTTCCGTGATATTTGTAGTATCGTGGTATTACTTTACATCTTTAGTTATTGCGATAAAGAACAGTGTTTTCTTGTGGTGATTTGTTGGAACCATATTCAATAGTCAAACGACTGTACCAAGGAGCGATAAGGGGACCTGCTAGACAGTTGCGTTATGTGGGTTGCATGTGAATCAGGCGAAATTCAATTCGGGCGTTAGGATAGTTTTGAGCATGACTGTACGTGTAGGGGCAAATGAATGATTAGAGTTGAAGAAAAATGGATGATTAATTCAAGACAAAGAGCTTCACAAATTGATAAGTCGATAACGTGTTGGGCCACCTCTGGCCTTTCCGCGTTCAGTTACTAGGCTTGGCATTCACTGATAAAGTTAGTGGATACCCTTCTGACGGATATCGTACCAAATTCAGTTCAGTTGGTTCGTTACATCTTCAAAATCGCGACCTGCTTTAAAGAACCTGCCCACTGTGCTCCAGATGTTTAAAATTGGTGAGAGATATGGCGATCTTGCTGTGCAATGTATTGCCTTGCGTGTACAAACACGTAGATACGATATCCGTGTGTGGTGCGTAAATTGTCGGTAGGCACCTCACTTAGTGTCCCGAGCAGAGTTCAAGCCGCCATAAAGACAAAGGGTGGACGCACTGCATATTAATGTCCACTAACAGGTGTCTGTACACTCACTGATAGGATGGTGTATTTCGAAATGTTAGCAGAGGCCAGAAGTTGGAGCATTTGGTCTTCCTCTTAAAGCTTAAGTGGGGCGAGTCGTAGAATCTCTATAAAGAGACACCTCTGGCAACACTAGTTGAAAGTGGCCTTCAAACTAGCCGTCAGAGCTGCCGTAGCCGAGACGCCCCCTGGGTAAACGCTACGGACTTCTGCAGTCGCGCCTCGCGATCTGTCACGAATTATGGAATGTATTCGCAGATACCAATTGTAATACGACAACGGCTATACAGTTTGCTGGAAACGTACAGGATGTTCTGAAATTCCCATCACTACCTGCTACAACTTGTAGAGGGGACTGAGTACATAATACTCATATTTTAAATTGTAACCTGTCTCCCGAGACGTACCGTATACTAGAACCACTTGAAAACATGTTGGTAACGATGTCACTTTGACAAGTAATTTGTTACATTGAGGAGCCAAAGAAATATCGTTTATGGTCCCCGCGAGCACGCAGAAGTGCCTCAACACGCCGTGGCATGGACTCTGCTGATGGCTGAAGTCGCGCTGCAGGGAACTGACACCACGAAACCTGCAGAGCTGCCCATAAATCCGTAACAGTAAGAGGGAGCAGAGATCTCTTCTGATCAACACGTTGCAAGGCATTCCAGATATGCTAGTTAATGCTATAAAATTTACTGGAAACGTACAGTATGTTTGGGGAGTTTGGTGGCCAGCGAAAGTGTTTAGACTCGGAAGAGTGTTTCTGCAGCGACCCTGTAGCAATTGTGGTTGTGTGGGCCGCTCCTTTGTCCTGCTGGAATTACCCACTTCCGTCGGAATCCACAATGGACACGAATGGATGCAGGTGATCAGACAGGATGTATCTAGACGTATCAGGGATCCCACATCACTCCGAATGCGCACGCTCTACAACGTCACAGAGCCTCCACCAGATTGAACAGTCCGCAGTTGACATGCGGGGTCCATGGAGTCATGATGTTGTCTTCATACCCATACACGTCCATACTGTATATACATTTTGAAAGGAGACACGTCCAACCAGGGATTATGTTTCGAGTCATCAACAGTCCAATGTTCGTACCGATGGGCCCAAATGAGGCGTAAAGCTTTGTGCTGTGCAGTCAGCAAGGGTACACGAGTGGGCCTTCGGCTCTGAAAGCCCATGTAGATGATGTTTCCATGAATGGTTCGCATGCTGATACTTGTTGACGGTCAAGCATTGAAATTTTCAGTTATTTTCGGAAGGGTTGCACTTTCGCCACTCTGAACGATTCTCTTCAGATTCCATTCTTGCAGGATTTTTTTTCTGGCCGCAGAGATGTTGGAGACTTTTTGTTTTACTGGATTGCTGATATTCACGGTGCCCTCGTGAAATGGTCGTACAGGAAAATCCCCACTTCATCGCTACCTCGTAGATGCTGTGTCCCATCGGCCTTGCGCCCAGTATAAAACCACGTTCAAAGTCATTTAAATCTTGATAACCTGCCATTGTAGCAGCAGTAACCGATCTAACAACTACGGTAGACACATGTCTTACATAGGCGTTGCCGGCGGCAGCACCATATTAAGCCTGTTTACATATCTCTCTGTTTGAATACGCATTATTATAACAATTTCTTTGGCATTTCAGTGTAGATGTGACCGAGTACATCTATTGTTCTACAGTTTCACTCTTTAATAACCAAAGAATCAAAGAAATCGGTCTTCAGAGACACTGGTTTTACAGGAGGGCGTTTTCCAATTTGAAATTACAATGATATTATTTCCTTCAGCTGCTGACAGGCGTTGATAGATATCAACGAAGACAGGTGAAAATGTGTGCCCCGACCGGAACTTGAACCAGGGATCTCCTGCTTACATGGCAGTCGCTCTATCCATCTGAGCCACCGACGGCACAGAGGATAGTGAGACTACAGGGACTGTCTCTCGCACGCCTCCCGCGAGACCCACATTCTCACCTTTGTATGTCCACACACTACATTCGTAGCGTTCTTTCGCACATGTCCGGAAGAACAGACACAATATCCATATAAATATATTTTCCAATTCGCATCCGCTGCGTCTCCACGGAGCACCACAGACGCACCTGCTGACGGTGAAGGCACCCTTACTCGAAGACGTTGTGCAATGGTAACGAAAAGCGTGTGGGGAGGAGTCAGACGTTGTGGACAACGATCTTGATAAAGGCGACCAGCAGCTCTTCCAGTACTGTGCGCTTTGGCCACACAGAATACTTGTGTCGGTGTATTCGGCAAAAGTGTGCTCAGAAATGTTGCTCTAACACTCACAGACACATGAACGAGACTCGATCCAGGTCAGAGAGGAGACAGCCGTCAAATGACATCATAGGATCAGACGTAAGTAACCCCCCCCCCCTCCAGTGATTATAACCCTGTTGCATACCACATTAGCGAAGGTGTATTTATACGGCTGTATCACGGATATACCTTTCCATACATGGGCTCCTCTTCAAAATATCGTCACTCAGTTCCCTAGAAGTTTTTAACGGGAATTTTGCAACATCCTGTATCTCTCCACTAACTATACAGTTCTTTCCAGAATTAGATCCCTCTGCAGTGGAGTGTGCGCCGATATGAAACTTCCCGGCAGATTAAAACTGTGTGCGGGACCGAGACTCGAACTCGGGACCTTTGCCTTTCGTGGGCGAGTGCTCTACCATCTGAGCTACCCAAACACGACTCACGCCCCGTCTAAACAGCTTTACTTCTGCAGTACCCCGTCTCCTACCTACAGCTGTTGTACGACATTCGAAATATACGGATGTATTTCAGAATTTCGGCGTAATGCAACTTCGCAGAAACATGGCTGAATTTTCCTGTATATTGTTATCATTAAAACCAAGCACCGTCTCAGTACCTAATACTTTTTGATATGGAGACAATTTTCATCATTTCAAGCACTATTAAAGTTGGTAGGTGTAGGAAAAAAAATACCAGTACCATACTGAAAATATCGGTGAGAAGCGATAGAATTCCTACAAACAACTTGGAGAAAATCATTTTGGGTTCTAAGTCATGTCATTATAAAACAGTGAAACAACTATAATAACTACATTCCGACCATCGTTTGAACGATCCTCTTCAGAGCGAATAAATGCCACGAAATTTCAAATCAGCAGCAGCGAAATGAAAGGTCGATTTGGAAACAGTTTCTATTTCTTCTTTCTTATCTTCGATTAATTTCCCAAATATCTCGTTCGTTTCGTATGTTGCTTTCTTTATACAAGGTGTTTCACATTTCTAGAGCTTGCAATTTTTCCTAGTAACTCATGCATGCAAACGTCATCTAACGAGGCTACAGAGCATCAAAATACAAGCGCCAGCTCCGGCAAATGTATGTAAGTAGAGTGTGATGCCGTGATCATGTATCAATTTGATCATGTATCATGATCCGGAAACGAATGAGTCGAAAGTTACATACCTCTGACGGCGGAATACAAGTACTGGTACTGTTGTTGCTAACTTTCAAAGGTGGTAGTATGGATCAAAGTAAGAAAAAATGTCCGGTAAACATGGGCTACAAAATGCATACCTGAGGAGCTATGAGCACTTGTTCAGCAGTGGAGATATGTTTTATGCTAGCGAAGATGAACAAGTCCTCACAGCTCTTAAGGTATGCATTTTACAGCCCATGTGTACTGGACATTCGGTCCATACTACCACCTCTGAAAGTTTCCTGCCCTACATCTCAGCTACAACACTACCGGTAGATCCTGTCACAAGTAACAGGAATGTCTTCTCTTCCAATTTTCCGTTATAGGGACATAACCTCAAATTTATAGATTTATCCATCTCCATCATCATAGAAAATTGGTAACATCTTCATTGAATCTTTCTGTGTACACATATTTTACAGACTCCAGCGCCTGTAACTTCGATACCCTGTAGCGTCACTGGATGACGTTTCCAGACATCGATTCCTGTGTAAAACTTCATCTGGTAGGTCCCCTCTACAGACGCGATAAGTGTGTAGCACGACGTGTGAAACATTCTGTATGCAAAGTGAATAACATGGGTGAATTGGCTAAAACCGAAGCCCCCCCCCCTCTCTCTCTCTCTCTCTCTCTCTCTCTCTCTCTCTCTCTCTCTCTCTCTCTCTCTCTCTGTCTCTGTCTCTCTCTCTCTCTCTGTCTCTCTCTCTCTCTCTCTCTCTCTCTCTCTCTCTCTCTCTCTCTCTCTCTCTCATTCTCTCACTCTCTCTTCTCAACTATCAACTGCCAGCTTTCCTTTATGTCTTTTAAGTCTTAAAACTGCTGTCTGATTTCTGGCAGAGCTCTAGATAACATGCCGCTCACTGTATTTTATCGCTGGTTACATCATCTTAAATTCAAACAATATATTTTGCTCAAAATTGTCAGAAGTTATTTTGTAACATCTATAGATGTTATAAATATGGGTTGAATTTCTTCAACCGATCTCTAGCGGCTAGTGTGTTCTCTCAAAATCGATTTTCCTCTAGCTCGTCTCCTCTAATTCCCGTGTAAATATTTTGGATCAGTATTTTCAGCCAGGACGTATGAAAGTGATGGTTCGATAGTATCCGCACTTATCACTATTTGCCTTATTTGGTGTTGGTGTTATTTTTTTCGTTTAGTCTGAAAATTTAGCAGTCACGTCAGTTAGCATAGATGTTGAGGAGTGAAGCAGCAAACGTCGACAGAGTGAGTCCTCACCGGTGCTGATAGAGCCTTCTGGTGGCGAAGCCCTGCACTGCAGACAACTGAGTGTGTGAGGAACTAGTAGCGACATCTAGCAGCGAAGTGATGAACAGCAAAATGGCCGCGAAAATTGAGTGACTTAAATGTCTAGTTGCTGTTTATTTCTTCCTTTACACTATTATTACAAAACAGATTACGGCATCACTGCTCGGTTTGTCTGTTACCGTATTTTTGTGTATTTCACACATTACAAAATAATTCTGTTCTGGTAACATATAATGCAAACTACATCTCGAGCGACATTAATGTACGCAGCATGTTACATTCATCATTCCCTCTTCGTAATTTAGTATTACTAATAGTTTTGTCCACACTTTTAAGCATTAAAAATGGATATGTGGCTCGGAACAGGACTACTTTTACATTAAATGTTAACAACATAATCGCACGGTATAGTGAGTTAAAGAATATTGAACAGCAACGAGAACTGTAAGTAAGTTTATGCAATGCAACGTTAGTGATATAATAGTACAACAGTAATAGGCGTTTGTCAGCCCTTTTTTTTCTATTTTACAGTTTCACTCATTACTGATGGCAAATGCCTTGCAGAGAACGTAATATTCTGCATCTTCGGTACGGCCTTTACAATCTCTTTCATTGAACTGCACTTAACATGGAGAGGTAGTAATACAATTTTTTCTCTGATCTACAAGATACTTTTACAAAAAGTAGAGGCAGAGAGGTAGTCATGTAACTATTAATCGAAATATATGAACTATATGGGCGTGTTAGTAAAATCACCAAGAAATTCCTCTTATTAATTTTAAGTGTTATCTGTTTGATTCAGCATTCAGCTCACATAAAACCACGAGAAATACCGTGTTTATAAAAAAAAACAGTTTATGTCTTTAGTGACCTGTGTAATATCAAACATCTCATTTTGACACTAGAATAATTTGAGAAAAAAAAGGCCTGTTTTAGTTTTTGAAAATGCAATAAGTGAAAACAATGTATTTTAAAAGGTATTGTCAACTGTTACGAAACGATTTATTATACAGAATTTATAAATCGCATAGTAAATCATGATACTAAAAAGAACACCTTGTTGGCTTGTGACACAGTATTTTGCATTTTCTTATGACTTTGACATAATTACTGCTTTTTCAGCACTGAGAATGAGTAAAATACATTATGTAATATATGAATCAGTATGATAAACTTTTTTCGAATATTCATTGTTAACTACAAGAAAATGGCAGATGTTTGGGTATTTACCTCAGAAGTATTCAGCACACGAAGGATAACAAAAATCATTTTTTTGGTAAGGTTTTTGTTTGATAGTTTCCTACAAATATTACTGATACCATAGTGAGATATATTAAGTACCTTAAAATATATGTAGATGTTGTCTGGTGAAGAAAGTGTGTGAATTAAATTTTAAAATGCTTGCACCAGCATAATCAGGTTTAGTTTGTAGTGTGGGAGTGAGCTCCACGTGGGACCCGAAGCACGGACCCCACGGGGGTGCCCGGCATGCGCCACATGCCAGGGCAGAGGTGGAGGCTAGTGTTCGGAAGTCTGAAAATTCCAGCGCCGGCCGGGGATTGAACCCCGGCCCGGCTGGGGCGAATAGCCCCAGCCGAGGCGCTGGAACGTTCCAGACCCCCTTACCACTAGACCACCGGGGACCCCGGCTGTTTCTTGCTCCATAGTCCAGCTAGTGGTCGTAGAGCACTTCCTGTTGTCCTCCGTGTTTACACCGAGGCAGCAGTGGCGTGGTGTAACAGGAAGTGTTTACTTGCGTCCGCTGGATGTCCACTTAGTGTACGACTTATTTACCCGGCTGACGTTCGTGTCGCTATAATCTCCTTAGTTGCGTTACAATTATATGCAGGGACTGAAAATCTGCCTATGCAGTTGCACGCAGTCGCATCTCACTATTTGAACCTCTGTAATTCGATCGTGTTGTCAAGACCCATGTCAGAACTGTTTATCGAAGAAAGCTCATGTGTTCGGTACATTTCATAAACGGAAGCGACTGGGATAACAGACAGCCCGTAAACATTTTGTAATGAAGTGTCAGCCGGTACGTAATACTCGATATCTGGAGTTGTTTTATCGGTTATTAAGATAATCGTTTCACCCCTATACACTTAAAAAAATTCCCGTGTTTTCTCAATAAAGCATAAGCACAGTACATAAATCCCTCGCGAAAATGACATCGGAGAAGTACAAGTGTTCGAGTGCCACAGAAAACAAGTGGGTCCTTGAAGGTGTGGAACGGAGAGCAGAACTAAAATAAGATGTAACGTTTCGGGATTCCCTCATAGTCGCGTAGACACTCCAGAAGCAGGAAGATCCGTTTGATGACGTCTCTTGAGGAGTGAGGAAAAAATTCACTCTCAAATAAATACTGTACAAGATGCCTCGCCGCCTCTTGAAGGGTGTCATGGGATTCTGCAGCCGTGGACTCGGCGACCCGTGAGCCAACGCGGTGTTTCTGACCACATACATTTTAGCTGCGGGTTCTCCGACGTGCAAAGGAAGCCGCGACAATGGGGAGGCTCTGCGTGCCGTTTTGTAATAAGAACGCCTCTCCACATTTTATCGTAGGAATGATATAAATTTTAAACTTCTTAGATCCACCGAGTCATTATGTATTCTTAAAATATCTTTAACTCTTTTTCAACACATATGTATCTTTTACCTCTTTCACTGAAGAAGCTGACCAACAGATTTTTTTTCAATTTCAGGTATTGGTTTTATTGCATTCTCCTTTAGCGTATTGATCAGAAATTGTAGGTTAAGATACCTTTGCCTTATTGAGTATCGTCTGCTATGCCAAACTTCGACAGCATTCATGGTCCTGTGCATCGAATTGATGACGGTAGATAGCTGACCGAAATCACTTTGAAATAAATTCTCTGAACGCAGATAACTTTGATACAGTAGTGTTAGGTATCGAGGTATTATCTAACGCAACTGAAGCCAACCTAAGAGTGAATTTATTTCGAAATATTTCGGTCGACTGTCTGTCTTCACCAATTCCACATTTCAGGTTGTGTACTAGCATTTTCCATCTATTGACTGATTAAATAGTCTACGCCACTGGGCACTTGCTACGCTGTTACTCTCCATGCTTCATCAAGGCAGTCCGGTGGAAGATGGACTCTACAGCACACGTGCGGCAAGACAAACGAACTACTTCTTCATCCCTGTATTGCTCCACTAATCTCAGTTCTTGTATGTCTTCCACAGGCATTGCTTGAAATGAAAATTACAACTGGAAAATAAATGTCTCGGATAACACTGTTTTCATAGCTTAATTTGCAGCCATTTCGAAGTAAAGCAATGCAGTTTTAAATGACAACCAAGTTATGACATTTCTCGGTTGAGAAAAAATATTTCACAATTATTTTGACTTTCCTCTGGTAAAAAAGCTAGTCTTCCGTGCTTCAGGTATCGACAAGTTGTTTCGAACACCTCTGAAATGTCCGTCCATAAGAAGAGCTTTATTTTCAAACATTTTCTCCCCTTCTTCTTAACTGATCACCAGGATTCATTTGTCAGGAACAGGGTTATTATGTCTCCTTAAAAACTTCAGTCACTTTCAAAATATCTTCGTGCTGCCGAATCCCTGAACTACTGCCGTCTTTCTCATAATTCGTTATACTTGCGACGTAATCTAAACCTTTATGTCGCAAATCATGAAATTACTCTTTAAACCCTCCGAAAAAAGGCACTGTCTACTCACCGCAGACTGTTTCCCAGCAGTTATGCATTCGTTTCTCAATCTACACATCTGTTTCGTCAGGTTGGGCGAGAAACTTACTGTTGAGCCGTGATTCTACCATTTACAATTTTTAAACTGCCGCTGCTCCTATTCCGTTCGGAGTTCCTGTACAGGCAATTCGTATAATTACCACATTTCCGGTGCTCCTGGCACCGCTTACCATCCTTTCCCCTTTCTGTTTCCTTTTCCTTTCCTTTTTCTAACCACACGCTCCAGTCACATTAACGTGACCACCGCCTGTGTCCGACGCTAATGTGTAGGGGTTGCGTAACGTGGAAACTCAGCCACTTATGTGACATCCAAAAGGACGTGATCATTGCCTTTCGGGCCACAGGTGGATGCATTTTCGAAACGGCAGAGTTCGTAAAATGTTGGCGTGTTGCCATATTTAAAGCACTCCGCGCATGGCGCTGTCGAGAGCCAACGCTGAGGCCGTTGTGGTGCCCCACGGGCCACAGAGGACAGGAGTTAAAGGAGACCGCAGGTGAATAACGTGCAACTGCTGAGCAACTGACCATGCACGTGAACCGAAGAGCCTACCGGAAGTGTCTCCTCTAAGACCACTCGGCGAAAAATGCTATGTGTGGGTCTCCACAGCAGACTCCTGGTCCACACACCTATGCTGACTGCTGTTCGTCCGCGACGAAGGCTGGAATTTTCACGCCAGTTCTGCGACTGGGCGTCCACTGAACGGTGACCTGCGGGCTTTCCAAGTGACAGACAGACGTTGGCGTGTAGGGCGCGATTCACCTGAAAGTGAACACCCTGCAACAGTCGGCGGCAGGGTTAGGACAGGAGGAAGGATCGTTACGATCTCACAAACGTTATCGTGACACTCCCGTCGTTCTGGAAGGCACAGTTGATGAGCAGAAATATCGGTCGGAACCGTTGCCACACCTACATCGAGTCTTTTTTCCCTCGGAATCTACCAGCAGAACAACTAAATCTGTGACACAGCTTGCAGTGGGAAAAGCACCAGGATGAGTTTGCTGTACTCCGCCGACCACCAGGCTTCCCGGACTTAACGGAATCGAGAATATGTGGGACCACCTCGATGAAGCTCTTCGTATCCTGGGTCCTCAATCGAAAAACGTAGCGCAGCTAACTAAGGCACCGACGTCGGCATGGCTCAGTACCTCACTGAGTCCTGCGCGTTTCTCAGTTGTCCGCGCTTCCCGTTAATCGTATCCCCCTACAGTGACTCAATGACGACACTCTCCCGTACACGACAGCATCATCAACAGCCGCAGACTACTGTTCACTGTGCCTGTCACCTCATTTATGTCTATACAGTATAACAGCTGTCTGTTACACTTCCTGGGACACTCCTGACGATACCCTTGTGTCTGATCAACGCTCGCTGTCGAGAACGTACTGATATCTGTTGTAGACTTTAAGCCGCTCTCATATCTGGGAACCGACTCCGTATGCTCATACGAGGCCCTTGGTTAACAGTGTGCAGTGGAGCACCGTGCCAAAGGCTTTTCTCAAATATAGGAGAGTGCAATGTGCTTGGGACCCTTCATCCGTGGTTCGCAGTATATAATGTGCGAAAAGGGCAAGCTGCGTTTCACACGAGCTTTCTAAAACCGTGCTGATTTCTGGACGTAAGCTTTTAGGTGTCTAGGAAATTTATTATAATCATATTCAGAATACGTTCTAGGATTCTGCAGAAAATCGATGTCTGTAATTTTGCACATCCTTTCTTTTACTCTTCTTGTACACGAGTGTCACCTGCGATTTTTTAAACTGCCTTAGGTTGGACCCATTACAGGTGTAATATTCAGAAGGCAAATGTATATTGATTTCGTTATATACGGCTGCAACTTGCGCTTTTGCCAGTCCTTTGCGAAATACTGCTGGGCAAGAGAAAGGCGATAAATGCGAATGAAGTAAGTAAAACTGAAATTGTTTTAACTTCTTCGCTGTCGCCGAATCCTTTCCACGCGATGCGTCCTTGAGCGGGTCAAACAGGTAGCAATAAATGCTCTACAAGTGAGGTTGACTTTTGAAGTTTTTCTTACCAGTCAAGTACAATGCAGACAGCTTCCATTCTCCATAATATCAGCAATATGAAAATGAAAATTCACGAAAGTCAAATCTGGACTGTAGCGATAATGACGCAGAGTCTCCCAACCCATTACTGTTTCTTTTCCCTTCCAGTGGTTTCTTGGATCAGCTGCGCTATGTTTGGGCGAGCGTTGTTGTGTAATAGTATCACGTCTTTTCTTTGACATTGGCGACCGTTTCCTCTAGTTTTCGGCTTTACTTTGCTTATCACTATGTGTGAGTGGTCAGCGCTGCATCCTGTACGCTGATCTTCCAAATAATCACCAAAATACAACTACTTTGGCATCCAAATGATGGCCAGCATCACTTTCCTCGCTGAAGCTCGAGTTTGAATTCCTTTCGGACAGGTGAACTAGTGTGCTTCCATTTCACTCCTTGTCTTTTCGAGTCGGGTTCCCCATTTTGAACGAAAGTTTAATCACACGTTAAAATCTCGTTCGAAAAAGGTTCACCTTCACGTTCATAGCACTCTTTGTTTCCTTGTGTTGTGTGAATTCTCTCGGGACCCACGTTGGACTTGTTTCGCTGTACTTGAGCATGTCAATGACGACGTTATGGACTGTGCCACTACCTGTTGCAGCTATTTTGCTATTCAGTTCTACTGCAACACGTCGGCCATCAGGAGTAATGTCGTCAAAGCCGGCTTTAAGCGAAGGAGGAGACAGTTCAATTGGCCGGCCACGGTGTTTTTTATTAGTCACTGAAGTTAGATGGTTTTTGAACTGTCCTACGTATTTATCAAAAATTTCCGTCGTTCGCACAGCTTCGACCATACTGAAAAAACGTTAGAGAAAATATTTCGGCCGTTTTCCGTCTTCTGAAAGGGAAAACGCATCGTTGAACGTTGCTCAGTTAATGTGGAAACTTCAACCGGACACGCCATTCTCAATTGCAACATTAAGGTTATAAATAAAACAATTATTTTTTGTCAGCCGCTCTTAGCTCATCACAGTCATGCCATCCTAAAGTCATGAAACTACAAAAATTCTTCCTACGGACTATTCGACTTCATTAATTTGCTTTGCAGGGGAAACTCACGAAGGAGTATGCGCTTAGTATTTAGTCGGTCATTTCTAGTTGATGAGAAAGTTAAAACAAACAAGTAGCAAACCATTGCTCATTTATTTAGGAACAACATTTATCAGATACAGCTGAGTAACGTTTAACCCAAACCTTAAATGTCATATATATGACACTGCTCGTAGCTGCATCATCTGGCAAGAGTACGCACTAACACCAATAACAAGAAAATGCACCATGACCTTCGTAAACTGTGCATTCTTCATGCCACTGTTGGGAGCAGACATCACACTCAATACAGTCTTCCGTGACAGACTCGTTTTAGTCTTCGCCACACCTTGGGCAGTTCAAAACATGAAGTTGGAATAATAGACAATTGTGAAGGTGATTCGATAAACCCTATGCCTGGCACTTAGATATGATTTGCACAATATCCATGTGGGTGTAGATCCCTCCTTGGATTGTGCCCTGGTTGTTGCTGAAGATGATGGAGCAGTTTAATCCAGATTAGCCACAGAGATTCTACGTTGTTCGTTACTGATATTTTGTCCCTCCTTGGTTTACTTTGTTTTCCTAACAATGCATTTTTGTACGTAGACTCAAACAGAATTCCGGATGTTTTTGCAGCTTGCTTTAGATGTTCGAAAACCTAAAATTGTGCAGTTCACAAAACGAAAAATCATAGTATCCTATGACTACAGCATCAATAACTCTCATTTTCAATCGGTCAGCTCACACAAATACCTCGGTGTAACACATTGTAAGGATACGGAATGGAAGCAGGACTGAATAAAACTCAAGACGCGTTCATACGATTTCTACACCTAGATAAGCGTTCGACAATGTAAAATGGTGCAAGATCGAAGTTGTGAAGAAAATAGCTCTAGGCAGAGATGGGTATATATTAGTACAAGACCCAAGAGGAAATAAGAGTGGAAGACCAAGAACGAAGTGCAAGGATTAAAAAGAGAGTAAGACTTTGATATAGTTATTCGCCTATACTGTTCAATGTTTGCATCAAAGAAGCAATGAAGAAAATAAGAGAGAGGTTCAAGATTCGCACTGAAATACGGGTTGAAAGGATACCAGTGACAATGTTTGCTGATAATATTATCGTTGTCAGTGAAAGTGAATTACTACAGGACCTGATGAATGAAATATACAATATAATGAGTGTAGAATTAGGGGTCAGAGTAAATCAAAGACAATAGTGATGAGATGAAGCATAAACGGGAAAAGCGAGAGTCTTAACATTGGTGATAACGAAGTAAGAAATGGAACCATCACCTCGTGTCAGTCAAAGATAAAGGTGGTGGCGAACTGTAATTTATTGTTAAAATTAAAGAGAAATATAATCAGTGCACAAAGATGATCTTTTTTGAACTATTGGTGCGACCCATACTCTAATATTGCTCCATGGTGTGGGACCTGTCCCATATACGAGTAGCAGGGGATATTGAACTGTTCACAATAAAGTCAGCACAGGTTTGTTTGGCTCACAGGAGAATGTAACAGAGATGCTGAAGAAATTGGGAGATGCCTGAAGATACACATAAGCTATCCCGAGAAAGCTTACTTGCCAAATTTCTAGAACATACCGTAAATTTTGAATATACGAGGTGTGTTAAAAAAAAATTGGGAACGTTCGTAATTTCGCGCCAATGGCGTGTTGGGGCGAAATGCAGTTGACATCCCTGCACGCGCCTGTGCTTAATGTGTAACTGCGGGAAGTTTCACTGTTGTATGTCTGTTAGCTTATTGTTCAGTGCTGTATTGACTAGAACGTTGTGTCGCACAGTTGGCGAACTTCGAGAGGGTATAGTTAGAGGAGCAATGCGCCTGCAATAAATTTTGCGTGAAACTCAAGAAAACCGCCGCTCGGGGTAGCTGCGCAGTCTAGGGGCCTTGCCACGGTTCGTGTGGCTCCCCTCTGTCGGAGGTTAGAGTCCTCCCTCGGGCGTGGGTGTGTGTAAGTGGTGCAAGCCTAGGGACTGATGACATCAGCAGTTGGTCCCATAGGAACATAAGAGCTAAACTCAAGAACACCTCTACAGAGACACGCCAAATGATGCAGGAAGCCTACGGTGATGAGTGCTTAAGCCGCACTCGGTGTTACGGATGGTTCACACGGTTTAAAAACGGCCGGACGGAAGCTAAAGACGACGCTCGTCCTCCGACTTCTGCCAGCAACGCTTGTGTCAGGAACGTCAACGATGCTGTGCGTGCTGAACGAAGACTGACTGTCCGAGAGATTGCAGAAGAATGTAACATTGCAGTTGGATCGTGAAATCCTAATACAGCATCTTGGAATGTATCGTGTTGCCGCCAAGTTCGTGCCACGGCTCACGAGTTAAGAGCAGAAAGACCTCCACCTCCCAATCTGAGAAGAGCCTTAGGATCACCCAAATGAGAACGAGATGTTCCTTAAGAAAATTATAACTGGTGATGAGACGTGGGTCTGCAGTTATGACGTTGACATGAAGGTTCAATCTTCACAATGTGTAGGGAAATGTTCTGAACGATCAACATATAAAATAGCTTGTCAGGTCAGCTTGGCCCTTGCAGACATTTATTTTCAAAGTTGAAAACCAAGTTGAGAGGACGAAGATTTGTAACGATAGACGCACGGTCCAGCGAAAGGTGAACCAAGTCTGCTCCCAGAAGTGGAAACGGTTTATCAGTCGTGGGGGTGATCATATACAAATATGTGAAGGTATGCGTAGAAAATTTTTGTGGACAAAGTTCCGGAATTTTTTAAACAGACCTCTTAGACGAAAGGTAATGAATACAGGCAAGTGGTCTGCAAATGTTCGTACGCTTGAGTTCGCTTCCATTCGCTGCTGTGGAAACTGAGCTTAATAATAATATTCCCTGTGTGAGATGTAATTGGCAAACTATGTAAACGCTGAGCTGTGCGCCGCTTACAGCCCACGCGAAATTATTCTCGGAGGGACACATCATTATCCCCTTCGTGCCTAAAGTTGCTTCGGCCAAACTCAAACTCAATTGCCAGGCCGATAGCTCGTTATCCTACTGCTCTGCAAGTAACACTTGGTCTGAAACCATCTGTACGGTTATGTAGGTTAAGACACTGCAGCCACTCAAAATGGTGGCTCCACGTTTGCGAGTAACTGACGAGAAAAAAAATTCTGAATTTTGTGTGACACTCCGTAGCATTAAGAAAGCTGAGTGACGTTAGTTGGTTGTGAGGTGTAATGGAAAGGATAATAGCTTCACATGTTGTGTTCGGATACCAAGATTTAAAAGCCTGAAGTCTTATATTTCAGAAGCAAGGAGCGTAACAATCAAGTGATTTATGAACAGTAAGTGCACACATTTTTGCTCGGTTGATTTTAATTGAGGTTGCAACGTGCAGATCAAGCAAGTACCGTACTGTAGAGAGGTTGAGCAAGAGAAGCGTTTGGAACAAGTGTTTATCCTTATTTTGGATAGTTAGCTTTCTTATCTGAGAAGTAATTGTGGCTAGCCCTTGAAATGCATCTGCTTTCTTATCTGAGAAGTAATTGTGGCTAGCCCTTGAAATGCATCACGAATTCCTTCGCCATTCAGTCAAATATCGCCTTCCCCCCTACGCAATACCCTCCACCTCTCATGATTTTAAAAATAAAAGTGTTCCTAGAAAAGTTGTTCACTGTACAGTTTATTTATGTGCCAAAGTTAGTGATAATGTGGGGGAGGGGGAGGGAAGGCCACAGACCTCAGGGACGGGGGGGACGGGGGGGGACAGGGGGTACTGGCAAATGTCTGATGGCACTCAGGAGCAACGGCCTAAGAAAGGCTGGGAACCACTGTTCAACTGCCTGTGAATGTATACTGAACATAAATGTGGAAAACTGACACAACTCACTTTTTGAATTTTTTTTAATTCGAGTTAACTAGTTTTGGAACCGTTTGAGGGACATCTGAAAATGTGGCGCACAGAATTCGCGTCTTTATTTCTTTAGATTGAATCTGGGTACTGGCTCTTTGACAATAAGACAGAGCACTCTTTAATGTATCGCCACGAGCGGCAGTTAAACGGCGACATGTATCGCGAAACCAAAACACCTACTTACCGTGGCAGCGTGAGCGCTATTGCAGTTAATATCCATCTAGCAACTGGCGTTTTAGTTGTCTGTTGGCCACTGGTCAATCTCTTTCCATTGTAAATATAAATACGAATTGTCACCATATATCACAAGCATAACGTTTACCACAGATGTACCTTACAAAGATCTTCACTTAAAAATACAGCATACTTTGCTCGGAAACAATTTTTTTGATTTTTGTGCTTATAACACGACGGCGTGCTGAGAAGATAATGACTCGGTCTGTTTTATTTGAAGTCAGTAACATTCTAGATCTTTACTATGGATATCTGCAGCCGTCTGCTTCGTACCGCGTTAGATAGCGGTGTGTGACGTGACTATGTTGGGGGTGAGAAAGAGCTCACAACACTAAAAGCACGAATTCGAAGACTTCGTCCGCATGTGGAGCACTCTCTCCTTGAGCACGGCAGTGCCAAACTACACACGATCGCTGCGGCATCTGCAGCAAGCCGACGTCCTTGGTTCACTGCCGTCGATCATCCTACACACAGTCTCGATTTTCGTCTATGTGCAAAACTAAGAAAACCTTCGAGCACTTCAATTATTTCAAGCGGTGCAAGCAGAGGTAAGGTTGTGGCTCTGTTAACATAGTCAAACAATATACTGTGACGGTGTCAACAAAATAGTATCTAGTTGGGGAAATTGTGCTGGTTCCGAGGGTGAGTGTGTTGAAAACTAAATTTATTGACGTGAAGAATACCGATGCAGAATGTTCATGAAGTTTGTTTTATTTAAAAATCTTTGTGACTTTTCACTCAAAACATGTCAACATTACTTTTCTGTACGTCCTCGTACGATGGATGTCTCAAAAAATACGTACATGGATCAAAATAAGTGTTAACATGAATGCTTTTAACAGCACTAGGTTCAAAAAATTTTAACTGTATGCCAATTGCAGATTAATTTTAATGGCAGCTAGCTCGATTATATGAGTGGACTATTAGATTTAATGGTGAGCATTTATCTAATTTTTAAACATTCTCTGCCTTGTCATTCTTCCACTCTTAAGTGCCTCGTCTTCCAGTAACACTGTCGATCGATAGCATGATCTGTTGTCCGTCCATGGTTTTTCAGACCATTGATTCAGTGCTGAACCCAAACTGCTGGTCTGAGTTATTTATCCTGGATAATCCTGTGCGTCGTGGGTCACGTATGCCATTAATATTTCAAAGAAATGGGACTTAACATCTGAGGTCGTCAGTCCCTTAGAACTTAGGTTTAAGTAGTTCTAACTAACCTAAGGACATCACACACACACACACACACACACACACACACACACACACACACACACACGCGCCCGTAGCGGTCGCGCGGTTCGAGACTGAAGCGCCTAGAACAGCTCGTCCACAATGGCCGGCCATTAATGTTTCATTGAATTATTAATTTCAACAAGTTTTATTTATTGTTGCGGAATTGCGCTACCAAAACAATCGAGTTTTGCTATGTGGATGCTGTTGAGAATTTCTGAATTTTCGTACCGCCATATTTTTGACTATATCTGTCGATGGTGTTGTTGTTGTCTTCAGTCCTGAGACTGGTGTGATGCAGCTCTCCATGCTACTCTATCCTGTGAAAGCTGCTTCATCTCCCAGTACCTACTGCAACCTACATCCTTATAAGTCTGCTTAGTGTATTCATCTCTTGGACTCCCTATACGATTTTTACCCTGCACGCTGCCCTCCAATGCTAAATTTGTGATCCCTTGATGCCTCCAAACATGTCCTACCAACCGATCCCTTCTTCTAGTCAAGTTGTGTCACAAACTTCTCTTCTCTCCAATCCTATTCAATACCTCCTCATTAGTTACATGATCTACCCATCTAATCTTCAGCATTCTTCTGTAGCATCACATTTCGAAAGCTTCTATTCTCTTCTTGTCCAAACTAGTTATCGTCCATGTTTCACTTTCATACATGGCTACACTCCAAACAAATACTCGGAGAAACGACTTCCTGATACATAAATCTATATTCGATATTAACAAATTTCTCTTCTTCAGAAACGCTTTCCTTGCCATTGTCAGTCTACATTTTATATCCTCTCTACTTCGACCATCATCAGTTACTTTACTTCCTAAATAGCAAAACTCCTTTACTACTTTAAGTGTCTCATTTCCTAATCTAATCCCCTCAGCATCACCCGATTTAATTTGACTACATTCCATTATCCTCGTTTTGCTTTTGTTGATGTTCATCTTATATCCTCTTTTCAAGACACTGTCCATTCCGTTCAACCACTCTTCCAAGTCCTTTGCCGTCTCTGACAGAATTACTATTTCATCGGCGAACCTCAAAGTTTTTACTTCTTCTCCATGAATTTTAATACCTACTCCAAATTTTTCTTTTGTTTCCTTCACTGCTTGCTCAGTATACAGATTGAATAACAACGGGAGAGGCTACAACCCTGTCTCACTCCTTTTCCAACCACTGCTTCCCTTTCATGCCCCTCGTCTCTAATAATTGCCATCTGGTTTCTGTACAAATTGTAAATATCCTTTCGCTCCCTGTATTTTACCCCTCTGTCGATGGTATCCTTAATATTTTTCGATACGATCGCATTTCAAATGCTTAATACAGTCCATGACTCAGCTCCATAGAGTAGGACACCGAACATGTAACATCGAAGTAGTCGAGTGCGAATCCTAATGACTGCTCTGAAGGTTCTCAGCAGTCGCCGCGGACTAAATGACTGCAGGGGACTCGATGCATTGGCCATAAGTTTTCTAGTAATTCTGGAGATTTTCCTTTGGACTAAGTATGAAGTCGTTCCTTGTTGCTTAGATCGTGCAGATTTCAGACCGATTGTGTTAGTATTGCTACACTACTAAATGTGTATCCACCACCATATCAGGGTATATAATGAAACGGCGGCCCTCTTTCGTCATGCCTTACAAGGAGATATCTCCAGCGGTAGGATCGACTTTTTGAACCATCTATACGGTTATGTAGGTTAAGCATCCAAGTATCGCACACTGCAGCCATTCATCCTGGTGAGTCGACGTTAGCGAGGAAGTGACGAGAAAAGAAATTCGGAATTTTGTGTGAGACTCGATAGTATGAAGAAAGCCGAATGACATAAGTTGGTTATGAGGATAATTGAAAGGATACTAGCTTCACATGCATGAGGTTGTGGGTTCGAATCTCACCAGAGAAATAAATCTATTTTAGGTCTTTATCGAAGTGACATTGATAATCATATTCCTTCAACTGATGTAAATATATATATATTTTTTTAGTTACACTCCTGGGTCACGTGATTCAATAGTGATATGAACTTCTTCATTTGGTCTAGTTTTTCTTCTTATCATCCCTTCTCCACTGGAAATATTTGTTTGTGAACTTTTAATTATCTTCATGTATCAATTCCGATTTAATGTCTCCTGTTTTTATTACCCTGTATTTTCGTCTACGTTATTGTGTACATTACATCGATTTCTCACTTTGCTTGAATTTTATTTTACTTAGAAAACATTCTCTCATTTATGTCCTCATCTACACTATAATTTCCATAGTGCACAAAGATTTTATGTTATGTTTTAAATATTTGTATGTCGATTACCATGCAAAAAAAGGCACGTCTCCCAAAGAAAAACGTTTTTCACATTAATGCACAGTCAATATAAATAGATTATTTCGTCTTTTGTTTTTTAATTAATTTATCGGAGTTTTGAAGTAATTCAATAGTCAACAGATAGGTATAATAAATTACACATTCACAAAAATTCCGATTGGAAGAAGAATGACATAAAGAAAAATTAAGCAAATGGAAAAGTTGATACGGTGACTAAAACGATGTGACAAAAGAATAGAACGAAAGAAATTACATTTAAACCAATAAATAGAGTACAAATAAACATCAAAGTCATTTCGATAAAGATTTTAAAAAAATTTACTGCACCTGACGAGGCATGGTTAAGCTTCTATCGTAACCATTATGACACGTAACCAGACTGTGGAATACGACTTCCTTCACGCTATGTAGCACCAGGCAAAATTTTGAAATCTTTTCCGTCAGTTACTTTCAATCCGAGGGCCACCTGGATGCAGGGATCTTAAGTTGCACTACGGCTTATTTGGATTCAAAAAGTCGATCCCACCGCTGGGGGCTCTCCTTGTTAGTTTTAAAAGTAACAAACGGCACATTTTGAAATAACAGTAATATCGCAGTCCAGTAGCGCCGGACCCTGCAAACTTGAAAGACAACTCCAGCAAAGGCAAAGAAAATTTTACTGTAGCAAGTAAATTACTGTAGGCAACTGAACAACAACGAAATAATAACAATAATAGGTTCACAGGAGAGCTTCTGTAAAGTTTGGAAGGTAGGAGACGAGGCACTGGTAAAGCTGTGAGGACAGGGCGTGAGTCGTGCTGGGGTGGCTCAGTTGGTAGAGCACTTGGCCGCGAAAGGCAAGGGTCCCGAGTTCGAGTCTCGGTGCGGCACCCATTTTCAATCTGCCAGGAAGTTTCAATAATAATAATAATAATAGATCCAGTCATATTAATATGACCAACTCCTATTTTCGAGGTCAACGTGTAATAACCCATAGACACCAGGAGATAGCATTAGTAGGTGATGAATGGGGGTGGGGGAGGAGGCTGGAAACAGTGAAGTCGTTGTCATAATGCGTAAAAGGGGCGATTTATGTGACGTCCAACAGGGCATAATCGTTGGCTTTCTTCCCAAGGGTGGAAGCATTTCCGAAACGGCAAAATCTGTAATCTTTTCACATGCCACTGTATGTAAAGTAAACCGTGAGTGGCAAAATCTCGGTATTCTAATCCGGCTCCAAGGCAAGTGTGTTGGACTACGGGCAGTAGGCGACACAGGTGAACGATAGCTGCCAGATGTATGTGCTGGCGAGAAGACGTGCAACTTTTGTGCAGCTGACAGCCCAGGCGAACCGAGGGCTGCCACCAATGTTTCCTCAACAACTTATGGGCTTCCGCAGTGGGCACCTGGTCCCTGCACCCACGCTGACTGATCTTCATTGGCGTTGAAAGCTTGCATTTGCACGCCGGTACCACAACTGAAAGTCCACTGAGTGCTACAGGTGGCCTCTCCATATTCATCACATTTTGTGCTCCATCGGACAGATTGAAAGCAAACGCCCTGCAACCCTGAGGGAGTGTTATGGTGTGGGCAATGTTTTAGTGGCACTCCCTGGGTGATCTCGTTGTTCTGAAAGGCACAATGGATCAACCCTAGTACGCACCTATCCTTGGGGACCATATCCACCCCTAGATGCACGTGTAACATAGCTCGCAGTGTATGTGCGTGGTTCTGAAAGCTCTAGGATGAATTTACCGTACTGCCCTCACCACCAAATTTTCCGCCTTTAAACCCAATCGAGAATCTGAAAGGTCACCTCGATCGAGTAGTTTGTGCCACGGATCCTCAATCGATAGAATTCTATCGCAGCATGACAAGTACTGGGGTCGGAATGGCTTCTTATGACTGTCGTTACATCATTGACTCTATTCCTGTGCGTCTCGTGCTGCAGAAGGTGTTTATTCGGTATTTTAACACGTGGTCAGATTACTGCGACTGGACAGTGTAATAATACTAATAAATTTCGCGTATTTCAGTGCCCTCGTTTAAGTCTTTCAATTGGACGGCACTTTGAAGACATGCTTATCATTAACGTACTCCAGTTGTCCAACCGGGGAAAGGGAATCGGCAGTTTAACGTGGAATCCGCACCACATGTTGTTTCTACCGACTCCTCATATCATTGAGAGGTGAAGGCTGTATTAAAAGCAGACAGAAAAATTTATTTGTTCATCTGGGATTCGATCCCGAGATTCTCGATTTGCAGGCACGCGCTGTGCCGGTAGACCACCAGGTCCAACAGTTACGAGACGGTAATCGAACTGTATTGGCAGAGTATTTCGTCGTATTTTGCGTCAAGTAAATGTGCTGTGGTGCAAGCCAAAGTACATTCACGCTAAGGGCATCAGTTCCGATCCCAGAAAAATGTGCAGCCAGAGCAGTATTGTAAGTAAAAATCAAACTCTTCCATTTTTCTTACCGAATTGCTATACATCTAGAAAACAAACCAAAATTGTGAAAACATTTCATACAAGATTACTGACAAATTTTTATGAGTAAAAATAAACGGGTATGGTAATATACATGGAGGTGAATGAAAAGTAGTGGCAGTTTGGCTATAATTCATGTCAGTCTTCATTGACTAAAATACACTTGATCACATTTCCGTCTCGCGTCTCGATCACTTTCCACACCCACATGAAAGATGTCATACACTGTCAGTGCATCCATCTGTGATGATGTCTCGCTAGGACCGCCATATGGTGCCTTATCATTTGCTGTAAGACGTGCCACGAAATACTTCGTTCATTTGGGTGATCAGGCCATAATTGGGGGGGACTCTACCGGATGAATACGGTGGATGTCCCAGTATGTCCCGCTGCCACGTATGCGGTGCTCCTGCACAGGGCTCGTCGTTTGGCGTCGTGTAAGTTGGTAGAATGCAGCGCTGGAAGGAAAGATTGTTGCGCGCTCCGACCACGTGCCCCTCCAGTCTGCACCCAAGCACCTTTTTCGTGTTTCCCAAACATACTATTTAGGCACTCGAGCTAGCCTCTCCAACTCTGAGAGAGTACACACTGCAACTGACTCAAACACGACTTGTGCTGCTGACTTTACTACTTCAGCCCACCATCTGTCAGCAACAGAAAGTGTGCGTACCGAATGACTCACATCCGTCATGTTATGGCATTGTGCTACCACTTTTTATCCAACACATGCAAAGACGCATGTGTGACTACTTGTTGTCTCCCATCTTGGTAGTGGCCTAATTATTGTGAGGTTTTGAAGTGCATTATCTATACGTGGTGTATCAAAAACAATCATCCGACCTGGGCCGTCTATATTTCTGGAACTAAGAAACATATACAATGAATGCAATGAATTTTGTCCTTTGATGTACGAAAACTAAAAAAGTTATTTTCATCCTTTTCATTGGTGTTCAATATGCATCGTTGAGATGCACGGAACATGTCAATGCGGTGTTCAAATTGTACCAACACTGCAGCAAGCATGTCTGGAGTTACAGTTTCCACAGGTGCTGTTATGCGATGTCTCAGTTCATTTATTGCTGTTGGTAATGTAGGTACATAAAGAGTCTCTTACAAAACCATACATATATAATCACATATAGTCGGGTGCGGTGACCTTGTTGTCTAGTAGTCTAAGGGTGAGTGATTTAGTCCAGTGTGAACGATCCATCGTTCAGCAATCGTTTGATTTAGAAATTCCCACACTTTCAGATGCCACTGTCGCGGTGCCCCATCGCATTGGAAAATGAAGTCGTTCATGTGGGAAGAGAAAGTTTTCAGGCATATCGAGATATATGCTTACTGTAACAGTGTTTCCGGCAAAGAAATATGAATCATACACATTTTCCCTCTAAACTGTACAAAATACATTAAATTTAGGAGAGTCTATTTTATGTTGTACACCTTAATGTGGTTGTCCCGTACCTCATATTGTCACATTATGACAGTTCACTTCTCTGTGTAAATGGAGTGTTGCCCCGTCACTAAACACTGACTGTGGGAGAAAACGGCCATCCTCCACCTTGACAAGAGTGAAATTATGGAACTTCACACGATGTTATCGCCCTCACGAACAGCTCGCATTAGCTGAATTTAATATTGTTTGATGCATAAACGTCGACGCAGAGACGCCAGACGGACATCGGGGGCGTGCTGAGCTCTCGAGCTGCACGGCGAACGGATTTCTGCGAACCCCTCGTGAAACTGTGGCGGATGCGTTTGACGTCTGTGTCAGGCATTCGGGGACGGCCCGGCGATTCGCCTTTCCGCAAACCTTCTCTTTCTCTTAATCGTTGATGCCATCATCTAATGCTCTGTGCTGTAGGAGGATCATCATCGTACCGTGTACGAAAGTCACGTCGAACACTTATTAATGCCCACACTGCGCAAAGTGCAGAACACAAAACGCTTCCTGTCGCCGCGACACCATTTTTACTAGGACTGAAATGGTTGGACAGTGCTGCTGCCAAGCGGTAACCATGTAAAGCCGTAGGGTTTGCTCTTTCCAGCAGTACGCTATTCACGCACATATGTCGAATAACATAATAGTTACTTTTTTAAAAAAATCGGTTGATCCTTTTTGATACACCCTGCATATTTACACTCTAAACAGTACCACCAATAAATTATCCCAGTGTGAAGGAAATCGTTAGATGTGATGTACGTGTAAAGGCAAACAAATGATAACAATTGCTGTTAAATTGGGTGACTCATTCAGGAGAAAGTCATAACGCGTTGGTCCACCTCTGGCCCTTAAGGAAGCAGCTATTCGACTTGATTTTCATTGATAAAGTTGGTGGATGTCCTCCTGACGGATGTCGTACCATATTCAGTTCAATTGATTTGTTACATCGTCAAAATCTCGACCTGGTTGCAAGGAGAATCCCATATAGCTCCAAAATTGGGGAGAGAGGTGGAGATCTTGTTGGCCAGTGTACTGTCACGTACGTACACACAGATGAAACTCTCAACATGTGTGATGCATAAAATATCGTCTACACTGAAAGCGTTCCCAGCAGAGGTTAACCCCTCGTAATGGCAAAAGGTGGTCATACCGCATATTGAAGTCCACTACCAGATGTCTGGATACTTTTGATCGGATAGTGTATTTCAGAATGTTAGCAGTGGCCAGAATTTGGGACATTCGGCTTTGAGCTTAAAGCTGGTGCGAGGCGGTTCAAGATACCTCTAAAAATAGAGACATCTGGCAGCATTAGAGTGAAATGTCCATCAAAGAAGCTGTGTTGCGCTCTCTACCTACAGTTGTTCTCGTGGGCGTCAGAGCCCCCGTACGCAAGAGGCCTCCTGGGTTTTATACTGCGGACACGGTAGTCGCGCCTGATGAGCTCTCAGAAATTATGAAATGTATTCGAAATTTCTATTATGGTGGAACAACAACTGTACAATATACCGGAAACATGCACGATGTTCCGAAATTTCCGTTACAAACTCCTAGTGTAGATGGGGAATGAGTACACAATACTCGTATTCTGAATTGGAACCCATCTCCTGTAACGCACCGTTTCCTCGCTACAGCCGTCGGAAAACATGTTAGTAACGCGACCACTTGTACAAGTAAGTCATTAGCTGTGACCCAGTACATCGATAGTTCCACAATTCCACTCACTGAAAGGAAACTTGATAAGTTTTCAGAAACACTCTTCTTTACAATACGGCCTTTTGAAACTTAGGTGCGCTGCGTCTCTTTGTAGCACTGCAGTCACCCCTGCTGACGGTGAACGCACCATTATCTCAAAGTCGTTGCGCAGTTGTGGCGAAAAGCGTATGCCGTGAAGTTGGACGCTGCTGAGAACGAGCTTGATAAAGGCGACGAACTTCGCCATACAGTAGGATCATATCGGTGTATTCGGCAAAAGTGCACTCCGCAATATTTCTCTAATACTGAGAGACACTTGAGTGACGCACGAACCTTGTCAGAGTGGCAGGGCTGACCGTGAATGACATCCGACGTAAGCATCTTCCCCCACCCCTTCCGCCATCCCACGATGGCTACCCTGTTGCATACCCACCCAGCAAACATGTATTCATACGGCTGTAGCACGGAAAGTATACGTTTCCGTACGGGGGTTCAAATTAAAAATATTGTCGCTTAGTTCTCTCTAAAAGTGCTAGAATTTCGGAAAACTCTGTATCTGTCCAGTAAACCGTACAGCTGGTGTCGTACCACATTCGAAATATCCGATTATATTTCAGGATTTGGGTGTTATGGCATTTTGCAGAAACATTACTGAATTTTGCTGTATATTGTTATCATTAAAGTGAACTACCGTTTCTGTCTCCATACCATAAATCATAAGTACCATTTATATCGTTTCAAGCACTATTCAGCTGCTAGGTTTTAGGAAAAAATAATTGTATCATTCTCAAAATATCGGACAGAAGCGATATAGTTCCTACAAAGAACGCTAGCGAAGATGAACAAGTGCTCATGGTTCCTGATGTATGCATTTAACAGCCTATGTGTACTGCACATTGTTTTCTTCTCTCGTTCCGTACCACCACACCTGAAAGTTTCCTGTCCTACATCTTAGCAACAACGATAACGGTACATACTGAGGAAACAGAAAGGTTCTCTGTTATAATTTTCCGGTACAAGGACATAATCTCAAATTTATGCATTTTTCCATCTGCATCATCTTAGAAAGGTTGTAACATCTTCGTGGGATCCCTCTATTTTTGTAGGCACCGGTATCTATAACTTTGACGCTCTGTAGCGTCGCTGGATGACGTTTTCAGAAGTAGATTCCTATGTAAAACTTCATCAGTTACGTCCCCTGAACAGCCCTGAGTAGTGTGAAGCATGATTTGTGACACACCCTGTATAAAGAATGAATAACATCAGGGAATGGACTAGAATCCTGTCTCACTCACTTGTCACGTGTTTCCTTTCTTTCATGTCCTTCAACTCGTACAGCTGCTGTCTCGTTTCTGGTGGAGTTCTAAGTAATGCTTCGCTCGCTATATTTTATTCCTGGTTGCATCTTAAATTCAAACTGTATATTCTGGTCAACATCGTCAAAAGTTTTTTCTGTATCGAAAGATGTTATAAATATAGGTGCTGTTCCCTCCAAATTGATTTTCCTCTAAATCAGCTTCTGTAAGGTGCTCCATTCCTCTGCAAATAGTTTGTATCAGTATTTTCAGCTAGGAGTTATCATAGTGGTGGTTTGAAAATATTCGCACTGACCACGAGTTGCCTTATTTGGTATTGGTGCTATTACGCTTCTCGTTTAGTGTGAGGATTTAGCGGGTATTTCAGCCGGCGTACTCGTTCAGGAATGAAGCAGCAAATCCCGGCAGAGTGAGTCGTCGCCAGCTCCGCTAGAGCCCACTGGTAGCCAAGCCCTGCGCTACAGACAACTGACTGTGTGAGGGACCAGTAGCGACACCTAGCAGCGATGTGATGAAAAGGAAATAGTATTGCTAAAAGTTTTATCCACAATTTTTAGCATTTAGAATGGAGATATGGCACGGAATTTAATAGAAAAAGAAAATAGCTATAGTAGCAGTCTCTCTCTCGCAATGCAACAATAGTAAAACAACAATAGACCAACTGAATCTGTAGAGGTAGTAATAAAATTTATTTTCTGACCTGCAAGATACTTTCATATAAAGCTGAGCCTGAGAGGATGTCAGCTAACTACCGTCAGAAATATAATATGAAACATGTAGACCTGTCAGTAAAATCGTCAAGAAATTGGTTTTTTAAATGTTAAATGTTATCTGTTTAATTTAACATTCAGCTCACATAAAACCAGGATAATTATCCTCTTTCATACAAAGAAAGAGAGTACCTCATTAGTGACCTGTGTCATATCATAATCTCATTTTGACTCTTGAATAATTAAAAAAAATTGATATAATATTTTGCATTTCTTTTGACATTGAAAGAATTTATCCTGTTCCTGCACTGAGAATGTACTAAGTAAATATGTAATATATGTATCAGTATTATAGCCAAATTTATTTTTCTAATTACTGATTATTAAATACCAAAACAGCTTCTAATTTCTTGTAGTTATCTTAGCAGCATTTAGAACAAAAACAAAAATAAAACGTATTAGTTTTTTTAGTAAGGATATTATTTCATTGTTGTAATCCTACAAATGTTCATGATACTATGCCGTTTCTTTTGACAGTGAGATATAATATGTAGAAAGTACCTGGAAAATATATGCAGATGCGGTCTGGTGAAGAAAGTGTGCGTATTAAAATTTAAAATAAGTGATTGCAGCAGCATAATGAGGTATATTTTATATTGTGGGAGTGATCTCCACGTGGGATCCGAAGCACGGACCCCACGGGGGTGCCCGGCATGCGCCACATGCCAGGGCAGAGGTGGAGGCTAGTGTTCGGAAGTCTGAAAATTCCAGCGCCGGCCGGGGATTGAACCCCGGCCCGGCTGGGGCGAATAGCCCCAGCCGAGGCGCTGGAACGTTCCAGACCCCCTTACCACTAGACCACCGGGGACCCCGGCCGTTTCCTGCTCCATAGTCCAGCTAGTGGTCTTAGAGCACTTCCTGTTGTCTGGTAGTCCTGTCACACTTCCTGTTGTCGGCTGTGTTTACATCGGACGCTGAGTGGCATAGTGTAGCCGGCAACATTAGAACGCTGTGAGGGGGAAGTGTTTACCTCCGACTAGTAGCTGTCCCCCTACCCAGGTGAAGTAGCTTTACAGTCACCAAAGACATTTGAAATCAGCCTTTGCGACTGTATGCAGTCGACGGTTGTTAATCGTTTGTTTCAACCTGTTCCCAAATGCCTCGAGAAAACCGAAGCAACTTCTTCACTAATCGAGGCGACTGTCATATCAAAACGACCCGCAGACATTCTATAATTAAAAGTAAACGCCTAGCTTACACCAGATAATTCTGTCTGTTTCATCAGTTGTTTTAACAGTGCACGAAATACCACAGCATATTATTAATCCGTCGCAAATAAATATCTGTGTGTGCAGTTCAGGTCTGCGCCATAGATTTTTCGTGAAAACGTCGGGATAAAATCGTAACATGTGTTTCATATTAATATGAAATTAAGTTATCAATATCTTTATTACAGTGGTCACACTCACGATTTTGGACTTTTCAGTGGCTGGGGTACGATATAGCCTTTGAGTACGTTATCGCGTTGCGCAATTTCTTCCTTTTTTTCCGACTCTGAGGGAGCTGTCGCCTTCTCTCAGCGCTGCCCTTTTTAGGCTTTTCTCGCGTTTTCTGTAATTTAGAGCATATTTACAAGTCCTGAGACGAACTCTTCCTGTGTGTCGTAGGTTTAAACTCAATATATAGATTTTCGTTTATATTCCAGCGAATATTTTTATTTTCTATTACTCCTAGCGGCGCTCCCTAAGCTGTTCATCGCAATGACACACGAATGAGAATCCTAGCTTACAGCTACACCAGTTTACAACTTTACACATAGATGATTCCTAACAATGACCCGCATATGCCAACACAGGCAATAAGCGACAACCACGTGGACTTAACCTTTGTTTGCGCACTGTCGGTCTCGTAATTAATAGTGATTCAAATCTGACGCCATTTTGTCATATAAGAAACTCCGACCAAGGAGAAACTAGACGTTTTCACGTCAGAATACCTTCCAGGAAGTTTTCGACTTTCGTAAAACAGAAACGAGTTTCGACGCTGTGGAATGCTTCGAGAAGTAGTAGGTGACGAATTGTTTCGGGATTCCACTATCCATGCTGCAAACGATCATCGAGCAGAAAGATAATGTTGCTGATAATTGTTAAAAGGCGGGAGCAAGCAGACCGGCGAGGCGAGTTCCCGCCTCTTGCTGAAAGCTTATGGAATTGGCTTACTCAGTGCAGGGTAGCAAGGGTATTTGTCGGAGGTTATAGCTTAACGGAACGCTAAATCATTAACGGTTAGTCTGGGAACCGAAGTCACAGATACAAATAAGAAGTGACACGCTAAATCCAAAGACATAAGGTGGTTTATAAGAAATTTAGTTCACAAAATGCATCCATTCGTAACAGTTTGTTCAGTATTGAAAAATGAATGAAGCTGAATTTATGTATTTTTGAAGATTTGTGCGTGCCTTCCGTTTCAAATACAAAAGGAAATAACATGTAAGAAAACTGGGAATACAATAGAAAAAAAGTCGAAATTTTATTTAGATTTTTCCTGATTCCATCTTGAATAAAGGCGAGTTAAATAGAATTAATTATTCTAACTTTTTCTTACATCCTTCGAATTGTGCAGACTCGATTGTAACTGGCCCTTGGGCTTCGAATTTTCTAGAGTCTGCATTAATGTCTGGAAAGTAAAAATAAATCTCCTCGTGCTACTATCCACTTTTCAGCGGATGCTGATTTGGTTGTCCTTCTTAGTATATCAATATGATTCTAGAGTCGTAATCCACGTACGCAACGCTGTTACGGTATAAACGTACGTTTATTTTTACCAAAGTTGCGTAAGAATGCGCTTTTGCTATGCATCCCCACTCCTTAAATCCGCCATCAGGCAAAAGAAAGTGAATACCCTTTCCTTTGTTTTTCACCCTTCATCGATGACAAGTGATAATGACTTGGCAGCAGAGACCTGTTTAGCTTGAGTGAGTGCTTAAACGAAAGGCATGGACGAATAAAAATACAAAACAGATATATACGTAACGTCACGTAACCATGAAGAAAAGCAGACTTGGTTTATTTTACCATATCAGTTAATTCTTTTAAAACATCGTAAGTAGAATTACCAATTTCGGTCGCTTTCTACATCTAGGAACGTTCTTTATAATAGATAAGTCTCTGATATTCACTTAGAGCATTGTTGTGTCTTTTCCCCTTGCATTTGTGAATTGTCTTCTCAGACTGCAGATTTCTGAGCAGCACTGGTGCCATTAGCCTAAATTTATGTGGGTCTACAGCGCTGAGGTTGATCCCTCACCTGTGGTCGACTGAGAGATCATTCCAAAGCCTGGCAGGCAGCGAACGACTTTGCGAGGGGCCGATCGTAGGGCCTCCAGAGGAAGCTTCTTGGAACGCAATTTCTGGGCGTTCACAGAAGGTGAGTTTGCTGGTAGTTCGGAACCCCAATAATAGGCGAGTAATTGGGCCCCCTTAATAACATGGCTGCCAAGGAGGGGAACGACGGCAGTGTGCACAAGGTGGGGGAGTCATTCCTGATTTGTAAAGAGTGTTCCGGATGCCATGAAGAGTACAGGGCGCAGCCAACAGCATGTGGTGGCCCCAGTCGGTGCCAATGGCGTGTGTCGCTTTGGATTGGTTTTGTTTAGCGGATATGGTTAAGCGAGTTTAAGGCGGAGCTCACAATCTGCACCATCATCGACAGAACTGACTGTGGTCCTTCGGTGCAGAGCCAAATGAAAGGTATGAACCATAGGCTCGGGTGGTTATCTTACTGTGTAGGCCTCAGAGTCCTTGACTTGTGCCATAGGGTAGTGGGTTTCTGGATTCCGCTTAATAGGTCAGGAGTCCACTACACGGGTAGTGGGGGCGGCTGGGGTGCATTTTTAGGTTAGAGGGTCTCAAAAAAACATAGAAATGGCGTCTGTCTAAAAGGGGGCAGGTAACACACAGTAAGGTGGTTGTAGAAACGATCGGTGTTGTAAATTATCGTAGCTGTGTTGGGAAAGAACCTGAGCTCCAGGCCCTAATAGAAAGCACTGAAGCTCAAACAGTTATAGGTACGGAAACCTGGCTAAAGCCGGAAATATGTTAAGCCGAAATTTTTTCAAATGACCTAACAACGTTCAGAAGGGATAGATTAAACATAGTTGGTGCTGGAGTATTTATTGCTGTCAGAAGTAGTTTACCTTGTAGTGAAACTGAAGTAGATAGTTCCTGCGAAATAGTTTGGGTAGAGGCTGTACTTGTCAATCGGACTAAACTGGATCGTTTTACCGACCCCCGAGTGAGAGGATATAGTTGCTGAACAGTTCAAAGAAAACGTGAGTCTCATTTCAAAAGGTACCCCATTCACACAATTATAGTCGGTGGTGATTTCAATGTATCCTCGATATGCTGGAAAATTTATACCTTTAAAGCCGGCGGCAGGCTTAAAACGTCACCTGAAATAGTACTGAATGCTTTCTAAAAAAAGTATTTTGAACTATTAGTTTGTGAGCCCACTCGAAGCATAAATGGTTACGAAAGCGTACTTGACCTCATAGCAGCAAATATTCCTGGATGAATAGGTAGTATCATGACGAATACAGGGATTAGCGACCACAAGTCAGTTGCCTGTACACTGAATACTGTAACACCTACAACCATCAAAAAGAAACTTAAAGTACATCTGTTTAAAAAAAGCTGACAATGCTCTTAACGATTTTTAAGGAAACAGCCTCCACTCCTTCCGATCTGATCATGTAAGCGTAGAAAAGATGTGGAATGATTTCAGAGAAATAGTATCGATTGCAATTGAGAGATATATATACCACATAAATTAATAAGTGATGGTACTGATCCCCCATGGACAAAACGGGTCAAATCGCTGTTGCAGAAGTAACGAAAAAGCATGCCAAATCTAAAAGAATCCAAAATCCGCAAGACTGGCAATGTTTTGCAGAAGTTCTAAATATAGCGGTTACTACAGTGCGAGATGCTCTTGATAATTTCCGCAACAAAACTCTGTTTCGAAATCTGGCGAAAAACCCAAAGAGATTCTGGTCATGCATAGAGTACACCAGTGTCAAGACGCAATCAGTACCTTCACTGGGCGAAAGTAACAGTGGAGTCACTGATGACAGTGCCACTAAAGTAGAGTTAAGAAACGTGGTTTTCCGAAACTCCTTCAGCAAAGAATACGAAGTAAGCATTCCCGAAGCCCAGTCAGCAGAAAGTGCCAAAATAAGAAGCATAGAAGTGTATATCCTCGGTGTAGCAAAGCACCTTAAATCACTTATTAAAGGCAAGGTTTCCGTTCCAGATTGTATACCAGTCAAGTTCCTCTGAGTGTGCTGATACAATAGCTCCATGTTTAGTAATTATATACAACCACTCACAGAAAGATCCGTACCTAAAGACTGAAAAATTGCTCAGGTGACACCAATTTCTTAAAGTACTGCCTTTTGTGATGTTTAACAATATTGTTGGCAAGCGTACTTGTTATACAAATGGGCACGGCATAGGCTTACGGTCGTAAAATATATTTCAGCGTTAAACTGGAAATAGTTGTAGGATTTAATTTCTTGTACATTAGGTTTTTGTGTTGGAGAAGATTCTCATCAGTAATTTTAATAGTCTCAAAAATGTGAATGTTAGCAAGTAAATTAACTACGTTAAGGGATATGAAATTACCATCATCAGGAATGGAAAAGTTTTTAATTTTAGCTGTTAGTTAAAGGGAATTTTTGACAGTGTAGTTTTCTTCAAAGACATAATACTCTTTAAATGGTGTATGAGATTTTTTGCCGATTTCATAGAAGCGCCGTCTGTATAGTTAACACTGTGGACAGGAAGCGAAGGCGGCGTGCAGTCGGAGGCGATACTGGGTTCGTAGCGGTGGGCACCAATTGTCGGCTACGACGGGACTGCCCGGGAGGCACACTCACACTCACATTCGAGTGGCCGCACGTGACACGGTGGATGCAGCAGAAGGTCCATAGCAGCAGTGACCCTGTCGCGGATGCGTGCACCACCTGTTCTAGTGTCTCGTGTACACGAAGGACCTCTGCGGACCGAGCTGCAACTTTCTTAGCTCGCTGGACTGTGCAGTTACTGATTTACAGGGGTTATGCTCTATGCAGCCTGCCTGGCAGAGGTGTGTTGCAGGGTGGCATCAGAGCCTGACGGCTTCCGCGACTGGACAAATGAACTGGCGATAAAAAAAAAATCATAGCAACAAACGAACAAAAAGTCATGTAGAGTAATGAAATTTCGGGAATACGTCTGTCTATGTAGGATATTTAAGTAATTAACATTGCAGCATCACAGGGCAACGTAAGCGCGAAATAAGCCGTTGCAAAAGTGACATGCTGGTAAGTTAATAACAGATGTAACGATCAGAATGTTGAATGCAAGCATTGAAACGGGCACGCATTGTGTTGTAATGGTTTGCGATGTCAGTTTTGTGTCGCAAATGCCGGTGGTTTGGGGGTCAGTGAAATGCATGCTACTGGGCGCCTTGGCTCGGGGCTGTCCCTGAAGTAATCGATTTTTATTTCGTTATGTCGTCGACTGCTGTTCGAATTGCTACTGCAGAAGAAATGTGATGTGCCAGAGACGTACGCCAGACACGACTGCCTTCCCTCTTGGTAGCGCCACGTGACCGGTCGGAGCTCGAGCTTTTTGCGACCGTACATTCTCGCGGTCACCGCTGCCAGTATACAGTGCTACATTGCTGCCAAGTCTCCTGCGAAATCGCTGGAGGAACATCCAGCTTCTCCTATTACACGACCTCGTTCAAACTCATTAAGATGATCGTAATGGCGTCTCTGTCTCCTCAAAGGCATTCTTGGCTAAGATCAAACCACCTCGTCCAATCTAGAAGGTAACTAACGCTCACAACCGCCACGGCGTGTATTTACAGCAGACCTGATCTGCACCCTCACAGTGCCCCTACTAACACCATTCTTATGCGACTGGCGCGAAATTTAAATCGACACTATTTTTCAATTGTAGAAACACGCCTACCAACTTTCGTTTATCTCTCACAACTGCTTGTGGTGTTGCGATTTTTTCCGTAGCTGTATGTTCAAGAATTCTGCAGCAAATGGATGTTAACGATATTGGACTGTAATTTTGCAGGTCCGTCCTATTACTGTTATTATACACTCTGGCCATTAAAGTTGCTACAGATGATAAACGGGTTTTCATTGGACAAATATATTATACTAGAACTGACATGTCATTACATTTTCACGCAATTTGGGTCCATAGATCCAGAGAAATCAGTACCCAGAACAACCACCCCTGGCCGTAATAACGGCCTTGATACGCCTGGGCATTGAGTCAAACAGAGCTTGGATGGCGAGTACAGGTACAGCTGCCCATGCAGCTTCAACACGATACCACAGCTCATCAAAAGTAGTGACTGGAGTATTGTGACGAGCCCGTTGCTCGGCTACCATTGACCAGGCCTTTTCAGTTGGTGAGAGATCTGGAGAATGTGCTGGCCAGGGCATCAGTCGAAAATTTTCTGTATCCAGAAAGGCCAGTAACATGTGGTCTTGCATTATCCTGCTGAAATGAAGGGTAGAGCCACGGGTCGTAGCACATCTGCAATGTAACGTCCACTGTTCAAAGTGCCGCCAATGCGGACAAGAGGTGACCGAGACGTGTAACCAATGGCTCCCCATACCGTCACGCGGGGTGATACAGCAGTATGGCGATGACGAATACACACTTTCGTGATGTTGTAAACAGAACCTGCATTCATCCGAAAAAATAGCGTTTTGCCATTCGTGCACCCAGGTTCGTCGTTGAGTACACCATCGCAGGCGCTCTTGTCTGTGATGCAGCGTCAAGAGTAACAGAGCTCATAGTCCATGCTGCTGCAAACGTCGTCAAACTGTTCGTGCAGATGGTTGTTGTTTTGGAAACGTCCCCACCTGTTGACTCAGGGATCGAGACGTGGCTGCACGGTCCGTTACAGCCATGCGGATAAGATGCCTGTCACCTAGACTGCTAGTGATACGAGGTCGTTGGCATCCTGCACGGCATTCCATATTCTGCTAACAGTCATTGGATCTCGACCAATGCGAGCAGCAATGTCGCGCTCCGATAAACCGCAACCGCGATAGGCTAGAATCCGACATTTATCAAAGTCGGAAACGTGATGGCACGCATTTCTCCTCCTTACACGAGGCATGACAACAACGTTTCACCAGACAACGCCGGTCAACTGCTGTTTGTGTATGAGGAATCGGTTGAAAACTTTCCTCATGCCAGCACGTTGTAGGTGTCGCCAGCGGCGCCAGTGTTGTGTGAATGCTCTGGAAAGCTAATTATTTGCTTATCACAGCATCTTCTTCCTGTCGGTTATATTTCGCCCATGTAGCAGGTCATCTTCGTAGTTTAGCAATCTTAATGGCCAGTAGTGTACATAGGAGTCACTTTTATCCAGTCATTTGGGACTTTGCGTTATGCGAGAGATTCACGATAAATGTAATCTAAGTAAGGGGCCAATGCCGTAGAGTACTGTTTGTGAAACCGAATCGGTATTCGGAAAGGACCTGGCGACTTATTTGCTACCAAATGTTCCAGCTGCTTCTCTAGGCTAGGAATGTCCATTACCGTGCTGTCGACACGAGAGTTTAACGACTGCGTGTATCTACGATTCTGCTGCGTGAAATATTCCTTAAACATGAAATTTAAAACTTGAGCATTCCTTTTGTTGTTTTCTACTAGCACACCAGGCTGAAGCTTCGCTCCCCACTCAGCGGTTTTACGCAGGACCAGAATAGTCTCGCGATCTCTTCAAGATAATTTGTTGAGGTATGACGGTGGCAGCTTTATGCTTGAGCATCGATCTTTCCACAGAAGCACGAATCTCTACTAACCTTGAATTGTTGTTAGCGTGCTCTCAGTTGAACTGAGAGTGCAACAGTCTCTGCTTCATCATCATTTTCCGCAATGTATCTTCTCCATCCTTCATTCGCTTACTAGGCACATAGTTTTCCACAGCACGATTTAGAATATGTTTAAACTTGGCTTATAATTACTCTACACCCATCATACTGGAACTAAATAATGTCCATTCACTGTTTGAGATTCTAACAACCGCTTTTCTGCTCAACTACTCTCCTAGCTTTCTTGATTGATTTAATAACTTAAGTAACCATCGTCGCTACGGCGACGTCATTATCACTAACGCCTGTCTCTGTAGTGACACCCTCGGTGAGTCCAGGCATCTTTGTAGCTACATGCTCTAAAATACTTACATCAAAAAAAGTTTAGCATCACTTCGGTTGGTTCTGGAAACTATTCCAATTTTTTGTACAGAGATTGATATAAACATCGTTTCCGCCCTTTTTATTGCTCATAAAAATGGCACATGGCATGTTGTACCACCGTATAGCGAGACCTTCAGAGTCGTTTGCCCAGATTGGTGTACACACCGGAACCTGTAATACCCACTACCACGTCCTCTTGAATTAATGCACGCCTGTATTCGTCGTGGAATACTATCCACAAGTTCATCAAGGCAGATTGTCCCATTCCTAACGCTGATTCGGCGTAGATCACTCAGTGTGGTTGGAGGGTCACGTCGGCCATAAACAGCCCTCTTCATTCTGTCCCAGGTATGTTCGATAGGGTACATGTCTGGAGAAAAATGGTTCAAATGGCTCTGAGCACTATGAAAATTGACTTACGAGGTCATGAGTCGCCTAGAACTTAGAACTAATTAAACCTAACTAGCCTAAGGACATCACACACATCCATGCCCATGGCAGCATTCGAACCTGAGACCGTAGCTGTCGCCCTGCTGCAGACTGTAGCGCCTAGAACCGCTCTGCCACTCCGGCCGGCACATGTCTGGAGAATATGCTGGCCACACTAGTCGGGCGATGTCGTTATCCTGAAGGAAGTCAGCCACAAGATGTGCACGATGGGGCCGCGAATTGTCGTCCATGAAGACGAATGCCTCGGCAATATACTGTATACTGCCGATCTCGTTGCACTAAAAACGAAATTAAAAAAGCGGTCGGAGGATGGCATTCACGTATTGTACAGCCGTTGCGGCGCCTTCCGTGACCACGAGAGAGTACGTCGGTCCCACATAATGCCACCCCAAAACAGCAGGGAACCTCTATGTTGCTGCACTCGCTCGACAGTGTATTTAAAGCTTTCAGCCTGACCGGGTTGCCTCCAAGCACGTCTCCGACGATTGTCTGGTTGAAGGTATATATGAGACTCATCGGTGCAGAGAACGTGATGCCAATGCTGAGAGGTCCATCCGGCATGTTGTTGGGCCCATCGGTACCGCGCTGCACTGTGTCGTAGTTGCGAAGATGGATCTCGCCACGGACGTCGGGAGTGAAGACGTGCATCGTGCAGGTTACTGTGCACTGTTTGAGTCTTAACACGACGTCCTGTGGCTGCACGAAAGGCATTATTCAACATGTTGGCTTTGCTGTCGGGGTACCTCCGAGCCATAATCCGCAGGCAGCGGTCATCGATTGCCGTAGTCGCCCCCGGGCATCCTGAGCGAGACATGTCATCGACATCGCTTTCGTTTACTCCGACTCGCCTTGACACTTCACTTGTTGAGAGCCCTTCCTGGCACAAACGAACAATGCGGACCGCTGTATTGACGGTGTAGGCACGGTTGAACTACAGACAACACGAGCCGTGTACCTCCTTCGTGGTGGAATGACTGGAACGGATCGGCTGTCGGACCCCGTCTGTCTAATAGGCGCTGCTCATACACGGTTGCTCACATCTGTGGTCGGGCTTAGTGACATCTTTAAAAAGTCAAAGGGACTGTGTATCTGATACGATATCCACAGCCAAAGTTTATCTTCCCGAGTTCTGGTAACCGGGGTCACGCAATTTTTTTTTTATGTGTGTATTTCCATTGTATGTGCTCTCTCGAACTAGGTGCTCAAGACAGTTTTCGAAAAAACATGTTCAACAGTACTCTGCAAGGCTACTTATGTGGAAACCTTGTAATGAATCCATCGGTGTCCTTGTCTATGCTCGGAACTAATACTGCACGATTTGGGTACTTCCGCACTACTGGGCGTAGACTTTCTTTGAATAACTCTGTCTCGACGGAATCGGGAGGCCGTTAATATCATCCAACAATTACCTTCTTTTCACCTAAACCTGTTGTGCGTTACCAGATAACTTCACAGCCACACTGAAATCCGACTTGAGTAGAAACAACATTTTTGTCACCCTCGGTAAACGCTTCCCCATCAGTGGCGTTTAACATGTCTTTTCGTTACACGTTCCACGAATCGCTAAACATTTCAGAGCTTTATACTTGGAGTTTCAGACAGCTCTCGGTCCCGAGAATAATTTGTGTGTGACGAATTTCAGAGAGGGCAGTAAAGGCGAAATATTAGGAATATGCGATGTCTGTTCTTTGTGACATGTTTGAATAAACGGACAGCACGCTTTCATATAACTGATTCGCCTCTACGAGCAATGAATCAGGTAGCAGCGGACCCCGGGTTCGAGTTCCAGGGTTGCATACATTTTTTCTCATTGCCGCTGATTCCGCGCAAGGTCTCAGTGCAGCTTACCTTAATAGTTCCTTCCGTTTCCTTTCTCCTCGCTTCAGTCTACATGAAAAGGCAAAATAGCCGGCGGCGAAGATGAGCCGGAAGACACAGATGACCTCCTTATACAGGTTGCACGAGAAATATTAGGCATTGACATAGGTAAGGTAGACACTGGGTGGTACGTGGATTATAAGGTGCTTCGAAATCTCATCCAATAATTGTCAAATTTGTCTCACACCGAAAAAGGACGCAGATCTTCAGCCACGAGAAAAAATAGTTAGCAAGGGCAGGGCTTACTATAAGACAAGATCTTACACTCCTATAAATTGAAATAAGAACACCGTGAATTCATTGTCCCAGGAAGGGGAAACTTTATTGACACATTCCTGGGCTCAGATACATCACATGATCACACTGACAGAACCACAGGCACCAGAGCATGCACAATGTCGGCACTAGTACAGTGTATATCCACCTTTCGCAGCAATGCAGGCTGCTATTCTCCCATGGAGACGATCGTAGAGATGCTGGATGTAGTCCTGTGGAACGGCTTGCCATGCCATTTCCACCTGGCGCCTCAGTTGGACCAGCTGGACGTGCAGACTGCGTGAGACGACGCTTCATCCAGTCCCAAACATGCTCAATGGGGGACAGATCCAGAGATCTTGCTGGCCAGGGTACTTGATTTACACCTTCTAGAGCACGTTGGGTGGCACGGGATACATGCGGACGTGCATTGTCCTGTTGGAACAGCAAGTTCCCTTGCCGGTCTAGGAATGGTAGAACGATGGGTTCGATGACGGTTTGGATGTACCATGCACTAGTCAGTGTCCCCTCGACGATCACCAGAGGTGTACGGCGAGTGTAGGAGATCGCTCCCCACACCATGATGCTGGGTGTTGGCCCTGTGTGCCTCGGTCGTATGCAGACCTGATTATGGCGCTCACCTGCACGGCGCCAAACACGCATACGACCATCATTGGCACCAAGGCAGAAGCGACTCTCATCGCTGAAGACGACACGTCTCCATTCGTCCCTCCATTCACGCCTGTCGCGACACCACTGGAGGCGGGCTGCACGATGTTGGGGCGTGAGCGGAAGACGGCCTAACGGTGTGCGGGACCGTAGCCCAGCTTCATGGAGACGGTTGCGAATGGTCCTCGCCGATACCCCAGGAGCAACAGTGTCCCTAATTTGCTGGGAAGTGGCGGTGCGGTCCCCTACGGCACTACGTAGGATCCTACGGTCTTGGAGTGCATCCGTGCGTCGCTGCGGTCCGGTCCCAGGTCGACGGGCACGTGCTCCTTCCGCCGACCACTGGCGACAACATCGATGTACTGTGGAGAACTCACGCCCCACGTGTTGAGCAATTTGGCGGTACGTCCACCCAGCCTCCCACATGCCCACTACACGCCCTCGCTCAAAGTCCGTCAACTGCACATACGGTTCACGTCCACGCTATCGCGGCATGCTACCAGTGTTAAAGACTGCGATGGAGCTCCGTATCCCACGGCAAACTGACTGACACTGAAGGCGGCGGTGCACAAATGCTGCGCAGCGAGCGCCATTCGATGGCCAACACCGCGGTTCCTGGTGTGTCCACTGTGCCGTGCGTGTCATCATTGCTTGTGCAGCCCTCTCGCTGTGTCCGGAGCAAGTATGGTGGGTCTGACACACCGGTGTCAATGTGTTTTTTTTCCATTTCCAGGAGTGTACAAAGGACCATCTAAGGATTTAAAACAGCGCCACACCCCATTTCGGCCTTCAGAATGTATGTACTCTGGGCGGCAGCATAATTAAGACCGCCGCCCCCCCCCCCCCCCCTGAAAAGAATGCATTTAGAAACGTGTCAGAACTGAACAGCATTAAGAGAAACTATGCGAGCCAAAGCGAAAACCTAGCACCTCTCACCTTAATTTAATACTAATCTTTTGCAACATCTCTCCTTCTCTGAATGCTATCTTGAAATTGCATCTACTCTCCAACTATCTCTGTTTCTGTGCCTTTACCTATTGTTCTTGTAACTGTAACTCCGTAATTATCTTCCTGCTAGTGTCTTCGACTGTTACCGTTAACTGTAGCATTACTTGATCTGAAACTATTTGCCTGAAATTCTTTACATTGTATGCTATAGCATACAACTGTAGCTATTGTTATTTTCCTGGTTACCTTACTCGCTCACCTACTCGGTTTAAACTGCCGAGAGAAATATCGCAATCACTATTATTGTAGTAATTCCTAACTTGTTGGCATTCTTCGTTAATTTTATAGCGAAGTGCTTTTCGTCCCCTGACACATCGTATCTTTTCTCGACGGCACCCCTTCACAACGAATACTCTCCGCTCCTCTCTACTCCGTACTGTAACTGGGTTTTCTCTGTTTGCGATGGTCATCTGTCAGGATGAGCACTACTGCAAAGGGCATTTGATTCTAAAGCATTATGTCAGGGTGAAAAACACTAAATAAATTACTTTTTCTCTCTTAACAACATTTTTGCAGGGTGGGTTCATCCTTGGCTCAGGTATGAGGTAGAATGAAACAGCAGTTTTACATAAGATAACTTTTATTGAAAGTTTTGTACAAGGGTTTCTGGCTGGGATACTGGCAACTGTGTCGTTTGCGAAGCCTTCTGCTTGCGTGAGCGGCGGCGTCTGATTACGCACGGCGGTGTGTATCTCGTGTCGCCGTTTCGCCCAGTTGACTGGAGACGGGCATCGCGAGGTGGTCCGTTTAATTATTGAGGAAGAAGTCGTGAATCGGACGGTGACGACTCGGATGTGACTGCTGATGTGCGCTGTCTCCTTCCCGTCCTCACGAGTCACTCGGGTACATAAAAATCTGGCCTCAAATACCTTCTGTCTTCTGGCGCCGAGGCTGCTGCTTGCTATTCCATTACAGCGGCGGACTCGGTGCTTCTGTGTACGATGTAGTTTCTTCCTGCATGACGGTCTTGAGCACCGACTGTACCGGAACTGAACTGAAAGCTACTCCTGTCGGGCCCACTGCGTCTCGCGTACTTATTCACTTCACTGGAGGTGAACAACATCACTGTCGTTGCCTCTTCTGTCACGTCGAAAAGCTTCGCGAAGAATCTTCTTAACGTCGGTCATTGGCTCTCGGAATGTAGGCGAGGGCCTTTGATCACGTGTGACAATTGAGAAACACGTGAGCCGGACGGGCGATGCCCTGACGGCTGAATCGACAGCTTCTGCTTACGTGGGGGAGGACGATAGCTTCTCCTGAATGTGCTGACTTCGCCTCTTCTGCTCTGCCCATTGTTTGCCAGAGTGTAACTCTTCTAAGCTAAACGAAGTTTCTCATTAATTTTAAATTTCTACTTCACTTTGATTTCACTAATTTATTTCCCTATCTTAAGTACCACTCAACAGTATTTGCGCCGATCTCCGTGCACTGTTTTAGGAAAGTGTAATGCCGTCACTACAGGGACGGTGTTGTGAACGTCAGGCTTGAGCGGGCCAAGTTGAAAGTGCTGCCGAACGCTCTGACTTGTGCATACAGCATGTGCCTGTCAACGTGGTACACGCGACCGCAGCGGCAGCATCTGGGTCACACATCACCCGGTTGTCCGCCCCGGTAGCTGAGTGGTCAGCGTGACAGACGGGTTCGATTCCTGGCTGGGTTGGAGATTTTCTCTGCTCAGGGACTGGGTGTCGTGTTGTCCTAATCGTCATCATTTCATCTCCAACTACGCGCATGTCACCGAAGTGGCGTCAAGTCGAAAGACCTGCACCAGGCGAGCGGTCGGGAGGCCCTCGTCACACGTTTCTCTCTATCACCCACTTTACAAAATGCATGGGCGTAAAATTCTTAAGCTAGCGCTATTAAAACGCGCCTTTCCTCTCTTGTCCACGTGAGAGTCACGTTGTTCTGCGTATAGTGTCCACGGACATGTTATAAGGCAGAAAGAGAAGCTCCGTAACAAATAGCGCGATTCAAAGTCTTACTTTATATTTGTTCCTATTCAGCAGCAGAATCTTCACAACATGTGAAATAAAAAAAACTTATTTTACACTTTCTTGTTGTATCTTACTGCATGTAGTGCAATCTGTCTTGTAGATTAAACCATTCGAACAAACTCCATCCTCAGATGGAACGTACATATGTAACATCGAATATTAGAGAATATACTTTTATTGCACTGAAAAGAAAGTATCAGATCCTAACAGAAAAAGCGAAGACTAGTAATAAAAATATTCGGATCCACTGAGGCGCAAACAAGAATCACATTACCAGCTACCTCATCATTTCGCTCTACCGACTGTGACTGTCGAATGGCCATACATTGAATCTGACCTACTGAAAGTTTTAATGGTAGATACGTTATTAACTGACACTGAAATATTACAGATTGTATCAACGACAATGCGTTTCTTATGGATCCTCACTGTACCCGTTTACAGTCTGTCCCCACTCTGGCTACCCAGCCACGTCACGGGGCGCCTCCATAGGCTGTCTCACGACGCAGTACCGCCCTGCCGCGGCGCGCGCTTTAAGTCGGCGGCGACGCCGTCTGCATACACGGCCCGGCAGCGTTAATTTTTGGACGAGTGTTTTAGTACCGTAAAGAATACAAAAGACGATAGCTTCTTCCGAAACATAACGCTATAGAGTAAATAATATTAACATATGAACGTAAGTCGGGATTTTACTACAAACATGGAACCGAATGCCTGTTCATGTGAATGTACGTTCCTCTACTTCTACCCCATAAAGCGCAATGAATCTGTAGAATTTAAGAATTATTGTCACTTTGTGTTTCTAGTAAAGGATAGAAGTTTTCTTTGAAGGATTGCGTTGAAACTTAACAGGTCTTGCAACACAATGAGTGTTTAAAAAGTAACAAGAAATTTACAATTTCTTGTGTTGTACTAGTCCGATTTGCACTACATTTTTTGTCACTGCCTTCGTAAACGTACGTGAAAAGTATGTGGACAATGTTATACGCATTGGCTATTTGCTCTATTGTCAGCTGTCAAAAAGGATACATGTGTTTTGGTAGCATCAACGATTATTTGTTTTGTGTAAAAACAGATTAGAGAATCTTTCTTACATTTTGTTTTAAGAATAAAGAGTATGGAATTTTAAAAAAAGTTAAATATTCCTTTTGGCTAGCCTGTTACGAGTAAAATTGGATTTTTTTGTTTCACGGCAATTTGTAGTTTCCGTTATGTCGGCACTATTTTTAGATTGATGTAAAAGTCCTCCATCGTTTGTGGAAGGATCGATTTTATGAAATTGTCTATGACGACGGGTTTCCTCCCAAAATTACTAGTTTTCCTTCGTGGCGATCCCTGTAAACCACGCGGTTCATTTTTGCGTTCGTTCCTTAGGCGTGGCAGATGTTTGCATAAATTGGAGCCCTTTTCTTGGAACGGGTAACAGTTCTTTTCGTGTCACCTCCTTAACACACGCTGTAACATAACAGACGATCGAACGCTCGTTACATCTACATCTACATCCGTACTCCGCAAGCCACCTGACGGTGTGTGGCGGAGGGTACCTTGAGTATCTCTATCAGTTGTCCCTTCTATTCCAGTCTCGTATTGTTCGTGGAAAGAAGGATTGTCGGTATGCCTCTGTGTGGCCTCTAATCTCTCTGATTTTATCCTCATGTCTCTTCGCGAGACATACGTAGGAGGGAGCAATATACTGCTTGACTCCTCGGTGAAGGTATGTTCTAGAAACTTCAACAGAAGCCCATACAGAGCTACGGAACGTCTCTCCTGCAGAGTCTTCGAGTTTATCTGTCATCTCTGTAACGCTTTCGCGATTACTAAATCGTCCTGTAACGAAGCGCGCGGCTCTCCGTTGGATCTTCTCTATCTCTTCTATCAACCCTATCTGGTGCGGATCCCACACTGCTGAGCAGTATTGAAGCAGTGGGCGAACAAGGGTACTGCAACCTACTTCCTTTGTTGTCGGATTGCATTTCCTTAGGATTCTTCCAATGAATCTCAGTCTGGCATCTGCTTTACCGACGATCAACTTCATATGATCATTCCATTTTAAATCACTCCTAATGCGTTCTCCCAGTTGCTGACCTGCTATATTGTAGCTAAATGATAAGGGATCTATCTTTCTATGTATTCGCAGCACATTACACTTGTCCACATTGAGATTCAATTGCCATTCCCTACTCCATGCGTTAATTCGTTGCAGATCCTCCTGCATTTCGGTACAATTTTCCATTGTTACAACCTCTGGATAGACTACAGCGTCATCCGCAAAAAGCCTCAGTGATCTTCCGATGATATCCACAAGGTCATTTATGTATATTGTGAATAGCAACAGTCCTATGACACTCCCCTGCGGCACACCTGAAATCACTCTTACTTCGGAAGACTTCTCTCCATTGAGAATGACATTCTGCGTTCTGTCATGTAGGAACTCTTCAATCCAATCACACAATTGGTCTGATAGTCCGTATGCTCTTACTTTGTTCATTAAACGATTGTGGGGAACTGTATCGAAAGCCTTGCGGAAGTCAAGAAACACGGCATCTACCTGTGAACCCGTGTCTATGCCCTTCTGAGTCTCATGGACGAATAGCGAGAGCTGGGTATCACACGACCGTCTTTTCCGAAACCCGTGCTGATTCCTACAGAGTAGATTTCTAGTCTCCAGAAAAGTCATTATACTCGAACATAATACGTGTTCCAAAATTCTACAACTGATTGACGTTAGAGATATAGGTCTATAGTTCTGCACATTTGTTTGAAGTCCCTTCTTGAAAACGTGGATGACCTGTGCCCTTTTCCAATCGTTCGGAACGCTACACCGCTGCAAGAAGGGGGGCAAGTTCCTTCGCGTACTCTGTGTAAAATCGAACTGGTATCCCATAAGGTCCAGCGGCCTTTCCTCTTTTGAGCGATTTTAATTGTTTCTCTATCCCTCTGCCGTCTCTTGCGACATCTACTATTTTGTCATATGTGCGACAGTGTAGAGAAGGAACTACGGTGCAGTCTTCCTCTGTGAATTAGCCATTTAGTAGTTCGGCCTTCAGTCTGTTTCAGTACCATTTTGGTCACAGAGTGTCTGAACATTTCGTTTTGCTCCACCTACTGCTTTGACATAAGACCAAAATTTCTTACGGTTTTCTGCCAATCAGTACATAGAACTTTACTTTCGAATTCATTGAAAGCCTCTCGCATAGCCCTCCTCACATTACATTTCGCTTCGCGTAATTTTTGTTTGTCTGCAAGGCTTTGGCTATGTTCATGTTTGCTGAGAAGTTCCCTTTGCTTCCGCAGCAGTTTTCAAACTCGGTTGTTGTACCACGGTGGCTCTTTTCCATTTCTTACGATCTTGCTTGGCACATACTCATCTAACGCATATTGTACGATGGTTTTGAACTTTGTCCACTGATCCTCAACACTATCTGTACTTGAGACAAAACTTTTGTGTTGAGCCGTCAGGTACTCTGTAATCTGCTTTTTGTCACTTTTGCTAAACAGAAAAATCTTCCTACCTTCTTTAATATTTCTACTTACGGCTGAAATCAGTGATGCAGTAACCGCTTTATGATCGCTGATTCCGTGTTCTGCGTTAACTGTTTCGGGTCTGTTTGTCGCCAGAAGGTCCCATATGTTATCGCCACGAGTCGGTTCTCTGTTTAACTGCTCAAGGTAGTTTTTCAGATAAAGGACTTTAAGAAAATTTCACTGGATTCTTTGTCCCTGCCACCCGTTATAAACGTTTGAGTCTCCCAGTCTAACGGGTGATCAAAAAGTAAGTATAAATTGGAAAATGTGATAAACCATGGAATAATGTAGATAGAGAGGTAAAAATTGAGACACATGCTTGGAATGACATGGGGATTTATTAGAAAAAACAAATTCACAAAATGTCTGACAGATCTCTTATGAGCGCCGTTTGGTGATGATCGTGTGATCAGCCGCCACTTTCGTCACGCTTGGCCTCCTAGGTCCCCAGACCTCAGTCCGTGCTATTATTGGCTTTGGGGTTACCTGAAGTCGCAAGTGTATCGTGATCGAGCGACATCTCTAGGGATGCTGAAAGACAACATCCAACGCCAATGCCTCACCACATACTCCGGACATGCTTTACAGTGCTTTTCACAACATTATTCCTCGATTACAATTACTGTTGAGGAATGATGGTGGACATATTGAGCATTTCCTGTAAAGAACATAATTTTTGCTTTGTCATGCTATTCTGATCTGATGAATCGCCACCTGTCAGACATTTTTTGAGCTTTTGTATTTTTTTTCTTTTTGTTCTAATCAAATCCCATGTCATTCCAAGCATGTGTGTCAATTTGTACCTCCCTATCTACATTATTCCGTGATTTATTCAGTTTTCAAATTTATACTGACTTCTTGGTCACCTGGTGTATCTGGCAAATTAAAATCTCCACCCAGAACTAGAACATGGCGGGGAAATGTACTCCGCAAATAGCTCATCTTCGTCTTCAGCAATTTTCTTGAAATGCAACGCTGTTATCCAGCACTTCCATATACCGAAGTATGTCAGTGACTGATGCTGGCAACAAGGATCTCACGAACAGAAACGACGTATTGTACACCACTGCACGCCGATCTACGCCGCTAGACAGGTAATAGGCAACTGATTTTGGGTGCCCCTGTAGGCCAGTGGCAGGGTTCTACCGGAAAAGGCCGCTTCCCCCACCAAAAGCGCTGCTCGCTCTTGAGTTTACAGACAGACTATACATTGAAACCAACACCAACTGAAAGCCAGTATGGTGTATGGCGAGTCTGTACTGAAGAAAGATGGCGTGCATATGGCGTACAAGGCGTTCTTCCATCTCTTTGGTCAATGTTCGAACACACTTTCAGAATATCTGTCTTGCTTGATATTGCGCTGCACGTTTGGAAAGACTCCCCAGCGTGCGTTTTCCATGCTATGACGATATAAACTCGGCATTCTCAAAGCTCTACGTTCGAATGAACAGTCCAGGTGCCGATGGCATAACCGACACGTGCCCTTAGCGCCAGGATTTCACCCAGAACAAGTCCGGCCCAAAGGGCCTCCCCTAAACAGCCGCCAGTTCCGCAAACTGGAAGCTGTATCAAAGTTGTTACCGTATCGTCACAGTCCAACACATGTTAGACTGTGTTGAAATTCAAGTTTTTCTGGATATTAATATAATATGAATGTGCTTGAAGGTCTCTCGGGCATGCAGCTGTAGGCAGTATCTATCTTACCCCTGGTGAGACAAGACTCTACATCCTTACATTTGTCCTCTATCCATCCCTGCTTAGCCATTTTGCACTTCCTGTCGATTTCATTTTTGAGACGTTTGTATTCCTTTTTGCCTGCTTCACTTACTGTATTTTCATATTTTCTCCTTTCTTCAGTTAGATTCAATATCTCTTCTGTTACCCAAGGATTTCTACTAGCCCTCGTCTTTTTACCTACTTGATCCTCTGCTGCCTTCACTATTTAATCTCTGAAAGCTACCCATTCTTCTTCTACTGTATTTCTTTCCCCCATTCCTGTCATTTGTTCCCTTATGGTCTCCTTGAAGCTCTGTACAACCACTGGTTCTTTCAGTTTATCCAGGTCCCATCTCCTTAAATTCCCACCTTTTTGCAGTTTCTACAGGTCATAACCAATAGATTGCGGTCAGAGTCCACATTTGCCCCTGGAAATGTCTTACAATTTAAAACCTGGTTCCTTAATCTCTGCCTTACCATTATATAATCTATCTGATACTAAAAGGTATCTCCAGGGTTCTTCCATGTATACAACATCCTTTCATGATTCTGAAACCAAGTGTTAGCTACAATGAAGTTGTGCTGTGTGCAAAATTCTACCAGGCAGCTTCCTCTTTCATTTCTTAACCCCAATCCATATTCACCTACTACGTTTCCTTCTCTTCCTTTTCCCACTATCGTGTTCCAGTCACGGCGTAGCGTGCCATCATCATCAGATTACTCCTGTTGACAGACGTCCTATGCCGCCGGGCGGTGTGGTATATATACCTGTCGCCTCTCCCCTCCAACGACTCCGCGTATGGACCGAGGGATGTGCAGGCTGCGGTGGTCTTTCAAATTTCAACGCTTTTTTCATCAAAAGTGCAACAATGCTATTTGCTATTAAAGGTTTGAAAGCTACTGGAGTATGGCCCACGGACCAGTCCGTATTCACCGATGCAGGAAGACAAAACTGACATCGGACTTGAGATGCCGTCAGATAAAGAGGTTATCGTATCTGGAGCTGAACGATTTGAGTTGCCTTCACCTAGCACACCAGGTAAAAAAGACGACTCCAACAGATTGGGTGATCAAGCTGGCAGGTTTCAGCGAATTGTAACTATGAACTGCCTCCCAAGAATGACGAAGTTACTGAGGCTAATTGTTCTAGTCCTGCAACTGCTAGATCGTACATTTATGGATGCACTTAAGACTCACTACAGCGAGAATATTTGGCAGTGGATGCTCCATGAAAGCAAACTTGTTGGATCCTATGATATAGTGTGTTTCTTTGGCAAGGGAAGGAAATACAGTAGAAGGATGAAGTAGTGAAGGCAGCAGAGGATCAAATAGGTAAAAAGATGAGGGCTATTAGAAATCCTTGGATAACAGAAGAGATATTGAATTTAATTGATGAAAGGAGAAAATATAAAAATGCAATAAATGAAGCAGCCAACAAGGTACACAGACGTCTCAAAAATGAAATCGACAGGAAGCGCAAAATGGCTAAGCAGGCATGGCTAGAGGACAAATGAAGGATGTAGAAGCTTATCTCACTAGGGGGTCTTTGGCAAAGTTCTTTTCCTCTTTTTTCTTTAATAATGGCTTCTAACTCTTTTTTGTACAGCAAATCAGTTGAAACAATGGTCTTTCCCCTCATCTGTTCTTGGGAATATGAACATCAGGGCAAAATAAGAACCTCCTGCACTCAGCAAACAGATGACCATTACTAGAGACCCACACTCAGCAGCTGTCACAGAACAAATTTGGCGTTTACCTCTGCTTGCAGTATCAGTCTGAACTACACTAAGGCCTGTTTTCTCAACGTTCCATACACGATCTTCTGGATATTTATGTTTCCAGAATTCAGCTTATAGCAGGTCGTAGAATGAGTTAACTCTCTCATGCGAAAAGCGTTTTGCTCGAGCATATGATGTTCCAGTTGGCTTTCTAATTGAAAGCTTATCTTGATGACATCAAAGAAAATGGTCAAGACAAGGCCTTCCAGCAATTTCATTTCTGAAGTTTGTTGCAATTCCATTCCCAACTGCAAGTTGGTAGGCCATTTTTCTAACATCCATACTAGTAAAAGCATAGAATTTGGCCTCCATATAGTGTATGTAAACCACTAGTTCTCTTTCTAGGGCAGCTGGTTTTCTTCCAAACTTTTTAGTTTCAACGTCTGTCAGGTATTAGCCTCATACACATACTGGCACAGAGTTGTTTTTGGGACAGCGCAATGTTTGCTTTTTTAACTCCCATGATTTTTACTACAACAGCATACACTGCCTCTCGCATTTTGTTTTTATCCCACACCTGCCTTTTACGGGTTCATTTAGGTGCCAGATTAGTCCTAGGCATCTGAAAACAGAAATAAAAACATTTTACGGTCTGCTTATAATATGGACCCTGGGGTCCACATTACAGTCACATACACCTTGTAAACTAGTGTAGACAGCTTAAAAATGCAATAATACCATACTTTTAATCTATTTGAAACTGTTGCCAATACTTAGTAGGTTGCATCTAAGTATTAACCAATAATGGTATGTTAATACATCACTAGAGTTCAGCTAAATATTATTAAGATATTAAGGGGGGGGGGGGGGGGTGTGTGCATATTACCACCACTTACTCTACATGGTAATGCAAAGCAGGTGAAACATTTGGATAAAGGTGTACTTGCATTCACGTTGCTTGTAACAGCAAATCTGTTTGACGGGCTCATTGTCATTGTGAAAGAAAAAGTAACAAGTAAAATGAGAACATCCACCATCAGCACGAATCCAGTATTTTGATGAATAAGGACTCAACTAGAAAGGTAGGCAGAGGTTGGAAAGTACCAGCCACAAAATCACTTGAAGTTTACCTTGTGGAAGAAAATATTATCCACTGTAACTCCAAATTAGTGTGCACTGACTGTAAAGTAAGAATTCATAGATATTACTATGCATGTATTGATTACAGCATTAAGTTAAATACGTGCAAGCATATACGTAATGTTTATGAAGTAGAGAGTATAGAAGAAAAACCGTTTGAAATTTCTGAATTACCAGATGTACTACTTATGAATGTTGGAGAGGAAAATTCTGAAGCCAGTTTGTTCCTGTGACACAGAGGTACTGGCAGAAATTGTTTCTGGTATTTCAGTTACTGAAGTTTAGCTGGCCAACAGAATGGTAACTTCACTGAAGGCTAGTGTAGGTGCTGTTCATGCCAGTAGTGGCGTCTCTTTCAATAGCCCACAAAGGAGTCACAAGAGAAAACTTGCAGTACAGAGGAGACTGTTTTGAGCAAAGAAAACAAATTCCTCAAGCTGCATACTCATGGCAGTTCCTGATACAGAAGAAACTGTTAACACTTCTGGATGAAGGTTTACACCACATTAGCTAGTGTGTTGATCTCACATTCAGGAACATGATGGCTTTATGCCGTGTCCTGCCATCCAGTTTTAGGTTTTCCATTATTTCCCTAGATCAATCAAGGCAAATCCTGGGATGGTTCCTTTGAAAGGCCAATTTTCTCCCCCATCCTTGAAACAGTCAGAGTTTATGCTCTGTCTCTGACGGCCTCACTGTTGACAGAATGTCAGATGTCGATATTCCTTCCTTCTTCACTGGCCTCTGGTGCGGCAGTTCTGCTGACACGTGGGACCACCAGAAACTGCTGCGGCTTGTGCCAGCAGCCTAGAATGCTGGCATCACTGGGTCAGCCCCCTCCCAAGCCGTGCTGGGCAGTGATGACTGTGACTGAGGCTCAGCACACTGCTGGTGATGGCCACACATTTGACAACTGTCCCAACGTGACAACAGAGTGAGTTGCAATCGTCAACTTGTAATATATATTTATTTTTGATCTAGCTAGATGGGTAACACTAGTGCAACTGTTAAACAGATTAAATATTTTCATATTCTAGCAAAGAATACACTAACATCTGATTGTTCACAATCAATTTTCCTGATAACGTAACTCATTTACCAAAAAATAAATTTGGTGAATAAATAATAATTTCAGTATCAGTACAAACACATGCAGTTGGAATTAGGAATGAGTAATTATGAATTAGCAATATAACCCAACTGAAAGCCTTTCAGGTTCCAATTTGCAGTATAATTTTACTTTTAAAAAAAAATCCCCCTTTTTGAAAAGTTATCTGTAACCAAATAACTCATATTCCTGAATTTTCTGTTTTTAGCGGGCCATTATTTCCTAAATTTAAGCATATAATTTTGTAGTTCTAATTTACCAGGGCACAAAAGTGGCTGTTTTTATTTGGAAACAAGTAATAATTTCAAACTTGTCATTAATGCTAGTAACACCCTGACACAGATGCTAAGAGAGCAGATACCAAGTCTCACTGCTTGCCTGCTGGCTGCAGATGTTGATTGATTGTCTGAATGAGGAGAGGAACGAAACAGTGACATCATTTGTCCCAAGATCCAAAGTGGCAGAGACTGTGGGAGCAGCAAACCAACAGCACAATCTATTTGATGGCGAAGCAAAACAGGCAAATGAAGATGGAACACTGGGGTGGCAGGAAGAGTAATGAACTGGAGGGAGGAAGGGGGAGATCATAAGACACCCCAATGGTGCTATGTGTGACATGGTGCTGGAATCACTGCTAACCCACCCCAGTTCGCACTTCATACCATGACTGCGACACAATGGGGAAAACACCGTGGCGGCGGAGGGGGGTGATGAAACAGCACAAAATGGAGAGGAAAACCTGACCAGCATGAAAGCAATGATGCAGGCCTTCCAAACTGACGGCCTCCAATTGTGGAAGACAATTCAGGTACTTAAATCCATGGAACAAACCACTTTTATGATGAAAACCAAGGACAGATGTAACAATGTAAGGTTGTATGCTACCATCTGTGATAATGGAGAATGGAAGAGTGTGTTTAGTGCAAAAGGCCAAATGGTAGGGGAGTCTCATAAAATGTGGGGGTTACAGATCATTATGGAGTAAGAGGCTTAGATTCAACCTTGTATGACCAATACGAAGTTCGCAGAGGATGGTAGATCCCCAGTGGGCCATGTGGCAAGAGTCCCCTTATCGCAATAAGTTTATTAGGCAGGGGGTTGGCCTCCAAGAGTCAGCTCAAGGCTGAGCTAAAAGGAATTGGACATGAGGCTGCAAACCCAGCACCAGAGAGGTCACACAAAAGGGGCACACCCTCCAGCCACAGGATCAGCAGTTCATTACCTGGGATACCCACATGAGTGGGAACCCAAAGAAAGTCAACTGAACAACCAGCATGGTCAAGATTGGTAAGGTGGTCTTAGATGTCATAGACCAAGAAGAGGGAGGGAAAACCACTGTCTGATAGCCTCAAGGGCAGTTATCAAGTCTGCACATAACGTGGGTGGGAGAGGACTGTTAAACATACTAAAGAACCTGGTAAATGGCCATTAGCTATGCAGTACACATGCTACATGGGGCAGGTAAGAGATGGTGTTACTTGCCAGCAGAAGGCACATTCCTTGTAATTAGCAGATTTAGAGCCTAGAGCCATTCCATTAAAACACAACAGCAGCCTGAAACTCCCATAAAAGCTGGCAGAACAAACAATGAAACACAGACCCCTCTGAATCTGGGATCAAGGAACTAACCAAGGGGGAGGAGGTTTTTGGAGAGAATGGGGAACAGGACAAAGAGGGAAGATAAAAATCATGGCAAAGGACTGCAAGCTGGAGCCCAACTGTTAAACTCACCTGAATGGTGAGCAATTTCCTGCTGCTAAAGTATAAAATATAAGGAATGTGTGGGGAAAGAGAAGATGGTGATGGCATAGGAAACAAGAAGCTTAGACTGTTGAACCAAAAGGGCAGTGAGTGGGGGACAACCCCAGCTTCAACCAGGAAACAATACGGCTAGTGCAAAAGGTACTGATGATCAGACAGATACCACAATGGTGGACCTGCTCCAAGAGGATCAGTATGGAAGGAGCAACTGAGCCCTAAATTTGGCTACCATGCCCCCCCTCCCCCCCCCCCCCCCCCCCCCACACACACACACACACAAGTAAATGTCATAAGACGACCCAAGAAATGGAAGTGGTGGACCACAATCAGAAATTGGGTCTCGAGATAGAGCTCCAGTAGGTATCGTACACAATATGGTGACAGAAATGCACCACCCACAATTTAAGAGGGGAAAACTGAAAACTGTGTGAGAAGGTCCATGCAGAAGCATACCACATGGCACCCTGGAACTGTCACTTCACAAAAGCCACCAAGTGTTAAATAACTCAGACACAGAAGTCATCCACATGCAGAGCAGGGGTGACCAACAGTTTCACGGAGGTCACAAGTCCTTTAATAGTGATGAGGAAAAGGATACTTAACACTGAACCCTATGGAATGCCATCCTCCTCAGCAATGGAGTGTCCTCATCCCAGGACTTCCTTCTTCTCTTTCATAAGTAGAGGAGGACACACGCTAGATGCCAGAGAGGTAAGGGGGGAGAGAGGCTTCTGCTAGTTCTATAAAGAGAGACCAGGCAACCTTGGGGATGCTAGAGCTGACGGTTCCATGGCCAATGTGTACCAGCAGACTCTTGGACTGAGAGGAGGCCCTAATGGCAGCAGACACCAGAGAAGAGGCACTTCTCTGGTGGATGAAAGGAGCAACAGTTGGAGGGGAGGAAGATGTAAGTTCAGGGGAGAGGGAGAGGGAGAGGGAGAGAAGAGTGAGGCATCACTGGGATAAGGTGGGGGAAAGGATGTAACAGAGTCAATAGTAGATTTTTGTAGACACAAGGCAAAGCTGATCGTATACCCCAATATATTCTTTCCTTCTTACAATCCAGCGACAGTTGTGACAATTAATACACGTGGTCAGTAGAACAAAGGCACACCTGGGCATCCTCATTCATTGCATACAGGATTAATACATGTGTACAAATCATAAACACCAAAAACATTTTAGCAGTGGCAGGACATACATCACAGTGCACAGTGATGAGCCATAACCTTGACCTTGTCTTGGGGGTATCCCCTTCAAAGACCAGAATAAAGTGGTCATTATCAGTGTGGTTGTCCTTAGTGCCTTTCTGAATATGATGAACAAAATGAATGCCTTGCCACTCCAGACTGGCCCACGCTTCACCAGTTTGGAAGATGAGGTCTCTATGAAAAAGACACCCTGAAGCATATTCAAAGGCTAGTGAGGAGTAATGGTTTGCCAAACTTGTCTTTGATAGTTTCTACCAAAATAATGGGTTCATGGTGGGAAGGTGTCCTTGTCAGTCTTGATGCAGACCAGGTAATGGGGAAAGGATTTGACCCCAAGCAAGCGAGTCTGACCCTCCTCCCATGAGGGGATAGTTGTAAGTTGAAAAGGGGTATCATGAAAAGTCGATCCTGACTAAAGGTCAGCCAAAGACGGCCAGTTTTTTAAGTCTGATACGTTTGATACAAAGTGTAGACCCTAATAGCACCAAAACCAATCAGGGGCTCTCCCCTTGTGCACTACTCAGCCACACCAAGGGCCAATGTCATAGGGGCTGTTGCTGGGAGTTCCAATGCTTCAGAATGACAAGCCACTACTCCTAGGCATACACAGGGAGGTAGCAGCTCGTGTATCAGAACTGTCATCCCTGTTTTCAGAGGACTCCATCAAAAGAGTACATAACACCCCAAGCACACGAAATGACTACTGTGTAACTGTACAGCACAAAAAGGACAATGGCTTCCGGTAAAAAATGGAAGAGGTGGTAAGCCCACATGCCAAAGACTTCATGTATGGTGTTGTTCCACAGCTTGCTCACACCATGGAGACAAAATTTAGAGTAGTTCAATCCCCAAAGAGGGACCAAAATTTCCAGAAAAGGGAATTGTAAAGCAAGAGGAATAATACTGTAAGGGGTATCAACAAAAAAAAGATAGCCAGGCCAATGTAAGCAAGGGAAAGGATTGAGGACAGGGATGGATGAGCACGGGAAAGTTAATGCAATTTTGAAAAGTAGAAAGGATCCAATTACTAGCAGCCTCATGTGCACAAAATAATTGTGACCCCCTTCCACTGGGGAATGGGGATGGAGCAGATATAGAAACATGATTCTGTGATGTTAAAGATAAACGAATCTTCATATGTGAGTATTACTGGACTTGCTCCAAGTATCCACTGGCCAACATGCAAACATGTAGTACTGAGGCCAGACTGGCCATCGTGACAGCTCTATTTCTCATGCAGTGAAGTAGACAACACTACCCAGTGCTGTTGGCACTGTTGCAGTCGCATGTTGTATTGCCATGCTAGGTGACACGACAACTCACCATAGTGCACACAACTACACACTGCTTACTCTAGAGCCCTGCAAATTAATATTAAACCGACTGAGCATATACAAATTAAGAGATGACTCACAATTCAATAATGTGCATATCAGAGAATCAGTTTCATACCTAGCGTGAAATGAAATGACAGTATGGCATTTCTGGCCGGGATTTCTTATGCAGGAGAAATCGGCTGCATACTGCAAGTCTACATCAGTTGATACTGCTTATTTTTGCATCTAAAGAAATGGTAAAATGGTGATAAGCACAACACAACACCCAACCTCTGAGAGGATAAATTCTCAAATTGGCCAGGAATTGCACCTGGAGCCCCTGCATAGCTGTTGGTCTCTCTATCCGACAGCCACAGTGATGGACAGAGCTGGCCTCCAACACACTCATTTACTGACAGTCCTGTAAGGCATTGTGTATCGGAAGAGGAAAGCAACATTGGGCATATGAATATAGGGATGACTCACAAGGCATTTCAGTATTGTGCTTACACACAATCAGTTGCATATATGGTGTGCTGTTTGGATGCTCTTGCTGCCATGGTATGCCAAAAGCTTATCCCTCACACCCAATGACAGGTCCTGTAAGCAAATAAGTAAACACTAAATCAGAATGCAGGCATTGTGTATTGAAACAGGAAAGTAACATTGAGCATATTTGAATTTATAGACGTCTCACAAGGCATTTCAGTATAGTGCATATTACATAATTAATCTCATACCTGGTGTGCTGTGTGGAATCTCCAGCTACCTTTTTTAAACCAAAAGCTTATCCTTCACGCCCAGTGACAGGCCTTTTAAGTAAACAGACAGGAAGACAAGATGTCCAGCGAGTGAGATCACAGGTGTTTTCTTCGTCCACTAAAAGAACTTATTTGAGAGGAAATAGTGTCAAATTTAAATTTCCTTTGTTTTGTATATTTGCTGTAGTGTCCATTCTTGTCACAAAACTGAATATTTGCGTCCCCATAGAGATTATTCTTGAAAAAAAACTTTGTGTAATCTGAATTCACGATAATTGTGACATAATGCGAAATTTTGCGTTCCAAAACACAAAAAAGTCTATTCAAATTTTCTTGATAGCGGAAAATTCGTTTAAGAAAGGCAGGTACTAGTTTCATCAGTGCCTATTGTTACAATAAAAGTATAATTAAAAGTTTTCCAAATTGTATTTAACTAACACATTTCATATTGTTCACTAGTTAGAGGTCATCTAGGCATAAATTTAAAACCTGACCAAACACTACAGTAAATTCTCTAAAAGCAAAGTAATTACTAATTCACTCTCCTGTCATTGTATCTCTAAATCAGTACAAAAACAACAACAATGGCATGTAAGACTTCCATGTCATTTTTGCATACATATAGCCAATCTCGTGTTCTGGACAAATTTAAAACTTAATAATTCTTTTGAAACTGATCATGAGTGGGAAATGTGGAACCTGTTATAGCATTGTGAGTAGAGGGATTTGTTGCTAACCTTGTAGGAAATATTTTCACTGGGAGAGGGAGAGGTGGGGGGAGAATCTTGGGAGAACAGAAGAGGCTCTCTCCTGGAACTGCAGAGTATGCAGTAGGAACATTTTGGTTGGGGTACAGGAAAGGAAAATCTGTGCCCTTGGGGCACAGTTGAAGGAGGCAAGGAAGGAACTGATAAGGATCAAGAGAGATAGGGAGGTTGTGAACTGGCAGCTTGTAGGAGTGTAGGAAGAAAGAGAACATGATCTGATGTTTTTGGGGTTGAAGATAAAACTGTGTGTCTACCACTGCCAGAGCCTCTGGTAGAACACGGAGCAAGAAATGTGCAGCACACTTCAACTGAGGCCAAGAAGCTTAGAAATATACAAAATGTTAGGAAGAAGAAAGTGCTGCTGCTAGGTATTAGGCATGGGTGAGTTGTAGGCCCCGAGTTACAGGAATGTTTAGGGGCAACATACCAGGCCACCAGTATGTTCCAGCCAAATGCAGGGCTAAGTCATGTGATAGAGGACTTAAGGTCTTTACAAAAGAAGACCATGTAGTGATAGTGGGTGGGGCAGGAAACAGTTTGCACAGGGATAGGGCACATGACATAGGTGGTGACCTGGGCAAGATAGCTTCCCTGACTTGTGGCACCAACGTACACTTTGTTGAGCTGTTCCGGTGTCACGATTGGCCACACCTTGATGGAGATGTGAGGCGAATCAATTTGGGGTTAGGGATTGCTCTGAGGGAAGCCAACTTTGCTCACGTGCCCGTCGGGACTATCGACAGATGGGGTTTCACTGGGTGTGGCCTATACCTAAACAGGACTGGCAAAGGAATATTGGTACAGCTGATTTGTGAAAGTATAGGGGGTGGATCTCGGGCCACACATGGTTAAATACCTGTTGTCATCAGTATGAGAAGTAGGTCTTTTTTAGGATAAATCCAGACAACAGGTTCCCCTGCCTAAAGAGTGTCTCCAGCAGTTTGAATTAACAGGGCTTGATATCACCAAGATATTAATAATTTTGTGTTTGTATGGATCTCCCAGAGATAGTGTGGACACTGTTTTTCAATAAATTAACAAAATTTCTATATAAAGTCTCAAGCACAAAGCTCAGCACAATTCTGTATAGGGACATTAAAATCAATATGAATATCATAAATGAATCCAGCAGCACCTTCATAAATATGCTTCAAAGTTTTGGCCTCTCCCTATTGGTCAATAGTGCAACAAGGGTTGCTACAATGACTTCATCAGTAATTGACCATGTTGCCACAAATATGGACAGGGAAAAATGTGATGTAGCTGTAAAAGATCTCGGATTATCAGACCATCTCTGTCAAACAACAACAGTAATATGAGACATGAAATCATCCCATAAACTACAAGCCTACAAATGACATCCATTGGAAATGAAAATAAAGGATTTTTCAAAGGAACTAGCAAAAAAAAAACGCTGGGATGAAGTGTATAGGGAAACCAATGTGAATAAGAATCCACATTATTTAAATTGAACTTTGAAAAGGCATTTCCAAAAGTATGCATGTCTGTATCAACGTCACACAAAAGTAGATGGATAACAGCAGGTACTAAGAAGTCCTCCCAAACAATTAAATACCTCACTTCCATGGAAAAAGAGTCACAATGATCCATAGGAAGGTGCTGATAGCTGCTAAAAAGTCGTTTAATGACACAGTATTATATAATGCAGGGAATAAAAGCAAAGCAGTCTGGGATGTTATAAAAACGGGAACAGGGAGAGGCAAAGAAAGACAGACAGAACAACATACTGGTAAGGTTATAAATAAGCCACAACACTTATCAAACTATGTAAATGAGCATTTTTTCAAGTATGGCAGGGAAGTTACGACAAGAATTCCCCAAAACAAATATAACCCCTGTAAAAAATGTTGCACTAAATACAATGATGTTACTTCAAATCACAGATAATGAAGCCAGTAAAACTGTTGAAAAACTAAAAAGTCAGCAGGCCTATATGAAGTACCAATGTGTGTACTAAAACAATGCACAGAGGTTATACAAGGTCCCTTAACACACATAATAAATGAATCCTGTACACCAGGGACATTTCCACAGCAGTTAAAACAGGCAAGAGTTGTGCCTTTGTTTAAGAAAGGTAATGCAGAAAATTACCAGCTGTCACCATTCTCAAAAATAATAGAAGCAATTATGAAAAACAGATTAATGAATTACCTGAATAAATACAATCTTTTAAGTGAATCACAGTTTTGTTTCTGATGTGGCAAAAATACGGAGTCAGCTGTCGTAGAACGCACAAAAGTTGTACTTGATGCTCTTAATAAAGAAGAGTCTGTCAGAGGGTTCCTTTATGATCTTTCTAAGCCCTTTGATGCAGTCAACCACAGATTCAATTAAATAAATTAGAAGCATTAGGAATAAGAGTGGTTCCTAAGGACTGGTTTTGATCATACCTAGCAGACAAGGTACAAAGAATAGTGATAACACATACTTCAAATAGAGCTTAACATTTAGTAAAACACTTACCCGAACAAATGTAAACATATTACACACATCCATGCCCGAGGCAGGATTTCAACCTACGACCGTAGCAGTCGTGCGGTTCTGGACTGAACTGCTCGGCCACCACGGCCGGCGAAAAATACATTAATATGGGGTTTCTGCAAGGTATCATATTAGGACCAATAGTATTCCTGATGTACATCAATGACTTTCCCAGTAGTGTTACTCATGGTGAAAAAATTCTTTTCACTGATGACAGCAATATTATAGTCAGTGAGAAAACAAGAGAACTCCTCTAAGAGAAAGCAAATGAAACTCTCAAGGAAGTCTACAATTGATTGATTTTTATTGTTGTAGAGACCTCAGAGGCATTACAAAACAGAGAAACTTCTGGTACAAATTGATATTGCATAGTAAATTTAGCCAATTACAGACTTACTCATATATATAAGCATGTAAAAACTGATCACAAAGTGTAGTCATACCATATTCTTTGCTTCCCTTGAAAATTCATCCGTTCCATAAATGTTGAGTTCAAGAAGAAATTCTTTTACTTTTTTTTTTTTTTTTTTATTGGAAGATCTCTGATATGTTGGGGCATGGCATAAAAAAATTTTATGGGCTTGTATAAAGAGCACTTTTGTGTTTTCTTATAGTTACATCAGAAAGAAACTAGGTCTTGCTTGTTTCTTGTGTTATAATTATGCCGCATGTCATACTGTTGATACTTCGGATAGTTTTCCTTGGTATAAATATTGACAGCAGGGTCATAATCTGTAATTTTTTAAAGCTTGGTCTACAGTGAGCTCTGGGTGCCAAGCTACATATCAGTCTTATTGTCTTATTTTGTAGTTTGAAGACATTAGCTGCCTTGCTTTGATGTCCCCACAGTAAATGTGACTGTGGTTTCTTTTGCTTTAAGTACTGGCACATTTAGACAAAGACACAGCTTCCTTGGAGAAAATATTCCTTTGCTAATGCTGCTTCCCACCTTTTTGAATCAATTGAGATTCCTAGGAAATCAACATCATTTGAGCTCTGCTCAAGTTCAGTGTTATTATTCCACAATACATACAGGTTTTGATTTTATTTTTTTGACACAAAGGGAATTAGCTTTACACCAGTTTTCAACTTTGACAGTGCACTGGTCTGCTTAATATTTGACCTTCTGTGCTGTTTCTGCAGTTACACAGACTGCAAGAAAGTAACTCCTAGCTGATGGCCCAACTATGTTACATGATAAGTCATATATATAAATAATAAATAGAATTGGGCCAAGTACAGAACATGCCCACAAGTAAGTAATCTGATTCTGTACCATTAAAAACCACCTTCTGCACTCTATTACTTAGATAAAATCTTATCAATTCCCGAGCACTTCGTGTAAAGCGATAGAATTGCACTTTGTTCAATAAGATTTCATGAGACACAGTGTCAAAAGCTTTTCATAAATCACAGAGTTTATTCTGAACCATGAGCTTGCTTTCTAGTTGCTTCACACACTGTGTTAAAAGTGATAAGGCAGATTTAACAGATCCTAACCCTGATCTGAAGCCAAATTGTCTATCACTGAAGATATAGTTTCCTTCAAAGTATTTTACTATTTAATATAGCTTCTATCACTTTAGACAAGACTGGCACAATTGAAACAGGCCTAAAATTATCACATGTTTGGAGGCTGCCTTTTTTGTGTTTTCGAGTGACTTTACTGCCCTGGGGAACTGAGCCTCCAAAATACATGTATTTACTACATGTGTTATCAATTCTGGCAGCTGAACTGAATCACATTTAACATGGCTGAACTTAAACCACAAACGTCATTACTAAAACTGTTCTTCATTTTCCTCAGTATATAGGTAACATCCTGTGCCTTGACCAATTTAAAGCTAAATGTACTTTCAGGTTTTGTGGTATTTCTCAGGCAGTATTTATGGTCAGTGACTATATTGTAAGTGCCAATCACTTTCTTAGTGAAGGATGTATTTAACTGTGCAGCATTCAGATTGCTGCCTTCAGCCTGTGAAGTCATTTTCCTGTTGCATTGACTGTTAATGATATTATTTTCTGATGTTAGTATTATATCTTCATTTTTTCATACACCTAGCTTCCTTTAAGGCCTGTCTTAATCTTTCCTTTTTCACTGTGAGCATGTCTTTAAATACTTGAGAACCTGTACTTCTGTACAGGCATAATATTGATCACACTCCCTCTTGATCTCCAACACCTTTTCACCCTTGACCTTATTTACTCTTAGTGCCTTCTTATTATTTGGTACCTTAATGGGAAACGACATCTTAGCATATACAGAAAGAGTAGATATGAGTTCTTCCACCTTTCTACCTATTGCATGTTCTCGATAAACTTGCAACCAATAACTTTTATCAATATTAGACTTAAACATATTTAGATTATCATAATTGACCACACATACACTCTTTCCTGCCATGTGCACTGAGTCAGTGGCCAGATACCCAGGTCTTAATTACGTCTGACTTCAGATGCACTAACTCATTTGATACAAATATATTGTCAATACATGTACCAGTACCTTTATAATGAAGCCTTGTTATTTCAGTGGTTGTAATATAAAGACCAAACAAATTTAATAAATTATTTGCATTTGAGTTACAGATAGTGGACAACTGAAAATTCAAATTGAAATCTCCACAGACTGTCAGTATTGCCTCACGTGTTCCAATATTTCTACGGAATCCAAACTGACATTCCCCAAGGTCGGCTTCAACTAGTTTTTCCATTTGTCTGTAAAGAATTCACATTAGTATTTTGCAGCAGTGACTTATTAAACTGATAGTTTGGTAATATTCTCATCTGTCAACGCTTGCTCTCTTTGGGATTGGAATTATTATACTCTTCTTGAGGTCTGAGGGTATTTCGCCTGTCTCATACATTTTGCTCACCAGATGGTAGAGTTTTGGCAGGACTGGCTCTCCCAAGGCCGTCAGTAGTTCTAATGGTATGTTGTCTACTCCTGGGGCCTTGGTTCGACTCAGGTCTTTCAGTGCTCTGTCAAACTCTTCACACAGTATCATATCTCCCATTTCATTTTCATCTACATTCTCTTCCATTTCCATAATATTGTTCTCAAGTACATCGGCCTTGTATAGACCCTCTATATACTCCTTCCACCTTTCTGCTTTCCCTTCTTTGCTTAGAACTGGGTTTCCATCTGAGCTCTTGATGTTCATACAAGTGGTTCTCTTTTCTTCAAAGGTCTCTCAAATTTTCCTGTAGGCAGTATCTATCTTACCCCTAGTGAGATCAGCCCTTACAGCCTTACATTTGTCCTCTAGCCATCTTGCATTTCCTGTCAATCACATTTTTGAGACGTTTATATTACTTTTTGCCTGCATTTTTATATTTTTTCCTTTCATCAATTAAATTCAGTATTTCTTCTGTTACCCAACAGTTTCTACTAGCCCTCTTCTTTTGACATATTTGATCTTCTGCTGCCTTTACTATTTCATCCCTCAATGCTACCCATTCTCCTTCTACTGTACTTCCTTCCGCCATTGGTGTCAATTGTTCCCTTATGCTCTCCCTGAAACTCTGTACAACCTCTGGTTCTTTCAGTTTATCCAGATCCCATCTCCTTAAATTCCCACCTTTTTGCAGTTATAATCTACAGGTCCTAACCAATAGATTGTGGACAGAGTCCACATCTGCCCCTGGAAATGTCTTACAATGTTTCCTTTCCTCCCTACCGAATTCCATTCACCCATGACTATTAAATTTTCGTCTCCCTTCACCACCTGAATAATTTCTTTTACCTCATCATACATTTTATCAATTTCTTCATGATGTGCAGAGCTAGTTGGCATATAAACTTGTACTACTGTAGTAGCGTTAACTATGCTGTTTGTAGTAGCTTACCCGCATCCCTATTTTCCTATTCATTATTAAACCTACTCCTGCATTACCCCTATTTGATTTTGTGTTGATAACCCTGTATTCAACTCACCAAAAGTCTTGTTCCTCTTGCCACCGAACTTTACTACTTCTCACTATATCTAACTTTAACCTATCCATTTCTCTTTTTAAATTTTCTTACATACCTGCCCGATTAAGGGATCCGACATTACACGCTGCGATCCATAGAATGCCAGTTTTCTTTCTCCTGATAACGACATCCTCGAGTAGGCCCCTCCTGGAGATTATAATGGGGGACTATTTTACCCAAGAAGACACCATCATTTAACCATACAGTAAAGCTGCATGCCCTCAGGAAAAATTATGGCTGTAGTTTCCCCTTGCTTTCAACCGTTCGCAGTACTAGCACAGCAGGGCCATTTTGATTAGTGTTTCAAGGCCAGATCAGTCAATCATCCAGACTGTTGCTCCTGCAACTACTGAAAAGGCTGCTGCCCCTCTTCAGGAACCACACGTTTGTCGGGCCTCTCAACAGATACCCCTCCGTTGTGGTTGCTCCTACAGTACGGCTATGTGTATCGCTGAGGCACGCAAGCCTCCCCACCAATGGCAAGGTCCATGTTTCTTGGGGTGGGGGGGTGTACTTTTCATTAATAATCCAAATTATTTGCATTGAGATTGTTGTGTCTTAACGTATTATTATAATACATTATTTTAGCATCATTATTAATGTTAGTGTTATTATTATTTAGTTTCTGTGTAATATTGTTCCTGGTCATATGTAAGTTAGCGCCTGAAGCATCTAATCTAGTCAGGGTAAATAAGCCATAAATAAATAAGTTTGGGAATTTTGTTGCAAAAACTACAACAGTTAACTGATAAAATTTGTCAAAGTGTCTTCACTCTGAATGCTGTCTGATTTTGTTATCTGTATGTCAACTGCTTTGTGTTCATCAGAGTATCTCAGACTACCATGTAGCCTAAAAACCACCATGTGCACCCCGCAAGTACTTACCTAACTGAGTAGCTGCTTCCTTTGTGTAGTGTACCCTGACCTGTCTAGGAGAGTCCTACAATTATCCACCCAATAATGGTGGTCCAGCCAAGACTGTCAGACTCAACAAAGCCTCTGGCCGAGATTGTCCACTCGGCTCCAGACCTTAGGACCCCAGTCAACTCTGGAAACTGTGCTGCAAATCGTGAGCTGTTCTTGCACTCCATATGAGAGGCCAGCAGCCTCCACCGGTAATCTGAATGAACTGAGGATGACTTCGGAACCCTCGCAAAAGGCACTGTCAGAACTGATGCCACTCCTCGGAGATGACTGCACCCTGCAAGCTCAATAGCCACAGGCAAAGATGCCCCATCTCGGATGAGGCTCCCTGACAGACCTACTGAGTGCATATTGGCTATCTTTCTTGCTGTGAACAATATTTCCCTAATGTGTCCAACACTTGTGAACCCCTCCTCCGGTGAGCTCGCTCAGATGCCGTCGGAGGAGTGACACACAGACGAGTGGGCGTGGCTGGACAGCCAGCCTCCACATGCCTAACCTAGCAGTGTAGTTAGTCGTTCAAGAGAAATGACGACTGACTGTGCTACACACTGCCTGAATTTCCACTTTAAAGTTACAAAAATGTGAGACTTCTTGTATTTAAGAGGTGTAAACTCATGGAATTTAAGCCACATCTGGAACCAGTGTGTAACTCAGCTTTATTTGTTTCTTGTGAAGACGAGATTTAAAAAAGATTGTGCTCTGGGTTGATTTATATTTATTTTTGTCGTTATGAAATTTTGAACTTTATTTACAAGCCAGTCAGTGCCCCATTGTGAATTTACGGAAAAGCTGAATAATACACTAATACTGAGCATTGGCTGAAGTTTAGATATATTAGGAACCTGTGCATACTGTCAGTCTTTTAGAGAGTCTTTGTACATATGATGGGCTACAAGCACACTTTTATAACAACAGCTTAATAATCATGTATTGTACTCTTCCATAAAAAAAAAAAATGTAAATAACAATCAGTACATTTCAGCCATGACTTGAACCTAAAAAAAAAAATCTATGCGAAGAGGCATCGGACGTCTCAACAGTGATGGTACTGACTGACAACTGTGTCATCCTCAGCTAACCAAATTCACTGGAGGGGAATGGGGTCACCACACCTCTGTCCCGGCCGTTGTCAGTTTTTGGCAATGGCAATGCTACTTCTCAGTTGAGTAGCTCCTCAGTTGGCCTTACAAGGGCTGCGTGCACCCTTATTGAACCTTGCCCACACAGCACAGTACAGAGAGCTTCACTCACAATGTTTCATCGAGATGTGCATCGGTTAAAATCACACGTGGTTTCTTACAGGGCTCAGAATTTTGCTGCCAAGCTGGATAACAGACATGTCTAATCCCACAACCATAGTTTTTTATTACAGTCCTAACGTATTTGACTAAATTGCTCGCTAACAAATGAATACTTCACTTACCAACATTTACAGGCTTTGTGAAAATTGGCTACATCTTTCAACAGAACTTTGCCCACTTCATCATAGCTTGATGTGAGGAGTAAGAATATCGTGGTCAAAATTTTGTGTTTGCTTCCAATAACAGTATGCTATTAATCACTTAACTTAAACCATTTGCTAGTACATTTGTATGTCATCCTGATACCAGGTTCCCACCATATATTTCATTCCCTTGAAAATCAGCTAGCAAATCTCCTTACACTCTATTCGTGCATGGTACGACGTGTGACCAGCTGTCTGCTATCCTGAATGGACTCTTCCAAACTGTGACCAACAACCACCTAAACTGACTCGTGTGATGGAATGGGGCATTTACACAGAATTTTTAAATATTTCACATTCCAAGCTAAAATGTCAATTGAAACAGGAACTTTCTTTCTGTGGCCATAAAATGATGTAGACCTAACTATGAAGCTATTATAATCGTTACAGGACAAGTTTTCAACACTGTCATACAACATACACAAGTTCTTGTGAGTTCATAGTAGAGGTCCACCTTGAGCCGTGCAATTAATTACGAATGAAGCACGGTATTGATATTAAATGTCTGAGTGATAGTCAGTTTAGAGAGTAATTTAAAACAGATTTGTACATTAGCTGGGAATAAGGGGATCTGGCTGAGCTCGTCTGGAAAGCGGCGGTGAGGGGAAACTTTCACTGTGGCAGCCTGGCCCAGTAAGTGTCTTTGTGATCCCTAATGGCACCACCGTGCGGATGGACAAGAGTCAAGACATACTGCATTGTTCACTCACACAAATATTTTACGTGTTGGAGTGAGGAGTAATGTTTGTGAAAGATGCAATTGACTGCCAAATGCAGAAAATCTGGCTTTGGGGTGTGTGCCAGAGATTGCTGTCTTACAGGTGAACTCCCAGCTAGGCCTTTTAAATGCCACCAAACACATAACTCTTACAAAAATTTTGTTTAGGGATTTAAGACCTTTGGACAGTGGTTCATCTTGATGTTTTTCAGAGTGACAGAGAGCTAAAAGGAAGCTGCCTCACTGACACGGGAGAGAGATACGAATAGTGAGGCATGACTTTTTCCAAGGGGTATAGCAGAAATGGAAGCAATGGTTGCCAGAGTAAAACATAGCCCAGGGAAGGGGAGTTGTGCTCTCTGAGGAGCATTTTTCCCAGTCAGAGCTTGGAAGATCCACAGCACAGCTAGTAAAATTAAGCACATATAGAAAAATTTGGCAATTTGAGGTTTCTCTCCTCACAGTTGCTACACTGATGTGTAAGGAGACTTGTCAAATATTTGGCCAACCAACACACAGCCACAGAAGAGGTCTGCTGCTACTGAATGGGATCGAGGGAACTTCAAGTCATCTTGTAAATACAATCTCAGAGATTCATTCGGAATATTTGTATTGCAAAGTCGTGAACACTCTGCTTCTAAAATCCACAAAAAGTGTGACAAATTACCTCCAATAACTTATTAGTTTCAGTAGTTCTATTCTGTGCTCACAAACCAACTAATCACAATACATGTTCCACAGTCGTAAAACACTCCTTCCCACCCAAACACACAACCTCTCAAAGCTTCCAGAATGAAATTTTCTCTCTGCAGCAAAGTGTACACAGATTTAAAACTGTGTGCTGTACTGAGACTCTATCTCAGTACCTTTGCCTTCTGTGGGAAAGTGCTCTACCAACTGAGCCACCTAAGCATGACTCATGACCCATCCTCACAGCTTTACTTCCTCCAGTACCTCATCTCCTACCATCCAAACTTCACAGAAGCTGTCCTGCAATGCTGCAGAACTAGCACTCCTGGAAGAAAGGATATAGCAAAGACATGGCTTGTCACAGCGTGGGGGATGTTTACAGAATGAAATTTTCACTCTGCAGTGGAGTGTGTGCTGATGTGAAACTTCCTGGCAGATTAAAACTGAGACTCAAACTCAGATCCTTTGCCTTTAGCAGGCAAGTGCTCTCAAAGCTTGTCACAATTTGGAGCTACCATGTACACAAAGCCATTGCTGCTAATTTTGGCTAACAATAAAAGACAAGCTGCTCCATTACACTCAGTCCAATACATTATTGATAGAGTAGTTTGTATTAGGAAACCTGCAATAAAGTTCTATGCATGCAGACGGATTAGCATTTTACTTAAGTGTCAGTGTGCACCATTTTCCCAAAACTGCAAAAAAGATAATAATGTATCATGTAATAAAATATACTGTAGCCTGTTTGATGCATCAGTCCATTTGTCACAAGCAACTGGAGTTGAGTAAAATAGTGTTAATAGCAGACTAAGTGTGAAATGGTATATTGAAACTTACTTAACATACTTGTAGACAGAGTATCAGGGACACAGATTATTAATAACAACTTTTTCATTTATGGTCTTGTGCTGGTATGAACTACCAATTTTCTTTTGGTTCCAGCTGTATGGAATTGAATTCTCACAAGCTTTTTGTTGAGTACTCGTAAACCGATGTCAGATGGTAGCTGACTCTCATACCAAACACGACCTCATCCACAGCCTTGTTGCCAGCACTATCATGAAGATGGCTGCAGTATAATTGGATAAATAAGATGATCTACTCACCACACTGGTGGCAGCAGAAACTATATGTAAAGGATATAGAAATGTGGAAGCTTTCAGAGCCAATGGCTCTTCCTTCTAGCAGAAGATTTGAAGGGAAAGAAAGAAGACTGGCAAGACTTAAGAAAGGGAGAGAGTTACGGAAAAGTTGCCCAAAACCATAGGTCAGAGGAGACTTACCAGACAGGATGAGAAGGAAAGACTGATCCTTGGTGCCTGCGCTGGATGAGATTTGAAAACCTGAGAGCTTAACAATGGAAGATGCGGTAATCAGCAAGACACAATTTACTGGAAAAAAAAGTCATTTGGAGTCAATATGAGCTGAAAGCTAACTGCATTGTACATGATAGGCATATATGGGGAGGGGGAAGATGGTGGAGATGTGTGTGTGTGTGGGGGGGACAGACGGGCTGCAAAGAGAAGGAATAGTTACTGAGAACACTATGATGCAATTTAACTTTTTTACATACAATACTTTATTTATTACTTTTGGACATATAAATACAGACTGATTATTGGCTCCAGTGTCCACGGTTGTTGAATAAGTCAGTTTGCAGTCTGCTTGTTTCTATTAAATCATTGTCCACCCACGTTAGCTGAGTGGTGAGTGTGACATACTGTCGATCTTAAGGGCCCGCATTTGATCCCCAGCTGGATAAGAGATTTTCTCCACTCAGGGACTGGGTGTTGTGTTGTCCAGATAATCACCTATTCATCCCCATCCAAGCACAATTTGCCAAAGTGATGTGAAATTAATTAGTTTGTTTATTTTCATTCATTTTAGCAAAACATCTGTCTGTCTCTAATTCGATTGTCTTGGCCATGGTTTCTAAATCTGCCTCTACTTGTGTGACACGCCTCGTGATGTCACTTTCCTACTTTTGTCATCATGTGCTACTTAAAGGTTTGACATTGATTTCATTATGTTTTGCTAAAACTGTTAGTTTTCAAAACTAGGTGGCCATTTGAGTGATCCTTTTGTTCAAGTCAGTTCCAATTTTGGTTAATTTAGCATCATTACTGTCAAGTTTTTTCTTTATTTCCTGAAATTTTTCCATAAACAGTTTCTCATTGTTCTGTAAACTTGTATTCATCTGCTGAAATTGTTGCATGACTGCACTGATAAATTGTGAGAAATTTACTGTTTGAACATTATCTGCCCCCGGTAAATCGTGAGAATTTACTGCTTGTGACTCACTTTCCATATCTTGCAACTCTATGTTACTGTCGGTTCCTACGGCTAGATTATTTAGGTTCTGTATTTCATTTACTGTTTCACTTGTTTGAGCAAGTGTAATTTAATTCTATGCTGCTTCATAGGATACGGAACTTGCAGTAGGCAAACTGTTTATGTTATCCATTCTATGAGACATGACCGTATCAATAGCAAAAAGTAATAAGATTTTTTTTTAAACTCGTCTCTACAATGTTTAGCTTGTATGTAATGTTATTCAAACAATGCATAGAGTTGATCTATTATTGACAATGTCTCTACACGCCATGTTGTCTCCACTGAGCTGTGTATCGGCCATTTTGCAGTAATTGTTGTCGTACTTTGAAAAAAACAAAAAATATACACTCAGCAGTAAAAATCACTTTTTAACTTTAGCAAAACTTCACTATATATCGTGAGTTCATGAAAGATTGTGCCAACAAACAGCCCAAGATGCTATGGGGCAATGTATCACAGGATGGCATTTGGCACCTTTATGTGTCAGAATATACACCTGCATTGCCATCAGAGAGTGGTATGCATTGTAGTGATGTGACAGGACACCCTTCACTGTGACACGTGTTTCATTTGACCTAAATTACAGCGATGTCACATCGTGTGACAAAAATGACCATTTCCTTGAGGGTGTTGCAGTTTCTTCTTTCAGCAGAGTAAATGGTATGCATTTCATTGTAACCTTTCTAGTTTAGTAAATAAATCACCTTCCTTGACAAGGATCTCAATATTTGCTTATTTTCTGTTTATTGTTGTTACTAAGTATATACTGCAGGTCAAAATTATTCGATCACCTATGAAAAAAGCTGTGCACTTTATTTTAATAGACAACTACACTCTTCAAACTAAATAGGCTAACAATACAAATATTTTCTCTCTCTCTGTCATTAAGTACCCTTCGTGCTAAGAACAGCTGCGCAGACTGTTGGCATTATGGAGATAATATTTTTGCAGAGATTACAGTCCCATGCATCTGTAATCCACAGATTTTCAACATTAGATGACCTCAGTTCTCTGATCGCCCTGCCGTGTTCATCCCAGTGGGTGAGGTGGAGCAGTGGTTAGCACACTGGACTCACATTCAGGAGGACAACGGTTCAAACCCATGTCCAGCCATCTTGATTTAGGTTTTCTGTTATATCACTAAATCGCTTCAGGCAAATGCCGTGATGGTTCTTGTGAAAGGGCAGAGTCGACTTCCCTAATCCAAGCTTGTGCTCCGTCTCTAATAACCTTGTTTTCAGTGGGACATTAGTGTTTAATCTCCCTCCCGTAAGTATTCGATGGGATTTAAGTGAGGTGGCTGACTTCACCAGACCATACTCTTCAGTTTCCCAAATTTCTTTCCTCTATTGACTTACTATTGGCACAATTTAGAAGTCTGTCTGAGATCATTGTCTTGCTGCAGATCAACCCACAACTAGTATGCCTCTTGGCAGATTGAACTGAATTGTTGATCAGTACTGACTTCATATGTTCTCCACAATGTCAATGAGTAAACATTCAGTGAAGGCTTACAAATTTAAAACTCGATTAATCCTTGGACCATTGCTGCGCTCTCCAGTTTTTACATTGCTGTGCCCATTGCAATCAGTTCAACTTCTCTCTATCCATCCATTTAAGTCATGGTCACACAAATGGCATTGCTCTGTTGAGACAAAGGTTGGAGCTTCTCACATATTGTTTACTTTATTATTAATTTTAGGTGCAGGAGGAGTCCTCACATTTACTCTGTACACATAGGAACTAATCTTTGCTTTACGGTGTTACTCAGGGTCTTCCAGATTGTCAAACACTTGAGCTGGCACCAGAGCAATGTATACACTACTGTAAGCTTGGTTAGGCCAAATTTTGTTCCTATAGCCTTTGTGATGCAGAGCTACAATTACAGCACTTTTTTCAATTCCGACCTCCTCCTTCCATCTTATTAGAATGCAATACAGCATGAACTTGAACAAGTATAGAAACTCACTTCTAGGTACACACAGTGTACAAAGGCAGCAAAAGAAATGAGACCTATTTAAATGGAACCCTCTTAGGTAAAGGCCACCAGTGTTGTGGAGACTCACCAGCACCTCTCTGGGTGAAGAATGAGCTTAGTTTTTGCATGTTTTACTATCAAAACAGGTTTATGGTGCAATACTCAAAGTTAAATCCCTGTTTTAACGCAAATCAATAGCTGCGACTGAAAACTTTTCTTCACTTTAGCATCTAAAATTCGCAGACAATGTGTGTGATCATCTGGACCACAGCCCTTGTACACCCAAAAAGATCAAAATGCATCTGACAGCAAGCCATCCGAGTCATTGGCACATCTCGAGGGCCAAAGTAGCATGTAAGTGGTTTTATAGTGATCCCAACATAAACTGCTTCTAAACCTCAGAAATTGAATTGTGTGATTGCAATTCAACCTTTGTAAGACATTAGAATGCATGCCACTTACTACTAGCACAGACATTCTGCTATTTTAAGTGTTCTCTCTGTCAAGGTAACTGTAACTGAATTGGCAGAGAAGTGACTAAACACAGGAATGATATTGAGTTGCTACAACAAAATCAGGGATCTTCTCTTTATAACAGTATCTAATTTTGTAATATGTTTCTGCTGTTGAATCGTGTTCCATCTGTGTATTACAGTGCCTATGTAGCACCAAAATGTTCCATCTTCAAAATTTGAATTCAGAATATTTTCATGTGCTTTTGGAAGGTGTGAAATGTCACAACTCGTATCCCTAGAAGTGTTGGTATTATAATTGCCAGCTCAGAGACATGGTTATTCATTACAAATGATGGGGGAAAAAGCCTCCAATTGAATAGAAAGCTGAAATATAAATGAGTAAGTGAACGTAGAATTGCTCATTGGATTACACTGTGTCTATTATTGTTATATTTCCAATTCTTAATTTTCTGCATTCAGTTACAGTTATCATTGTACAGCTTGCTACATTGAAGCATGGAAATCACCCCAAGACAGTTAAGATCACAGGGAACATGGGATTAGTGTCTTAACTGAAATGATTCCAAGCAAGCTACCCTGGGATTTGATTAATACTCAACAGTGTGTACTGCCGGGAGTATCTGACAAATTGTGCAGGGTCAGAAACACAAACATTTTACAGAAAAAGTACAAGATGTGGTGAACATTTTGTGTACAGTCTGGTATATTGAACTGCTATGGGTGAAACAGAGTACTGCACAAAGTAGAGGTGCTAGTTCTTGGAGTGCATTTACAGTAACCAGGATGAAATGTTTGTGGCTTTGCTTGCCTGTGTGAGAAGGACTGTTGCTAAAGAAAATATAATACATATATTGACTGAATTATAAAGGTAACTAATGATAATGGTGTTTCAGACATTCCAGACTACATCTTGGGTACAGTTACAAGAAATGTCAGGTGCTGTGAAAAATGGTATTGGCTGCTAAACATTTAAATGTAATGCTGTGGTAATTTAGGATCAAGAAAGTGCCTTGAAAAAAATGTTTGTCTCCTTTTTCGTATATTTTTTTAAGTTGAAGTGACTGTAAATCATGTGGCAATAGCTGAAACAAATCTAAATAATTTTTAAGGTTCATATAGAAGATAACATGTTTAATAAACAATGCTGTTTTTAACAATAGTATAGTGAATACTATGCCTTATCTTACGAGAACATTAGAATAATATTTAAATACCTAAATGTGGGAGTTGTTATAGCCAGTAGTGTCTGCAACACATCAAACAGAGCTTTTCGTTAGCTACCATTGTACATTTCAGCACCATGTTAACAAGCCTGCCACTCCTATCATACCTTTATATAGGGTGTACATAAAGTCCAGGAACACTTTCAAGTAATTATTGCACAGATATCATACATATTGCAATTTGAAGCAAACCTGTAAAAATCTTCCAAACAAACAGGGCACTGCTACATCATGTGGTAGAGGCAGTACACACACCAGATCTGTAATGTGTCCCCACAGAAAAAAAGTCACACGGAGTGAGATGTGGTGATTGGGGAACCATTTAGTGAAACACCTGTCCTCTTCTGTAGCAAGGCCGATCCATCGATGCAGCAGCTCTGTGTTCACACACCCACAAACTTCACGATGAAAATGGGTTGGAGCTCCATCCTGCTGAAAGATGAATGAAGGGTCCAGTTGCATTTGAGGTATCAGCCATTGCTGCAAGATATCAAAGTAGGAATATCCAGTAACAGTGCTCTCAGTGAAGAAGAATTGCCTGTGCTGTTTTTGGTATGACAAGGCACAAAAAAAAAACATTCACTTCTGGGGACTCATGCTCAAATTCAATGCATTCGTGTGGATGCTTTGTACCCCCAGATATGACAATTATGCCTGTTCACTTTCCCATTAGTGTGAAAAATGGCTTCCCTGGTAAATATTATGTAATCAAAGCCATTACCATCCTCATTCAGTTTTTGCAACTCTGAACAAAACTCAAAATGCTTGTCTTTGTCATCATCATTGAGTTCCTGCACTAGCTCCAGTTTGAATGATTTCATTGACACCTTCTGTAGCAGGACTTTCCACTATGTCATTGGAGCTATTTTGAGATCATGGGATGCATGACGCACAGATTTTCTCGGACTCCTTATAGATGTCTCTCGTATGCACTCCTCATTCACTTCACTCACACTTTGGTAGAAAATCCGAAGAAATTCTGGTCGTATGTAAAGTACACAAGCGGCAAGACGCAGTCATACCTTCGCTGCGCAGTGCCAATGGTACTGTTATCGACGACTGTGCCGCTAAAGCGGAGTTATTGAACGCAGTTTTCCGAAATTCCTTCGCCAGGGAAGACAAATGGAATATTCCAAATTTGAAACACGAACATCTGCTAGAATGAGTTTCTTAGAAGTAGATACCTTAGGGGTTGCGAAGCAACTCAAATCGCTTGATACGGGCAAGTCTTCAGGTCCAGATTGTATACTGATTAGGTTCCTTTCAGATTACACTGATACTATAGCTCCCTACTTAGCACTCATATAAAACCGCTCGCTCACCGATAGATCTGTACCTACAGATTGGAAAATTGCGCAGGTCGCACCAGTGTTCAAGAAGGGTAGTAGGAGTAATCCATTTAACTACAGACCTATATCATTGACGTCGGTTGCAGTAGGGTTTTGGAGCATATACTGTGTTCAAACATTATGAATCACCTCGAAGGGAACGATCTATTGACACGTAATCAGCATGGCTTCAGAAAACATTGCTCTTGTGCAACACAGCTAGCTCTGTATTCGCACGAAGTAATGGCCGCTACAGACAGGGGATCTCAAGTTGATTCCGGAAAGCTTTTGACACCGTTCCTCATAAGCGACTTCTAATCAAGCTGCGGAGCTATGGGGTGTCGTCTCAGTTGTGCGACTGGATTCGTGATTTCCTGTCAGGAAGGTCGCAGTTCATAGTAATAGACGGCAAATCATCGAGTAAAACTGAAGTGATATTAGGTGTTCCCCAGGGAAGCGTCCTGGGACCTCTGCTGTTCCTGATCTATATAAATGACCTGGGTGACAATCTGAGCAGTTCTCTTAGACTGTTCGCAGATGATGCTGTAATTTACCATCTAGTAAGGTCATCCGAAGACCAGTATCAGTTGCAAAGCGATTTAGAAAAGATTGCTGTATGGTGTGTCAGGTGGCAGTTGACGCTAAATAACGAAAAGTGTGAGACGATCCACATGAGTTCCAAAATAAATCCGTTGGAATTCGATTACTCGATAAATACTACAATTCAACTAAGTACCTGGGTGTTAAAATTACGAACAACTTCAGTTGGAAGGACCACATAGATAATATTGTCAGGAAGGCGAGCCAAAGGTTGCGTTTCATTGGCAGGACACTTAGAAGATGCAACAAGTCCACTAAAGAGGCAGCTTACACTACACTCGTTCGTCCTCTGTTAGAATATTGCTGCGCGGTGTGGGATCCTTGCCAGGTGGGATTGACGGAGGACATCGAGAGGGTGCAAAAAAGGGCAGCTCGTTTTGCATTATCGCGTTGTAGGGGAGAGAGTGTGGCAGATATGATACACGAGTTGGGATGGAAGTCATTACAGCATAGACGTTTTTCGGCGCGGCGAGACCTTTTTACCAAATTTCAGTCACCAACTTTCTGTTCCGAATGCGAAAATATTTTGTAGAGCCCAACCTACATAGGTAGGAATGATCATCAAAACAAAATAAGAGAAATCAGAGCTCGAACAGAAAGGTTTAGGTGTTCGTTTTTCCCGCTCGCTGTTCGGGAGTGGAATAGTAGAGAGATAGTATGATTGTGGTTCGATGAACCCTCTGCCAAGCACTTAAATGTGAATTGCAGAGTAGTCATGTAGATGTAGATGGGACGTCTGCTTCTCTTTCCCGGGCACAAGCAACCCATCGTAACAAATTTGTTGTGCCAGTGGTAAATGGCCTTCCTTGTTGGTGGCTCCTTACCACACTAGTTTTTTGTTGGACGCCAACACACAGAAAGCTCACTCCACACCTCAACACACCACGTTTGTGACTATCCGCAAGTTACGAAACTACACTGTGGTGGTATACATTAAAAAAAAAACTTTCAGTGTCTCTTTGAAATGACACATGTATGATAGCTGCACACTGTTTGATTCTTGTGCAATAAATAATTGAAAGTGTTCCTGGACTTTATGTACGCCTCATATTTTTTGATACATGGCAAAATCATGATATTCTCAACATTAGAAATGTTCATAATGTAACCATATGCATAAATTAATTTGCAAATGAATGTAAAATGACACATTCCTCATCATTATGATCCATAGAACATGTATCCTACTAACTAACTCGGATTAGATGACTGATGCATCACTATTAAATCATTTGCCTGTATTCTCTCCGTCGCCGAAAAGGGTATTATTAAGGGAGATAAGACTATTAGTTTGTTCTTTCAGTTGTCACTTGAAACTGAAAATAACATTGATATGAATGACCATCAAAACGAAAAGATACTTTATGGTTCCATGGACCTTTACAAGTCTCAACCAACTATGCAGTATACATGTAGACTGAAGAGATGAATGAAAATTTGAACCCAGATCCTCTGCTCACTGGGCAGATGCACGAACCACTACACCACCCTGGCACAGTGGCTCTGCACTGTTTGCCCCAGCATGCCTCCCTCCTCAGTCCACTTATTCCCCCAAAACACAAAGAGCACCACAGAGGTTGTCAAACTGTCATGGAATAGCACCTCAGTTTTGAATGAAATGGAACAATATAGTTTCATTTAATGAAAGCAGCTATACCTGGGTCTCAGGCAGGACCTCCTGTTTAGTTTGATTCTGAGGTACTATTCCAATACTGATGGACATGTTCCACACCCAGGAGGATACCCTCTTTTGTGGGTCTGTGGAATAAATAATTAATGTATCTAGTCTGAGAGCCCCTCCTCTTGTGGCAGTTTATTGTATGTCACTGGAGCAACAAGGCATTGTGACTAAAAAGGACACACCATTCCCATTTTCTGGAATGGTTGCAAGGCAAATGCACGCCTATATTATGGGTAACAATCTGTTGAAGCATTAAAGAACACAGTTAACATTTCTTAATTGTGACACTCTTTGTAGACCAGAATTGTCTTCTCTAGGTCTCAACATGAATTTGCTGAAGGGTAATTGTCTGCAACTTTATCAGTAAAGGCAAAATAGATCTCTTAATTCACCTCAAAAGCACGGAGCAATAAATGAAATATTCGAAACTGTCATTCATTGGTTCTCAATAAATGGTCTAACACCCCATTTACAAAGAAAAGGCATCTTGTACAAAACTGAATAAGGAAAGACAAATCATCACTAATAATGAAGCATTACAGAAAAGAAATATGTGAAGGCTGATTGTTAAAATTACTTGGGGGTACATAGTGATGAGAACAAGAATTATAAAACTGAGTGCAGCAACATTTGCTATAAATGTGATTGCCATAAGTGTCAATGACAGCACTAGAAAATTTGACTTCCTTCTTTCATTGATGTCATATTTAGAAAGGGGGCCTCTGCTCCCTCCCACTACACACACTCACAAATACACAGTGCCTATCCTCAAACTTCACATAGATAAAGAAATTAGGTAGCCTCGCAACACATACACTCTTACAAAGTTTGTTTTGAAGGATCAGCACAATTTGAAAATAATACTAGCATTCATAAATACAATACTAGGAGGAAAACAGTGGGACTTAATCTTGTTGTAGCACAGAAAGAAGCATATCATGCAGCCATAAAAATATTTGACCACCTCCCTTTAATTAACAAGGTGCTGGCTGATAATGAAAGTTGACAAGTGCTATTCCATAGATGAATTTCTGAGAAGGAAACAACAGGTTACCCACGAGCACTGATGTGCTGCTTCCTGGACTTGGGTAGGTGCGCCGGCCCCGGACTGAATCAGCCCAGCAGGTTAACAACGAGGGACGGCATGCCTGAATGTGGTTTTTAGGCAGTTTTCCATACCCCACATGGTAAATACGGGGCTGGTCCCCATGTACCACCTCAGTTACACAACTTACAGACATCTGAAAAACATTCGCACTATTTCATGGCTTACACTAGACGCAGAGAGCTAGGGTACATTACTTCTGTTCTGGGGGGTACATGATGGTGACACAAAGGGCATCTGGCAACAACTCTCTGTGACACTAACATTGCCAACTCTATAGTAACAGGGTCAACCCCGTGTTGAAGCGGGGCAAAGGCCCAAGCAAATGATGAGAAGGTGACATCCAAAAATGAACATATCTACTAAATGCAATTTATCACAGTCAACATGAAACTTATTTTGGGCATACATAAGAAGGAAAATAGCATACTGCAGTGTGAATGCCTTTTACTTTTAGGCCAAAAGGCAGTTCATATCTGTAAATCAAATCAAGAATGAAAATATTCATTACATGAACCATGAGCGATTTTCAAAACCAAAAATCTTCTTCTTTCTTTCAAAATAACTTACCTCTTACTGTATAATGCTTGTTATACCATATCATTTCACATATTTTTATAGTGTAGTATGTGATACCATAGAAAAAACTGTACTTCACAATGATTTGAAATGTTTCAGATCACCATGCCAGAATAAAATGACGTAACTGTGGCATTAACTACCTTTAGAAGTATTCTTTGACGTAAGTGTTACATGCAAACCAGAATAATTTTCTTAACAGTCACAGGCAACATGGAAATATCATCGGTGATGGTTGTGTTCCAACTTAGGTACTAGTGATTTCGGCAGGCTTCTTAAAAAATAGTTTACTGTAAACCATCAACATCTTTTTTTCCTATTATCTTAGACTGGATGGCTGAAAAGTACTTTTGCTTTTGTCCAAGGAAAGGGTTTTGTAGTGGTTCATCTGCTCTTTTACATCTAGTTGGGAATTTGTCTCAACATGAGTATGAGTGTTTCCCATAGCTTTGTACTTGTGTATGGAAGTGCATTTTATTTCACACATTTAATGTGAAATCCCTATCTAAGGACCTACAAGATGTACATTGGCGAGCAAGGTTTCTTAGCTGAGTCACTGATTGTAGATCTCATTGTATTCCTCTTTTGTTACAATTGTTGGCCTTTTTCTTAGAAGTTTTCCTATTCTATCAAAAGTGGAGTCAGTGCATAAGTAACTGTGTCCTTTTAATAATAGTAATTATTAGTGCTATGCAACATATTATGAGGGAACACAGAAGCACAAACAGTTGCTCTGCATTAGAGAAACAGTGTGACTGGATGTAATGGATTAGTTATCCTTCACACAAAATGTGTATGTGGACACACATGTATTTTCCTAGGCTTGTATCTCGGCAAATGTTTGATTTCACTTAAATTGTATGATTATCTAGGTTCTGCCTATCCTGTTTGTTTTGTTCCATTCTGTGTCTCATTTATTTTAAATTCCTGACATGCTTGCTTTTGCATGTAAGCTCCTCATATAAAATTTTGTTGAGGATTAAGACAGCAACAAAGTTCAGTACATAGTCAGCATGAACTAATGCTGTGCAATGGGAACCCCAGAAAAGCAGACGATAAAAGCTCTCAGGTTACAATTGCCTTCCTCAACTTCCAGAAAACACTTGGTGGGGGGGCAGGGTGCATGGTAAATGCTTGCTATGCCCTCATAATTCTTTATGCTACTTTTGATTTTTGGGTCATGACAAATGTTGACCATCTTGATGAGATCAGTCTCATTGACTGGGTGCACATTTGTCAAACATGGATTTCATGAGCTGGGGACTTGTTAACACGAACAGTCGATTACTACTCTAAGCTCTGGACATGCTTTTGCCTACCATCCAATGACACAGTAATGGAACACTGTACGTCATAGTGCATGGGATTTTGATCTTATTGGCTGAACTGTGAACATTGTAGGAGAAAAATAATTTTGAAAATGCACCGTTTGTCAATAAGGGTTGAGGGGAGTGAAACAATCATTACTGAGTAACTGCTATGGAATATGCTGTACTGGGGCAAGCAGGGTTCTGTTTGGGTGGGCCCCAAATAGGCTTGCGATTATCTCACTGTATAAATTTCCAGAGAGTTATTGGTTGACCCTACCACCCCATCAGCAAACAAACATTTAACAGTAAAAATGTGATAGTAACACAGTATCAGGAGAATTATTAAAGAATGTTGCACTAGTTACAGAACACAGATTTGAACCGTTGCCTCGTGACTCACATTCATGTGTGTATCTTCTTCTGCTTCTACACAATGAGCACTGATCCAAAGGAATTGCTGAAGAAATGGTCTTGGATGGTTATTGATTCATTCAAGAGACATGCTTGAGGTACAGGGACTTCTGAAATTAAGTTACACAACAGGCACGGCACCCTTTCAGAAGAGTGGGCATGTTACCGATTTCCTGAGAGACAATTCTGCTGCAGTACGGACAACAGGTTCATCACATTGTGGGAGTGAAATGGCACTCCAAAGTTGAGGTACAAGGAACAGTAAGTTTCTTGTTAGCCAAACATATAAATTGCACACAAATTCGCCATGAAATTCTTGCAGTGTATGGTGCAATGCAATGTAGCATCCAGTCGTAGTGAAACAGTGCCAACAATTTGATGAAGACCATTCAGTCTTTCCAGCAAGCTCGGTGGATATCTGACAGGAAAGAGATTTTCCATCAAAGAGGAAATTCACACAGCAGTCCTCAAATGGTTCCATGACTGAGGCGCACATTTATATTTTCAAGAAACTGAATAGTTTGTGCGATGTTACAATTGTTGTTTACAGGTTTTAGTGACTGTAGTATCTGCATCACTTTGAATTGTATTGCAGCATACAGTAAAAGTTACTCAGTCTGCCATAGTAACGGGTAACTTTCTTTCTGAAGTCTCATACTTTCCTGCTGCTTTCACACCTTTCTTTGACAATCATCAGATGTCAGGTTACTCCTGGATGCATCAGTGAATGGAATCCTACTCTGCTGACTGAGTATCCATTCTGTGTTTTCCCGTACCCAACTCCACAGACGAATGCTTTGGGGGAGGGATGCTAGTGCTATCTGAGGCCACATTGATAATGTGGAGACTTGGATTCTGTCTTGACCATAGTTGCCTGATATCCCAGATATCTGGTTGGAAACCCAACTCCCAACTGTACTTTGTTGGGATAGATAAAATTCCTGGTTACATAAAAATGGACAACATTATATAAAATGATGTGGTCTTCACTTCAAATTGCTCATTACCAATTTCTAATGAGGGGCAGTCTTGTATGAGTTACTGACTTAAACTCCTCCTTTTATTAACAGCGCTAAGTGGCCATACTTGACTCAATAGCCATTGTTTTCGAGTAGTGCATCAGCGGTCAATCGTGACAGTGCTTTTTAATTCTCTGCTGAAAAAATTGAATAGGGTTGGGCAGTTTCCTTCCCCTGTGGCAGCCTTAGTCGTCATGATGATCTTATCAAAACATTCGAAAGAGAAATTGTGACGAAGGAAGCTGGGATAATTTTTACTTCCCCCTTGTTTTGCCATATGCCTCCTTCAAATTTGTTTCTTCACTTTCAACTAATTACCATTAACATATGTGAATTGTAATCTGCATTTTCATAAAAGAGAAAGGCAGCCCCCTCAGGTTGAATTTTGTCTGTGTAATTGATTTTCTAATTTATATTGAGTATTCCTAGTTAGTATCTTTTATTATAGGGCAAAATCAGTCATTTTTATGTAACTTTAATTCTGATGTTGACTTATAAATGGGAAGTTGTGCACTGGCCATACATAACTGTGTATTATTGGGAGGATGTGAAAGTAGAAGACTGTGCATCTGTCGGCTACATCATTTACAGTAGACAGTACTGCACATCCAACCCCTATGTTTTCAGCCAGTATGTAGACACCGAGGACAACAAAGTAGGCAAACCACAACAAAATGGCAGTTTACTTGCAGCACAGTCTAAACTATGTTGAAAAATGATTTGACTTTGAAGAAAGTGTCTACAGGACTTTCAAACCATTTTCACTGACAGTGAAACAGACCTCATTTTCAGAATATCTAGAAGTTATTTCTTGTAGATGGGGATTTGATGTTTGAAGAATATGTGCAGTTAAAGAACTTTCTCAAGGATGAAGAGAAGAACTTTTCAAGCTGAAATCTGATTAGTGGAAGGAATTTTTTTTCATTGTTATGAAAACTATGACAACTTTTCCGTTTTGTTTCAGATGATGGTGAACACTTGGTGAGCTGAGAGGAACCTTTTCCCAGCAGCAACATTAGAAGCTGAAATAATAATAATAATGAAGATGGTTTAGTGATTTAGATGTCTCCAGTTTTATTGAGGAAGAAGAGAAGATTCTATGAAGGAGATTGAAAAGTGAGCAAAAATCTCAATAAGGTAAAAAAAAAAAACATTGAATTGTTGCCTGTGTGTGTTTAGTCTTGGTTTTTAAAAAATATCCCGATTTAGTTCAGAAAAAACTTGGTGACTGGGCTGTACTAATACAGCTGCCTTCTAAATGGGCAGTGCACAGCTCTTTTGCATTTTCTTGTGGGTGCCTATGAGCCACAACTCTTATGCTCTAAACAGGTTGACGACTCCAGGCTACCTCTGGAAGATGGTTTGTCTCACAGTAGCGGTTCTTTGTTTGAATGATGTCACTGTGGTGTATGACAAATTGACAGGCAACTTACCATGCTGCTATACACTCACAATGCAGATAAGCCTGAAATGATCCTTCAGAGCATGTTTACAGACAACACAGTTGAAGATTTTAATGAATCTGTCTCACAGAGATTTCTGTTCAATAGTAGATTATGATAAATATTCTGGCCAACAAAGTATCTGATTCCATTAAATTTTCAGCTATGTTTTTTCAATAATTGCAAATCTGCTGTTCAAAAATTGAAGCCTTTTGGATTGATATTTTGTTTGAAATTTCATTCTGTTTCTTTGATGTTTGAGATTATAAATATCATGTGTTTCACATTTTCAAATTATTTGGTTATGAAAATGCCTCATAGCACTTCTGTATCAAATTGAAACTGTTATAATTTTTCATAACCACTAGAACAGTTCCTGAAGTTAATATTGTAAAAATGTACCTTTGATGCTTTGCACCCGTGAGTTGAGTTGTGCTATCGTTGTTAACTTTCTCAATAGTTTTAGTGAGGTTACTGAATGAGAGTAGTTGTGTTGGGCCAGCCTTGGACTTGATGTCACATGGAACCAAGTGCAGTTTTATCTGTTGGACTGAGTAATGTGAACCCAGTGTATTTCATGAACTGTAATTTGCTTTTATACTTCTGCAACTTTGAAATAAGTGACTCTTTTTAGCCAGTTGCCAAAGCTTTAGAAATGTGGTGTTAGTTGTTGATTACATTTGGAGAATTGGGCTTAGCAAAAGCTACAATGTTGTTTCATCAGCAAGTCAAGATATTAACTGAAACTATATGACCTAGAGCCCACATGAATTGTACTTCTAAATATATTTGGATGGTGAGCTGAGCACAAAATACTTCAAATCTTGTCGATGATTGTTGATACTGTTTTCTAGGTTATGCAACAAATGTCATTGGAACTCTATCCTACAGTGTCATATCCCAACATTACACTTCAGACAGTTCTGACAAACAAATGTTACATCGTTTCAATATTTTCTTGTTGTTTGGAGTGAGTAACGGGACTCTTATAAGACACAGGAAGAGAGAAGAAATAAAGCTCTTGATATCAGAGGCAGGAAGGGTCTTGGAAGATAAGTTGAATGGAATGGAAGGAATAAAAATCAGAAATTTTTGACATTCCTACCTGGAATTCCCGTTGGTTGTTTTAAAAATGCTAAAATTCCACCAACCGACATATTGCCCCCTGCCAGTGGTGTGGTGTGATCTGATGTGATGCAACATGGAGGGGCAGCTGGTCAGCACACCTCTCTCCTGGGTATTTTTTTACTGTGGAACCACAACTACTTGGTCAAGCAGCTCCTCACAAGACTGACTGCATTTTGTACCAGTCACCCCCCACCCCCCCCTCCCTCCCACCCAAGGAAAAATAGCTGGCAGTTAGTCGAATGGCACAGCTAAGGAGGCAGACAGTGGAATGGATAGTGTGTTAAAGAGCAGGTCTAAGATGAACGTAAGACAAGAATAATGGAATGTAGTCAAGTTCAATCAGGAGATGCGGAATGAATAACGAGGGATGATCAGCGAGTTTGCATTTGAAAGCTGTACGAGGAGGGGTCAAAAAGCTTCTACCCTAACAAATAAAGAGTGAAAGAAATTTCATAGTATCAATTTATTTGTATATATAATACCTGTGTACACTAATACACTTGGAGGCTGCTCAGATAACTTCTGCAAACCATTCAAATAAAAGATCTTTGATTTCAATTGCAACAAAGCATCAGTCACTGCATCATCATCATCATCCTTTGAGGTATTTTTTTTCGGTTTGGGAAAAGGAAAAAGTCTGACACAGTCAGATCTGGAGAATATGGCAGGTGACACTTTGACACGTTCCACATCATTACAAAAGAATCGTGTTCATGATCCATGGAACAACTAATATAACTAACTAACTAGAATGGGAAGTTTTTCATTGTCCATTATACGAGGTTTGTCCGGAAAATACGTATAAAGGTTGAATAATGTCTTTATGTTACAGGTTGCAGTCACCATCAGGTGAGACTACTGCTGTAATCAATCAAATCAATGCTCAGTTCGAGTCAGAGCACTCTGCGTGAAGGTGGGAGTGTGCAGCAGCAGCTTGTGTTCTTAAAGACCGTGGATTGACAGAATGATTGCTGACGAGCTGTCAACCCTCAAAACAATTGTTCACAAAAACTTGAAATGGAGAAATTGTACCGAAGCTCTTGACACCAGAACAGAAAGCAAAGAGGGTTGAGTGCTGTAAGGATTGGTTGGAAGCAGAGGAACGAGGGTACTTTCTCAACCGAGTCATCACTGGAGACGTGTCCTGGTTTTAGAAATTCGATGTGGAGCTCGAAGCAAGGTATGGAAACCAGCAGGAGAACCGAGAACAAAAGAGTCGCGAAAATCAAGGTCCAATGTGATGACAGTGTTGATTCTTGTAGCATTGTTCACAAGGAATTTGTCCCTCCCAGCCAGAGATAGAACGGAAATTTTTACGTTGAAGTTCTGACACATCTCGGAGCTCTTGTGGCAAGAGTTCGACCAGAGTTGGATCCTTCATCACAAGAATGCGCCCGCACACATGTCGCTCGTTGTGTTTTTGGCCCGAAGCTCAATCACCACCGGATTTAGTCCCGTGTCAGTTCTTCATGTTCCCAAAAATGCGTAATGGTGTGGCATTGGGAGATGTGGAAACGACATGGCAACTAAACAACATCACAACTGAAGACTTTCAGCAATGTTATCAACAGTGGAAATGGCGTTGGCAGAAGTGTATCACGTCTCAGGGTGAGCACTTTGAAGGAGACCATATTGTAATACCTGAATAATTGTGAAATAAAGTTATTATGCAACTTTTATATGTATTTTTCGGACAAACCTCGCAGATTAGGAAATGAGACACTGAAGATAATAGAAGTGTTTTGTTATTTGGGTAACAAAATAATTGATTTTGGCTGACACAGAGAGGATATAAAATGCAGGCTGGACTGTATATCTGAGAAAGAGGAATATGTTAGGAGTGGATGTAAATGTTACGGAGTCTTTTCTGGAGGTATCTGTGTGAAGTGTAGCCTTGCTCCGAAACGAGATGTGAACAACAAGCAGTTGAAGCTAGAAAAGGATGGTATCTTTTGAAATGTGTTTCTAGGAAGAAATTTTGATGATTACGTGGATAAAACATAAGGTAAACTCTGTCCATCGGTACTGGCCGACCACCGTGTCATCGTTTACCAATGACGTCCAGCACACCACTGTCCTGCCTGTGTCAGTTTTCTTGTCCTCGAGTTCCTCAGTTGGCATCACAAGGGTGAATGTACACTTTCCCAATCCTCTCACCCAGAAAAATCCCTGGCAGTACAGGGAATCTAAACCTGCGTCCTCGCCATGATAGGCAGCAGCAGTGAATACTAAGTTACAGAGGTAGTCAATAAGTGGATAGATGACTACTACTGGCACTCGACACCCTCTGCACTGCACCTAGAGGTGGCTAATGGAATAATTATGCAGTTGCAAATCAAATTACCAGGGACATAGTATTGAAAGAAATTTTCAGCACAACATGAGTAAAAGAAGGAACAGGTTGATAAGACATACCCTGATGCATCGAGGAATCATCAATTTGGTATTGGTGGGATTTGAGTGAGAGGAGGAAAAGCTGTTGAAGGGGAAATACAGTAAGCAGGTTCAAATAGATGTAGGCTTGCATAGAGAGCTGCATCAAACCAGTCTTTGGACTGAAGACCACAACAACAAAAACAGTTGGCTGTGTGTAGGAATTTTCTGTGGTCAGGAAAGCAATGAGAAATGATTTTCTGATTAAGAAAAGTGCAAACACTATACATCAATGTGGTGTAAAATGTTTCTTGAGCTGTTTATGAAGCCAGAGAAATCTTATATTAGTTCTTTTGGCATGAAAAACCTGTACACGATGATTAAACTACACCTACCCATGGGTTTTATGCAACTTGCAATGCCTACAAATGTCATGGGCAAGATTTTCATTTCTCTCACCCACTACATGCAAATTACTAGTCCTACATAAAAAAATGAACAGGATCTTTTTGTGGGAAATTTAATGTAGTCATTTCTTTTTGGGAGGGGAGGGGATACATTTTTGCTAGAAGCCATAGTTTTTGTTAAATAATTCAAAAAGTACAAGACAGGCATTCAAATGCCTTTTTTCTTGAATGTCACAGAAAGTGTGGTGTCCAACAAAGTACAAAATGTAATGTAGTTAATTTTGATACAAAAAGGTTCTCTTCATTGTTTTTGCAGGACTAACAGTGTGCATGTAGGGAGGAGAGGAGAGAAGATTAAAATCATGGGTGTGGTTCTTGAAGATGTTGCAGGTTCCATAAAACTTTATGGCAGGGGCAGCTGAATAACCCTGTGTATGATCCAGAAGATTCCACCACATGGCTGCTGACAGAAAATAGGTGGTTCATATTGGCTTTGCGTATCCCCATTACGTGACTGCTGTAAAGAAGAGGATGTGGGGTGTTCTCTGTCAACTTTTACACCCACATTGGTATGCCAAGAATGTAAGTACCATTGTGGGAAAGGACTCATGAAAACATTTCTTCAGACCGTAACAGCCACCACTGTTCAGACATTTGTCATAGCAGTAATCCAACTTTTCTATGCCCTTTTCATAGAAAGATAATACCAGTTAAGACCTCCAATACTGATCACACTTGCTTACATCATCATAGGTGTTCAAGCACCTTCATCCTGACTGATGATGAAGTAAAAGTGGTTGTCCGGAGATGTGAGATCAGCACTGATTGGCAGGTGGTCTCACTGTTCCCAACTGAATTGTTTAGTAAGGTTTTCAGTGCCACCAGCAGAAATGAAGCATCATAATGATTCGATTGAGAGTTTTGCATCTTTTGTTTTGAATAGTGTGATGGAGTTCTCTCGGTGTTTTCCAGTATCATACCGCTTTCATGGTTTCAGCTCTCAGAAGGAACTCAACAAGCAGAATGCCTTGTTGGTCGTAGAATCCATTTGACCTGACTTTTTGCACTTGCAACTTCATTATGATTTCTTTTTTGGGGGTGGTGGAGGATTGTCGGACTGTCAGTTCCTTCACTCCATAGATTGTTGATTTTATTTTGGAGTGTCATGAAGACCCCAAGTTTCATCACCAGTCACGATTCTATTTAAGAACTCATCTTCCTTATCACTGTATTCAGTGCTGAAATGTCAAAACTCTGCCAAGGTACATAATTTTGTAAGCATTTTTCAAACGAAATTCACAAAAATTTAAGCAATTTATGACTGAGTCATGCAAAACAGTTTTTGAAATACATTCTTATTGTGAACCATGTGTTTTCTCACCCATATCATCAGTGACAACAGAAGGCTGTCCAACACATGCTTCGTCATGAGTGTTTCTTCAACTGTCTCATCCACTTTCTCACCGTAAATGTCTACAAGTTGATGAATTTCAGCTGGCTTAATGTTCTGTGTGTTGGAACTAAACATAACAGAGCACACGTCACAGTCACTGGGCTCAGGGGTTGTCCTAAAGATTTTGACTGATCACTAACAAATATAAATACCACAAAATTGAGCTGCAGTGACAAGACAATGAACCAGAGAAATGTGTGAACCTACAACACAAGTGCTGCAGTGGCAGTAGAATGATTTGGCAATTACTTTCAGGATGCACCTCATACTTAGGACTTCAATGGAAGTGCCTGTCACCTTTTAATGTAAATTTTTGCTTATGATGGAAACTATGTTTAAGCAGTGTGTGTGTGTGTGTGTGTGTGTGTGGCAAGGGGGGTAATTAACAGTTGAACTATCTTTGTTTTGTTTATCTCTCTCTAGTCATGACAGGTAATGTGAATCAAGGACAAAGGTACTTTCTGAGTTACCTTAGTCAAGCTCCAACCCTTCTGTCCTGTACAGCTACTTGCTTTTATCCTGAGGTTGTTACTCTCTGGTCAGCAGGTGCTCCTAAAAAAATTGCATACATTGTGTACAAAAATCTACATTCACAAAGAATTTGTGGGGTCAGATATGTCAGTAATGCTCAAGATATGGTGTGACTATTGGTATAGGGGCAATTCAGAAAATATCGCCTGTCTACATTATGGCACAACTGGAATATGCTTGCTCAAATAGTGACAATGCATTCAGCTGAACTGGTAACCAGTGCTTCATATACCAACTTCGTCTCCCCCTATAAAAAAAGAAATTTAGAGGCAGTCACATAAAAAAAAGCTTCTTTTCCTCTCCTAAACACTCGAAAATTGTGTGTATGTAGTTTGTTTTCATATACAGGGTGTATTAAAAGAGCTGTCACCATTACCTACACTGCTTGCATGGTGTTAATTTGCACACAGATTTCTGGTTGTTCCACTGGAAAGCTTACCAAGACATTTACAGCATAAAACCGATACCTGCTTGTATTTTAAAAAATGTACACAGCTCTGTAGAATTACCATGACTTTCATGCAGTACAACATTTTTAACCTCTGGGATTTGCTACGAAGTAATTACTCGATGCCATACGAAAAAACGAAACAGCCTCACTGCTAATATTTCTCACATACGTAATAGGTGATGGGAACAATGGAACCAACAAAATTAAGAAGACCATTAGCATTTTTTTTTTAAATTCATCTATCTTTTACAGTAAATTTCAGCCATAAATGTTTCGTAGGCACATTACAACATTAACAAACACTGCATTATAAATATAATTTGGGACTTCAGTGTGCAACTATATACATGACCATTTTTATTACTTAAGGGTTAATTTTATCAACTTACAGAAACAGTTAGGTTAAGAAACATTTAATCATGCCGATGGTCACCTGTTATCTCCCTGCAGTCTGTCACTGCTACATAGTGTTGAACCATAAGCTAGGTGGAAGACTCACTGGACGAAAAATTGTTATAACTACCCACATACATTGGTGAAAAGCAGTTCTGCTGGTCTCAAAATACTTTATTGTGCGCTTCTGTTCCAAATGACAACTTCACAGCTACAGTAATTTCACCAATAAGGTGGGCTACAAATAGGTTGTAATATTCTGACCTGAGTAGCTCTTCAGCAAATAGAGCTACATAATATGTGCTACTGTTTTTACATGACCACTAATGATAGTCATGTTTACAATAGAAACAATAATTAGGCCCAATACATTTAAAATTGTATGCCTACAGCCAGAATTTACTACTTGTTGAAAATGAAAATTCACCAAAATACTTCTAGTACACACTGAAATACCTTGCATCCATTCTCTCTTGCTGCAATAAAGATAAATCTCATAGCCAAAGGCAGTTGTACATTGTTGTGGGGAACTAGAATAGCTAGTAAATGTAACTAAATAATATCTGTATTCATTTGAGTTTGTTTCACCAAGATCCAGATTATGTTGTCACTTATGTCCCCTTGTTCTCACACTAACCAATTAGTTTTCAATTTTGGCCAATTGATACAAGACAGACTTATAACTCCTTCATGTTCACTGTTATTGGCAATAACTTTATTAGCTCTGATGACAATACAAAACTCGATAAACAAGTCAATGCAATCTGTGCCAGCACTTACCTCTTTCAAATTTTGTTTACATTCAGTGCTATTCATTTTGTTCTAAGGCTTGTGTTTAGTATAAATAACCAATGGTGCATCTGTAAGCCATACCAGTTCCAATATTAAAACTGCCTCAATTTGATCCCATAGATTGCCACTTTACTGATGTGGCATTTAATAAATTAAGAAGAGCATCTCTCTTGAAATATTTACAAACTGAATACTGCTGAACAAGACGTACGTACATTTTCACACAGGTATACAATTGAAAACGTTGACAGATGCTCCAAAAATTTCTTTTGCAACCTGAATACTGAAACATATTCTAGGAACTACTTTAAAATGTTAAAATTCTACACTGGAAGACACTCTGTTTCATTTTTATATTACTGCAGAAGGGCAGGAGCAAGGTAAGGTACTTTCAGGTTCCAGTACTGACCATGGTCTTACTGTCATCCAGTTAGAAACATTCACACAATGTTAGTCACAGCAGAAGCACTTCCACTACAATGGTTGTGACAAGTATGCTCCTAAACCCTATTGTTCTCATTTACTTTTTTGTGGTTTACATTGTTCACTGATAAACAATGGCATCCTAGCAGACACTGTAGAAATAAACTTCTTTGGACCAAATACATGTTAAATGTTTATTAGTATTTCTGTCACAACAATAGAAGGTAAGTAAGGTTGCTCCACACCGAAATTATAAAATTTTTTACTGCCAACAACAGTTGTTCTGCTCCAAAATCAAACTAAATTTTCAGGTCTTCTGTGTGGTCTGCAAGTTCCTTTATGTTGGGAGCATACGTTTTACTTAATAGACAAGTTTTATAAGAAAAAACTAAAAGGAAATGGAATGAGAAATTAGAATGTGTGAGAATCACTCTAATTAGGCCAGTGGCTATATAATCTTGGTGGTGCACGGAACTGGGTTCTCAAGGCTGAGAAGAGACAGAGAAACGAAGTGAGCTGTTTATGTTCCTTTGAAAGATCTACTGACACTAGGAAGGATTATGTATGCCAATCAAGGACTATTTAAGACCATGACAGTTGGTCCTCTTCACTAGGGGTGCGAGAGAACAAACCACCTCTTCACCACAGAAGAAAGGGAAAAATATTGTGAACTGCTATGCCAGATAGACAAATGTGTAAATTCATCAACTGAACACATAACAGGTATTGACTAGTAATAAGTTTTGCCAAAGCCAGTTGTCATTGGTTAGGTCAATACATGCCTAAGATGTCATTTTTCATGAGTAACACTGTGTGAACAAAGAACAGCTCTCAAGCATACTAAACATCAATGACCCACTGCCAGCTGGAATAACAAAGTTTCTTTATGGACCACATTTTGATCACTTGGCAGAAGCAATCTCTAGTTTATAGTGGGCTGTAATGATATCAAGCATAATATCTCACATCACCTCATAACTTTGGCATTCTGCTGTTTTTAGGGCAGTGCTTAACATATCAAAGAAGTTCGCCAAGATATGGCACCGTTTTTTTATAATACCTGCCACTCTGCTTGTGTCATGTTAATGGAAACTGACAATCATAGCACCCACAATGGTTCAATTTTCACTTTCACAAAAAGAAAACCAGACTGTCTGTGGGTTTGGTGTTCAGCAGGGGGCAAAACCTTGTTTGTGGTCTGGCTGCAAGACTCAAAAGCATTCTAATGCCCGTGCTTACATCACTGGGTTTTGAGGTCCTGAAAAAAACACACACACACACACACACACTTAAATCACTAGAAACTGCTGTCAGGTAGAACCACTGTACTCAATAACAACCAGAATCATTTCTATAAGTATCGCATATGAGTGCAGCTTATGGAAACTATATGGACATGAGTTCAAAATCCCTTTCTTATCTGCAGGAATTTACACTAGATTATCACACAACAGCTGTAGGGACCTAGAATAAGTTAATTCATTGAGAATACGAGAAATTGCGACACTCTCATTTCATTATTTTCAACAGAACAACCAAAGGAAATAGAAAATCTAGCTGAAGAAATTAATAAATTACACCACAAAATTCAATTCACTTCATGTCACTGTAGGAATGAAACATTAACAAAGCTTTTTATATAAAATTCTGAAATTTCCAGGAAGCCAACAATTACCAGGGTTACCATCCATATCAATATAAAAATGTGTTCTTCAGAAGAATGTTTAATCACATGCGTAAAGGTCCAATGGATACAAGTTAAAGATAAAAAGAAACACAAATTGTAAAATCAGCTGCCTCCAGTTATGAATACATTCCTGCTGTAATACATAAATTAAACCAACCAGTTTCTGGACAACCACCCACAAACAGGAAGACCATCTTTGTAATAATCTGACCTTCCTCAAGGAAGATTTCATGCCAACCTCTTCAAGTTGTATGACATGAAAATAAGCTTCTTCACAAGCAACACAATACTGAAAGCACTAAGCAAGAATATCACAAGTCAGGTATGTCCAAACTTTGGCAATAAACAAACTGGTAGAAGCACAGGGATGCACTCCGTCTTAACATCCAGAACAAATCCAACTTTGCAGAATGAGTTACTGGGCAAGAATTGTGGCAAACAGTGTAGAAAAGAACCAGGCAAGAAATCTGACTTTCTTGAAGGAACTGAAATATCTTTCAACACAGATACAGCACCAGTCTACTTGCTCAATGACAAATCTTGCCTTCACAACTATGAAGACTTTCTATTTCAAAAATAATTAAATAAAAAAAAGACCTGCCCCCTATCTCTCTTTACATCTTACCTACATTGATATCACTATAAATAATCTTGCATGATATATCTAAGCCTTCTACTCTTGTTTTTAAAAGTAAACTTCATCTACATAGCAAGAGCTGCAAATATTGGAACTTAACTCTATTATTGGGCATTCATGTTCAGTTTTGATTAAAGTATTTACCCACACACTTTTATTGTCTCTGAGCAAAGTATGTTATGAAGATATAACACGCATCAGTTGTACAGTGCTGGCTAAGTTTAGTAATCGATTGTGCCTCATGGGCATGACTATTGTCTGAAGTAGTGATGGAAGGAATTGACACTGTGAATGCTGCATAGAGGGCTATGTGAGTATCTTTTCTGAGCAGCACATTGCAAATCATACCAGATAAGCTCAATGTTCAAATCTGGGGAGTTTAGTGGCCAGTGGAAGTGTTTAAATTTAGAAGAGTGTTCCAGGAGCCACTTTGTAGCAATTCTGGACCTGCCAACTGTATCATTGTCCTGCTGGAATTGACCGAGTCCATCGGAATTCCCAATGGACAGGATGCTTATGTATGTGTCACCTTTCAGGGTCATACCTACCCATATACTCCAACTGCATGCCTCCTACATCATTACAGAGCCTCCACCAGCTACAACTGTCCCCTACTGACATGCAGTGTCCATAGATTCAGGAGGTTGTCTCCATGCCTGTACGTGTCCAACTGCACGACACAGTTTGAAATGAGACTTGTCCAACAAGGCAATACATTTCCACTCATCAACAGTCAAATATTGGTGTTGATGGACCCAGGTGAGGCATAAAAATTGGTGTCGTTCAGTCATCAAGGGTACACAAGTGGACCTTCAGCTATGAAAGTTCATATCGTTGATGGTTCACACTCTGACACTTGTCCATGGCCCAACATTGAAATATGCAGCAATTTGCAGAAGGGTTGCACTTCTTCACTTTGAATGATTCTCTTCAGTTGTTGGTCCTGTTTTTGCAGGATCTTTCTTCGGCTGCAACGATGTCGGAGATCTTATGTTTTACTAGATTCCGGATATTCACTGAATGCTCATGAAAATAACCACTTCATTCTTACGTTGGAGACGCTTTGTCCCATTGCTCATATGCCAACTATAACACCACATTCAAATTCACGTAAATCTTGATAAGCTGCCATTGTAGCAGCACTAAGCAATCTAGCATCTGTGCCAGAAAAATGTTATCTTATATAGGCATTGCCGACTGCAGTGCCATAATCTGTATGTTTACAAATCCCTGTATTTGAATACGTATGCCAAAGCCAGTTTTGTTGGCAATTCAGAGTATATACATATCCTGTGAGAAGATAATGATATGTTAAAAAATCCACATACTGTGATGGAAGAGGTCCATGGTATTCTGGGACCATTTTATCCTCAGAAAAAAAAATACCTCTTACCTTGATATGCTCAGGCTGTTACTATGACTGGCTGACTCCCGAGACACAGTCTTTTTCCAGCAATATGGTGCACTGTGGCAGATGTTGCGGAACAGGTGTTACGAGGTATGCTGAAATGGCAGGGGTGGTCCTATTCCCTGGTGTTCTAGGCCAACAGGCATTGGAAACTTGGGCTTGTTTCTATGAGCATATACCAAGGACAGAGTCTAACAAGCAGCTGTCAACCACATCAAAAATTAAATGAACAAAATCATTACTGTCCTTGCCACAGGTGATGCAGATATAATGTGCTGAATGTGGATCGATCCTGATAACAGACTGGAAATTGTGCCCACTACCACTGGTGCACACATGTTGAAATTGATTAAACTGCATAAAACTTTGTGACAATACCTTAGGTCTAATTTGTTTGCATGCTGTTACACAACATAAGTGTTCTGTAACTTTTGAGACACTCTGTTTATCCTCTGCCCATTGCAGGTTAAAAACCTTATTGTGCTGTCAGAGCCCTTGATATGTTCTCAGAAAGAGGCTAAACCACCACACATTTCAAGTCACCTGCTGTCCAGATTATGTGGTGTTTGCTCCACTGACAACATATACATTTTTATGCCTCAATAGTCTTCTGCAAGGGTCCCACTGCATGCAACTTGCCATCACAATATTTGGTTGAAAACTAGTAGACATGGGTCTGCAGTGATTCCTGTTGTGTTTGAGACTGACTGTCAATGGCAACTTACAATGTTCATCTCGATGACTAACTACGAGTTAGGATCTTAATGTGGCCACATTGTGTGGTACAACATTCCTTGTAGACAAGCATTTGGGAGAGAATAATCCCATATGAGGAGGATTGAGGAAAGAGCATGTAAAAGGCACATTATAAAATATGTGATGAGGGGAGGCAAATAACGTGGAGTAGCATCTATCGACCCACTTCACTGAGTGGTCAGCATATCTGACTGCCATGCAGTTCATTTCCAGTCATGTCGCACCTTCTCTCTGCTCAGGGAGTGGGTGATATGTTGTCCTTATTATTGATTCATCATCGCCAGCATGAAAGTCACCCACCGTGGTGTCAACAGAAAAGACCTGCAACTTGTCAGCCAAATTTACCCAGCAAGTGACTCCCAGGTATCAATGTCCATATGACCACTTCATTCCACCTAGAGCATTAGAAAGGGAAACGTACTAAAGAGGAACAGTGACCAAATATGCTAAATGTGTTGGGCTATAAACAAACAAGGATACTATTTCAAAATTTAAAAGCTTTTGTCTACCTTGGTCACCAAAGTCTGAACATTATGGCTTTTCCTTAGAAACATACAGTGATCAGAAGTGCAAAGTAGCAACCGAAAAGATATCTTATCAGTGTACTATCAGATATGAGGCTCCTCTGAAATTGTCTATGGAGGATTTTTACTTTCTCCTACATAAAGGGTGAGATGAACTCCACTGATAAAATTCAGGTGGTGGTTCAAAGGTGTTTTATGAGTATTTTGGTACAATGGACCTTGGTCTCCTGTGGCTCACTGCAAAGTAATAATGTAATTATGATTTATTTAGTTTGTTACCTTCATTTCTTCTGAAAATACACGTTAATGTGACTACCCGTCAAGACCTCGAATAACCTCTTTTTGCAGTGCACACCGTTGCGAGACATGCAGGAAGAGATTCATGGAAATGATCATATGGCATTAATGACTGGCAGACCCCATCCAGGCTCGATCAGTTGCCTACTGCAATTCTTTTCATTTTATGCTGCTTTTGAGACATGCTTGTTCATGACAAGAACAACACAATGCCCACTTTCCAAGGACACAAAAATCCCTTATCAAACTGGGCTCCCCCACGTGGCTGTGAGGTTCTGTATTAACAGGGGTGTGGAGCCATTACGATTTCATTGCCAAGTCCAGGTGTTCTACGTTTCTCATGTGAGGATCCACGGACAATACACCCTGGCAGGGGGGTTCCCACAGATTCTCAGTTGGTTTAAATCCGAGGACTTTGGTGGTTAGAGGCATGTGATAAACTCGTCCTGTTGCTGTTTGAACCACACATGTACCCTGCGAGCTGTGTTGCATTGTACTGCTGGTAAATGTCACTATGCTGAATAAAAACAAACTGTGTGTGCGGGTGGACACGGCCCTCGAGGACAGACGGATACATCTGTTAATCCTTTGTGCCTCCCAGAATATCATCACCACCCAGGGAATGCCACAGACTCCCTCCCCTGTCGTGCCCCATTCTGACAGTTGTTGCAGTGTGTTTTGCTTTCAGACATTTAACAATGTGCATTCCAATAGCCATCTGTCATTTGAAATGCCTCTCAGTTCATCTGGGTGGTCAGTTGTTTAACAGATGCACGTCTCTGCAGCTGACATTCACCCCTGTCATCTGTGGCCCGCGACTACACCACAGTATCCTCGGCACCAATTCTGAATAGCGCCATTTTGCTGAGCTTAGTATACTTTAACCACACTGACATGCAAACAGTTTACAGACTTAGTCATTCCCAAATGCTTCCACCCTTTCCCCAAAAGCCAATGACAGTGCACATTTTGTCTCCTCCTTATAGTGACAACTGCACTGTTTTCTGTGGCTCCCAACATGCTTTGTATACCCTCACTGCTAGTGGTTACTGCATGTCGATTTTGATTGCTGGCTGTGGTCACATTAATATTATGGACCAGACCCTGTATCTACACAATAAAGAAAAAAAACCAGTGTAGCATATCAACTGTATTTTGTCAAAAAATATGCAAGTTTTTTTCACAGAAATGGAAAATTTCTAAATTTGTTCCCCTGTTGAAAAAGAGTGATAATCTTGAAACAGAAAACTGCAGACCTGTCTCACTTCTCCCAACTTTCTCTAAGGTTTTGGCGATACTAATCAAATATAGAGTGACACATTATCTTAATTATGGAATCTGATAAACAGTAATCAGCATGGATTTCTAGCTGGGAGTAGTACCGAAACAGCTGTACTGGAAGAAACCCAAAAGAAATAATTAGTAAATTGGGAGAGGGAAAAAGTGTTGTCAGGATAAATCTAGAGCTGTCAAAAGCCTTTGACACTGTTGACCACAGCATACTTTTGGAAAAGCTTGAAGCTATAGGTATCAGAGGACCGGAACAAAAAGTGGCTTGAGTAGTATCTGGAAAAGAGGATGACGGTGGTTGGAATTACAGCACCAAAAGAAGTGTATTAGGCCCCTTGCTGTTCCCCATTTACATTAATTATATTCATGTGCCAGAGAGAAAAGCTAGAATCAAGTTGTTTTGCTGAAGATACTAGTTTAATTGTTTGTTTTATGAAGCAGTCATTGCACACTATTGTGGACCATGTCCTACAAGATACACAAAAATGGCTCAGTGCAAACAAGCTAACACTGAATGCAAAAAAAAAAAAACTAATTATGTGCAATATGGAAGAATAAGTGAACATGACGACCTACATCTCACTATGGCGGGAAACAACTTGAAAGAGTTCAGTGAGCAAAATTCCTGGGTATGCACATTGATGAGAAGGTAAACTGGAAGGACCATGTGGTGAGCTTAGCACTAAAACCCAATTCGGCATGTTTTGTACTTGGAATAATTTCAAGAGTTTGTAGTAATGACTGTACCAGATTAGTATATTTTGGCTATTTACAGTCAATTGAGGCCTATGGGATAGTATCCTTGAGGAAAAACAAATTGTTGTTTAAATGAGATTTTCAAATTACAAAAACACCCTATTCAGATAATGACCCAGAGCCCACATCAAACACGTTGTAGGCCCCTTTTTAAAGCATTGGAAATTTTTGCAATTCCATCATTATACATTCTGAAATGTCTGTCGGTGTTCAAACAAAATCACGACAAAATGAAAAACCAATACAGATTACCATACACGGCAATGTAAAGATCTCCACTTACAGGCTGTAATAAGGGACCCAAAGTGAGAAACATGTATGTAAACAAGGCATCAAACTTTTTAATGCACTACCAAAACATATCAAAGAGCTGGAAAATTAGGATAAATTTAAAACTGTTATAAAGAACCACATGCTTGACAAATGCTATTACAGCATAAGTGAATAGCTGTGCACAAATGTATAAGGATTTAATTTCATGTGATGAACGAAATTTCATCAATGAATATGTCTGGCAAGCCCATAAGAAGATCAATAACCACATGCTTAACAAATGTCACTACAGTATAAGTGAATAGCTCTGCTCAACTGTACAAAAATATATGATGTGACAAATGAAATCACAACATCAAGGAATATGTCTGTAAAGCACATAATTTCTTGTGTCATAAAAACAGTTATTTGTTGTATATTGTATTAAAAATGAGATAAATTAATATGAATACAGCACAAATTTGATCATTGGGATTTTGTGGTCTTAAGTCCTGATACTGGTTTGATGCAGCTCTCCATGCTACTCTATCCTGTGCAAGCTGCTTCATCTCCTAGTACCTACTGCAACCTACATCCTGCTGAATCTGTTTACTGTATTCATCTCTTGGTCTTCCTCTACGTTTTTACCTTCCCTGCAGCCCTCCAATACTAAATTGGTGATGTCTGAGAACATGTCCTACCAACCGATCCCTTCTTCTACTCAAGTTGTGCCACAAACTCGCCTTCTCCCGAATCGTATCCAATACCTCCTCATTAGTTATATGATCTACCCATCTAATCTTCAGCATTCTTCTGTAGCACCACATTTCGAAACCTTCTATTCTCTTATTGTCCATGTTTCACTTCCATACCAGGCTACACTCCATACAAAACTTTCAGAAACGACTTCCTGACACATAAATCTATACTCGATGTGAACAAATTTCTCTTCTTCAGAAACGCTTTCCTTGCCATTGCCAGTCTACATTTTATATCCTCTCTACTTCTCATCAGTTATTTTGCTCCCCAAATAGCAAAACTCATTTACTACTTTAAGTGTCTCATTTCCTAATATAATTCCCTCAGTATCACCTGACTTAATTCGACTACATTCCATTATCCTTGTTTTGCTTTTGTTGATGTTCACCTTATATCCTCCTTTCAAGACACTATTCATTCCGTTCAACTGCTCTTCCAGGTCCTTTGCTGTCTCTGACAGAATTACCACGTCACTGGTGAACCTCAAAGTTTTTATTTCTTCTCCGTGGATTTTAATACCTACTCCGAACTTTTCTTTTGTTTCTATTACTGCTTGCACAATATACAGATTGAATAACATCGGGGAGAGGCTACAACCCTGTCTCATTCCCTTCCCAACCACTGCTTCCCTTTCATGTCCCTTGACTCTTATAACTGCCATCTTGTTTCTGTACAAACTGTAAATAGCCTTTCGCTCACTGTATTTTACCCCTGCCACCTTTAGAATTTGAAAGAGAGTATTCCAGTCAACATTGTCAAAAGATTTCTCTAAGTCTACAAATGTTAGAAACGTAGGTTTGCCTTTCCTTAATCTACTTTATAAGGTAAGTCGTAGGGTCAGTATTGCCTCATGTGTTCCAATATTTCTACAGAATCCAAACTGATCTTCCCCGAGGTTGGCTTCTACCATTTTTTCCATTCATCTGTAAAGAATTTGCGTTAGTACTTTGCAGCTGTGACTTATTAAACTTATAGTTTGGTAATTTTCTCATCTGTCAACGCTTGCTCTCTTTGGGATTGGAATTATTATACTCTTCTTGAGGTCTGAGGGTATTTCGCCTGTCTCATACAACTTGCTCACCAGATGGTAGAGGTTTGTCAGGACTGGCTCTCCCAAGGCTGTCAGTAGTTCTAATGGAAGGTTTTCGACTCAGGTCTTTCACTGCTCTATCAAACTCTTCATGCAGTATCATATCTCCCATTTCATCTTCATCTACATCCTCTTCCATTTCCACAATATTGTCCTCAAGTACATCACCCTTGTATAGACCCTCTATATACTCCTTCCAACTTTCAGCTTTCCCTTCTTTGCTTAGAACTGAGTTTCCATCTGAGCTCTTGATATTCATACAAGTGGTTCTCTTTAATTTTCCTGTAGGCAGTATCTATATTACCTCTGGTGAGACAAGCCTCTACATCCTTACATTTGTCCTTTACCCATCCCTGCTTAGCCATTTTGCACGTCCTGTCGTTCTCATTTTTGAGACATTTGTATACCCTTTTGCCTGCTTCATTTACTGCATTTTTATATTTTCTCCTTTCATCAGTTAGGTTCAATATCTCTTCTGTTACCCAAGGATTTCTAGCAGCCCTCATCTTTTTTCCTACTTTATCCTCTGCTGCCTTCACTACTTCGTTCCTCAAAGCTACCCATTCTTCTTCTACTGTATTACTTCCACCCATTCCTGTCATTTGTTCCCTTATGGTCTCCTTGAAGCTCTGTACAACCACTGGTTCTTTCAGTTTATCCAGGTCCCATCTCCTTAAATTCCCACCTTTTTGCAGTTTCTTCAGTTTTAATCTACAGGTCATAACCAATAGATTGTGTCCAGAGTCCACATTTGCCCCTGGAAATGTCTTACAATTTAAAACCTGTTTTCTAAATCTCTGTCTTACCATTATATAATTTGAAATATTGCAGTATCTCCAGGTCTCTTCCACATATACAACCTTCTTTCATGATTCTTGAACCCAGTGTTAATCATAGCTAAGTTATGATCTGTGCAAAATTCTACCAGATGGCTTCCTCTTTCATTTCTTCCCCCCCAATCAATATTCACCTACCACGTTTCCTTATTTCCATTTTCCTACTACCGAATTGCAGTCACCAATGACTATTAAATTTTCGTCTCCTTTCACTATCTCAATAATTTCTTTTACTTCATCAAACATTTCTTCGTCATCTGCAGAGCTAGTTGGCATATAAAGTTCTACTACTGTGGTAGGCGTGGGCTTCGTGTCTATCTTGGCCACAATAATGCGTTTACTATGCTGTTTGTAGTAGCTTACCCACACTCCTATTTTTTTTATTCATTATTTAACCTACTCCTGGTTACCCCTAATTGATTTTGTGTTTATAACCCTGTAGTCACCTGACCAAAAGTCTTGTTCCTCCTGCCACCGAACTTCACCAATTCCCACTATATCTTACTTTAACTTATCCATTTCCCTTTTTAAATTTTCTAACCTACCTGCCCGATTAAGGGATATGAAATTCCACGCTCCGTTCCGTAGAACGTCAGTTTTCTTTCTCCTGATAACGACATCCTACTGAGTAGAGCTCGCCCAGAGATCCGAATGGGGGATTATTTTACCCCCGAAATGTTTTACCGAAGTGGACGCCATCTCATTTAACCATACAGTAAATTTGCATGCCCTCGGGAAAAATTTCTACCATAGTTTCCCCTCGCTTTCAGCCATTCGCAGTACCAGCACAGCAGGGCCGTTTCGGTTCGTGTTACAAGGCCAGATCAGTCAATCATCCATAATGTTGCCCTGCAACTACTAAAAAGGATGCTGCCCCTCTTTAGGAACCACACGTTTGTCTGGCCTCTCAACAGATACTCCTCCGTTTTGGTTGCCCTATGGTACGTCTATCTGTATCACTGAGGCAAGCAAGCCTCCCCACCAACGGCAAGGTCCATGGTTCAATGGGATGATGATAAATAAAAGTTGCGAGTGGATGAGTGTGTTATGCATTGCAAGGCAAAACACAGCCAACTGGGCACGGTATAGCAAGAGCCAACGCTGCAGCACACTACTGGAACAGAAACCTTTCATCATTTTCCACTATGGAAGTGTTTAGAGAACGTGAGCTTAAGTCCTAAACGAACATAGTGTGGATGTGTAAGCCCTCAGCCTTCGTGCACTAAATTCTTCTCATCTCAGTACCACAGCCATCGCCATCGGCGTAACCGTGGAATGCAGTAAGGGGTTGGCTGTTCGACCACAAGAAGCGGCAGCCTGCCCTGAGTTACAAGGGGCTAGCGGAAATTCGCGGGGATAGTCAGCTGCACTGTTTTGCTGCTTTACCTACAACTCAGACTATTGTGGTCGTGACATTTCTTATACCTATTAAGTGTTGCAACAATGTATTTGTATGATTTCAGCTGTTACAACTGCGACTCTTTGGCATCACGGTAATAGGGTACGGTATTTTTTCGCCTGTTTAACTGCACAGTTTTATTTTTCGCTATCGATTTGCTGTAGTACCTTAGAACATATTCTGAGGTCAAACAGAACGACCTCAACGCGAGCCAGCATGAATTTTGAGAATATAGATCATGCGAAACCCAATTCACTTAAAAAGCACAGTTGTCCTGGTGAGTGAAATGCGTTTCGGAAATCAGTAAACACCGTTTTCCCCTGTCTGCCTTGATCTCTGGTATTCAGACTGTCGTTCGAGTCGGGTTGCACGTAGTCGATGTTTTCGGAATCCATGCTGCTTAGCAGGGGGGAGCTCATTCAGTCTGAGGTAACTCGTTACGCCTGAGTTCAGAATTATAAATTTTCTGCTTGACCAAGATTTCGTGCCACCGTGAAGACCAGCCTAGACTTCAGGGTGGCTCTAATGCCACTCTTGATTCCTTGTGGATGGCTTGGAAGTTAATGCTGATAATCTCTGAGAACTGTACACAGTCGTATGCGTGAATACAAGGTGCGCTGATAAAAAGTAAAACATTTATTAACAGTCGGCTGCTACTTGGATAATCAGCACGTGATTACCGACGCAAAAGGTAACACAGAGTTTGACAGTAGGAGTACAAAAAATATCTCGTGACCAAAGACGTAAGCGTAGTTATGGCGATTAGCTTCTTAAAAGTTTACACAAGTACAGATGGAAATTGTGCTCGAATATGTGATACAAATAAAGCAATATACTGATGTGAGTTGGGCGTTTTACTGCTCTGTAACTGGCAACAGGATCGCGTTTACGTGTATGTTATCTGGGCATCACAACCAATTAAAATAAATCCCCCCCCCCCACATAAGTATAAAAAGGCAAATGTCGGGCTTGGTAGTCTAGCGATAATGAGCGTGCAGGAACAGTAGAAGTCGTGAGTTCGAATCTCGGTGCCTTTCTTTTTTTGTATTTTTAAGTGCAGTGTGCCATGTTTTTGGCTAAATATACCACTTAATCTTTTACCCTTGTTTTCGTCTGTCTGTTGCAGATCCTTTGCTTCAGGAACGGGGAGATGTATCAAGTTGAAATTTTTTTCACATACTGAGGTCGTGTTCCCTTCACGGTGTAAAATATACAGACCTAGACGGCACTTTCTGTTGACCTACACTAATGAAAATTAGCAAGGAGCAAGGTTTTACAGTACACGTAAAGGAAAAATCCGAAAACTGGGAATTTGTTATTATATCACACGGAAATTGTTATCCAACATCGAACTTCAAATTACAACATCAGTAGTTCTGCGTTCATGTTGACTGGTTCCCAATACTAAACGTCAAATATCGCGCAAGGAATGGCAGTATTGTGTTTCGGAATGTAGCCGTCATCAGATATCCATATGCGATTACTGCATCTGCATATGTCGTTCAAAGTTGCATGTGAAGCAGAACAGACACAGTTAGCCTCAATGCAGAACTTCTAATTACTCTAATAACAGTAATACTTAAATATCTGCAACATTTCGCGGTCCTGTCACCAACTGTATAAACATTAATTTTAATAATGAACAGTCTCAGTTGCACCGTTTATCTAGAATTTACCTGTGTTTCAGTCGGGATAACCCAACCTTCTTCACAATAACAGTATCTACTGTCTGTCCATAGTGGACATCGCCAAGTTAATACTACTAATTCATAAACTATCGCCAGACTGTAAAACTTATCTGGCACTGCATCGGCCCCACTTCGCGACCGCGATACGGCAGCCACGAGTGCTGTACTGGATCTCCACTATGAACACACAGTAAACATTGTTATTCTGAAGAAGGTTGAGTTATCCCTACTGAAACCTGGGTAAATTCTAGGTAAGCGATGCAACAGAGGCTGTTCATTATTAAAATAATAATACTGGTCGCCTGCTTCCTGCATGACTTTGTCACATTTATACTATTAAAATGAAAACATTCTCGAAAATCTTTTAATCCGTGGGATCGGTATCTTGCCAGGATCAATGTCGATAACGGGTGAAAATAGTCGAGATTCTCTATTCCCGGAACGTATGAACTGTCTACGTACATAATTAAGTTTGTATAACATCCTCAGCGAGCGAGTCCATTTTTTGTATATTATGCAATGTACCTTTTTTCTCTTTTGAAAATGTGTCTTAATGACGTGTAAGATTTTGCAGTTCATGGATGACTGACATGCAATGATTCAAACCCATTACATTCTTATGCCTTGTCTTAAATAACAATGCTGCAATGAGACTGAAAAATGAAACCTATTACAGGGTTGCCACAACTTTCCCCCAAGTGAAAGACCTAAATTGAAAAAAAAAAAATGTAATGACCTCTGTGTTTCTGAACGTGTGAACAAAAATCTAAAGTACTAACATCAAAATGTTGTGTAATGAACTGCTTGTAGATGGAGAAAGGAAGCCCAATGGTAGATATGTTTAATTAAGATCACTGATTTTATTTTCATAAAGCGAAACCCATTTGGTGACGGAAATATGCATTTTCTTGGAGTTGCGAGACACATTCCTGAAAGCAGTGATGGTATTTAAAATAATCTCAGAAAAAAGTAGGCCTCTCGAAATAAATGTACAAGGTGGGCAAGAGGTGTGTCAACCAACTCTGTAGGTGACTGCTAATAAAATTATGCTTCTATGTTCGTAATTGTCGGTTATTACTCACTGAGTTATGTCTATTATCTACAGGTATTGTGTGATTTTTTTTTCTTTCAATAAATACATGACTTCATAGTGTACAAACTGCCTGCGATTGCCACAATTTTTTTTTCTTATCGTCCATTCTTTCAAATATATAAACTACTTTCGAAGTGCCAAAATATACTATAATAAATAAATTTTGTATCAAACGCCGCACTGTACAATATACTTGCTGTGAGACAGTCACGATTCCCGAAATACATCGCCTGGGGCCGAGGAGGGGCACCACAGTCCTAGGTCCATGGTAGTACCCGCACATTAGTGGCAAACTATGGGCTTTGGATCGGCAGGCCCAATCCGTTAGAGAGACCCACAGAAATGGCCTGCAATTTTTGCCCGCCACGAAAGTCCATTCATGTGACCAGCCATTCACATGTCACAGTCACCACGTCGATGAAATGATACCGCGGCGATAACACACGCAACGGGTAACTCGAGCAAATACTCTGAGCGTAGTCAGCAACTCACCGTAAGGATGATCGCTCAGGCACATAGAAAAGACCATCAAACTCTATAACTAAATTTCTGGCTGCAGCCTTTGTCAGAAAACGAAAGTTGTTGTGACTTTTTTTTACCGCCAGTTCATTTGTCCAGTTGCGGAAGCTGTCAGGCGCTGACGCCACGCTGCAACACACCACTGCCAGGCGGGCTGCATCGAGCACAGCCCCTGTAAATCAGCAAATGCACAGTCCAGCGAGCTAAGAAAGTTGCAACTCGGTCTGCAGAGGTCCTTCGTGCATACGAGACACTAGAACAGGTGGTGCACACAACCGCGACAGTATCAGTGCTGCTGCGGACCTTTCGCTGCATCCACTGTGACTCGTGCGGCCACTGGAGTGTAAGTGTGCCTCCCGGGCAGTCCTGTCGTAGCCGACAATTGGTGCCCAGCATCGCCTCCGACTGCACGCCGCCTTCGCTTCCTGTCCACAGTGTTAACTATACAGACGGCGCTTCTACGAAATCGGCAAAAAATTAGATACACCATTTAAAGAATATTATGTTTTTGAAGAAAACTACACTGTCAAAAATTCCCTTTAACTAACAGCTAAAATTAAAAACTTTTCCATTTCTGATGATGGTAATTCCGTATCCTTTAACGTAATTAATTTACTTGCTAACATTCACATTTATGAGACTATTAAAATTACTGATGAGAATCTTCTCCAACACAAAAACCTAATGTACAAGAAATTAAAGATGTCATTAGGTTATTACTTCTGATACTCTCCTACAACTATTTCCAGTTTAACGCTGAAATTTTTTTTACGACCTTAAGCCTTTGCCGTGCCCATTTGTATAACAAGTACGCTTGCCAACAGTTTTGTTAAACATCACAAAAGGCAGTACTGTAAGAAATTGGTGTGACCTGAGCAATTTTCCAGTCTTTAGGTACGGATCTTTCTGTGAGCGGTTGTATATAATTACTAAACATGGAGCTATTGTATCAGCACACTCAGAGGAACTTGACTGGTATACAATCTGGAACGGAAACCTTGCCTTTAATAAGTGATTTAAGGTGCTTTGCTACACCGAGGATATGCACTTTCTGTTGACTGGGCTTCGGGAATGCTTACTTCGTATTCTTTGCTGAAGGAGTTTCGGAAAACCACGTTTCTTAACTCTACTTTAGTGGCACTGTCATCAGTGACTCCACTGTTACTTTCGCCCAGTGAAGGTACTGATTGCGTCTTGACACTGGTGTACTCTATGCATGACCAGAATCTCTTTGGGTTTTTCGCCAGATTTCGAAACAGAGTTTTGTTGCGGAAATTATCAAGAGCATCTCGCACTGTAGTAACCGCTATATTTAGAACTTCTGCAAAACATTGCCAGTCTTGCGGATTTTGGATTCTTTTAGATTTGGCATGCTTTTTCGTTACTTCTGCAACAGCGATTTCACCCGTTTTGTCCATGGGGGATCAGTACCATCACTTATTAATTGATGTGGTATATATATCTCTCAATTGCAATCGATACTATTTCTCTGAAATCATTCCACATCTTTTCTACGCTTACATGATCAGATCGGAAGGAGTGGAGGCTGTTTCCTTAAAAATCGTTAAGAGCATTGTCACCTTTTTTTAAACAGATGTACTTTAAGTTTCTTTTTGATGGTTGTAGGTGTTACAGTATTCAGTGTACAGGCAACTGACTTGTGGTCGCTAATCCCTGTATTCGTCATGATACTACCTATTCATCCAGGAATATTTGCTGCTATGAGGTCAAGTACGCTTTCGTAACCATTTATGCTTCGAGTGGGCTCACGAACTAATTGTTCAAAATAATGTTTTTAGAAAGCATTCAGTACAATTTCGGCTGACGTTTTATGCGTACCGCCGCCTTTAAAGGTATAAATTTTCCAGCATATCGAGGATAGATCGAAATCAACACCGACTATAATTGTGGGAGTGGGGTACCGATTTGAAATGAGACTCACGTTTTCTTTTAACTGTTCAGCAACTATATCCTCTCAGTCGGGGTCGGCAAAACGATCCAGTTTAGTCCGATTGACAAGTATAGCCTCTACCCATACTGTTTCGCAGGAACTATCTACTTTAGTTTCACTACAAGGTAAACTACTTCTGACAGCAATAAATACTCCAGCACCAACTATGTTTAATCTATCCCTTCTGAACGTTGTTAGGTCGTTTGAAAAAATTTCGGCTTAACATATTTCCGGCTTTAGCCAGCTTTCCGTACCTATAACTGTTTGAGCTTCAGTGCTTTCTATTAGGGCCTGGAGCTCTGGTTCTTTCCCAACACAGCTACGATAATTTACAACACCGATCGTTTCTACAACCACCTTACTGTGTGTTACCTGCCCCCTTTTAGACAGACGCCATTTCTATGTTTTCCTGAGACCCTCTAACCTAAAAATGCACCCCAGCCGACCCCACTACCCGTGTAGTGGACTCCTGACCTATTAAGCGGAATCCGGAAACCCACCACACTATGGCTCAAGTCAAGGAATCTGAGGCCTACACAGTCACGTAACCGCCTGAGCCTATTATTCATACCTTCCACTCGGCTCTGCACCGAAGGACCACAGTCGGTTCTGTCGATGATGGTGCAGATTATGAGCTCCGCCTTAAACTCGCTTAACCATATCCGCTAAACAAAAGGAGAGAGAATCTCCAACAATCCAAAGCGACACACGCCATTGGCACCGAGTTGGGCCACCACCTGCAGTTGGGTGCACCCTGTACTCTTCATGGCATCCGGAAGCACTCTTTACAAATCAGGACTGACTCCCCCACCTTGTGCACACTGCCGTCGTTCCCCTCCTTGGCAGCCATGTTACTAAGGCGGCCAATTACGCGCCTATTATTGGAGTTCCGAACTACCAGCAAACTCACCTTCTGTGAACACACAGAATTTGCGTTCCAAGAAGCTTCCTCTGGAGGCCCTACGATCGGCCCCTCGCAAAGTCTTTCGCTGCCTGCCATACATTGGAATGATCTCTCACTCGACCACAGGTGAGGGATCAACCTCAGCGCAGCAGACCAACATAAATGTAGGATAATGACATCACTGCTGCTCGAAGATCTGCAGTCAGAGAAGACAACTCCAAATGCAAGGGGAAAAGACACAAGATTGCTGTAAGTAAATATCAGAAACTTATTTATTATAAAGAACATTCCTGGATGTTGAAAGCGACCGAAATTGTTAATTCTACTTACGATGTTTTAAAAGAATGAACTTATATGGTAAAATGAACCAAGTCTGCTTTTCTTCATGGTTACGTGACGTTACGTATATATCTGTTTTGTATTTTTATTCGTCAATGCCTTCTGTTTAAGCTCACTCAAGCTAAACAGGTCTCTGCTGCCAAGTCATTATCAATTGTCATTGATGAAGGGTGAAAGCAAAGGAAAGAGTATTCATTTTCTTTTCCCTCATGGCGGATTTAGGGAGTTGGGATGCATGGCAAAAGCGCATTCTTACGCGACTTTGGTAAAAATAAAAGTACTTTTATACCGTAACAGCGTTGTGTACGTTGATTATGACTCTATGATCATACTGATATACTAAAAAGGACAACCAAACCAGCATCTACTGCAACGTGGATAGTAGTACGAAAAGATTTGTTTTTACTTTTTAGACATTACTCCTGACTAGAAAATTCGAAGCGCAAAGGACCGTTACAATCGAGTCTGCACAATTCGAAGTTCGAATAATTAATTCTATTTAACTCGACTTTACTCTAGATGAAATCAGGAAAAATCGAAATAAAATTTTTATTTTCTTTTTACTAACGTATTTCCAGTTTTCTTACATGTTTTTTGCTTTAGTATTTGAAAAGGAAGGTACACACAAATGTTCGAAAATACATAAATTCAGCTTCATTCATTTTTCAATGCTGAATCAACTGTCACGAATGGTTGCTTTTTGTCAATTAAGTTTCTCATAAAGGACCTTATGTCTTTGGAGCTAGCTTGTCACTCCTTATTTGTATCTGAGACTTCTGTTCCCAGACTAACCGTAAATGTCTTAGCGTTCCGTAAAGCTATAACCTCCGACATATACCTTTTGTACCCTGCATTGAGTAAGGCAATACCATAAACTTTCGCCTCGCCCGGTCTGCTTGCTCCCGCTTTTTAATACTTATGAGCAACATTATCTTTCCGCTCGATGATCGTTTGCAGCTTGGATGGTGGAATCCCGAAACAATTCGTTACCTGCTACTTCTCGTTGCATTCCACAGCGTCGAAACTCGTTTCTGTTTTACGAATGTCGGAAACTTCCTGGAAAATATCCTAAAGTGAAAAACGTCTACTTTCTCCGTGGTAGAAGTTCCTTGTGTGACAAAATGGCGTCAGATTTGAATCACTATTAATTACGAGACTGACAGTGCGCAAACAAAGGTTAAGTCCACGTGGTTGTCACTTATTGCCTGTATTGGCATATGCGGGTCATTGTTAGGAATCATCTTTATGTAAAGTTATAAACTGGTGTAGCTGTAAGATAGGATTCTCATTTGTGTGTCATTGCGATGAACAGCTTAGGGAGCGCCGCTAGGAGTAACAGAAAATAAAAATATTCGCCGGAATATAAACGAAAATCTATATTGAGTTTAAACCTACGACACAAAGGGAGAGTTCGTCTCAGGACTTGTAAATATGCTCTAAATTACAGAAAACGCGAGAAAAGCCCTCCCAGAAGCCTAAATAGGGCAGCGCTGAGAGAAGGCGACAGCTCCCTCAGAGTCGGAAAAAAAGGAAGAAATTGCGCAACGCGATAACGTACTCAAAGGCTATATCGTACCCCAGCCACTGAAAAGTCCAAAATTGTGAGTGTGAACACTGTAATAAAGATATTGATAACTTAATTTCATATTAATATGAAACACATGTTACGATTTTATCCCGACGTTTTCACGAAAAATGTACGGCGCAGACCTGAACTGCACACACAGAAATTTATTTGCAACGGATTAATAATATGCTGTGGTATTTCGTGCATTGTTAAAACAACTGATGAAACAGACAGAATTATCTGGTGTAAGCTAGGCGTTGACTTGTAATTATAGAATGTCTGCGGGTCGTTTTGATATGACAGTCGCCTCGATTAGTGAAGAAGTTGCTTCGGTTTTCTCGAGGCATTTGGGAACAGGTTGAAACAAACGATTAACAACCGTCGACTGCATACAGTCGCAAAGGCTGATTTCAAATGTCTTTGGTAACTGTAAAGCTACTTCACCTGGGTAGGGGGGACAGCTACTAGTCGGAGGTAAACACTTCCTCCTCACAGCGTTCTAATGTTGCCGGCTACACTATGCCACTCAGCGTCCGATGTAAACACAGCCGACAACAGGAAGTGTGACAGGTCTACCAGACCGAGTTCAGAGCAGGAAACGGCCGGGGTCCCCGGTGGTCTAGTGGTAAGGGGGTCTGGAACGTTCCAGCGCCTCGGCTGGGGCTATTCGCCCCAGCCGGGCCGGGGTTCAATCCCCGGCCGGCGCTGGAATTTTCAGATTTCCGAACACTAGCCTCCACCTCTGCCCTGGCATGTGGCGCATGCCGGGCACCCCCGTGGGGTCCGTGCTTCGGATCCCACGTGGAGCTCACTCCCACACTACAAAATATACCTCATTATGCTGCTGCAATCACTTATTTTAAATTTTAATACGCACACTTTCTTCACCAGACCACATCCACATATATTTTCCAGGTACTTTCTACATAAGACATCTCACTGTCGCAAGAAACTGCATAGTATCATGAACATTTGTAGGATTGCAACAATGAAATGAAATCCTCACTAAAAAAAACTAATAAGTTTTATTTTCCTTTTTGTGCTAAATGCTGCTAAGATAAATACCAAAACAGCTTTCATTTTCTTGTAGGTAATTATGAAAGTAAGTTTGGCTATAATACTGAATAAATTATCTCAATGTCAAAGAAATGCAAAATATTATATCAATACCATCACACAAGATATTTTCAGGTGTCTCAGTCTGCCTTTTCTTTTTAGTATCCTGATTGATTATACGATAATAAATAAATTCTGTATCAGAAATCGTTTCGTAACAGTTCACACTCAGTGCCATTTATAAGTGAATATTGTCAGTAATTGTAGTTTCAAAACGAACACAGGCCTTTTTTTCAAATTATTCAAGTGTCAAAATGAGATTAAGATAGGATACAGGTCACTAATGAGATAAACTCTTTGTTTGTATGATACAGGATAATTCTCCTGGTCTTATGTCAGCTGAATGCTAAATTAAACAGTTAACATTTAAAAAAATGAATTTTACTGACAGGTCTACATGTCTCATATAATATTTCTGTTGGTAGTTTCATGACAACCTCTAAGGCTCAGCTTTATATAAAAGTACCTTGCAGGTCAGAAAAGAAATTTTATTACTACCTCTACAGATTCAGTTGGTCTATTGTTGTTGTACTATTGTTGCATTGCGAGAGAGAGACTGCTACTATAGCTGTTTTCTTTTGCTATTAAATTCCGTGCCATATCTCCATTCTAAATGCTAAAAGGCGTGGATAAAACTTTTAGCAATACTATTTCCTTTTCACCACATCGCTGCTAGGTGTCGCTACTGGTCCCTCATACAGTCAGTTGTCTGTAGCGCAGGGCTTCGCTACCAGAGGGCTCTAGCGGAGCTGGCGACGACTCACTCTGCCGGGATTTGCTGCTTCACTCCTGAACGAGTACGCCAGCTGAGATACCCGCTAAATCCTCACACTAAACGAGAAGCGTAATAGCACCAATACCAAATAAGGCAACTCGTGGTCAGTGCGAATATTTTCAAACCACCACTATGATAACTCCTAGCTGAAAATACTGATACAAACTATTTGCGGAGGAATGGAGCACCTTACAGAAGCTGATTTAGAGGAAAATCAATTTGGAGGGAACAGCACCTATATTTATAACATCTTTCGATACAGAAAAAACTTTTGACGATGTTGACCAGAATATACAGTTTGAATTTAAGATGGAACCAGGAATAAAATATAGCGAGAGAAACATTACTTAGAACTCCACCAGAAATGAGACAGAGGCTGTACAAGTCGAAGGACATAAAAGTAAGGCAATACGTGAGAAGTGAGTGAGACAGCGTTCTAGTCCATTGCCTGATGTTATTCATTCTATATGCACGGTGTTTCACACTACTCGTGACTATACAGGGGATTTAACTGATCAAGTTTTACATAGGAATCTACTTCTGAAAACGTCATCTTGCGATGCTACAGAACGTCAAAGTTATAGGAACCGGCAACTACAAAAATAGATGGATCCCATGAAGATGTTACAAACTTTCTAAGATGATGCAGATGGATAAATGCGTACATTTGTGATTATGTCCTTGCACCGGAAAATTATAACAGAAAACCTTTCTGTTACCTCTGACAGTATGTAACGTTATCGTTGTTGCTAGGATGTAGGACAGGAAACTTGCAGAGGCGGTGGTATGGAACGAAAGAAGAAAACAATGTGCAGTACACATAGGCTGTAAGATGCATACATCATGAACCATGAGCACTTGTTCATCATCGCTTGCGTGAAAGCCATCTCCACTATTGAACAAGTGCTTACAGCTCCAGAATTATGCAGTTTAGAGTTCCATGTTTACTGCACTTTTTTTCTTGTTTCGGTCTATACTGCCGCCTCTGAACTTTGCCTACCCTACAATCCTAGCAACAACAGTACCAGTACATGTATTCCACTGTCAGAGGCAGGATAACGATTTTCACTTACAACTTTCGACACGTTTGTTTCCGGTACAGGGGCCCTTACCTCAAATCGATACATTTGTCTGTTTCCATCATACTAGGAAGTTTGTAACACAATCACGGATCATCTTGCATATACATACATTTACCGGAGCTGGCGCCTGTGACTTTGATGCTCCACAGCGTCGGTGGGTGACGTTTGCAGGCATGAGTTTCTATGTAAAACTGCAAGCTCTAGAAGTGTTGTGGCTCAGTGGTCTGAAGAAGATGATTCTTGCGAGGAAGGAAATATATTTGAAGATGCAAGTAGTGAAGAATTAGCCAATGAACCTGCAGATGTGAATATTGAGGCAGATGGCAGTCCTTCCGATAATATTACTTCATCAGAGTCTGAAAATGGAGCACCACCACAAAAAGGTATAGAAGACCACACATACATTAGTCGGAATGGAGCGATTTGGAAATTAGATCCTCCTGCAACTTTTCGTACGCCTGTCCATAACATCGTAAAGAAGGCATCTAGTCCAGCCCTTGGTTTGAATACCTGTAAACCTAAGGATGCCTGGGACTATTTCATCTCCAAGGAAATGATCATCTGCACAAATATTGAAGGCAGAAGAGTGGCTGCTTTACGTGGAAAAACGTTTTGCTTGCTGGAATGGTGGGTTTTCTTGGTCTTTTACTGCTTTCTGGTGATGAGAAGACTTGGGATGTCCTTATTAGAGAATTATTCTAGGATGAAAAGGAAAATCCTACATAGAAGGCTACCTTGTCAGTAAATAGATTCGAGGATATAAGGAGAATGATTAGATTTGATGACAGGCGTACCCGTGAAGCTCGATCTGCAGATGATGCAGCAGTTCGCTATGTATGTGAACTATTTCTTGATAAGTGTAGAAATAGAATGAATCCCAATCATTCGCTCACAGTTGACGAACAGCTAGTCCTAATCCGTGGAAGATGCAGCTTCACCCAGTATATGCCCTCTGAACCAGCCAAGTGCGGCATAAAAATATTTTTGTTATGTGATCATATGCTTTAGAGGGAACTGTTTACACGAGAAGGAAGCCCCATGAATTTATTCAGAAAAATCTTGGATTGAATGTAGTGAAAGATCTTGATAAAAGCATTCAATGATCATCAAAAAATATTACCGTTGACAACTTCTTTACTAGTGTGCTTCAGAAGCAAATTACAGTGGTGGGAACAATCAAACAAAATAAACCAGAAATTCCTAATGAGATGAACCATCTGTCTCAAGAGCAATTCATTCCTCTTTGTTTGCATTTATAGGTGTCATTACAATGGTGAGTTATCTTCCCAATAAGAAGAAGTCTATAGTTCTCATTAGCACAATGCAATACGACAGAAACATTGATGAAACTCATGCAAAAAAGAAACCAGATGCAATAAACTTCTATAACTCTACGAAGGGTGGAGTAGATAAATGGACCAGAATATTCGTTATTACACTTGCAAGAGACAAACGAGAAGATGTCCATTTGCATTATGGATGAATATGATGGACATCGCAGCAATGACCACTGAAATTTTATTTTCCGCCCAACATCTGACATACCATAGTGGAAGAAGCAATAAAAGGCGTTTGTTCCTAAGAGGTTTAGCAGAGGAAATGGTAAGACCTCTAATGGAACTTCATATTCAGATCCCTAATCTTCCAAAGAAAATCCTTGATGATTTGCGAAGATGTCATATTGCCGAACCAACTACATGTTTCAGGAAAAAGAAGAAGATGCAATTATTGTCCATATAAGAAACACAGGAAAAGTGCTATGACATGCATTAAGTGCAAACCCAACATTTGTAAGGAACATAGTGGCGTTCTTTGTGCTTCTTGTTTGTCACATGTTGGAAACTAAGGAAGATGCAATTTTATGTGAACAATGAATAATAACTTTTTATAAAAATATTGCCTATATACATAATACTGTGAATAATGAGCATGTTTTAATTGAAGAAATTGGTTGTAATAAGTGTTTTAAAATGTAAACTGCAAGTTATAAGTGAATTAATAAAATAATTTGTATATGTTGTTTTTAAAGGAAAGTAACTAATAAAAATTCACTCTTAGAGTTTTACATAAAAAATTTTAATCAGGCCCACCAGATCCTGTCACTGTATCTTAGGAATCTTGCAATATGACAAAAAATTTGACAGAACGAAATTTAACTCCAAAGAATGAATATGTGGAAAGAGGAAAATTTTAAATTAGGTCAGGGCCTTGGAGGCCCTGCATATGCATTCACGTTTGTTTTCGGCACCATGCATCCTAGCGTTAAGAGAAACAGAATGTTTGCATAAAGGCAAACCACCGGGCTGTCCCCGAGTGAATGATACAGACGTCGAACGCATCCGCCACAGTTTCACGAGGGGTCCGCAGAAATCCGTTCGCCGTGCAGCTCGACAGCTCAGCACGCCCCCGATGTCCGTCTGGCGTCTATGCGTCGACGTTTCTGCATCAAACAACATTAAATTCAGCTACTGCGAGCTGTTCGTGAGGGTGCTAACATCGTGTGAAGTTCCGTAATTTCACTCTTGGCAAGGTGGAGCATTGCTGTTTTCTCCCACAGTTAGTGTTTAGTGACGAGGCAACACTCCATTTACACGGAGAGGTGAACTGTCATAATGTGACAATATGAGGTACGGGACAACCACAAGAAGTTGTACAACATAAAATATACTCTCCTAAATTTAATATTTGTATTATGTATTCCTATTTTTTGTCTGCATCCTAGATATTTATAGGCATCTGATTATTCCAGCGCTTCTATGCAGTCGCTGTGGTTATCCAATATGTAATCTTCTTGTTTAGTGTGTTTTCCCTTGCCTATGCTATTTTTCTTACATTTGTCTGTTCCAAAAGCCATATTTATATAATTGCTGAATACTTATGTTATCTTCAGTAATTGGTTGAGTTGTTGATTTGTTGCTGCCAGTAGTTTTAGATCATCCATGTGTGGGTATGTTCCAGTAATATTGTATCCATAATTTGTATTATTTAGCATGTTGGATAGTGGGTTCAGAGCAAGGCAGAACCAGAAAGGACTTAATGAGTCTCCTTAGTATATTCGACGCTTAATCTGTATTGGCTGTGATGTGATATTATTTGAATTTGTTTGGATATTAAGTGTCGTTTTTCATTACTATGTTTAGGAACTGTATCAATTTAGGATCTACTTTGTATATGTCCAATATTTATAGTAACCATGAGTGGGGTACACTATCAAAACCTTTTCGGTAATCAATGTATGTGTACTGTAGCGACCTTTGTTTAGTTTTAGCTTGATATGTTACCTCTGCATCTATTATCAGGTGCTCTTTACATCCTCGTGCTCCTTTGCAACAGCCTTTTTGTTCTTCATTTGTAATTTTGTTCTGTGTTGTATGTATCGTTATTTTCTGTGTAATGACTGAAGTTAATATTTAGTATATTGTTGGTAGGCATGTCATGGGGCAATAATTTGCTGGGTTTGCTGTGTGTGCTTGATCTTTAGGTTTCAGACACGTTATTCCTTGTGTATGTGTATCAGGGAATGTGTATGGGTCTGCAATGTAACTGTTAAATAATTTAGTTAGATGTGAATGTGTTGACGTGAACTTCTTTAGGCAGAAATTTGCTATTTTATCTTTTCCAGTGGTTTTCCAATTGTGTGTAGAATTAATTGCTTTGGTCGCTTCATGTTGCAAAATTATCACTTCAGGCATTTGTGGTATCATCTTTTATGTCTCTGTTTCCGCTTGTATCCACCGTGCATGTCTTTAATGTTGTATCAGGTTTGTCCATATGTTGCTTCAGAAGTGTTCCATGTCTGTTATGTTTGGTGGATTGTCTATTTTAATGCGTGTGTTATCTATTGTCTGGTAAAATTTCTTTTGGTTTGTGTTGAATGTTTGGTTTTGTTTCCTTCTATTTTCACTTTTTTTGTATGTTCTAAGTCGTTTGGCCAATGCTTCTAATTTCTGCTTCTTTTCATCTAATTGCTCTGTCGCTTCTTGTTGTGAGATTTTACCTAACCTTTTTCGTTTTTTATATGATATTTCTTTTCTTAGAAATTGTGTTAGCTGTCTGATGTCTTCTCTCAGTTTTTCTATTCCGATCTGTAGCCTGTGTTGCCATGCAGGTTTTGTGGGTTTCTTCTGTGTGTTGGTTGGTTCTGATGTCTGTCTAGTGTGTAAATTTAGTGTAGAGAATGCTCCTATTTAAACCAGTAGTTGTAACTCTCCCATAGTTGTTTTTTCATTTATTTTGTTGTGTATGATTGTGTTGATAGTTTTTATTGTTGTTTCGACTTGTGGGTTATTTTGCGGTGTATGCAAGAATGGTCTAATGTCTGTATTTGTGTCTTTGTATTCTATATATGTCAGCTGAAATTTTTCTTTTATATCTAACATGTGTGTCACTTCGTGTTCTATTTGTACTTGTTCTGGTGGCAGTCTTAAGATTTCGTTTCCCTTTGATTGTTTAATTGATGCGTGTTGTTCTTCGTTTGTTTGCTCTGGGATGTGTGAGTCCATTACTGTATTATTTTCTTCTTCTTCTTCTGATTGGGCATTATTTTGTTCCAGTATTTGTTGTACTCGTTGTTTGATGTTTTCTAATTCTGATTATTACACAGATCTGATCAGCTAGTCGTTGTTCTGTTAAAAATTTTAATTCTGGGCATCTGGTAGTAAATGTTGTGTATACTTGTGATCTGTATCCAGTTGTATTGGTTGCTAGGTTTGTTGCTTGTTATTATTATTATTTCGTTGTTGTTCTGTTGGTTAACGTGTGTGTAGCGTTGCCAGGTTACTTGCTACAGTAATTTCTTTTTTTTTTTTTTTTTTTGCCTTTGCTAGAGCCGTCTTTTAAGTTTGCAGGAGCCACCGCTAGTTGCTTCTATTGGATTACGACATTACTGTTCTTTCGAAATGTGCCGTTTGTTACTCTTAAAACCAACATGGAGAGCTCCCCAGCGGTGGGGTCGACTTTTTGAAACCAAATAAGCGGTAGTGTAACTCAAGACCCCCCAGTATCAGACCCTGCATCCAGGTGGGCCTCCGTTTGCAAGTAACTGACGCAGAAGAGTTTGGAATTTTGCGTCATGCTATATAGCGTTAAGGAAGTCTTATTCCATAGTCTGGTTGCGTGTCATAATGGTTAGGACAGAAGATTAACCATGCCTCGTCAGGTGCAGTAAATTTTTTTTTAAATCCTTATCGAAATGACTTTGGTGCCTATTTTTACTCAATTTACTGTTTTAAATGTAATTTCTTTCGTTCTATTCCTCTGTCACATCGTTTTAATCACCGTATGAACTTTTCCATTTGTTTCATTTTTCTTTACATCATTCTTCTTCCAATCGGAATTTTTGTGAATGTGTATTTTATTGTACCTATCTGTTTGACTATTCAATTACTTCAAAACTCCGATAAATTAATTAAAAAAACAAAAGACGAAATAATCTATTTATATTGACTGTGCATTAACGTGAAAAACGTATTTTTCGTTACAAGACGTGCCTTTTTTTGCATGGTAATCGACAAACAAATATTTAAAACATAACCTAAATTCTTTGTGTACTATGGAAATGTATGGTAGATGAGGATATGAATGAGAGAAAGTTTTCTAAGTAAAACAAAATTCAAGCAATGTGAGAAATCGATATAATGAACACAATAACGAAAACACAGGGCCATAAAAATAGGAGAAATTAAATCGGAATTAATACATGAAGATAATTAAAAGTTCACGAACAAATATTTCCAGTGGAAAATGGATGATAAGAAGAAAAACTAGACCAAATGAAGAAGTTCATATCACTATTGAATCACGTGACCGAGGAGCGGAAATAAAAAAAAATATATTTACATCAGTTGAATGAAAATGATTATCAATATCACTTCGATAAACACCTAGCATAGATTTCTTCCTCTGGTGAGATTCAAACCCACAACCTCATGCATGTGAAGCTAGTATCCTTTCCAATACCCTCACAACCAACTTAGGTCATTCGGCTTTCTTCACGTTATTGAGTCTCACACAAAATTCCGAATTTCTTTTCTCGTCAGTTCCTCGAAACCGTCTACCCACCAGGATGAATGGCTGCACTGTGTAATACTTGGGTGCTTAACCTACATAACCATATAGATGGTTACAGAAAGTCGATCCTACCCCTGGAGAAATCTCCTTGTAAGACATAACGAAAGAGTGCCGCCGTTTCATTATATCTACTGATACGGTGGTGGACACACAGTTAGTAGTGTAGCCATAGTAACACAAACGGTCTGAAAACTGCACGATCTAAGCAACGAGGGACTACCTCGCACTTAGTCCAATGGAAAATCTCCAGAATTACTAGAAGACTTGTAGCCAATGAACCGAGTCCCCTGAAGTCATTTAGTCCGTAGCGACTGTTGAGAACCTTCAGAGCAGTCATTACGATTCGCACTCTACTACTTCGATGTTACACGTTCGGTGTCCTACTCTATGGAGCTGAGTCATGGACTGTATTAGGCATTTGAAATGCGATCGTATGGAAAAATATTAAGGATACCATCGACAGATTTAGTCAAAAGTACGGCGGTACGAAAATGTAGAAATTCTCAACAGCATCCAGAGAGCAAAACTCGATTGTTTTGGTAGCGCAATTCCGCAACAACAAATAAAACCTGTTGAAATTAATAATTAAAGGAAACATTAATGGCCGGCAGTCTGGACGAGCGTTTCTAGGCGCTTCAGTCTGGAACCGTGCGACCGCTACGGTCGCAGGTTCGAATCCTGCCCGGGAAATGGGTGTGTGTGATGTCCTTAGGTTAGTTAGGTTTAAGTAGTTGTAGGTTCTAGGGGACTGATGAGCTCCGATGTTAAGTCCCATAGTGCTCAGAGCCATATGAACCATTTTTTGAAAGATTAATGGAATATGTGATCCACGACGCACAGGATTAACCTGGCTAAATAACTCAAACCAGCAGTTTGTGTTCAGCACTGAATCAATGTTCTGAAAAACCATGGACGGACAACAGATCATGCTATCGATCGGCAGTGTTACTGGAGGACGAGGTACTTAAGAGAGGAAGAATGACAATGCTTAAAAATTACATAAATGCTCACCATTAAATCTAATACTCCACTCATATAATCGCGCTAGCTGCCATTACAATTAATCTGCAATTGGCATACAGTTAAAATTTTTTGAACCTAGTGCTCTTAACAGCACTCATGTCACCACTTATTTTAATCAATGTACGTATTTTCTCAGACATCCACCGTACGAGGACGCACTGAAAAGTAATGTCGACAGATGTTTTACGTGAAAACTCGCAAAGCTTTTTAAATAAAACAAACTTCATTAACATTCTACATTGTATTCTTCACGTCTATAAATTTATTTCTCAAGACACTCACCCTCGGAACCAGCAAAATTTCCCCAACTAGATACTATTTTGTTGACACCGTCACAGTGTATTGTTTGACTATGTTAACAGAGCCACAACCTTACCCCTGCTTGCACCGCTTGACACAACTGAAGTGCTCAAAGGTTTTCTTAGTTTTGCGATAGACGAAAATCGAGACTGTGTGTAGGATGATCGACGGCAGTGCACCAAGGACGTCGGCTTGCTGCAGATGCCGCAGCGATCGTGTGTAGTTTGGCACTGCCGTGCTCAAGGAGAGTGTGCTCCACATGCGGACGAAGTCTTCGAATTCGTTCTTTTAGTTTTGTGAGCTCTTTCTCACCCACCAACATAGTCACTTAGATAAGAGAGGTAACTATCCAAAATAAGGATAAACACTTGTTTCAAAACGCTCCTTACGCAAAATCAGAGGGCTGTACGAATCCAAAGTAAAGATGTAGAATGTTACTGACTTCATCAAATAAAACAGACCGAGTCGTTATCTTCTCAGCACGCCGTCGTGTTATAAGCACAAAAATCCAAAAAATTGCTCTGAAACAAAGTATGCTGTACTTTTAAGTGAAGATCTTTGTAATGTACATCTGTATTAAACGTTATGCTGGTGATATATGGTGACAATGCGTATTTATATTTACAATGAAGAGAGATTGACCAGTGGCCAATATACAACTAAAACCAAGTTGTCAGATGGATATTAACTGCAATGGATTAGTGGAGAAATACAGGGATGAAGAAGTAGTTCGATTGTCTTGCCGCATGCATGCTGTAGAGCACATCTTCCACCGGACTGCCTTGATGATGCATGGATGGTAACAGCGTAGCAAATGCCCGGTGGCGAAAAGGTCATGAATTCGTTGACTATATAGTCAGTCAATAGATGGAAAATCCTAGTACACCATCTGAAATGTGGAATTGGTGAAGACAGACAGTCGACCGAAATTATATCGAAATAAATTCATGCTTAACTTGTCTTCAGTTGCGTTAGGTAACACCTCGATAGCTAACACATCTGCGTTCAGAGAATTTATTTCGAAGTGATTTCGGTCAGCTATCTACCGTCATCAATTCGATGCACAGGACCATGAATACTGTCGAAGTTTGGCATAGCAAACGATACTCAATCAGGCAAAGGTATCTGAACCTACAATTTCTGATCAATATGCTAAAGGAGAATGTAATAAAATCAATACCTGAAATTAAAAAAAAAGTAATCCGTCGGTTAGCCTATTCAGTGAAAGAGATTAAAAATAAATCCGTGTTGAAAAGGAGTTAAAAGATATTTTAAGAATACATAATGACTTGGTGGATTTAAGGAGTTTAAAATTTACGTCATTCGTACGAAAAGTTCGTAAAATAAGACAGAAGTAATGTTGTAGAACGGAAAATGTAAAAAAAAATATTTTTTTAAACACGGCTATGCACTATGTGCATAGACAGCCTTAAGCCTAGATAAAATGTGGAGGGGCGATCTTATTACAAAACACAGCCTCCCCATTGTCGCGGCTTCCCTTGCAGGTCGCAGAAACCGCAGCTAAAATGTATGTGGCCAGAAACACCACGTTGACTCACGGGTCGCCGAGTCCACGGACGCAGAAGCCCATGACACCCTTTAAGAGGCGGCGAGGCATCTCGTACAGTAGTTATATGAGAGTGAATTTATTCCTCGCTCCTCATGAGACATCATCAAACTTATTTTCCTGCTTCTGGAGTGTCTACAGCGAGTATGAGGGAATCCCGAAACGTGACATCTTACTTTTGTACTGCTCTTCGTTCCACACCTTCAAGGACGGACTTCTTTTCTGTGGCACTCGAACACTTGTACTTCTTCGATGTCATTTTCACGGCGGATCTATGTACTGTGCTTATGCTTTATTGAGAAAACACGGGAATTTTTCAAAGTGTTTAGGGATGAAACGATTATCTTAATAACCGATAAAACAATTCCAGATATCGAGTAATATGTACCGGCTGGCACTTCATTACGAAATGTTTACGGGGCTGTCTGTTATGACAGCCGCATCCGTTTATGGAATGTACCGAACACAGGAGGTTTCTTCGGTAAACAGAAGTTCTTACATGGGTCTTGACAACACGATCGAATTACAGAGGTTCAAATAGTGAGACGCGACTGTGTGGAACTGCATAGGCAGATTTCGGTCCCTGGAAATAATTGTAACTCAACTAAGGACTTTATAGCGACACGAACGTCAGCCGGGTAAATAAGTCCCACACTAAGTGGACATCCAGCGGACGCAGGTAAACACTTCCTGTTACACCACGCCACTGCTGCCTCGGTGTAAACACGGAGGACAGCAGGAAGTGCACTACGACCACTAGCTGGACTCCAGAGCAGGAAACAGCCGGGGTCCCCGGTGGTCTAGTGGTAAGAGGGTCTGAAACGTTCCAGCGCCTCGGCTGGGGCTATTCGCCCCAGCCGGGTCGGGGTTCAATCCCCGGCCGGCGCTGGAATTTTCAGACTTCCGAACACTAGCCTCCACCTCTGCCTTGGCATGTGGCGCATGTCAGGCACCCCCGTGGGGTCCGTGCTTTGGATCCCACGTGGAGCTCACTCCCACACTACAAACTGTACCTAATTATGCTGCTACAAACATTTAAAATTTTAATTCACACACTTTCTTCACCAGACTTCATCTACATATATTTTAAGGTATTTAATATATCTCACTATCAAAAGAAACTGCTTGGTATATTTGTAGGATTACAACTATCAAATAAAACCCTTACAAAAAAAAAAGATTTTGTTTTCCTTCGTGTACTGAATACTGCTGAGGTAAATACCCAAACATGTGCCATTTTCCTGTAGTTAACAGTCAATATTCGAAAAAAAAAGGTTATCATACTGATTCATATATTACATACTGTATTTCACATGTTCTCAGTGCTGAAAAAGCAGTAATTATTTCAACGTCATAAGAAAATGCCAAATATTACATCAATAGCAAATCACAAGCCAACGCTGTGTTATTTTTAGTATCATGATTGACTATGTGATAAATAAATCCTGTATAATTGCATTTTCAAAAACGAACAAAGGCCTTCTTTTTTCTCAAATTATTCTAGTATCAAAATGAGATGTTTGATGTGACACAGGTCACTAAAGAGATAAACTCTTTTTTTGTATGAAAAATGTTGTTTCTCGTGGTTTTATGTGAGCTGAGTGCTGTATCAAACAGATAACACTTAACGTTAACAAGAGGAATTTCTTGGCGATTTCACTAACACGCCCATATATTTGATATAATATTTCGATTAATAGTTATATGACTACCTCTCTGCCTCTACTTTATGTAAAAGTATCTTTTGGATCAAAAGAGAAATTATATTACTACTTCTACGCGTTAAGTCTGGTTGAATGAAAGAGATTGTAATGGCCTCAGCCGAAGATGCTGAATGTTACCTTCTCTGCAAGGCATTTGCCATCGGTAATGAGTGAAACTGTAAAATAGGAAAAAGAGATGAAAAAAGTCTATTACTGTTGTACTATTATATCACTAGCGTTGCATTGCATAAACTTACTTACAGTTCTCGTTGCTGTTCAATATTCTTTAACTCACTATACCGTGCGATTATTTTGTTAACATTTAATATAACAGTAGCCCTGTTCCGAGCCACAAATCCATTTTTAATGCTTAAAAGAGTGGACAAAACTATTAGTAATACTAAATTACGAAGAGGGAATGATGAATGTAACATTCTGCGTACATTAATGTCGCTCGAGATGTAGTTTGCATTATATGTTAAGAGAACAGAATTATTTTGTAATGTGTGAAATACACAAAAATACGGTAACAGACAAACCGAGCAGTGATGCCGTAGTCTGTTTTGTAATAATAGTGTAAAGGAAGAAATAAACAGCAACTAGACATTTAAGTCACTCAATATTCGCGGCCATTTTGCGGTTCATCACTTCGCTGCTACGTGTCGCTACTAGTACCTCACACACTTCGTTGCCTGTAGTGCAGAGCTTCGCTACCAGAGGGCTCTATCAGCATCGGCGAGGACTCACTCTGTCGGCGTTTGCTGCTTCACTGCTCAACATCTATGCTCGCTGATATGCTGCTAAATCTTCAGAATAAACGAAAAAAACAACACCAACACCACATATGGCAAATAGTGATAATTGTGAATACTACCGAACCATCTCTTTCATACGTCCTGGCTGAAAATACAGATCCAAAATATTTGCAGAGGAATGGAACACATTAGAGGAGATGATCTAGAGGAAAACCGAACACACTAGCCGCTAGAGATCGGTTGAAGAAATTCAACCCATATTTATAACATCTATAGATGTAGAAAATAACTTTTCACAGTTTTGACCAAAATATACAGTTTGAATTTAAGATGCAACCAGCAATAAAATACAGTGAGCGGCATGTTATCTAGAGCTCTGCCAAAAATCAGCCAGCAGATGTAAGACTTATAAGGAAGCCGGTAGTTGATAGTTGAGGAGAGAGAGAGAGAGAGAGAGAGAGAGAGAGAGAGAGAGAGAGAGAGAGAGAGAGAGAGAGAGAGAGTTTGCATACAGAAAGTTTCACACGTCGTGCGACACACTTATCGCGTTTGTAGAGGGGACCTACCTGGGAATCGATGTCTGGAAACGTCATCCAGCGACGCTACAGAGTAACAAAGTTACAGGCACTGGAGTCTGTAAAATATGTGTACACAGGGAGATCCAATGAAGATGTTAGCAATTTTCTATGATGATGGAGATGGATAAATGTATAAATTTGAGGTTATGTCCCTATAACGGAAAATTGGAAGAGAAGACATTCCTGTTACGTGTGACAGTATGTACCGGTAGTGTTGCAGCTAAGATGTAGGGCAGGAAACTTTCAGAGGTGGTAGTATGGACCGAATGTCCAGTACACATGGGCTGTAAAATGCATACCTTAAGAGCTGTGAGGACTTGTTCATCTTCGCTAGCATAAAACATATCTCCACTGTTGAACAAGTGCTCATAGCGCCTCAGGTATGCATTTTGTATCCCATGTGTACCGGACATTTTTTTCTTACTTTGATCCATACTACCACCTATGAAAGTTAGCAACAACAGTACCAGTACTTGTATTCCGCCGTCAGAGGTATGATAACGATATTCCCTTGTAACTTCCGGAACATGATACATGATCAAATTGATACATAATCACGGCATCACACTCTACTTACATACATTTGCCGGAGCTGGCGCCTGTATTTTGATGCTCTGTAGCCTCGTTAGATGACGTTTGCATGCATGAGTTACTAGGTAAAATTGCAAGCTCTAGAAATGTGAAACACCTTGTATAAAGAAAGCAACATACGAAACGAACGAGATATTTGGGAAATTAATCGAAGATAAGAAAGAAGAAATAGAAATTGTTTCCAAATCGACCTTTCATTTCGCTGCTGCTGATTTGAAATTTCGTGGCATTTATTCGCTCTGAAGAGGATCGTTGAAACGATGGTCGAAATGTCGTTATTTTAGTTGTTTCACTGTTGCATAATGAAATGGCCTAGTACCCAAAATGATTTTCTTAAATTTGTTTGTAGGAATTCTATCGCTTCTCAACGATATTTTCAGAATGATAGTAGTATTTTTTCCTACACCTACCAACTTTAATAGTGCTAGAAATGATGAAAATAGTACCTAATACTTTTTGATATGGAGACAGAGACGGTGCTTGGTTTTAATGATAACAATATACAGGAAAATTCAGCCATGTTTCTGCGAAGTAGCATTACGCCGAAATTCTGAAATACATCCGTATATTTCGAATGTGGTACAACAGCTGTAGGTAGGAGACGAGGTACTGCAGAAGTAAAGCTGTTTAGACGGGGCGTGAGTCGTGTTTGGGTATCTCAGATGGTAGAGCACTTGCCCATGAAAGGCAGAGGTACCGAGTTCGAATCTTGGTCCCGCACAGAGTTTTAATCTGCCACGAAGTTTCATATCGGCGCACACTCCGCTCCAGAGGGAACTAATTCTGGAAACAGCTGTATAGTTACTGGAGAGATACAGGATGTTCCAAAATCACGTTAAAACTTCTAGGGAACTGAGTAATGATATTCTGAAGAGGAGCCCATGTATGGAAAGGTATAACCGTGCTACAGCCGTATGAATACACTTTCGCTAATGTGGTATGCAACAGGGTTATAATCACTGGAGGGGGGGGGTTACTTACGTCGGATCGTATGATGTCATTTGACAGCTGTCTCCTCTCTGACCTGGTTCGAGTCTCGTTCATGTTTCTGTGAGTGTTAGAGGAACATTGCTGAGTACACTTTTGCCGAATACACCGACACGAGTATTGTGTGGCCAAAGCGCACAGTACTGGGAGAGCTGCTGGTCGCCTTTATCAAGATCGTTTTCCACAACGTCTGACTCCTCCCCACACGCTTTTCGTTACCATTGCGCAACGTCTTCGAGTAAGGGTGCCTTCACCGTTTAGCAGGTGCGTCTGAGGTGCCCCGTGGAGACGCAGCGCACGAGAATTGGAAAATATATTTATATGGATATGGTGTCTGTTCTTTCGGACATGTCCGAAAGGACTCTACGAATGTAGTGTGTGGTCATACAAAGGTGAGAAAGTGGGTCTCGCGGGAGGCGTGCGCGAGAGAGTCCCTGTAGTCTCACTATCCTCTGTGCCGTCGGTGGCTCAAATGGACAGATCGACTGCCATGTAAGCAGGAGATCCATGGTTCAAGTTCCGGTCGGGGCACACATTTTCACCTGTATTCGTTGATATATATCAACGCCCGTCAGTAGCTGAAGGAAATAATATCATTCTAATTTCAAATTGGAAAAGGCCCTCCTGTAAAAACAGTGTATCTGAAGACCGATTTCTTTGTTTCTTGATTATTAACGAGTGAAAGTGTAATACAATAGATGTACTAGATCACATTTACACTGAAATGCCAATGAAACTAGTATAATAATGCATATTCAAACGGAGAGGTATGTAAACAGGTTTAATATGGTGCTGCGGCCGGCAACGCCTGTGTATGACGTGTGTCTGGCGCAGTTGTTAGATCGGTTACTGCTGCTACAATGGCAGGTTATCAAGATTTAAATGACTTTGAACGTGGTTTTATACTGGGCGCAAGGCCGATGGGACACAGCATCTACGAGGTAGCGATGAAGTGGGGATTTTCCTCTACGACCATTCCACGAGGGCACCGTGAATATTAGCAATCCAGTAAAACAACAAATCTCCTACATCTCTGCGGCCGGAAAAATATCCTGCAAGAATGGAATCTGAAGAGAACCGTTCAGCGTGGCGAAAGTGCAACCCTTCCACAAATTACTGAAAATTTCAATGCTTGACCATCAACAAGTTTCAGCATGCGAAATATTCAATATATCTACATGGGCTTTCAGAGCCGAAGGCCCACTCGTGTACCCTTGCTGGCTGCACAGTACAAAGCTTTACGCCTCATTTGGGCCCATCGGTACGAACATTGGACTGTTGATGACTCGAAACATATTGCCTGGTTGGACGTGTCTCATTTCAAAATGTATATACAGTATGGACGTGTATGGGTATGAAGACAACATCATGACTCCATGGACCCCGCATGTCAACTGCGGACTGTTCAATCTGGTGGAGGCTCTGTGACGTTGTAGAGCGTGCGCATTCGGAGTGATGTGGGATCCCTGATACGTCTAGATACATCCTGTCTAATCACCTGCATCCATTCGAGTCCATTGTGGATTCCGACGGAAGTGGTTAATTCCAGCAGGACAAAGGAGCGGCCCACACAACCACAGTTGCTAAAGAGTGGCTGCAGGAACACTCTTCCGAGCTTAAACACTTTCGCTGGCCACCAAACTCCCCAAATATACTGTACGTTTCTAGTAAATTTTATAGCATTAACTAGCATATCTGGAATGCCTTGCAACGTGTTGATCAAAAGAGATCTCTGCTCCCTCTTACTGTTACGGATTTATGGGCAGCTCTGCAGGTTTCATGGTGTCAGTTCCCTGCTGCGCGACTTCAGCCATCAATAGAGTCCATGCCACGGCGTGTTGAGGGATTTCTCGCGGGGGCCATAAACGATATTTCTTTGGCTCCACAGTGTAACAAATTACTTGTCAATGTGACAGCGTTACCAACATGTTTTCAAATGGTTCTAGTATACGGTACGTCTCGGGAGACGGGTTACAATTTAAAATATGAGTATTATGTACTCAGTCCCCTCTACAAGTTCTAGCAGGTAGTGACGGGAATTTCAGAACATCCTGTACGTTTCCAGCAAACTGTATAGCCGTTGTCGTATTACAATTGGTATCTGCGAATACATTCCATAATTCGTGACAGATCGCGAGGCGCGTTTACCCAGGGGGCGTCTCGGCTACGGGAGCTCTGACGGCCACGAGAATAGCCGGAGGTAGAGAGCGCAGCACGGCTAGTTTGAAAGCAACTTTCAACTAGTGTTGCCAGAGGTGTCTCTTTTTAGAGATTCTACGACTCGCCCCACGTAAGCTTTATCTGCTAACATTTCGAAATACACTATCCTATCAATGAATGTACAGACACCTATTAGTGGACATTAATATGCAGTGTGTCCAACCTTTGTCTCTATGGCGGCTTGAACTCTGCTCGGGACACTAAGTGAGGTGCCTGCCGACAATTTACGCACCACACACAGAGATCGTACTACGTGTTTGTACATGCAAGGCAATACATTTCTCAGCAAGATAGCCACATCTCTCGCCAATTTTGAACATTTGGAGCAAAATGGACAGGTTCTGTAAAGAAGGTCGCGATTTTGGCGATGTAATGAACCAACTGAACTGAATTTGGTACCATATCCATCAGGAGGGTATCCACTAACCCTATCAGTCAATGTCAAGCCTAGTAACTGCCAGAGGTGGCCCAACACGTTATCGACTTATCAATTTGTGAAGCTCTTTGTCTTGAATTAATCATCCAGTTTTTCTTCAACTCTAATCATTCATTTGGCCCTACACGTACAGTCATGCTCAAAACTATCCTAACGAACGAATTGAATTTCGCCTGATTCACATGCAACCCACATAACGCAACTGTCTAGCAGGTCCCCTTATCGCTCCTTGGTACAGTCGTTTGACTATTGAAAGTGGTTCCAACAAGTCACCACGAGAAAACACTGTTCTGTATCGCAATAACTCAAGATGTAAAGTAATACCACGATACTACAAATATCACGGAACACCTTATCACAGATAAGACTGCCCTTAAGGCTTGTAGCTCACATTTATTACAATTAATGACATATCTGACATTTTACCACTCTCATTATTACGTCAGATAGGTAATGCACATAGTAAATTCGTCGAAATCATTATATACTCTTCAAAGTAACATACCGTACTTATTAAACACAAAATAAGATTAAAAATAGAAAGGTATTCACGAGCAGCTGATTGAGAATATTTATGAACTTCAAATTACACGACGAACCGTCTCGTTCTGCATATGGATGCAAACTCAGGTCATGCAGACTAAGCAAAGATTTCGTGCCTGACGGAAACTAACAGTCACTCGTGATTAGGCATACAGAGAGTGATATACCTCGATTTTAGACAGAGCCAGTTTGCAAATACCAATTTTAAATTACATAGCGCAAGTATTTTTGCCGGACGCGAATTCCTACCCAGCACCTGTTGTCCCTGTTAACGAACGACGAGAGATGTTGAATCTTGGTTCTTAACAAGTAACTTACTTGAATTGCCGTGAGGAAAGGCTTTGTATTGGGCAGGGATTCGAACTCAGAACTTAATCGGATAGATATCGACGCACAATCAACTGTGACATTTCGGATTTTCTCGGCAGTAGCTAGATGTTTTAACTGAAATGATAAGACCAAACATTAATTTTTTTCCTTCCCAAGACTCCAACCCGGCATCTATCGCTGTTATATTCTAGATAAAACGAACGTTAAATATGGGTTTGTTGCACCAGCAGCGACATGTGAGCGTATTTGAACTAGAAATAATATGACGAAGAGTTCAGTGCTCACTGGAATACAGCTCCACACATCATAACGCTTTTGACTACACACAAAGATACGTCAGCTTCCGAATTTTTGTCCAGCTCGGACTAACATCTTGAACTTACAGTGATCTCGCAAATAGTCCTGTGTCTCACTGGGTGTCAAAAACGTCACATATCGTTAGTGTTGACAAGGAATGAAAATACATTAAACATTAAAATAATTATCCACCAGCAGATAGGTGTTCTCATGCTAGAGCTTGATAATACATAATGAAATCTATAGTGCCGGGCCAGTATTCGAACCCATTCACGCGCAGTATGTTGAGATGTTGAGGAATCTGCAGTTCTGAACAAACAACAAATTGTAGCCGTGCTGTATTCTCACGAAGGGATCAAATTGAGCGTTAAGTACGGTCTAAGTTGCATTCCCAGATCAGAACCGATTTTATCGACATACAGAAGCTCAGATAAAATATGGACTAAATGTCCTTTGAGCGTTATTTAAGCATCACAAGACTGCACATACATGCAATCGATTTCGAGGTGCAAAGTGTTTATCTTACTTTGGTGACAGGTGGGCATAAGAGATTTCCAAAAACTTTTTATCGTACTGAAATAATCTTTTGTCGGAAAGAAACAAGGTAAGTGTTTTATTCGTATATATTTTGTAGGAAACTGTAATCGTAATGGAAGATTATACACCTTAATGTTTGACACAACTGCTAGGAGAAAACGCTGCATCCTAACCAAACCCCGCGGTTCCTCTCCATATCCCCGTAAGACACGAGCAGGGGATTCTCCACGCATACCGCTACATAGCTGTTCCTAGCATACCTGAGATTTGGCAACATCGTCACAAACATTAGGCAACACTGTGACAGTGCAATCACTTCCGCCTATGGTACTGAATTGGCTCACTAAATTTACTTGATAGTACCTTTCCATTTGAATGGCTCATGCTGTATAATCCTTACGTAAACTAAGATACTGAGGCAGAAAATTCAATTTTTTGGCTAAAGAAATGCTATTCTCCACATAAGTGGCAACTTTTATTATTTTTCACGATGCGTTATGAGGCTGAGCGACCAATACCATGATGAGAGTGGTGTAAAGGTAGCAGTGTGTCTGTAACCCGGTGGTGCCGCCCATGTCTCGTGTCAGAACGGCTCAATCAGTCGTCAGTTCCAACTGAGGTAGGGACCATCGTGTGCGAGCTTTTTTTTTATGGAGCTGCGAATTTCCAGAAAAAATTCTGTATCGAAATCGGAAGAAAACCTTTACACATCAAATCTTCTTGGTAGCTCGACTCAGTAAGTTGTGTTAATCGTCATAGATCATGGCGTTCTGACTGCCAAGCTGCTTCGCAATACCAGCGTCTCTGAAGAAATTCGAATCGACCATCAACGATACGAATTTCAGTATTGTTCTTCACTTAACTCACATTCCAGGGTGATAAGTATGAAGGAAATGAGCCTCTTGATTACTCTATGCTAAACTTTCCTGCAGACATGTGCTGACAGTGTCTCTAGCAACTTACTTTTTCTCTGGGTAGCTTCAAATATGGGCAGTTTTGTCGCCTTAAATCCAATTGAATAATCTAAATATCATTTGTGAAAAGCGTTCAATTCTCCATTAATTAAATTTATGGACCTCAAAACAAGCAATTTGCCTTAGTAGCTATAGAGCAGGTTCTGATAGGTATTGACGCAATCATTTTCATCCATTTACCATAGAAAATCAAAGAAAGAAACCAAACACATTACATTGCATTTACTCCCTGTACATTGAGTAATACATATGAATCCACGACAATAATAAATTATTTGAAGAATCTCTTGTGCAAGGAAAAGAACAGAATGTGACGCTTTAATTATAGCGCACTGGATCTGAAACAATGAAATTAATTTTGTGTCACATTGATGTACTGCATTCTAATGTAATAAAGTAATCATCAAATAAAAACGGTTTTGTGCCTCCTTTGCTATCAGGAGTGAAACACAAATCGTAGACAGATTTTATGGGTCACTACTCAACAACATTAAAGCATTGTACATGGTTGAGAGTGTGGAGTGGAGCAGATGTTGTCGGCAGAAGGCAGCGCAGTGCCTCAGCCCCCGCCGGTAGGCAGAAAACGGTGTTCAGAGGCAGATGCTCGGTAAAGAAATCTTTCGGTAAAACATTGTTGAACCAAACTATTATTACCAGTGTGACACAAAGCGAAATATATTGTAGATTCGCTTGAATTACACGCATAGCTTCAGCACCGAGACGAAAGGGGCGATAAAAATTTTGTCGTTGTCTGCTTCCGGTCGCCAGATTTCATATTAGCTAGTCTCGCGTTTTACCTCAAGACTACGGCCTTAGTCAAGAATAATGGACTAAGACTGAACTCAAGACTTCCTCTGGGAAGTGCCGCAGTCTACAATGTTGCTGATCGAGCATACTGCCGGACACAGGATCCTGAGAGGAGCACGACTGTGTTGTCCACCTTATGTGGACGGCTCGGCGGTCAATGTTTTGCTCTAAGGCTGTATCTACAACACATATTGCACCCTGAACACCTAGAAGAATTAAGAAAACAAAAGTAGTTTATGAGAGCAACGTTAACTATGGCGTTAGAAGTATTCATAGTGTTGTGTTCGTGTGTGCAAACGCCTTCCAATGCCCACTCAAGGAGGACAAGGATGCAAAGTCTAGCTTCAGTATAATAAATTCGCTACAGTCTGCGGATGAACTCACACTTAGGTTGATAATTAATTTGAATATTTAGCAATACTATACTCATTGGTGTTAAACTCGTTATTAACCAATGATTTCCACAGCTACAGGGACACTACTTGTGATACTTAGGCAGTGCTATCAGACGAAAAGATCAACCTGACACAAACTGTGGGAAGTTTGTTTTACAAACTTCGTACCAGGACAATGAGCTTTTACGTATTTGGGATGTCTGTGAACGTTGCTGCTTGAGACGATTTAAGACGAAAGTAAATTCCTTCAGCAACGACAATGTTTGAAGAAATCGTCTTCACGGGACTAAATCGTGGTTTGTAAATCGTTTACCGGCCGTACTCTGCCGCATTTCTCTGATTGGAAGGCAAATAGCTTACGGAAAAATGTCACAGAAGGAAAAGGGAGAAAGAAATGTCTCCCACTGGAAGGTCATGTTGTCTTATTTAAATGATTACAAAATCAGGTAAAACGACCAGTCAGATTGTCAGTATAAGAACATTACTGTTGTCAGTATGATGTAGCACTGCCCAGGGCCTGTAACGATAAAGGGCCCGTTTAGGTCAGTCATATTGTATACAGAAGTGGGAGAGAGAGCACCGCTAAATTCTACAATCCGAATGCATTGCAGAAACACAGAAATTACTGTTACAGTGTACTAATGGAGCCCAATTAATGAGTGAACTGCATATTTTCCGGTGAGAGAGAGCACTGGCAAATAGTCTTCGGTATATTAGTTTAATTAATCTGGTGTCACTCTGAGCCAGAATTTATGGCCAGCAGCTGAGTGCAAGGTCAGTGGGCCGGATCCGAGTTTTGCAAGTGCGAAATACTTTCCTACATTATAGAAGCGAATATTAAACTGGAACTAATATTCCAAAAATTTTGAACTTGGATAGCTTAGAATGAATATCTTTTTCTTTATTGCAAAGGAAAACAATTGATTTTCTAAAACATTCTCTGTCATACACAACTTGAAACAGGTCACGTCGACCAAATCTTATGGAAAAATTGACAGCGACGTATATCGGCAGGCAGTAAGATCTCTTGGCTTTTGGTTTGGCAGTACTCGACAGCCATTTCTAGGCGCAAGTAATAGAAGAAAGGCAGAGCGTTTTTGTTATCAAGTAACGTCTTCATCGATTACTTTAGTTTTAATGTAATCTATGAGTAATTGCTGGTGTTTGATTTTAACATGGAAAGAATTCTGTTGACAGTGAAAAAACCTCTTCTTGGGAAACTACTTGTATAGTGACCAAAAGGAACGAACTGATATTCAAGTACAGTGTTCCAGCAGCGGCATGAAGAAAATGATAGTAATAATGACGGTAATAATCCAATTATCCGGTAACTTCACACTTCCCAGTGGATCTTCACGAACTAAGAAAATTTATGAATTTGTGAACATTTCAAAATAGCTTCACATCGAGCCTATGATGCCTACAAGGGTCTTTACATCCTGCTGACATGAGAATAACATAATCTCCGCGTCAGAAGCTTGTTTCTACTTAACCATTTAATAGACTCGCGTTTTATCCACCGTGACTACTTTTGTAAGCTCAGCACATCATCCGTTGCAGCTCACTCCTGGGGCTGGGAAATGTGGGCACAATGGCCTGGTGGAACTATCACAGGAGCAATGCGTGGGTCAGACATTTACTTTTAAGAAGCACAAACAGATTTACTTTGCCTCTGGTAACCTCAAGAGAAAGACGTTATAATCCAGATTTCGCAATACAAATCACGTTCCATCATTACAAACTGGGCAGAGCCAGGTTACGTTGGGAAACGACATAGCGGAAGTCATCGTAAACAGAAATACAGTCGCCAGTAAACTTACTTACATTAGAAAATTTTATTTTATTTTATGAAGCGATAGCCATTTAAAGGATGGGGCTCTTATTTTACTTGTAATTGATTGAACTAGAGACGTTGAAAAATTTGGTGCTGGACTGTGATTCGAATTCGTTTCTCCTCTTTCGAGGATCTGAATCACTCGGAACATTATAGTTCAACCATTTCGTTCCTTTTCGCAAGACTGCAACCTTCTCTAGGTCTCCTCCAAAGGTAAGTATGTGGGTCCGCATCCTGATCCAATACAAAAACATTCATAGTTTCAGTTCAAGCCCTATAACGTGCACACCGTCCCGCTAGTGAAAACCAACGTGCGCTTTTAATGTATATTCATGTTGTAACATTACAGGACATATTGGGACATATTGAAGTATTCGATACTGTAGACTTTTAGGGGATGTCGATACAGATATGCAAAATGTAAAGGGAAACTTTGGTGATGTTTAAATATTGTACTGTGTCAATATTAGGACATTTTGCACAGAAAGAACAAAAATAGAATTAATATAAGTATATATTAGTGTTAGTAACCTATTTTCATTCAATTTTGTAATTATATTTCATTTTGTAAAAGAAAGACTCACTGTTTGCTGTAGCTCTGATTAATTGTATAAATTATCAGTTTTGAGCTAAATTATTTCGTATAATATGGACAAAATACTTTTAAAAAACTCACCAGCTAAAGAGAAAGTCTGTAAATGAACGTTTAATGCACACTTCTGGAATTTTCTATGGAGAAATTCTATATTATCATCCCAAAAATACGAAAACTTGTGAAAACTGTTTCATAACCTAATTTCGAAAGACGATTAGTATCAAGAAATATTGCTAAAAAGATTTATTTACGTTTTGAAACAGGATTTAAATCATTTTACATATAAATAATTGTTCTAAATCACCCAAGAAATATCCAGAATCAAATGTCAAGATATTTCTGGAAACGTCGGTGCAAGTCTGGTGAAGGTTATCCGAAGGCTGGTAGAAAAATGTTATAAACTCTATTTTGAAATTATGCTTGTAAGAATTTATATGTGCTCAACCTTTTACTTGCTTTAATCTGTGCTAAAGTTCTGTAATGTCTGATTTGGTTTTAAGTCGTGAATTGCTATCGTATTGTGAACAAAGCATTGTCAAAGACTCTCATTGTTTGGAAGGATATTAGTACACCTAGGAGTTGTCAATGGGCAGTTCGGATGTGCAGTGCGGTTGGCTGGGAGAGTCTGTTGTTGAGTCTGTCAGTTCTGTTTGTAAATAAACGTCTATAATGAAGAATTACTTGTTGTCGTCAATATGAACTCAAGACCTTTTGCACGAAGCAGACACCTCCTAATGCATAGATCATGAAAACGATATTTCGTAATGATGTGTAACATGTCATTTTAATGAAAGGTTTCTTTACATACCATGATTCAATTTCTTTACAACAATTTCTTACTCTCTCTCATTCTTTTTGATCTCTCTCTCTCTCTCTCTCTCTCTCTCTCTCTCTCTCTCTCTCTCTCTCTCTCTCTCTCTCTTTCTCTCTCTCTCTCTATCATACACACACATACATTCTTTTTTTCTTTATTTGTTTGTTTTGCTCGACTATCGGCGAGGCATCAAAACGTCTCTGAATGAGCTTCTTACTTTTTAGTACACTTACGAAATAAATATAAAAACAACTGTGAGAGTTACTGATATATGATGCTTAGTTTTCAGTCAGTTCGGAGTATTGTTAGTAACCACGCTCCAGTCCCTAAACCTAGTTACAGAAATGCGAATCAGACGCATTACGTATTCCAGGCCGTAGTAGCCGCGACTTGGAGACACCAGCTATGGTCACTTCCCAGCCCGCTGTACGATCACATCGGGTCGTCGTCTTTCTGCTGGTACTGTAACTGAGATTTGACAACAAGGCAACGTATGTTTGGGAACTCTGTGATCGACCAGTTCCTTCCTGGTGTGCACGAAATTTATCCTCAAGGTTCACTTGATTTTACCTGTCATTTCCATTGAATAATCTGATTTATTATCGTTTTAGGTGTAACAAAAGATTATAAATTTACTGTTTTCAGCCCAGGAAAGTCGTTGCACGTGGAAATCGCAACTAATCTCGTCCTTTAAATAGCGGTTTACGAGTGCTAGACATTATCGATCTCGTAAGAGTGAGCTAAGACACGTATTTCTACCCCAGCTCTATGGTAATGCGCTGACCTGAGAAAAAGCATCTGTTATGGTTCGCACTTCCAGTCTCACTAACTGTAACGTTTTTATCCCTTCTGTGAAAGAGCTACAAGCAGTCAGATAAAACATCGATAAGGAAATCGCAAAAAAATACTTTCGGCTCATAGTGCAATGGTGAAAACTTACAATGCTGCACAACAGGTAACTCCTCTTCCCGCCGATGACAAGCAAATTTTGGGTTTCTAGGAATACAAAACTTTACTTACGAAATGCGACATTTGCACTGCACGACGTTTTCAACAAAGAGATGGCGCAATACAGTAGACCAAGTGGAAAGAAACACTTCCTATTTAAATTTGCGCATCCTAGACTGTTGGCTGTTCTGTGTAGGTGGCAGGTACGTGATTTTATTTCGGTGATTACAAAATAAAGTCGAATGTATGCACTGGGTAGTCGAGGCAGCTAGTTCATTGTGATTCGGTCAACCAAGTAAATGAATTTACTGAACCTGCTGCAAATTACTACAGGAAGCCTGTGTGTCAGAATTCTCATCCATTGTGGTGCAACGGCGTTACGATAGAAAAATGAGCCACATACTTATGATATGCTTGTATATCTATAGACTTGGTTCGATTCCAACTTCTGTCAATGATTTTAGATAAGGTGAGACAGATTCCATTCTCTTCTGGCTACACCAAGTGAAGAAGATATAATGACATTGTGGTCTGAAATTAACATGAAAAATGATATTCCTTTTCTACAAAGTAGACGTTAGGATGAATCACAATAAAGACTGGGGCGGCGACACGTAGAAACCTTTCTTATACTTATTATTTATTTCTAGTGACGAAACAAACGCTATGTAGGCTCACAGGACATTTAGTCCATATTTTATCTGAGCTTCTGTATGTCGATAAAATCGGTTCTGAACTGGGAATGCAACTTAGACCGTACTTAAGGCTGAATTTGATCCCTTCGTGAGAATACAGCACGGCTACAATTTGTTGTTTGTTCAGAACTGCAGATTCCTCAACATCTCCACATACTGCGCGTGAATGGGTTCGAATCCTGGCCTGGCACTACAGATTTCATTATGTATTATCAAGCTCTAGCATGAGAACACCTATCTGCTGGTGGATAATTATTTTAATGTTTAATGTATTTTCATTCCTTGTCAACACTAACGATATGTGACGTTTTGACACCCAGTGAGAGACAGAACTATTTGCGAGATCACTGTAAGTTCAAGATGTTAGTCCGAGCTGGACAAACATTCGGAAGCTGACGCATCTTTGTGTGTAGTCAAAAGCGATATGATGTGTGGAGCTGTATTCCCAGTGAGCACTGAACTCTTCGTCATATTATTTCTAGTTCAAACACGCTCACATGTCGCTGCTGGTGCAACAAACCCATATTTAACGTTCGTTTTCTGTAGAATATAACAGCGATTTGTGCCAGGTTGGAGTCTTGGGAAGGAAAAAAAATAATGTTTCGTCTCGTCATTTCAGTTAAAACATCTAGCTACTGCCGAGAAAATCCGAAATGTCACAGTTGATTGTGCGTCGATATCTATCCGATTAAGTTCTGAGTTCGAATCCCTGCCAAATACAAAGCCTTACCTCACGGCAATTCAAGTAAGTTACTTGTTAGGAACCAAGATTCAACATCTCTCGTCGTTCGTTAACAGGGACAACAGGTGCTGGGTAGGAATTCGCGTCCGGCAAAAATGCTTGCGCTATGAAATTTAAAGTTGGAATTTGCAAACTGGCTCTGTCTAAAATCGAGGTATATCACTCTCTATATGCCTAATCACGAGTGACTGTTAGTATCCGTCAGGCACGAAATCATTGCTTAGTCTGCATGACCTGAGTTTGCACCCATATGCAGAACGAGACGGTTCGTCGTGTCATTTGAAGTTCATAAATATTCTCAATTAGCTGCTCGTGAATACCTTTAATTTTTAATCTTATTTTGTGTTTAATTAGTACGGTATGTTACTTTGAAGAGTAAATGAAGAATACGACAAATTTACTACGTGCATTACCTATCTGACGTAATAATGAGAGTGGTAAAATGTCAGATATGTCATTTATTGTAATAAATGTGAGCTACAAGCCTTAAGGGCAGTCTTATCTGTGATAAGGTGTTCCGTGATATTTGTAGTATCGTGGTATTACTTTACATTTTGAGTTATTGCGATACAGAACAGTTTTTTCTCGTGGTGACTTGTTGGAACCACTTTCAATAGTCAAACGACTGTACCAAGGAGCGATAAGGAGACCTGCTAGACAGTTGCGCTATGTGGGTTGCATGTGAATAAGGCGAAATTCAATTCAGGTCGTTCGGATACTATTGGGCATGAATAGACATCACGTGTATCGATTTCCATCGCGCTGGGGTAAGTCCTTCGGCATACGTTTATTCTCCTTAGTGTGTAAATATATTTGGAGCATGTCATTCAAAAACGTTTGAAATGACATAGACGGGAGCGGGTTGTTGTTAGGAGAGCAGAATGTATTAGACTCGCGGATCATGTGGTGTTATTGACAGAGAGCGAAAGAAGTATGACTGAAATGTTAAAAGAATTGAACAAGAGTCGTGAGTAAATTGGAATGAGAAATAATAAGAAAAACGCAAAATGTCCGGTGATAGGTGCAAGAAAATCAAGAACAACTATAATGTTAGGCAGGAAGACACACAACAATTTAGTATTTTTAGATAACTGCGACGTGCTATTATGGACGACATTGGAAGTAATAAGGAGGTGAAAATACGTATAGCAATTGCCAACGAGACGTTTCATAACAGGAGGCTTTTATGTGGGTGCGTTGATAGGTGATAAAATAGGCAAGCACAGTGAGAAATGAGGTGGTGTTGAGTGGGAGAAAAGAGAGAAATTTTAAAGGTAGCAGGATGAGCAAACACAATTGGCATGGACACTGAATGAGAAGAGATTGTTTATTGATGGTATGGAGGAAATGGTGAATGCAATAAGAAGAAGAAGAAGAAGAAGAAGAAGAAGAAGAAGAAGAAGAAGAAGAAGAAGAAGACTCAGAACATACCAGGTGGTGGACAGCGTAAGAACAGAAAATAGTTGTGAGAAAATAAGAGGGTAACAAATGATGGGACTGCATGGAGAGCTACATGTGAAGACCTGCCCTAGGGCAGAACACTCATGGTGGTGGTGTTGATGAAGAGGAGACTTATGTAGGATATTTTGCAAAACGCCCATTTTCTTGTAATCCAAATTTAAACAAAACATAGGCAGCTTATAATTTGTAGTCTATAAACGACCGTGAATTGCGTGACAGATGGAACTTGCCAGTATACCAGTTATTAGGACTTATTCCCACTCCACTGACGTATGGAGCGTGCGTACTGTGGCTGCTTAAAAGCCTCTGTGCGTGCTGTGCTTAGTCTCTTCTTGTCATCACGCTTCCTACAGTTACAATACGTAGGCGGTTTCAGTATATTCCATTCCTACATTCATCATGTAACGTCAGTTCTAGAAACTTTCTAATTAGGTCTCCTCGCGATACTTTGCTCTTCCACGGAATAGTCCGTGTCTACCATGAACTGTCCGTTAGTCAGTAAGTGGAATAACTGGTTTTCCGACACATGTCGCCATGTAACTGTCGCTCTGTCTCCACGTCAGAGAGACGGAAATTCTGTGTGCCACATTTGAAGATGAGTCTGTAAAGGTTACAAAACTAGTTAATGGAATTACAAATAGTTCAAAAAGTGAGTTTTTGCAGTTTTCCGTATTTAAATTCAATGCACTAGTCACAGGCTCTCGGCGATCCTTAGGGGATATGCTTCATCGGTTGGGAGCGTGATGTGTCCCTCCGAGATTAATTTCACCTGGGCTTTAAGCGACTCACCGGTCAGCATTTACAGAGCTGCCAACTACATCTCACACCGGGAATATTACCAGGATTAGTTTGCATCGCAGCCTACGGAAGAGAACGCAAATCGAACGAGCATTCACAGTCATTCCCTCCATTGACTACCATTCGCCTATATTCAACAGTTAAGGATTCCTCCGGAAATATTCCAAGTAGACTTACTCTGGATATTGTACGTTTGTTTCCAAGCGCCTGCCTGTTCAATTTGAGCAGAAACTGCGTGACATTCTCCAACGGGTCAAAAAACCTGTGACCATTCGTGCCGCCCTTCTCTGTATACATTCAGTTTCGCCTGGCAGTTGTATCTGATTAGGATCCAAGAATCTCGACCAATATTGGGGGATAAGTCGCAAGCGTGATTTGTAAGCAATTTCTTTTGTACACTGATTGTATTTTCCTAGAATTCTACCAACGAATTGCAGCCAGCCACCGTATTTCCCTAAGACTGCGACTATGTGACGGTTCCATTTCAAATCTCTAGAAATTTTTACACCCAGGTATTCATGTGGGTTGAGCGATTGCGAATTTGACTCGCTGCACTATACTCGTAGGATAAGGTTATATCGTTTTGTGAACCGAACAATTCTACATTTCGGGAACATTTAAACTAAGTTGTCATGCTTTGCACTACACTGAAATCTTATGAGGGCGTGGCTTCTTTCAAACAGAACTTTATTACAGGCAACTGCATCATTTACGGAAACACTGAAGTTTCAAATAGACCGCGTAAGCACCCCCCCTTCTCCCCTCCAAATTGCTGTCTGAAAACTGGAAGTCCCATATGTAAACCACCTTCAGAAGTTCGTTCACTTTCCGTATCAGTTAATGTGTTAAAAACTTGACCTGAAGAAACATGACCCTTTGCAGTTGAAGACGCTCTGTTGTAAGAGAAGCTAGTTTTTTGACAAGTCTCAATATTTATGTACTGAACTAGGTGTTGTACAATTCTATAATTTTCAGGTACATTCGGCGACGTATGTGGATACTGTCTGACAAATGTGTTGCGAATAAAGTGAGTAGTAAAGAAGTAATAAAGTGAAACATCAAGCCTGATGCTGACACCTTACTACACGAACAGCGAAAATGTAGAAGTGATAAAAGTCTTTTTCCTTTCATCATTCTGCCAGGGATGTCAGAGGAAAAAAAAGTTTCGAAATTATGTGTGAAGTTTGTTGGAAGTCGCCACGTGCTGCCTTTCACAAATGCTCGGTGAATATAGTCTCGATAATTTGCGCGCCATGAAATTATGCTGCCTTAGACGAGTACGCAGTTTTTAACTTTTAACGCCCGACTTATTGCGTAAACCTATGCCTTTAAATGAAGGACGGAAGGAGGATTGCATTTAATGTGCTATCGATGTTGAGGTCATTAGAAACGGAGCAGGAGTTGGCACTGCGTCAGGGAAGGGTAAAAGTAGTCCGCCGTTCCCTTTCAAAGGAACCATCCCAGCATTTGCTTGGAGCGATTCAGAAAAGTTACGGAATACGTATCAGGATGGCCGGATGCGGATTTAAACGTCATCCTCCCGAATGCGAGTCTAGTGTACTAGTTGACAGCTCGTCGTGTAGCAAGCGTTGCTGGTGATGGGATTCCGGGTTCGATTCACGGCTGGGTTGCTTTCTCCGCCCGGGAAGTAGGTGTCTGTGGTGTCATCATTTCTTCATCATTCGTGATGGTGGCGAAACTGGACTGTGTAAAGGTTGGGGCTTTGTACAGGCGCTGATAACCGTGCAGTTGAGCGCCCCACAAACCAAACATCATCATCATCATCATCATCATCATCATCATCATCATACCATGTACTAACCACTGCGGCAGCTCGCTTGGTATACATTTAAATGAGCAGATTAAGTCAGCATTTTTAGTATTTACATTGACTTCGTTCTTCATAAATGAAAGCAGGAACTACGACAAGACCAAGGAATTGGGATAACGAATGAGAAATACCTGATTGTGCTTCTGTTTGTAGATGACATGATTCAAGTTCACGAAATGACCTCCAAAGATCTATATACCACCTGAACGAAATATGCAATGAATACAACTTTAAAATTTCTAGTAATAAAACGAAAATAAGTGCACTCCGAGGAAAATACTCAGTCAGTTTAAAACTAGTTTTGGATAATCCTGCTTTAGAACTGGTCTCTTAATCTTTCATTTAGGCTACGCTGTAAGATCTGATTTTTACTCTGATACTTAAAATAAATTACACAAATTCTAAGCTGTCTGTGACACTATTATCTGAACATTGGGCAATAAAGTACAAAAAGGTTGTCCCGAAATTCTATAACGTGGTCGCGGTTCCTGTATTATGCTATGAAAGCGAAAACATGGTTAAAAAAAACGAAAAATAAATCACACGGCAGAGATGAGGTTCCTAAGAAATTCGAAGAGCTGCACAACAAGAAATGATTAGGAATGAAGATACTAGAGAAAAATTAAGTATTTTCAACAGAAACTAAAAAATTCAAAAATATCGTGAAGACTGGTGAGAATGCTACGTCCCAGACTTCCCCAAAATATTCTGAACTACAAGCGGAATGGAAGACGTGATATTGAAAGGCCTCGGACGTGGGAGCAATTTCGTTTGTAGAGACTATCCCGCGCGGCGACTACTGAAGTACTTATACATTATAGAATTCTTAAGTTGTACAAGCAAAATAAGTAAGTTTTAATGTAGTTTACGTTCACTGATGCAAAAAAATTTTTCTTGCTTTTTAAAGTGGGCTATGTTCTTTCTCAGGGTTCAAACTGTCTCCATGCCAAATTTGAACAATATATGTTAAGCGGTTTGCACTCGAAAACGAAACAGACTGTGTTACAAAGTAGAAAAGCAACTGAGAGAAAGAAGCGGCGTCGGTTTCTGCAGAAGGCGGCCATCATTTTGTAGGACAATGTTCGGGCACGCTCGGTTCAAGTCGTGACTGATTTGATCGGTATATGGGGATGGGGAGCGCCGCATCACGCACCACGCCTAAAGGATTTCTTGCTAACCATCTCTTCCGACTCCATTAATGAATTAACCCTCTTGTCTGCCCCACTTCTGTTGAAGGTTACACATCAGACAAATACCTTGTTGTTGTTGTTGTTGTTGTTGCTCTTGTCTTCAGTCCACAGACTGGTTTGATGCAGCTCTCCATGCTACTGTATCGTGTGGAAGCTTCATCTCCCAGTACCCATTGCAAACCTATATCCTTGTGAATCTGCTTAGTGTATTCATCTCCTGGTCTCCCACCTCGATTTTTACCCTCCACGCTGCCCTCCAATATTAAATTGGTGATCCCTTAATGCCTCAGAACGTGTCCTACCATCCGACCCCATCTTCTAGTCAAGTTTTGCCACAAAGTTCTCTTCTCCAGTATCCTATTCAATACCTCCACATTAGTTATGTAATCTACCCACTTAATCTTCAGCATTCTTCCGTAGCACCACATTTCGAAAGCTTCTATTCTATTCTTGTTCAAACTATATATTGTCCATTATTCACTTCCATACGTGGCTACACTCCATACAAATACTCGGAGAAAGGACTTCCTGATACCTAAAGCTATACTCGATGTTAACAAATTTTTCTTCTTTAGAAACACTTTTCTTACCATTGACAGTCGACATTTTATATCCTCTCTACTTCGACCGTCATCAGTTATTTTGCTCCCTAAATAGCGAAACTCCTTTACTACTTTAAATGTCTCATTTCCTAATCTAATTCCCTCAGCATCACCCACCTTAATTCGACTACATTCCATTATCCTCGTTTTGCTTTTATTGATGCTGATCTTATATCATCCTTTCAGGACACTTCATTCTGTTCAGCTACTCTTCTAGGTTCTTTGCTGTCTCTGAATTAGAACGTCATCGGCAAACCTCAAGGTTTTAGTTTCTTATCCATGGATTTTAATTTCTACTCAGAATTTTTCTTTTGTATCCTTTACTACTTGCTCAATAAACAGATTGAATAACATTGGGGATAGTCTACAACCCTGTCTCATTCCCTTCCCAACCACTGCTTCCGTTTCATATCCCTCGACTCTTATAACTACCACCTGCTTTCTGTACAAATTGTAAATTGCCTTTCGCTCCCTGTAATTTACCCCTGCCACCTTCAGAATTTGAAAGAGAGTATTCCAGTCAACATTGTCAAAGGATTTCTCTAAGTCTACAAATGTTAGAAACGTAGGTTTGCCTTTTCTTAATCTACTTTATAAGGTAAGTCGTAGGGTCAGTATTGCCTCACATGTCCCAGTATTTCCACGGAATCCAAACTGGTCTTCCCTGAGGTCGGCTTCTACCATTTTTTCCATTCGTCTGTAAAGAATTTGCGTTAGTATTTTGCAGCTGTGACTTATTAAACTGATAGTTAGCTAATTTTCACACCTGTCAACACCTGATTTCTTTGAAATTGGAATTATTTCATTCTTCTTGAAGTCTGACGGTATTTCGGCTGTCTCATGCATCTTGCTCATCAGACGGTCACGTTCTGTCAGAGCTGGGTCTCCCAAGCCTGTCAGTAGTTCTAATGGAATGTTGCCTACTCCCGGAACCTTATTTCCACTAAGGTCTTTCAGTGCCCTGTCAAACTCTTCACGCAGTATGTCATCTCCCATTTCATCTTCATCTACATCCTCTTCCATTTCCATTATATTGTCCTCAAGTACATTGCCCTTGTATAGATCCTCTATATACACCTTCCACCTTTCTGCAATATCTTCTTTGCTGATAACAGGGTTTCCATCTGAGCTCTTGATATGCATACAAGTGAATCTCTTTTCTCTAAAAGTCTCTTTAGTTTTTCTTTAGGCACTATCTATCATGCCCCTAGTGATAAGCGCATCTATATCCTTACGTTTGTCCTCTAGATATCCCTGCTTAGCCATTTTGCACTTCCTGTCGATCTCATTTTTGAGACGTTTGTATTTCTTTTTGTCGGGTTAATTTACTGCATTTTTGTATTTTCTCCTTTCATAAATTAAATTCAATATATCTTCTGTTACCCTCTTTCTTTGCGCATGTCAAGTTCCGTAGGCCCAAATTGAGGAGCAAATCTTCTAGGTCATGGAACGTGCCAGTATCTACATCTACATCCGTACTCCGCAAGCCACCTGACGGTGTGTGGCGGAGGGTACCCTGAGTACCTCTATCGGTTCTCCCTTCTATTCCAGTCTCGTATTGTACGTGGAAAGAAGGATTCTCGGTATGCTTCTGTGTGGGCTCTAATCTCTCTAATTTTATCCTCGTGGTCTCTTCGCGAAATATAAGTAGGAGGGAGCAATACACTGTTTGACTCTTCGGTGAAGGTATGTTCTCGAAACTTCAACAAAAGCCCATACAGAGCTACGGAGCGTCTCTCCTGCAGAGTCTTCCACTGGAGGTTATCTATCATCTCCGTAACGCTTTCGCGATTACTAAATGATCCTGCAACGAAGCGCGCTGCTCTTTGTTGGATCTTCTCTATCTCTTCTATCAATCCTATCTGGTGCGGATCCCACACTGCTGAGCAGTATTCAAGCAGTGGGCGAACAAGCGTACTGTAACCTACTTCCTTCGTTGTCGGATTGCATTTCCTTAGGATTCTTCCAATGAATCTCAGTCTGGCATCTGCTTTACCAACGATCAACTTTATACGATCATTCCATTTTAAATCACTCCTAACGCGTACTCCCAGATAATTTATGGATTTAACTGCTTCCATTTGCTGACCTGCTATTTTGTAGCTAAATGATAAGGACCTATCAGTCTATGTATTCGCATCCCATTACACTTGTCTACATTGAGATTCTATTGCCATTCCGTGCACCATGCGTCAATTCGCTGCAGATCCTCCTGCATTTCAGTACAATTTTCCATTGTTGCAACCTCTCGATACACCACAGCATCATCTGCAAAAAGCCTCAGAGACTTTCCGATGTCACCCACCAGGTCATTTATGAATATTGTGAATAGCAACGGTCCTATGACACTCCCTTGCGGCACACCTGAAATCACTCTTACTTCGGAAGACTTCTCTCCATTGAGAATGACATGCTGCGTTCTGTTATCTAGGAACTCCTCGATCCAAGCACACAACTGATCTGATAGTCCGTATGCTCTTACTTTGATCATTAAACGACTGTGGGGAACTGTGTCAAACGCCTTGCGGAAGTCAAGAAACACGGCTTCTACCTGTGAACCCGTGTCTAAGGCCCTCTGAGTCTCGTGGACGAATAGCGCGAGCTGGGTTTCACACGGCCGTCTTTTTCGAAACCCATGCTGATTCCTACAGAGTAGATTTCTAGTCTCCAGAAAATTCATTATACTCGAACATAATACGTGTTCCAAAACTCTACAACTGATTGACGTTAGAGATATAGGTCTATAGTTCTGCACATCTGTTCGACGTCCCTTCTTGAAAACGGGGATGACCTGTGCCCTTTTCCAATCCTTTGGAACGCTTCGCTCTTCTAGAGACCTACGGTACACCGCTGCAAGAAGGGGGGCAAGTTCCTTCGCGTACTCTGTGTAAAATCGAACTGGTATCCCATCAGTACCAGAGGCCTTTCCTCTATTGAGCGATTTTAATTGTTTCTCTATCCCTCTGTCGTCTATTTCGATATCTACCATTTTGTCAACTGTGCGACTTCAAGAGAAGGAAGCACAGTGCAGTCTTACTCTGTGAAACAGCTTTGGAAGAAGACATTTAGTATTTCGGCCTTTAGTCTGTCATACTCTGTTTCAGTACCATTTTGGTCACAGAGTGTCTGGACATTTTGTTTTGATCCACCTACCGCTTTGACATAGGACCAAAATTTCTTACGATTTTCTGCCAAGTCAGTACATAGAACTTTACTTTCGAATTCATTGAAAGCCTCTCGCATAGACCACCTCACACTACATTTCGCTTCGCGTAATTTTTGTTTGTCTGCAAGGCTTTGGTTATGTTTATGTTGGCTGTGAAGTTCCCTTTGCTTCCGCAGCAGTTTTCTAACTCGGTTGTTGTACCACGGTGGCTCTTTTCCATTTCTTACGATCTTGCTTGGCACATACTCATCTAACGCATATTGTACGATGGTTTTGAAATTTGTCCACTGATTCTCAACACTATCTGTACTTGAGACATAACTTTTGTGTTGAGCCGTCAGGTACTCTGTAATCTGCTTTTTGTCACTTTTGCTAAACAGAAAAATCTTATTACCTCTATTAATATTTCTATTTACGGCTGAAATCGTAGATGCAGTAACCGCTTTATGATCGCTGATTCCCTGTTCTGCATTAACTGATTCTAATAGTTCGGGTCTGTTTGTCACCAGAAGGTCTAATATATTATCGCCACGAGTCGGTTCTCTGTTTAACTGCTCAAGGTAGTTTTCAGATAAAGCACTTAAAAATATTTCACTGGATTCTTTGTCCCTGCCACCCGTTATGAACGTTTGAGTCTCCCAGTCTATATCCAGCAAATTAAAATCTCCACCCAGAACTATAACATGGTGGGGAAATCTACTCGAAATATTTTCCAAATTATTCTTCTGGTGCAGAGCCACAACCGCTGCTGAGCCTGGGGGCCTATAGAGACATCCAATTACCATGTCTGAGCCTGCTTTAACCGTGACCTTCACCCAAATCATTTCACAATTAGAATCTCCGTCAATTTCCTTCGATACTATTGCACTTATTATCGCTATAAACACGCCTCCCCCTTTACTGTCCAGCCTTTGTCTGCGAACTATATGGGCGTTGTGACCGTTTATTAATGAGAGCAGTTCTGGGACCTTTCTATAGACGCTCCTGCAGTTTACTATTAGCACATTAATATTGTTATTCCCTGTTGCATTTTGCCTACTCCTGCCTTGCCGCGTCTCAGGAGGCGTCTTGTCGGGTCTAGGGAGGGAATTCTCTAACCTAAAAAAAAAAAAAAACCATGTGCACTCCACACGTACTCCGCTACCCTCGTAGCCGCTTCCGGCGTGTAGTGCACGACTGACATATTCAGGGGACCCTACATTTCTCCACCCCATTGCGGAGGTCGAGAAATTTGCACCCCAGCTCTCCGCAGAATCGTCTGAGCCTCTGGTTTAAGCCTTCCACTCGGATCCAAACCAGAGGACCGCGATCGGTTCTGGGAACGATACTACAAATAGTTAGGTCTGATTCCACCCCGCGAGCGAGGCTTTCCGCCTTCACCAACTCCGACAACCGCTTGTACGAACTGAGGATGACCTCTGAATCCACACGGCAGGAGTCATTGGTGCCGACATCAGCAACAATTTGCAGTCGGGTGCACCCAGTGCTCTCTATCACCGCCGGTAGGGCCGCCTCCACATCTCGGATGAGACCCCCCGGCAAGCAGACAGAGTGAACACTGGCCTTCTTCCCCGACCTTTCCACTATTTCCCTAAGGGGCTCCATCACCAGCTTAACGTTGGAGCTCCCAATAACTAATAAACCCCTCCCCCCGTGTGCCTGCTCGGACCTTGCTGAATGAGCAGCCACATGTCCATTCACAGGCAGAGCGGACGATGCCACACGGCCAGCCTCCACATTGACCCTCTGCCTCGTGCGCCGCGAACGCCGCTGAACCCGCCACTCCCCTTGGGGAGAGGGTGGCCCAACCGCGCCCGGTACCCGCGAAAATGTCTCGACAGCAGGGACAGTGGGTGAAGCATCTAACACCTGGGGTGCACCATGCGACGCACCAGACTCCACACTGCCGCTACCCTCCGAGGCAGCAGCCTGAAGACGGCTGACCGCGGCCATCAACACGCTCAGCTGTTCGCGAAGAGTGGCCAGCGTCCGTACACAGCAGTCACACATCCTATCCATCCTAAGGAATCAATATACTGAAGAGACTTAATCAACTTTTAAGTAGACTGCTAATTCACTAAAGGCGGCTGATTACTGACTAAACTGTGATTGCTAACCACTTCTTGTAGAAAACAATGAAAATAGCACTACCTGTCTCTGGACTGTATTGAAAACAAACACTAGCACTACTAGCACTATGGCTGACTACAAGGACTCTCTCTGACTGTATTCAAAACAAACATGAAATCTATTTAACTCTATTACTAGCACTCGACAATTAAAGCTTCCTAAAAGCAAAAACACACGGAAGAAGTAGTGACAAGTAAGAAAACTACAGTTAATACTTCAATCAAGGTAGCTCGCTGCACAGCAGACGTGAAGCAGACGGCGGTTTGGGCGACACATGAACTTACAACATAAAAGTAATAACAGATAAAAATACATGTTCATGAACCAGAGAGAAAATCAGTCCATAAGTTTAAGCAAACGCTATCAGCAGTACAATGAGAATCAGCTTAATTTTTCAATTAACTCCTCGACAGAATAGAAGGAGTGACCCATGAGGAAACACTCCAGTTTCGATTTGAAAGCGCGTGGATTACTGCTAAGATTTTTGAATTCGAGTAGCAGCTTATTGAAAATGGATGTAGCAGTATACTGCACACATTTTTGCACAAGAGTTAAGGAAGTCCGATCCAAATGGAGGTTTGATTTCTCCCGAGTATTAACCGAGTGAAAGCTGCTTATTGTTGGAAATAAACTAATATTGGTAACAAGAAACGACTATAAGGAATATACATATTGAGAGGCCAATGTCAAAATACCCAGACTCCCTGAACAGAGGTCGACAAGAGGTCCGTGAACTCACACCACTTTTTGCCCGAACCTCCCGTTTCTGAGCCAAAAATATCCTTCTAGAATGGGAAGAGTTATCCAAAAACATAATACCATACGACATAAGTGAATGGAAATAAGCAAAGTAGACTAATTTACTTGGCGAAGTATCACTCACTTTCGGTACCGTTCGAATAGTGAAAATGGCAGTATTAAGTCTTTGAACAAGATCCTGAATGTGGGCTTTCCATGACACCTTACTATTTATTTGAACACCTAGGAATTTGAGCCGCTCAGCTTCACCAATCATTTGCCCATGCTGTGAGATTAAAACGTCAGGTTTCGTTGAATTGTGTGTTAGAAACTGTAAAAACTGAATCTTACTGTGATTTAACGTTAGTTTATTTTCTACAAGCCATTGACTGAGGTCATGTACTGCACTACTTGAAACGGAGTCAATGTTGCACACAACATCCTTTACTACCAAGCTAGTGTCATCAGCAATCAGAAATATTTTAGAGTTACCCATAATACTTGAGGGCATATCATTTATATAAATAAGGAACTAGAGCGGCCACAACACTGATCCCTGAGGAACCCCCTCCCCCTTGACAGTATACCACTCAGATCCCCCATCACACTGTATTACTTTGCCCCATTCCTGTAGATCGTTCCCTAATGCACTTCCTGAAACACTCTACAACTTCTGATTCTGTCAGTTCTTTCAGGTCCCATATCCTTAAATTCCCACGTTTTTCCAGTTTCTTCAGTTTTTATCTACAGTTCATAATCAATATATTGTTATCAGAGACCACATTTGCCCCTGGAAATGTCATACAATTTAAAATCTGGTTCCTAAATCTCTGTCTTACCATTATATAATCTATATGAAATATTGCAGTATCTCCAGGTCTCTTCCACGTATACAACCTTCTTTCATGATTTTTGAACCAAGTGTTAGCTATGATTAAATTATGCTCTGGGCAAAAACCTACCAGGCGGCTTCCTCTTTCATTTTTTACCCACATTCCATATTCACCTACTGCGTTTCCTTTTATTCCATTTCCTACCGTCGAATTCCAGTCACCCACTAATATTAAATTTTCATCTCCCATCACTATCTGAATGATCTCTTTTATCTCATCACACATTCCATCAATTTCTTCATCATCTGCGGACTACTTTTACGACTGTGGTAGGCGTGGGATTCGTGGCTATATTGGCCACAACAATGCTTTCACTATGCTGTTTGTAGTGGCTTACCCGCATTCCTATTTTTATTAATTATTAGACCTACTCATGCATTAGCTTCATATTAGCCTTCCTAATACTTAAATCTATATTCGATGTTAACAATGACGCCGGTGGATGGACTATCACGAAATTACTGACCGTCGAGAAAGTCACAAATATAACCGACAAGCTAATGGGCCCTTCACAGGAAAAGGTTTTTCGCCGGAAAACGGGGAAAACTGAAACCCAGCAAATGAGTAAAAAAATGTATATTCACTGACAAAAAAAAGTGTACGCACACAACTTACACAACAATAGTCTGGGATTACTCTATTACGTAACAGTTTTTGTGATTGTATCTTGCAGCTTTAGTTATTTTTAATTAAAAGAGGCTTTAAAAGGACAGAAAGAACGTGTTGGACTACGCTACAGATCGTTCTGTTAGCAAAGTCCTCACTTTGTAATCACTTTCGTTGACTTCGGCAACTCTCAACAGAAATCTCCAACCTAACCGAGACAATGTGCTACGATACAGCCGAGATCATGACAAGAGAATGGGCTACATCACACTCGAAGTAAATTTATATAGGTAAGGATCCCCATGACCTGTGTACGTCTATTATAAAAAATCTCCAAGCCACTCTCCTCAAATAGATCGCCATCTTCTCTTGACCTTCAACTGTTACTATTTCAGAATTAAAAACCAGATTCAAAGAAAATTTGGCTACCAGCCAAAAGCTAGAAAAATAAAAATAATAAAAGTGAGAACGTGAAACATGTTAGAATTAACCATAAACAGGAGATTTTACAGAAAATAAAATTGAGAAAGGAAATCATTAATATTATCGACCGTTTAGGAACTCTAGGCTACGAAAGGGATGAAACAACATATCGAATAACTGGTGGAAGAGTTAGTGTGTTTTAAGATTATATCCAAACAAGAATTAGAGAAAAACATATCGAAGTAAGGCCTCTATTACGAAAAATAGCTAAATCTCGAGACAAATTGTGTCCTTTTGTATTAGATTAAATGTTTTGGCCCCTAGTACGGATGAAACAGTATCTGCAGTATCAACAGGAACTTCGGACATGTGTTTCATATTTCATCCAAGCCTGCAGTCTATAAATATTTAAACAAAATACTGAAACAAAATACCACTACCGGGGAATTACTTACGAAGCAGTTCTTGGTAAAGAAACACAGGACACAATTACGTATGTAGGCTTAATACGAACTACAACTGTGTTCATAAATCGCTATAGTTGCCTTGGACTAACGACGAGCGAATATCAATATAACCTGTACGCTTTTCAAAGCTGTTATCCATGAAAAAGCTAAACGACGTATCGTGAACAAAATACAATTTAACACCGAAACAATGACATTAGTTGACAATGGGCACAGACTTTAGTCAATGGGCACTGTTGAAAATTTGTGCCAGACCAGGATTAGCACCCGAGTCCCCTGGTTACTAGGGAGAGGCAATGATCACTGTGTCCGAATTACACAGTGGTCAACAGAATAGCACGAACTGCCCGAGCATGCCGTTCGTTAGATCGAAATTCTCAATTTCTCCATAGACTGCTAATACACTGCTCCTTGAACATAATCCTCCTCCCCTTAATTATACAGTACATGGCCAAAAAAACAGACACCGAATATATGCAAACTTGGCCTTACGAACATTGCAGACGTCGTCTATGTAACACACGTCAAACTTCAAAGAATTTACCAATTCGTTGCATTGTTTACTATAGACCACAAATCAAGTAACGTAAAAAAAGCACTGCGTCTATTGAGATCATGATTCATAGTTTAAAGAAAACTAATAAGTCGCCTACATATTACAGTTGCTGCCGAAAGAGGAGAACCATTATTTTCCCACAAAAGGAAATATAGTTAAAATTACGCTTCTATTTCGGTTAGTTTCAGCGGTTACTAAAATTTGCAGTGAAAGTTACATAGTGGACTCTACCCTCCCCCCACCAGAAACGTAGTTATCGTGGCTGTTGTGAGACTTTTGTACACAGTTAGAGAAAGTGTGTTAAATGTGGCGCGGACGGAAACACTAGGCTACGCTACAGGGCAATCTGCTCGCACAACGTTTAGTCGGCATTCATAATCGTTGGCGTAAACAACTCTCAATCAAATTACCACCTTCCAACCTAACTTAGATCTCGGGCTACACTACCAATCGGCCTGTCATCACAACCAAAAATTCATTGAGGGGGGTGGGGGGATTTCCTGTATCTCTCTCTAATGTATCTCTAGGCCCAACTGCCAGTTTTGTCAGACTCAACAGCAAGATTTACCAATGGTAAACACTTTTGAGACGGCTAGTAATTTTAGAATAGTCCTCTTCGTCTTACTTGGCATAAATTGTTCGCTGGCGTCCCAGCAGCTAGCTCCCTCAGTGTCTGCTTCTGCCATCGCACCACGCCAGTCTGCTGTTGTCCTAGCATACCGAACGCACCGCACATCCGACACCTTCGGAACCACTCACTGGCCAGTTAGCAATTGAGCGGAACACTGTTTACATCGTGAAAGGAAAACTATGCAAAGATGTACACTTAAATGGCACGACTGAGTAGCACACACACAGTAATATCTGAGGAATGTCCTTCGACACGCGCAGAACGAAAGTCTTCTCGCGATCGTACAGCGTCTCTGAAAAAAAAAATCTCGTGACTATATTCCGGCGTTACGGCCAGGTTCTCATACAAATGAGCAACAAAGGGTACATTTGAAATTTTTTTTTTGAGACAATGACAATACATTCGAAGGATGTGTTTGGGAATTACGAGTGATAATACTATGAGCTTAATTTTAGATTTTCAATAAAAATGGCGCCCGTAATTATGATTTGATCAAGGGCCTGCGAGACTGGAGTACGCAGAGTGCGTGCAGTGTGGCACCACAGATGTTACCTGAATTCAAAAATGGGTAACATCAGTTGATACTACATTATTCCTCTGAAATTGAAAATGGATAACATCAGTCGATAAAACATAAAATTTATGCGAGCGCATGCCTAACCGCAATGAAACAACCTTAAATATAACGATACAGTGCTAATTCGAACTTTGAGTTCGATTTTTGGGGGTTTGTTTCACTCCTTATGCCTACACAAAAATTAGTTAATATTAACAAATGTCATATTATAGCTATAAGTTCCTAAGAAAAGTGTTTACTTTTAGGGGTCAGAGGTAGAAGTTAAGAGATCGAACCACTTTCAATTTATGCTGCATGCCGTTCTGAGAAAATAGTTACCCGAAAAAAATGTGTTCAATGTTTAGGGAAAACATTTAGTTATATTATTACTTCGATTTGCATGAACTGAGTGTTACATATATATTTTTAATGTCGCTGAAAACGAATCTGAAGTCAGATTTTCAATATTCAAAACAGCTAATCCAATACGGAGGGCAAACGATTATGTTTTGACCAATTTTTACCAAAATTGTATTTTCGTTATTTACGTTTAGTCTGCAATTCAAGGAGTATTTATCAACCCTTCCTCTACCTCTGATTGTTCCTAGACAGCAACTTCCTGTTCTTCTTGGCAGGAAAAGCCGATCTGTCTAAGCTGGATTTGCAGCACTCGGCAGCCTGCACTTGATAATCGTCCTTATTTTCGGTGAGTATGTTTGCATGCATTGTGCAGTATAAATCATTTTGAGCACGTGCGACACGGGACGAGTTATCATCTACATCTATATGGATACCCTGCAAAACACATTTAAGTGCCTGGCAAATGGTTCATCGAATCACCTTCACAACTGATAATTAATTGAAACCCTCATCTGCCGACAGGTGTTGTTGATATACTTCGATGGGGACAGCTGAAAAGTGTGCCCCTACTGGGACTCGAACCCACGATCTCCTGCTTACATGGCAGACGCTCAATCCATCTGAGCCATCGAGGGCACAAATGAACAGCACGACTGCAGGAATTTATCCCTTGCACGCTTCCCGTGAGACACATCCCCAACCGTCCACAATCCGCATACGTAATGTACGTAATAGGTATTTGCCTATCCACTCATTACTGGCTCACACTAATGTGACGATTCCCGTAAGAGTTCGGGCAACCTGTGCGCATTCGCACAGACGAAGGTCAATGGCTGGGTAACGTTTAACCATAGATATGAAGTAACTGTTCTCGAAAGAACAGGCGCCACTGACGACCGTGCAGCACTTCTAGAATACATGATAGACCGGCCGATGTGGCCGAGCGGTTCTAGGCACTTCAGTCGGGAGCCACGCGACCGCTACGGTCGCAGGTTCAAATCCTGCCTCGAGCATGGATGTGTGTGATGTCCTTAGGTTAGTTAGGTTTAAGTCGTTCTAAGTTCTAGGAAACTGATGACCTCAGATCTTAAGTCCCAAAGTGCTCATAGCCATTTGAACCATCAGTCCGTATGTTTGCACACTACTTACAGTAACTTATGCTAAGGACAACACACACACAACCATGCCCGAAGGAGGACTCGAACCTCCAACGGGGGGAGCCGCGCAAACCCTGACAAGGCGTTGGAGACATGGCGGGTACCCCGCGCGGCTCATGGCAGCCGTGACACTGCTTCAAACACTGGGCTGTAGAAACTTTTGTAAAGCACGGATTAAAAAAAGAAAACCTTTCCGTTCCAGGAGTCTAGACAAGTACACCTTTAAAAAATGCAACTACAAAGAAATTAAATTTTTCGAACGGGGCAGGGCTTAAAACTTTGAAGAGTTAAATTTTAATGGCCGTTCTCTTGTATGCAAATAGTTTCACAGTAGAAATTTCTCTAGTTTTATTTATTTATTTATTTTTTCTGTAGGTAAAGAAGGATAGGATTGTGAGGAGGGGGAAAGGGGGGGGGGGAGGAATCTTGCATCTCCAACCTTGGAATTCTTAGTACAGAATTTTTATTCATTACGAGATTCTCAGCCACTTGCAGAAGTGATTTCGCGTGATTCTGCAAAACTTTTCCTTTAGCCAATCGTAGCAACTATAGGATTCCGTTCCTGCTGCATGACATGTCTCGGAACTTAAACTGACCAACTTATTTGCATAAAGAGCTAGCTTATCATCCGCTTCTTTACTTACTTAGACCGTTCATGGTCTGCAAAGCATTTTTTTCTTTAATCGTTTTTTTATGTCTTTTATAAACTGCAACACTTTCTAAACTTTTCTAAACTTAATGCCGTTGAAGCATGGTCTTTTGCTGAATGACCAAAAAGCAATGCTGACAGCTGGAGTCCAAGGTTTTTGTTAATCAAGCCGTTTGTATTCTTGTGGTGATATCTCCGCAGAGTCTTTCATTCCCTAACGCATATTTCTTTATATCTAATTGAGAAGTGAAATACCGGTTATCGTAGATGCAGATTTAAAATATTTTAATATAACGCAATAAATATTTCATTAAAATTCTCATCCCCTTATGCTCGAAGTTAAAAACCAGTGAAACACGTAGTTTTTAAAAATTGTAACAGATTAGCCGAATACGAATTGTCAGATATGCTTTCATAATGCTTTCATAATGAACCATTTTCAGAAACGTGGAGCCAGATCTGGGGGTGAATTTCCTTCTCTCCGAGACACCCGGCTTCTTCTTCGACTTAGCCGGCAAACAGGCCGAGGACGACGGGTGGGGACCGAATAGGCAGCAGTTGGTGGATGGCGACGTCGTCACTGGCTGTTGCCTTCGTGCGGGCCTCTTGTGTAAAGGGGGAGCCAACCGTGGCCAAGTGAAGGTCTGTATTCCACAGGAACGAGTTAGCATGGCACTCAGATATTTCCACGATTTGGCGGACGGGAGTCATTTGGGGTTCTTCAAGACCTTGAACCGATTTCGGGAATACATGTTTTGGCCCAACCTATATCGCGATGGCAGGCGATTTCTTGGCAACTGTGTCCAGTGTAAGCGCGGTAAGCCCGATGTGGGGCCGCACAGAGAACTACTACAGTCACTTAGGAACAGTGTCCTCTGGACTGCGACTCAAAGACCGAAACAACGGTCGACGGAAACTGGCACCAGAAACGCACCAGCTCACTCTATTTCATCCCCTTAGGGGTTGAACTTCCAAAAACACCGAAACACGTATTTTCTTATTTGTAGCCTTGAAGTCAAATACCAATTTTCTTAGATGTAGCCTTAAAAATACTTTCATAGTTCTTCCATAATTATTTATCTCAAAATAAAATGTTCATCCACTATTTCACTTCATAGAGGTTAAATTCCCAATGATACTGGAACACATATTTCTTTATTTCTGACCTAGAAACCAGATACAAATGTTCGTATGCCTAGCTTCAAAATTACCTTAATAGCTACATGATTCAGAAATCCTTTCATGTCCTGCGTCTCCCCCTTAGAGGTGGAATTTCGAAATATGCAGTATAAGCTGTATAAGATCAACACCCTTTCCAAATGTCAAGGTTTATTTTCCTTGGCGGTCTGGACTGTGTGAGTTTCATAGTAATAGTCCTACACACACACACACACACACACACACACACACACACACACACACACACACACCACTACCAATGCCACCACCACCTCCTGGGGAAATTTCTGCAGACGCCCTTGTTCCACTACAGTCATATTTTGCCGACGACCTACATTTAGCAGCGTGGGAGGGATAGTGTCGTGCAACAGACAGTATACTCAGTAGACAACGAACAGTTCGTTGTGAAATCAGCGACTTCGGTGATCTCACGTGAACCGATGCAACCTCCGCGGCAAGGCCGTTGCCGCAGATATTTCAGAGTAGTTGCTTACGTTTCATAATTATCTAGTTTACGGGGAAAATGTAAAAAAGGCGATTGTCACCGAAGCTACAACTAATCTGAATTTCTGGTTAGTTATCAAGTGGTCTTGTGTGCGAGCATGAATTTTTCATCCTTTGCGGTGAGAATGATTCAAACCCGTCATGTTCTTCTTATGAAGTGTTCTATTTATTTTGCACACAATGATCGTTTGTAGTTGTCTTGAGTTACTACGTTGATAAATTTTTGTTTGGCGCACGTATCATAACTGAGATTTGCGCTGAATGGCTGAAGGTGAATTAGCGTAATGAGTAGTAGCGAATGTTACAGTAACATGTTTGTAAATTATTTCACGTAAATTACGTTAGTCGTGTAATATAATCCGTATACCAGTACAGTATATGGGCCAATTACGTTAGTCATGGAATACTATCCGTATAAGACTATGTCACCTTGGTGTCCCGGAATTTGCTTCAATTTTGGAATCCACGAAAGAACTGGAAATTTTCCTTTACACAGCTTTCCATATAATTTCTATTACAGTGATTCAGTCTTGTCTGTCACTCGACTTTTCTGACTGTGAAATAAATTCTATCGCTCAGGTGCTTATTACCTCTTCGTGTTTCCATTTGCCGATATTGCGCATAAACACATATCTCAAAGTTGCTATGGACATTGATGGAGCGACACACTTTTCTATGGCGACACTGCAGTTTAGAGATAGAAAAACCGATCAGTTAAAACGATATGGGTATTTTAGTTCTGAATAACCGATGTCTTTCGGTATTTGTTTGCTCTCGGTTATAACAAGTACCTTTTTATTTTTTTCTGATAACCACCTAAAAACAGATATATCAATTAGCCACAGATGTGGTAGTAAAATTTTTTGTTTTCAAATAAACCTTTTTTAAAAAAGATGAGTTATTTTTATTCGTAAGATTTCCATAGCACTGAAACACGGCGTTATTACAGAAAAAAATGGGAAAAGTTATGTATGCCACTTTAATAACACTGCTGATAGAAACGAGCAACAAATGGATTGGTCCAACATTGCCGAGACAATATTGTCCCTGTTACACAAGCAGTGCGCGAGACTGGACACAGTTTCTCGCTGTTGTCGAACGTCAGTTGTAACATAGAATGGCACCATCTGGAAGTCTGGAAGTATTTTACGATATGCGGTACGAGTGAAGAACAAAGTTAGATTTGGTCGACTTGCGACATCATACAAGGAAAGAAGTTAAAATTTAACAAATCATTCATAGTTCGGGATAAAAGTAGAAAGTGCCTCATCTGCTGCTGTGTCTACGTAGTATGCCGTTATCTGCTTTTAGCCCTTAAAAACAGAGAAATTAAAACGAAAAAGAGAGTTCTCCTGCCGCAGTTTTCACTCTTTATCGCTGGACTATACGTAATGCCCGCATAGTGCTGTGATAACCGATTTCAATATAATTTTTGAGCAGAGTTCTAAAAACTAAAATCAGTAGGATAATACTGGCAGTTTTCTGTAGTATAGAAGCACTCGCTATATTTTGAGAGAAGCAGCGAACATCGGACAAAGTTTTATTGGACTATTTAATTGAAAGAGATTAGAATTATATTAATACCGTCAGTTGCTCGCGGGCGTTGATAAATATCAACGTGGACAAGTGAAAATGTGTGCCGCGACCGGGACTCGAACCCGGGATCTCTTGCTAAAATGACAGACGCTCTATCCATCTGAGGCACAGAGGACACAGTGTATGGTTCGACTGCAGGGACTATCTCGCGCACTCCTCCTGCGAGACTCACATTCTCACCTTGAATGTCCATACACTACAGTCGTAGAGTCCCAAACACGCGATCTAGTGTCTCGTGGAAGACATGTCCATATCCATATAAGTATATGGTTCTGGCAATACCAGCCATGACCTTCTTCTGTGAAGATGCACACGTATTCCGCGAACTGTTACGGGACTTGGTAAGAATGTGTTCCACGAGTAATGAGTGTGTCGGTGTGGGACACTACGAATGTAGTGTGTGGACGTGCAAGGTGAGAATGTGAGTCTCGCGGGAGGCGGGCGCGAGATAATACCTGCAGTCACACTATCGTCTGTGCCCTCGGTGGCTCAGATGGGCAGAGCACCTGCCATGTAAGCAGGAGATCCCGGGTTCGAGTCCCAGACGTGCACACATTGTCACCTGTCCCCGTTGATATATATCGACACCCGTGAGCAGCTGACGGTATTAATATAATTCTAATTTCGTTCTGAACGGCTGCAGGTCATCATAAGGGTATTTAATTTGACATTTTGGTTACATTTATCAAGAAACTGAGAAAGTAAAAATTGTTTAATATTTGTTTGATTTCTACGTTTACTAGAGGAAATAATGTAAATAAAAGACTGAAAATCGGTTATTACAAGAACTGGTATTGTGACGGGTTTTAACAATTAGCTTAAAGAAGGGTTGGGAAACTGATAAGAGCCGAAAACCAGTTGTTTCAGCGATAACCAACATTCCCACTGGTGTTCTGAGTGGTAAGATTGACGCACAAGGACATCAAGAACAGTTTCTCAGAAAGGTTACTGCAGCTCTGATGTTCTCAAAATGAACGGGCCAGCCATTGGTGTCCGCGAGGGGGAAGGGGAGGGGGAGGGGAGGGGGAGGGGGAGAGGATGGGGAGGGGAGGAGGTGGGGAGGGGAGGATAGGCAAAAGGGCACTTTCACCCATCGCCCCCAACCCTCCCTGGAATCTGGAGTAAAGAGTTTTTATTCGTTACAGTATACTCTTCCAGATAAGAATTCTCCACAATACTGATAAACCTTAGCTTTGACCAGTTGTAGCGCTCATGGAGTTAGGGTCTTGTAGCTTGATGCACCTCGTAACTGACCAGCTGATTTGTACACAGAGTGCCAGTTTCAGAATCATGCACTCCAGCCCCGACGCGCCTTCCCCCCTCCCCACCACTGGAAATATTTCTGCAGACTCCAGTCTGCCACTGTGCATATATTTTGATAACATCCTGGTTTTAATAGCATCGAAGTAACAGAATTGTGCAGTAAAGGGTAGACCTAGCACAGAACACACCATTCCCAATGAAACGCATCACTTGGTAGATGGTGAAGTACTCTGAAGCTAGCCAGATAGAAACAGAACCTCCTGGCACTGCATCTAACCCAAATTCTAATCTTACACTAATCTCTTGTATGTACCTACCACGCCCTCAAAGAGCCAACGATTTACTATTATCAGAAGTTCCGAAAAATGAGGAAGAAATTGAGCCACACTTTTTTCCGTTGTTTATTATTTCGATTACCCCATAAAGGGAATGGACTTGTAGCCACAGGTTACACAAGCGATAGATGGTTTAAAATATATAAAAAGAGATGACAATAAGAAACGATTTTTAAAAACACAATGATGCACGGCTTTTACGATTTTTACAGGAAAAAAATGGATGACAAAATGAAGGTTTTTCAAAAATACGCTGGTAGACAATATTGGGGATTTCTTATCTTTATAGATGACTAGCGGAAAAGCTTGGTGTTGACCAGGCATTTATTTACAGCTGTGCGTCCACGTCCGTACTATGCAGCGTCTGGCCTTGTCCTGAGTTTTTATGACGTATCTCCTGAAACATGTGTCGTACAATGATATAATTTTATAGGTACATTCAGCGTCATAAGCGGATACTGTCTGCAAAATTTATTGCGAATATAGTAGCAAAGAAGTAACAAACTTAAATGTCACGAATGCTGTGATGCCCACACACTTGGGTGTAACTAATGTACACGGGATGCTTGGCACGATCATTATGGCTACCATCACCTGTGGTCGTAATTGGTCCAGCTGTGTCGACGTAGTGAAAATATAAATGTGCATAACATGGTAAAGGTCCATTCTTTCCAGCCATCAGACCTGAACTACGATCAAAAATATCATGTAAAAGTGGTAGGGGCAATGGCCTTGCCGCAGTGTATACACCGGTTCCCGTCAGATCACTGAAGTTTAGCACTTTCGGGCGTGGTCGGCACTTGGATGGGTGACCAGATGGGCCGCTATGCGCTGTTGGCATTTTTCGGGTTGCACTCAGCCTTAATGGCGGATAAATTTTTTGTTAATCGCGGCAAATTAACTTTACCCTAATGACACACAAGGTCAATGACGTACTATCACGTAAAGTATTCTCAGATCGAAATGTTTTGCATTACAAAATCTCCAATGTAGATTCATAATACCACAATTATAATTCACAAAATAATTTGGAGCTACGTTCAATGCATATTTAAATGCATCTTTCAAAACAATAACAGAATTCTCATTAGATCATCATTATCAATGGCTAGAGTATTCTACGAAAAACCGCGTCTCACTATGGCTTCTTCAGTACGCTGTTTTGTTTTCCACTGTTGATAATAGAAACGATCTGGCAGATGTGACATTGTAGATGCCCAGTATGCGTGTCTTAATGCAATTAAACCGTCTGGAACACTTACCCTTGAACGTCCCTAGAATGGGATTTCATGGAACGTTATTACTTTCCTGTGTCCATTTCCATCACACCAGCTGATCGCCACGACTGGGGAAGGGGAGGAGGGGGTGGGCTGAAAGTTGGCAGCAGTGGCAGAAAAACCAAAGAAAACCTCACGTTTTCGTCATTTGTTTTCATAATGACAATTCGTCACATCGCACGCTTTTCTCTAGGAAACGGTAAAATTCATCGTCTGGATATCAATCTCGCCTGCTGAGGTATGCAGTCGCACCACTCTGTACGAAATAGGTTCTAAGCTGATGCAGTCGACAAGTAACATCGAAATATATCGTCACCAGGAAATACATCGACACCTTGAAATAAATCCACACCTCGAAATAAATCGCCACCTCGAAATAAATCGCAACCTCGAAATAAATCGCAACCTCGAAATAAATCGACACCGTGAAATAATTCGAAACCTCGAAATAAATCACCTCCAAAAAACCGCTACATCGAAATGAGTCGATATCCCGAAATATATCGACATCTAGACGCATTTCGGCTTACCATATAGACCGAAATCTCGATGTTAGTCGACATATCGAGATAAATCGAGGTATAGAATTATATCGATATCTCGAAATATATTGGTACCACGTAATATAAAGATATCTCTAAAAATAGCGATATCTAGAAATTTATGGATTACTAGAGATATAGAGGTACCTTGAAATATATCGATATCTCGAGAAGAATCGATATCTGTAGTACACCAATACATGGAAATATATCGATACTTTGAAATATATAGACAACCTGTATTGTGTCGGTATATCAAAATAAATCGTTATCTCGATATAATCGGATACTCGAAATCAATCGATACCTCGAAATAAATAGACTCCTCAATATAGGTAGATATCTCGAAATAAATCGATATCATGATATAATGTGTGCATCTACGTATGTCGATATATCGAATTGAATCGATAATGGGAAAAGTATGGACGTCTCAAAATAAATCTGTACCCCTAAGAAAACGAATATCGAAATAAATAGATATAACGAATTATATCGCTATCTTGATAAATACCGTTATCTAGTGGTCGGATAAATGTTTCAAGATGACATGACATAACAGTATAGTCTACATACATGAAAATACTTTGGATTTTCAATATATCGATAGATTTGTAGACCTCGGGAAAAAAATCTTTGATCCGACCTCGGGGCAAAAATGCAGACCTCGGGAAAAAACGCCGACCTCGGGGAAAAACGCCGACCTCGGGGCAAAAACACCGACCTCGGGGCAAAAACACCGACCTCGGGGAAAAACGCCGATCTCGGGGAAAAACGCCGACCTGGGGGAAAAACGACGACATCGTGGAAAAACGCCGACATCGGGGAAAAACGCCGACATCGGGGAAAAACGCCGCTGTTGGGAAAAAACGCCGACCTCGGGGAAAAACGCCGACCTCGGGGAAAAACGCAGACCTCGGGGAAAAACGCAGACCTCGGGGAAAAACGCAGACCTCGGGGAAAAACGCCGACCTCGGGGAAAAACGCCGACCTCGGGGAAAAACGCCGACCTCGGGGAAAAACGCCGACCTCGGGGAAAAACGCCGACCTCGGGGAAAAACGCCGACCTCGGGGAAAAACGCCGACCTTGGGAAAAACGACGACCTCGGGAAAAACGACGACCTTCGGAAAACTGCTGACCTCAGGAAAAATCCAGTTCCATTAATTTACATAGACAATCATGACAGTTACCATTAGGTTCTCAAAATGCAATCAAATTCCTGGTATTTATCACCTCACACAAAAAGTGGTCATGACAGAAAAGTCTCGTTCTTTAGAAAGTTTAGAATGAGATGTTCTAAATATTACAGATAATCCATTTACAATAATCTACAAGCACTGCACAATGAGAAGAGACTGTCAACCAGAGCACTTTGAAATAGTGCACTGCCAGGAAGACAGAGGTATCATTGCTGTTTATAATCCTCTGGTGCTTGAGATTCAGAATCCAGGATTGCCTCGAATGAGAACAGCAGGAATGAATGTCCTGCACCAGTATAGAACTTACTCTGGAACTCCACAGAAAATCACAAGTCACAATTATATCACATCATTTTCAGCAAACTACAGAAGCCTCTAATGGACATAACAACGTCGTCACCTCCTTCACTAGTGAAAGATCTTAGTAGCTATTGAGTCAAGAGTAGGTGGCCAATTAATAATTTGTTGTTCAAAGCTAACTTCAGTGTATATGGGAATACTCAGTGGACATCTTTAACCATCATATTTTACTGTCTAAGATATGTCAACTTCCCAGACTATAAGTATAAGCAGAGCTTGGTCTTTACCAATCCGAGATTGTTTAGAATAGGTATCAAGGGAATCAGATCCACTGGGCATTTACAGCAACCTGCTTTAAACAATATGAGCAGGCAATAGACACAGACACAGAGTTTGAAATATCTCTGTGAAGCGGTTACCTTCATCATCAGCAAACTTATGTTGTGTGCTGCGGTATGCGGAGGCACTAATAGCAACACAGTAAAACACAGAAGAAGCTTATAAGTTGATGTAATCATCCAGTAAGAAGCAGTAAAATTCAAGTTTTAGTAATCGATTATTGACTTATTATCCGGCTTTGGTGCCTCAGACATGTCCGACGACCTTAAGATTTGGCATGAAACGAAGTCTGGAAGACACGTTACACGAGAGAATTGGAAAAGTGTTCATGTGTTGTAAAAACCTAAGAAATCGTCCCGTTTTCGTCAATTGCCGTCGAATCGACGTAATGACAGATCGTCACATAGGATGCTTTTCTGTATAAAACAGTTACATTTATCGTCTGGAAACTTATGTCGCGGGCTGCGGCATGCGGAGGCACTAATAGCAACACCAGAGAACACAGAAGAAGCTTCTAAGTTATTGGTTCAAATGGCTCTGAGCACTATGGGACTTAACATCTGTTGTCATCAGTCCCCTAGAGCGTAGAACTCCTTAAACCTAACTAACCTAAGGACATCAAACACATCCATGCCCGAGGCAGGATTCCAACCTGCGAGCATAGCAGCCCCGCGGTTCCGGACTGAGTGCCAGAACTTCTAGACCACCGCGGCCGGCTCTAAGTTTATGTAATCTGCCAGTAAGAAGCAGTACAATTCAAGTTTTACTATCGATTATGGACTTACTAGCCGCCTTTGGCGCCAGGGATGTGACTGACGACGTTACGATTTTGCATGAAACGAGGTCTGGGAACCACGTTACACGAGAATATGTGAAAACTGATCATATGTAGTAAAAACTTAAGAAATCCGCCCGTTTTCGGCATCTGCTATCGGATCGACGAAATACCAGATCGCCACAATGGCCGCTTTTCTCTCTGAAACGATAAAATTTATCGTCTGCAAACTTACGTCGCTTGCTGCGGTATGCGGAAGCACTAATTACAACATAGCAGAACACAGAAGAAGCTTGTAAGTTGATGTAATCGACCAGTAAGGAACAGTACAATTCAAGTTTAGTTATCGATTATTGACTTTTTAGCCGGCTTTGGTGCCTTGGACATGAGCTACGACCTTACGATTTGGCATGAAGGGAGGTCTAGCAGCCACGTTGAACGGGAGAATGTGAAAAGTGTTAAAATGTAGTTAAAACCTAAGAAATCCGCCCGTTTTCGTCATTTACTATCAAATCGACTTAATGCCAGATCGTCCCATTCGCCGCTCTTCTCTCTGAAACGGTTACATTTATCGTGTGCTACGATATGCGGAGACACTAAAAGCACCATAGTAGAACACAGAAGAAGCTTTTAATTTGACATAACAGCCAGTAATAAGCAGTATAATTTAAGATTTAGTTATCGATTATTGACTTTTCAGCCGGCGTTGGTGACTTGGACATGAGCTAGGACCTAAAGATTTTGCATGCAGGGAGGACTATCAGCCACGTTGCACGGGAGAATGTGAAAAGTGTACATATGTAGTAAAAACCTAACAAATCCGCCCGTTTTCGTCATTTGCTATCAAATCGACTTAATGTCAGATCGTCACATTGGCCGCTCTTCTCTCTGAAACGGTTACATTTATCGTGGGCAAAGCTATGTCGCGTGCTCTGATATGTGGAGATACTAAACGTACTATAATTAAACACAGAAGAAGATTCTAAGTTGATTTAATAGATAGTAAGAAGCAGTACAATTCATGTTTAGTTATCGTTGTTGATTTTTTAGCCGGCTTTGATGCCTTGGACATGAGCTAGGACCTTAAGATTTTGCTTGCTGGGAGGACAAGCAGCCACGTTGCACGGGAGGATGTAAAAAGTGTTCATATGTAGTAAAAACCTAAGAAGTCCGCCAGATTTCGTCATTAGCTATGGAATCAACTTAATGTCAGATCGTCACATTGGCCGCTCTTCTCTCTGAAACGGTTACATTTATCGTTTGCAAAGCTATATCGCGTGCTGCGATGTGCTGAGACATTAAAAGCACCATAGTAGAACACACAAGAAGCTTCTAAGTTGTTGTAATATCCAGTAAGAAGCAGTACAACTCAAGTTTAGTTATCGATTTTTGACTTCTTAGCCGTCTTTGGTGCCTTGGACATGAGCTAGGACCTTAAGATTTTGCATGCAGGGAGGTCTAGCAGCCACGTTGCACGGGAGAATGTGAAAAATGTTCATATGTAGTAAAAACCAAAGAAATCCTCCTGTTCTCGTCATTTGCTATCGAATCGACTTAGTGTCAGATCGTCACATTGGCCACTTTTCTCTCTGAAACGGTTTCATTTATCGAGTGCAAAGACTATGTCGCATGCTGCGATATGCGGGGATACTACATGCAGCATAGTAGAAACAGAAGAAGCTTCTGAGTTGCTGTAATAGCCAGTAAGAATCAGTACAATTCTAGTTTTAGATATAGATTTTGACTTTTTAGCAAGCTTTGGTGTCTTGGACATGAGCTTGGACCTTAAGATTTTGCACGATTGGTGGTCTAGCCCCAACGGTGCAGGAGAGGATGTGAAAATTGTTGATATGTAGTAAAAACCTAAGACTTCCAGCAGTTTTCGTCATTTGCTTTCGAACCGACTCAATGTCAGATCGTCAAATTGGCCGCTCTTCTCTCTGAAACGGTACATTTATCGTGTGAAAAGCAATGTCGCGTGCTGCGGAATGCGGAGAAACTAAAGGCCCCTTAGTAAAACGCAGAAGAAGCTTCTATGTTGATGTAATGGACAGTAAGAAGCAGTTCAATTCAAGTTTAGTTATCGATTTTTGGCTGTTTAGCCGGCTTTGGTGCATTGGACATGAGCTAGGAACTTAAGATTTTGCATGCAGGGAGGAGTAGCATCCACGTTGCACAGGAGTATATGAAAAGTGTTCATATGTAGTAACAACCTAAGAAATCCGCCCGTTTTCGTCATTTGCTATCGAATCGACTTAATGTCAGGTGGTCACATTGGCCGCTGTTCTCTCTGAAACGGTTGTATTTATTGTGTGCAAAGCTATGGCGGGTGCTGCGGAATGCGGAGACACTGAAAGCACTATAGTAGAGCACAGAAGAAACTTCTAAGTTGATGTAATAGCCAGTAAGAAACATTACAATTCAAGTTTAGTTCTCGATTTTTGACTTTTTAGCCGGATTTGGTGCGTTGGAGATGAGCTAGGACCTTAAGATTTAGCATGAAGAGAGGACTTGCACCAACGTTGCACGGCAGGAAGTGAAAAGTGCTCATATGTAGTTAAAAGCTAACAAATACGCCCGTTTTCGTCATTTTCTATTGAATCAACTTAAATATCAGATCGTAATATTGTACGCTCTTCTCTCTGAAACGGTTACATTTATCGTGTGCAAAGCGATGTCGCGTGCTGCGGAATGCGGAGATACTAAAAGCACCATAGTTGAACACAGAAGAAGCTTCTAAGTATGTAATAGCCAGTATGAAGCCGTACAATTCTAGTTTAGATATCGATTTTTTCTTTTTAGCCAGCTTTTTTTGCCTTGGACATGAGCTAGGACCTTACGATTTTGCATGAGGAGAAGACTAGCAGCCACGTTGTACGGGAAATGGTGAAAACTTTTCATTTGTAGTATAAACCTAAGAAATCCGCCCGTTTTCGTCATTTGCTATCGAATCGACTTTTTGTCAGATCATCACATTGGCAGTTATTGTCTTTGAAACGGTTACATTTATCGTGTGCAAAGCTATGTCGCGTGCTGCGGAATGCGGAGACATTAAAAGTCCCTCAGTAGAACACAGAAAAAGCTTCTAAGTTGATGTAATAGCCAGTAAGAAGCAGTACAATTCAAGTTTAGTTATCGATTTTTGGCATTTTAGCCGGCTTCGGTGCCTTGGACATGAGCTAGGACCTTAAGATTTTGCATGAAGGGAGGACTAGCAGCCACGTTGCACGGGGGAATGTGAATAGTGTTCATATGTAGTACCAACCTATGAAATCCGGCCGTTTTCTTCATTTGCTATCGAATGGACTTAATGTCAGATGGTATCATTTGGCGCTAATCTCGCTGAAACGGTTACATTTATCTTGTCGAAGCAATGTCGCGTGCAGCTGAATGCGGAGACACAAAAAGCCCCTCAGTAGAACGCAGAAGAAGCTTCTATGGTGACGTAATGGACAGTAAGAAGCAGTTCAATTCAAGTTTAGTTATCGATTTTTGGCTTTTTAGCCGGCTTTGGTGCCTTGGACATGAGCTAGGAGCTTAAGATTTTGCATGCAGGTAGGACTAGCATCCACGTTGCACGGGAGTGTGTGAAAAGTGTTCATATGTAGTAAAAACCTAAGAAATCCGCCCGTTTTCGTCATTTGCTATCGAATCGACTTTTTGTCAGATCGTCACATTGGTCGCTCTACACTCTGAAACGCTTACATTTATTGTGTGCAAAGCTAGGTCACGTGCTGCGGAATGCGGATACACTAAAAGCCCCATAGTAGAACACAGAAGAAGCTTCTAAGTTGATGTAATAGCCAGTAAGAAGCAGTACAATTCAAGTTTAGTTATCGATTTTTTGGTCTTTAGCTGGCTTTTACACCTTGGACGTGAACTAGGACCTTAAGATTTTGCAAGAAGGGTGGACTAGCACAAGCGTTGCACGGGAGAAAGTGAAAAGTATTCATATGTGGTAAAAACCTAAGAAATCCGCCAGTTTTCGTCATTTGCTGTCGAATCGACTCGATGTCAGATCGTCACATTGGCCGCTCTTCTCTCTCAAACGGTTACATTTATTTTGTGCCAAGCTATGTCGCGTGCTGCGGAATGCGGAGACACTAAAAGCACCATAGCAGAACACAGAAGAAGCTTCTAAGTTGATGTAATAGCCAGTAAGAAACATTACATTTCAAGTTTAGTTATCGAATTTTGACTTTATAACCGCGTTTGGTGCCTTGGAGATGAGCTAGGACCTTAAGATTTTGCAGGAAGGGAGGACTAGGAGCCAAGTTGGGCGGGAGAATGTGAAACGTGTCCATATGTAGTAAAAACCTAAGAAATCTGACCGTCTGCGTCATTTGCTATCGAATCGACTTAATGTCAGATCGTCACATTGCCCGCTCTTCTCCCTGAAACCGTTACATTTATCGTGTGCAAAGCTATGTCGGGAGCTGCGGAATGCGGAGACACTAAAAGCACCATAGTAGAACACAGAAGAACCTTCTAAGTTGATGTAATAGCCAGTAAGAAACATTACAATTCAAGTTTAGTTATCGATTTTGGACGTTTTAGCAGGGTTTGGTGCCTTGGACGTGAGCTAGGACCTTAAGATTTTGCAAGAAGGGAGGACTAGCAGCTACGTTGGCTCCGAGAAAAATAACATAGACGCAAACTTTGAGAAAATTTTTACATTTTTTATCGACTTATACAACATGATAATTGCTTTGCAGTTTTGTGAGATTAAAGATGACTTTGCATTTCGTTTCTTTGATAGCTACACGATTATATCACGACGCTACTAATGTGTGACACAACTTACATTGTGCTTTTATTGTGTATCTGTTTTATATCTGCACAGTTTTTCTGAATTCTTCTGGAAAGGAAAACATGTTTTAGTAGTAACTTTGTGGTATAGCTACAATGAGACAGCCTTTCCTGTAGCACAACAATACGCTACAGTACAGTACTTACTTCATCACGGCAATAAGCGTAGTAACTACGATATCTACACGCAAAGCATTTCACTTTTGTTTATCATGAGGTAAGTACATTGACTTATGCAAAACGTAGCTTTCGGAGGACGATAACTACGACACTTCCACAGAGATTATCTTACAACAAGACGCACATTTTAGCGCTACAGTACACGTATTTGAGTGATTAATTTTGTACTTAAAACATTTATTTTTAAAGATATTTGAAGTACAATGATACAAAGGTTTTCCGTGATACATTTCATTCCTTTGCTGTAATCTGTAACACCTGAGGATATAATTACATTAATCCTCAGGGGGCTACACGCTTACTTTGTGTACCATGTGTATGGCAAGCTCAAGGAGGCCTAGCTAATATAGTATTTGCTTATACAACTTTACACATCGGTACCATATTTCTCTAGCACATTAATTACACGGCTATCTGATGATTTAACTGAGAGACAAACATATTTTTACTACATCAGTGACAAATGTTTACGTAATTATACGGGTGGATTACTTCACACTTATGAAATTGTATTTTGTCTGTACTTTGTGAATAGTTCATATTTTTTCGGAACCATTGTGACACTATGAGCGCTTTGAATGATATATTTGGTATGGGATCATGATTTTTAAAGTACGTTTGAGGTAGATGACACTTTTGTCGTGAGCAGAGAATTTTTTTTAGGCTTTGAAATTATTGCAGAAAGCTATGACATTTTTGAGATTTGACTGAGGTGTTACAATGTTATTATTACGACGACGATGTGAATTATGCTGCTGAGGTATGTTTAAGCTGATGCTATATGAGTTATTTGGTTATGCTACGTATCTGTTATGATGAAATATTGAAGAAGTGTAGACGAATAAGGTAAGGAATAATGAGTAGTGGTTAGGGACTCTGGTTTGTGAAAAATGTTGTTGGAAACCAGGAATCGTACTTTAAGTGTTATGAAAACTATGTATATGCGTGAATGTATCACTATGCTGTCGAAAATTTTTGAACACTATTATTTTTAAAAGATTTTATTTCTACAGATTTGTAACGCAAATTCTTCATCTGTGAATTTTTTTTATATGAGACTGCCACTGTAGGGGAAACTGGTGTCGTAAATATTTCGATAAGACAGTTAAGTGACCACCTGCACGTAATGTGTCGTGGGCACCCAGCTGCGCGACAACCACCTGACAAAAGAAAGCCATTAGTGTGTGCCTTTCAGAGGCACAGGTAAAAAAAAAGGGAGGCCATTATCTTCGCTATTGACATTCCTTTGTAGAAAGCACCGCAAATACGACACGCTCATTACTGAGAAAGATACTTACATCTGACACCTGATTATAACAAACGTCTTTCTACTAGAGTTGAGAGAATTCTACTAACTTATGAAATGTCACATGACTATTGAATGATATTTTTATGCTTTGTCCATAGTTGCTTATTTCATTTGATATCTGTTTTCCAGCTGTGTTGCATCACTGATTTTATAAAATAAAATTAAATGCATTTGCTAATATGAACACTTTCTGCCAACAGACCTATTAAATAATAATTTTATGATCCATATTATTCGAAAAAGGAGCACTTTGAATAGAAAGAACAATATGAAGGGATTAATCACAGTAACTGAATACAAAATTTTCTTTTCAAGTACACAGTAATATTTTTTTACAATAAGTTTTCGTGGTGCACCACTTTAATTACATAGACTATAAGATGTGAATGGACATTGTCCATATCTGCATTGTTGTCTTTAGTGTACATTTTTTTCTGCTTGAGCTTTGTCATGTTTAGGTATAAGTTATAGCATTTTCTGCGGCTGTTTGCCATTCATAGTGCTACTGAATGTCACTTTGTGTTACTAGGTTAAGCCAATTTTATTACTGATTTATTTTTCTTGTTTGGTGCGCATTGCCTTATATAGTTGTAATATTGCTGCCTTTTTTGGCAATTTCCATTTTTTTATCATTGCTGTTCGTGTAAATTGTTTTGTGCTGCTGCATTGCCTCGTCCCTTAGTTAAGCATCTGAGCTCAGTAGGTTGAAGTTAGCTTAAGAGGGGGTAGACTTTATAAGAAACTAACTATGATGAATTGGAAGAAAAGCATTGAGAAGCTATAAGAAAATGGTTTGGCCAAAAACGTAGTGTACAGTGGAGAAAAACTATTTTTGAAAGAGGATGTGAACAGAAAACAGAAAGCATGCTTGGATAGGATTTTTTTTGGCTGGAGCAAATGTTGAAATAAGAGGGACGATCTATGGACTGAAGTTTTGGGTTGCACTGCAATACCAAATGTTACATTGAAAAAAAACCCTGTCCTTTCCTTTTGTGTTATCCCACTATGTGTTTGTGTACCCTTGTGTATTTGTTTTCTTCCTGTCTCTATGTACTGTTTCATAGAATTTTTTCTCTTCTAATACTAAGCTACATTCACTATGATGAGGAATACCGTTATCCTCAAATATAATTTGCATTAATAACATGTTATTTACTTCGTAAAGATGTTTACACATTATTTATTCTGTTTTATTCTAATGCTCATGTGTGAAGTTGATGTTTCAAAAGTTATTCTGATCTTTTATGTATGTACTTATGTCATAATTTTTGTAACTCTGATGTGCATGTTTATTTCTATTCTTTTGTAATGTCTGTTTTACTACAAATGTTATCTGTATTATTACGTTTTAATGATGTATTTTGTACCTTTGTTATTGTATTCTTATGTTATAAAATTGTAATTGACACCAGTTCATCAAATTAAGTAACTTGTAAGTTACATTTCACTGCACACGTTTCTGTTGGCCATAGTATACAGACAATATGTGAGAAGCAGGGACTGATAGTGTTTGCACGTGTGTTAATGATTCAGCAAGGGACTGGTTAACAGCATTGTTGGTTCTAAGGAAAATTGGTTGATGGATTTGCTATATTCTCCGCAAGACTCTTCGATGGTGATTGTGCACCTGCACAGTCGCAACAGTTGCCTGCTAGCCATTTCTACAAGGACTACAGTGGGTCTACACCGTTGATGACTCACCAATACCATTATCTGTACAAGGACTGCAGTGGGTCTGCACCTCTGGTGGCCCACCAATACCATAATCTCTACTAGGACTATAGTAGGTCTGCTCTGTGATGACCAACCTTCCAATATTCTTCAAAACTTCGACTGACTCTGCTGTGGGTTTGCTCCGTTGTGGCCCATTACCTGTCAGCATGTCTTTCCGTTGGAAGGACACCACTACTTCTTGAAGACTGCATGGAAATACACTACTTGCATGTGCATTTTCTTTTACTGCTCCGACTTTGAGAAAAAAAAATTCTGCAATTTTACTGTGATGAATGATCAGGACTGTCATTATGGACAGTGAGAAAATTTTAGCTTTTGACCAATATTGTAGTGATAAGTGTGTGCATTTCATTTCTTTGTTATTGTAATTATGAAAATTTTTTTTCAAATCTGTATTGGCCACTGCCCAAAATAATTTGTAAAATTTTTTGTGGTGAGCATGGGGGCTATGTAAGTAGGCTGTTTAGATTTTTTTTATTGGTAACGCCACATAGCGCTCTGTATGAAAAATCACTGGCTGTGCTGTGTGCAGTCAGTGGCAGGTTGGCATTGTTGTAATACTCGCCATTGTAGTGTTGGGCGGCTGGATGTTAACAGCGCGTAGCGTTGTGCAGTTGGAGGTGAGCCGCCAGCAGTGGTGGATGTGCGGAGAGAGATGGCGGAGTTTTGAAATTTGTAAGAATTGGTGTCATGAACTGATATATATATATAATGACTCTTAAGGTAAATACATTGTTTGTTCTCAATTAAAATCTTTCATTTGCTAACTATGCCTGCCTATCAGTAGTTAGTGACTTCCGTAGTTTGAATCTTTTATTTAGCTGGCAGTAGTGGTGCTCGCTGTATTGCAGTAGTTCGAGTAACGAAGATTTTTGGTGAGGTAAGTGATTTGTGAAAGGTATAGGTTAATGTTAGTCAGGGCCATTCTTTTGTAGGGATTATTGAAAGTCAGATTGCGTTGCGTTAAAAAATATTGTGTGTCAGTTTAAGCACAGTCTTGTATAATTGTTCCTAGGGGACGTTTCAACTCTAATTACATTTCTCCTCTTACGACATAGGATACTCAGTGACACACAGCCGTCTCCATTTTGGTCATATTCTCCCTGCACCGAATACCACTAATCCATTTTCTATACTCCCGCAACCTCAGGAAATCTCTTGCAGTCGCGTTTCTTTTGACACTCGCGGAGTCACAAACAGGGCGCGCAAAATCTCGGACACCCCTGTATGATGTCAATTGGCGGAAACACCGGCCAGTGCCCCTCGCGGCAGGTAGTCCCTAAGAAAGGGACAACCAGTCTGCCACCCTACTCCAGGCTGCTCAGCGAGCTTTTAGCAGCTCACTGCAACATTCAGTCTTTACCTGCGCATTACGAAGAACTTAGCCTCCTCTTCAACCAACTAAACTACCACGTAATCCTCTTATCCGAAACGTGGTTGAAACCACACGTATCCTCTGCATCTATCCATCTCCCAGGGTACAAATTTCTTAGGGCAGACAGATCAAAAAAGCGAGGTGGCGGGGTCGGCGCAAATATACGAACAGATCTCAAAGCGAAAGTTTTAAGTACGTCAAATCCTGCTGAAGAAAAAGAGGCTGAATTCATGTTCATTGAGATAAATATACAAAATCGGAGATTCTTGACTGGCGTCGTGTACAATGCGCCAAAAGTAAGCTCAATGAGTTCCTTCCAGTCGGAATTACATTCACTTCAGTGTCAATACGAACATGTCATCGTAATGGGTGATTTGAACATAGACCTGCTAAGAGACACTTCCTCCGCAATAAACCTAAGAAGATTGTTTAGTTGCAATAGCATGAACATTCTTCCATTACAACCTACACACCATATGGCGCACAGTCATACTCTTATAGACGTGATCGCAACGAAACAGACAAAGTAAGAGATGTTGGTCAATCAGCAGCCCCTGGCCTCTCAGCACATTATGTAATATTCCTGGCCTACTCTGTGCAGCCCCCAAGGATCAAATCGCGTTACATAACTTGTAGGAACATGAAACGTATTGACCTTGACGCTCTAACAGCCGATTGCTCAGAAATCTCATGGCATCAAATAATCAGAGAACCTACAAGCGACGGCAAAATTAATGAACTTGGTGATAAACTCACTGCCCTCTTTGACAAACATGCACCTGTGCGCACAGTCCGTGTAAGAAAATCTCCTGCTCCATCGCTGACAGCTGAATTACGTCAAAGGATGACTAATAGGGATGCTGCCCACAGGCGTTTCAAGGCAGATCCGAAAACCGAGAGTTTCGAAGAATATAGAAAGCTACGGAACAGAGTGAAACAATGCATTCGCAATGCCAAAATCAGGCACGCTCGCTCCCTTGTATGCAGCGATCTGACACCCACGACTCTATGGAAGAATGTCCGTAGCTTGGGGGTCGGAAAGGCAAAATCGGAAACTACTTTTCATGCGTCAGCTAACGAATTAAATGAATTCTTCTCTGCACCTCTGATTACCAGCACGGCTGATAATTACCGTCCACAAGAATCCCCAAACAGGATAACTAACAACGATACCTTCCATCTAAAACATGTAACAACAAATACGGCAAGAAAAGCAATAATGAGAATCTCTTCTGATGCAATAGGCAACGACATTATCGGTATTACCATGATTAAGAATGTTGCCGATATCTTAGTACCTGTCTTAACTGACATATTTAATTTTTCCCTCGTGAACGGAATATACCCCACTGCATGGAAAAGAAGCATAATTCGACCCATCCCTAAGATCGAAAACCCGCAACTGCCTAGTGATTACCGACCAATTAGCATACAGCCAGCTGTTTCCAAAGCCCTTGAATATATTGTTCATGACCAAATCACTGAACACTTGCATGAATTCAGTCTATATGACAAATTTCAATCTGGTTTCCATAAACATCACAGCACAAACACTGCTCTAATTAAAGTAACTGATGACCTGAAATATGCCATCGACAATCGAAAGGCAACAATATTGACGGTACTGGACTTTAGCAAAGCTTTTGACATTGTTAACTTTGACATATTACTCAGAAAAATGCAACAGCTTAATTTCTCTGATAGTGCAATGAGATGGTTTGAAAGCTACTTAAAAGACAGACAGCAATGTGTTGTCTGCGCAAATGAAAAATCTTCCTTGAAACATATTTCTTCGGGAGTGCCACAAGGATCAGTCTTAGGACCACTGTTGTTTTCTTTATATGTCAACGATATTTCGTCGGTTTTGTCCTCCTGTAAACATATGCCGACGACCTCCAGCTCTACCTAAGCGTCAGACCTGAAGACGTAAACACTGCAATCGCTCTGATGAATGATGATCTGTCTTCAGTAGTGACATGGGCGAAAAACCAGGGGCTTAAATTAAACGCAAAAAAGACGCAAGTAATCTTAATAGCCCATCAGAAATTAATAAGTTCAGATTTCCGCGAACGGCTACCTCCTATTCTGCTCGAAGGTACTCCAATACCATATCAGAAAACAGTGAAGAACTTGGGTGTAACTTTGGACGAGCATCTCAACTGGGCGGAGAATACAGTCGCAGTGTGCCGAAAGACGTCTGCTTGTCTCTATGCTCTCAAAAAGTTTCGGAACATATTCCCACAGAACTTGAAACGCCAGCTCGTGCAAGCACTCGTTCTACCGAACCTCCACTATTGTGATGTGATTCAACAAGGCATGAGTAGTGAAAACAAAAGACGGCTAGAGCTAACCATGAATGCCTGTGTGCGTTACACCTGCAACATTCGCCGATATGATCATGTTAGTGCTTCATACTCCGAGCTAGGGTGGCTGCCGCCGGACAAACTGCGTGACTACCACACTATATGTCTACTTCACCGACTCCTCGTCGCGCAAGCACCCCAGTACCTAGCTTCAGAGATTAAAAACGTGTAATGCCATCATAATCGAAACACGAGGTCGCTCTTATCTGGTATCCTAGCTGTGCCCACTCACAAAACAAAAACTTTTGCAAACTCCTTCTCAGTTGCCGCTGTCCGCCTCTGGAACAAACTGCCCCTTACCTTGAGGAAAATTCAATCTCCTGTTAATTTTAAGAAGAAGTTGAAGCATTTCCTACTATCATCCGCATAAAATTCTCCACAAAATTAATGTGCAAGGCCAATCCTCTCATATGTCAAATAGCAAAGCTAGCGTCTCCTATCTTGCTTCTGAGATGCCTTCTTCTTCATCTATCTCTATTAGCCACGCAGTCTTATTTTCCTTTATATTTTCCTTAATTATGTTTCATCATGTCCCTCTATTCTTCTCCTCCCTTCACCATGATTTCCCCCCACACTCCCTGCTGCCAGCACTCCTATCTGAAATCTTTCTCTTCAATAATGTATTTTTGGAGGTGTACCTTTCTAATTGTTTATCTCACTTTTTGTATTAGATGTAGTTTAACATGCCTACTACAACATATGACTGTAAAATAAGTAGAATGCCTGGTTAGATGTAAGAGAGGGACTGATGGCCCTAATCTTGTCAGGTTAAATAAATAAATAAATTTGCTATCGAATCGACTTAAAGTCAGATAGTCACATTGGCCGCTCTTCGCTCTGAAACGGTTACATTTATCTTGTGCAAAGCTATGTCGCGAACTGCGAAATGCGGAGACACTAAAAGAACCATAGTAGAACAGAGAAGAAGCTTCTAAGTTGAAGTAATAGCCAGTATAAAGCAGTACAATTAAAGTTTAGTTTTCGATTTTTGACTTTTTAGCCGGCTTCGGTGCCTTGGACATGAGCTAGGACCTTACGATTTTGCATGACGGGGGGGCTAGCAGCCACGTTGCACAGCAGAATGTGAAAAGTGTTCATATGTAGGAAAAACCTGAGAAATCTGCCCGTTTTCGTCATTTGCTATCGAATCGACTTAATGTCAGATCGTCAAAATGGCCGCTTTTCTCTCTGAAACAGTTACAATTATCGTGTGCAAATCTTTGTCGCGTGCTTCGGAATGCGGAGACACTAAAAGCACCATAGTAGAACACAGAAGAAGCTTCTAAGTTGATGTAATAGCCAGTAAGAAGCAGTACCATTCAAGTTTACTTACCGATATTTGACTTTTTAGCCGGCTTTGGTGCGTTGGACTTGAGCAAGGGCCTTAAGATTTTGCATGAAGGGAGGACTAGCAGCCACGTTGCACGGGAGAATCTGAAAAGAGTTCAGATGTAGTAAAAACCTAAGAAATCAGCCCGTTATCGTCATTTGCTATCGAGTCGACTTAATGTCAGATCGTCACATTGACCGCTCTTCTCTCTGAAACGGTTACATTTAACGTGTGCAAAGTTATGTCGCGTGCTGCGAAATGCGGAGACACTAAAAGCACCATAGTAGAACACAGAAGAATCTTCTAAGTTAATGTAATAGACAGTAAGAAGCAGTACAATTCAAGTTTAAGTTACAGGTTATAGAATATTTAGCCAGGTTCGGTGCCTTGGACATGAGCTAGGACCTTAAGATATTGCAAAACGGAGGACTAGCGAACCCCGTTGCACGGGAGTATTTGAAAGGTGTGCATATGTAGTAATAACCTAAGAAATCAGCCCGTTTTCGTCATTTGCTATCTATTCGGCTTCATGTTAGATGGTCACATTGGACCCTAATCTCTGAAACGGTCGCGTGCTGCGGAATGCGGAGACACTAAATTCACAAAAGTAGAACACAAATGAAGCTTCTAAGTTGATGTAACAGTGAGTAAGAAGCAGTACAATTCAAGGTTAGTTATCGATTATTGACTTTTTAGTTTGCTTTGGTGCCTTGGACATGAGCTAGGATCTTAAGATTTTGCATGAGGGAGGACTAGCACCAACGTTGCACGGGAGAATGTGAAAAGTGTTCATATGTAGTAAAATCCTAAGAAATCCGCCCGTTTGCGTCATCTGCTATCGAATCGACTTAATGTCAGATCGTCACATTGGCTGCCCTTCTCTCTGAAATGGTTATATTTATCTTTGCAAAGATATGTCGCGTGCTGCGATATGCGGAGACACTCAAACCACCATAGTAGAACACAGAAATAGCTTCTAAGTTGATGTAATAACCAGTAAGAAGCATTACCATTCAAGTTTTAGTTATCGATTTTTGACTTTTTAGCCGGCTTTGGTGCCTTGGACATGAGCTAGGACCTTACGATTTTGCATGAAGGGATGACTAGCAGCCACTTTGCACGGGAGAATGTGAAATGTTTTCATATGTTGTAAAAACCTAAGAAATCCGCCCGTTTTCGTCACTTGCTATCGATTCGACTTAATGTCAGACGGCCACGTTGGCCGCTTTTATCTCTGAAACGGTTACATTTATCGTGTGAAATGCTATGTCGCGTGCTGCGGACTGCGGAGACACTAAATGCACAAAAGTAGAACACAGAAGAAGCTTTTATGTTGATGCAATAGCCAGTAAGAAGCAGTACAATTCAAGTTTAGTTATCTATTGTTGACTTTTTAGCGTGCTTTGGTGCCTTGGACATGAGCTACGACCTTACGATTTTGCATGAAGGGAGGACTAGCAGCCACGTTGCACGGGAGAATGTGAAAAGTGTTCATATGTAGTAAAAACCTAAGAAATCCGCCCGTTTTCGTCATTTGCTATCGAATCGACTTAATGTCAGATGGTCACATTGGAGGCTCTTCACTCTGAAACGGTTACATTTATCGTGTGCAAAGCTATGTTGCGTGCTGCGATATGCGGAGACACTAAAAGCACCATAGTAGAACACAGAAGCCGCTTCAATGTCGATGTTATACCCAGTAAGAAGCAGTACAATTCAAGTTTAGTTATCGATTTTTGAATTTTTAGCTGGATTTGGTGCCTTGCACACGAGCTGGGACCTTAAGATATGCATGAAGGGAGGACTAGCAGCCACGTTGCACGGGAGAATGTGAAAAGTGATCGAATGTAGAAAAAACCTAAGAAATCCGCTCGTTTTCGTCATTTGCTATCGAATCGACTTAATGTCTGATCGTCACATCGGCCGCTCTTCTCTATGAAACGGTGACATTTATCGTGTGCAAAACTATGTGCCGTGCTGCGGAATGCGCGGACACTATAAGCACCATAGTAGAACACAAAAGGAGCTTCTAAGTTGATCTAATAACCAGTAAGAAGCAATACAATACAAGTTTTAGTTATCGATTGTTTACTTTATAGGCGGCTTTGTTGCCTTGGACATGAGCTAGGACCTTACGATCTTGCATGAAGGGAGGACCAGCAGCCACCTTGCACGGAAGAATGTTAAAAGTGTTCATATGTAGCAATAACCTGAGAAATTCGTCCGTTTTCGTCATTTGCTATAGAATTCACTTATTGTCAGATCGTCACACTGGCCGCTCTTCTCTCTGAAACGGTTACATTTATCGTGTTCAAAGCTATGTTGCGTGCTGTGAAATTCGGAGACACTAAAAGCACCATAGCAGAATACAGAAGGAGCTTCTAAGTTGATGTAATATCCAGTAAGAAGCAGTACAATACAAGTTTTAGTTATGGATTGTTGACTTTATAGGCGGCTTTGGTGCCTTGGACATGAGCTAGGACCTTACGATCTTGCATGAAGGGAGGACTAGCAGCCACCTTCCACGGAAGAATGTGAAAAGTGTTCATATGTACCAAAAACCTGAGAAATTTGTCCGTTTTCGCCATTTGCTATCGAATTGACTTATTGTCAGATCGTCACATTGGCCGCTCTTCTCTCTGAAACGTTTACATTTATGGTGTGCAAAGCTACGTCACGTGCTGCGATATGCGGAGACACTAAAAGTCCCATAGTAGAACACAGAAGTAGCTTCTAAGTTGATGTAAAAAACACTAAGAGGCATAACAATTCAAGTTTTAGTTATCGATTTTTGACTTTTTAGCCGGCTTTGGTGCCTTGCACATGAGCTAGGACCTTAAGAATTTGTATGAAGGGAGGACTAGCAGCCACGTTGCACGGGAGAATGTGAAATGTGTTCAAATGTAGTTAAAATCTAAGAAATCCGCTAGTTTTCGTCATATGCTGTTGAATTGACTTAATATCAAATCGTCACATTGGCTGCTCTTCTCTATGAAATGTTTACATTTATCTATGCAAAGCTATGTCGCGTGCTGCGATATGCGGATACACTAAAAGCGCCGCAGTAGAACACAGATGAAACTTCTAAGTTGACGTAATAGCCAGTAAGAAGCAGTACAATTCAAGTTTAGTTATCGATTTTTGACATTTTAGACAGCTTTGGTGCCTTGGACATGAGCTAGGACCTTACGATTTTGCATGAAGGGAGGACTAGCAGCCACCTTGCACGGAAGAATGTGAAAAGTGTTCATATGTACCAAAAACCTGACAAATTTGTCCGTTTTCGCCATTTGCTATTGAATTGACTTATTGTCAGGTCGTCACATTGGCCGCTCTGCTCTCTGAAACGTTTACATTTATGGTGTGCAAAGCTACGTCACGTGCTGCGATATGCGGAGACACTAAAAGTCCCATAGTAGAACACAGAAGTAGCTTCTAAGTTGATGTAAAAAACACTAAGAGGCATAACAATTCAAGTTTTAGTTATCGATTTTTGACATGTTATACGGCTTTGGTGCCTTGGACATGAGCTAGGACCTTACGATTTTACATGAAGGGAAGACTAGGAGCCACGTTGCACGGGAGAATGTGAAAAGAGTTCATATGTACTAAAAACCAAAGAAACCGGCCCGTTTTTTTCGTCATTTGCTGTCAAATCGACATAATGTCAGGTCGTCACATTGGCCACACTTCTCTCTGTAATGGATAAATTTATAGTGTGCAAAATTATGTCGCGTGCTGAGGAATGCGGAGACGCCAAAAGCCCCATAGTAGAACACAGAAGACGCTTCTAAGTTGGTGTAATAGCCAGTAAGGAGCAGTACAATTGAAGTTTTAGTGATAGATTTTTAAATTTTTAGGCGGCTTTGGTGCCTTGTACATCAGCTGGGACCTTACGATTTTGCATGAAGGGAAGACTAGCAGCCACGTTGCACAAGAGAATGTGAAATGTGTTCATATGTAGTAAAAACCTAAGAAATCCGTCCGTTTGCGTCATTTGCTATCGATGCGACTTTATATCAGATCGTCACATTGGCCGCTTTTCACTCTGAAACAGTTACATTTATCGTGTGGAAAGCTATGTTGCGTGCTGCGAAATTTGGAGACACTAAAAGCACCACAGTAGAACACAGAAGGAGCTTCTAAGTTGATGTAATAACCAGTAAGAAGCAGTACAATTTAAGGTTTAGTGATCGATTTTTAAATTTTTAGCCGGCTTTGGTGCCTTGGACATGAGCTAGGACCTTACGATTTTGCATAAATGGAGGACTAGCAGTCACGTTGCACGGGAGAAAGTGAAAAGTGTTCATATGTAGTAAAAACATGAGATATTCGTCCGTTTTCGTCATTTGTATCCAATTGACTTATTGTCAGATCGTCACATTGGCCGCTCTTCTCTCTGAAACGGTTTCAATTATGGTGTGCAAAGCTATGTCACGTGCTGCGATATGCGGAGACTCTAAAAGCACCACATTAGAACACAGAAGAAACTTCTAAGTTGATGTAATAGCCAGTAACCAGCAGTACAATTCAAGTTTAGTTCTTGATTTTTGACATGTTATACGGGTTTGGTGCCTTGGACATGAGCGAGGACCTTACGATTGTGCATGAAGGGAGGACTAGCAGCCACGTTGCGCGGGAGAATGTAAAATGAGTTCATATGTAGTAAAAACCTAAGAAACCCGCCTGTTTTCGTCATTTGCTATCGAATCGACATAATGTCAGGTCGTCACATCGGCCGCACTTCTCTCTGAAATTGATAAATTTATCGTGTGCAAAGCTATGTCGCGTGCTGAGGAATGCGGAGACACCAAAAGCCCCATAGTACAACACAGAAGACGCTTCTAAGTTGATGTAATTGCCAGTAAGGAGCAGTACAATTTAAGTTTTAGTGATTGATTTTTAAATTTTTAGGCGGCTTTGGTGCCTTGTACATTAGCTAGGACCTTACGATTTTGCATGAAGGGAAGACTAGCAGCCACGTTGCACGTGAGAATGTGGAAAGTGATCGAATGTATTAAAAGCCTAAGAAATCCACTCGTTTTCGTCATTTGCTATCGAATCGACTTAATGTCAGATCGTCACATTGGCCGCACTTCTCAATGAAACGGTTACAATTATCGTGTGCAAAACTATGTGGCGTGCTGCGGAATGCGCAGACGCTAAAAGTACCATAGTAGAACACAAAAGTAGCTTCTAAGTTGATGTAAAAAACACTAAGAGGCATAACAATTCAAGTTTTAGTTATCGATTTTTGACTTTATAGACGGCTTTGGTGCCCTGGACTGACCTAGGGCCTTAAGATTTTCCATGAAGGGAGGACTAGCAGCCACGTTGCACGGGAGAATGTGAAAAGTGTTCATATGTAGTAAAAACCTAAGTAATCCCCCCGTTTTCGTCATTTGCTATCGATTCGACTTCATATCAGATCGTCACACTGGCCGCTCTTCTCTTTGAAACGGTTACATTTATCGTGTACAAAACTATGTCGCGTGCTGCGGAATCGGAGACACTAAAAGTACCATAGTAGAACACAGAAGTAGCTTGTAAGTTGATGTAAAAAACACTAAGAGGCATAACAATTCAAGTTTTAGTTATCGATTTTTGACTTTTTAGCCGGCTTTGGTGCCTTGGACATGATCTAGGACCTTAAGAATTTGTATGAAGAGAGGACTAGCAGCCACGTTGCACGGGAGAATGTGAAATGTGTTCAAATGTAGTTAAAATCTAAGAAATCCGCTAGTTTTCGTCATTTGCTGTTGAATTGACTTAATATCAAATCGTCACATTGGCTGCTCTTCTCTATGAAATGTTTACATTTATCTATGCAAAGCTATGTCGCGTGCTGCGATATGCGGATACACTAAAAGCGCCGCAGTAGAACACAGATGAAACTTCTAAGTTGATGTAATAGCCAGTAAGAAGCAGTACAATTCAAGTTTAGTTATCGATTTTTGACATTTTAGACAGCTTTGGTGCCTTGGACATGAGCTGGGACCTTAAGAATTTGTATGAAGGGAGGACTAGCAGCCACGTTGCACGGGAGAATGTGAAAAGTGATCGAATGTATTAAAAACCTAAGAAATCCGCTCGTCTTCGTCGTTTGCTATCGAATCGACTTAATGTCAGATCGTCACATTGGCCGCTCTTCTCTATGAAACGGTGACATTTATCGTGTGCAAAACTATGTTGCGTGCTGCGAAATTTGGAGACACTAAAAGCACCATAGTAGAACACAAAAGCAGCTTCTAAGTTGATCTAATAACCAGTAAGAAGCAATACAATACAAGTTTTAGTTATCGATTGTTTACTTTATAGGCGGCTTTGGTGCCTTGGACATGAGCTAGGACCTTACGATCTTGCATGAAGGGAGGACTAGCAGCCACCTTGCACGGAAGAATGTTAAAAGTGTTCATATGTAGCAATAACCTGAGAAATTCGTCCGTTTTCGTCATTTGCTATAGAATTCATTTATTGTCAGATCGTCACATTGGCCGCTCTTCTCTCTGAAACGGTTACATTTATGGTGTGCAAAGCTATGTCGCGTGCTGCGATATGCGGAGACACTAAAAGCACCACAGTAGAACACAGAAGAAGCTTCTAAGTTGATGTAATAGCCAGTAAACAGCAGTACAATTCAAGTTTACTTATCGATTTTTGACATGTTAGACGGCTTTGGTGCCTTGGACATGAGCTAGGACCTTACGATTTTGCATGAAGGGAGGACTAGCTGCCACGTTGCACGGGATAATGTGAAATGAGTTCATATGTAGTAGAAACCTAAGAAACCCGCCCGTATTCGTCATTTGCTATCGAACCGACTTAATGTCAGATCGTCACACTGGCCGCTCTTCTCTCTGAAACGGTTACATTTATCGTGTTCAAAGCTATGTTGCGTGCTGTGAAATTCGGAGACACTAAAAGCACCATAGCAGAATACAGAAGGTGCTTCTAAGTTGATGTAATATCCAGTAAGAAGCAGTACAATAGAAGTTTTAGTTATCGATTGTTGACTTTATAGGCGGCCTTGGTGCCTTGGACATGAGCTAGGACCTTACGATCTTGCATGAAGGGAGGACTAGCAGCCACCTTCCACGGAAGAATGTGAAAAGTGTTCATATGTACCAAAAACCTGAGAAATTTGTCCGTTTTCGCCATTTTTTTATCGAATTGACTTATTGTCAGATCGTCACATTGGCCGCTCTTCTCTCTGAAACGTTTACATTTATGGTGTGCAAAGCTACGTCACGTGCTGCGATATGCGGAGACACTAAAAGTCCCATAGTAGAACACAGAAGTAGCTTCTAAGTTGATGTAAAAAACACTAAGAGGCATAACAATTCAAGTTTTAGTTATCGATTTTTGACATGTTATACGGCTTTGGTGCCTTGGACATGAGCTAGGACCTTACGATTTTACATGAAGGGAAGACTAGCAGCCACGTTGCACGGGAGAATGTGAAAAGAGTTCATATGTAGTAAAAACCTAAGAAACCGGCCCGTTTTTTTCGTCATTTGCTGTCAAATCGACATAATGTCAGGTCGTCACGTTGGCCGCACTTCTCTCTGTAATGGATAAATTTATAGTGTGCAAAGTTATGTCGCGTGCTGAGGAATGCGGAGACGCCAAAAGCCCCATAGTAGAACACAGAAGACGCTTCTAAGTTGGTGTAATAGCCAGTAAGGAGCAGTGCAATTGAAGTTTTAGTGATAGATTTTTAAATTTTTAGGCGGCTTTGGTGCCTTGTACATCAGCTAGGACCTTACGATTTTGCATGAAGGGAAGACTAGCAGCCACGTTGCACGGGAGAATGTGAAAAGTGTTCATATGTAGTAAAAACCTAAGAAATCCGCCCGATTTCGTCGTTTGCTATCGATTCGACTTTATATCAGATTGTCATATTGGCCGCTCTTCTCTCTGAAACGGTTACATTTATCGTGTGCAAAACTATGTCCCGTACTGCGGAATGCGGAGACACTAAAAGTCCCATAGTAGAACACAGAAGTAGCTTCTAAGTTGATGTAAAAAACACTAAGAGGCATAACAATTCAAGTTTTAGTTATCGATTTTTGACTTTTTAGCCGGCTTTGGTGCCTTGGACATGAGCTAGGACCTTAAGAATTTGTATGAAGGGAGGACTAGCAGCCACGTTGCACGGGAGAATGTGAAATGTGTTCAAATGTAGATAAAATCTAAGAAATCCGCTAGTTTTCGTCATTTGCTGTTGAATTGACTTAATATCAAATCGTCACATTGGCTGCTCTTCTCTATGAAATGTTTACATTTAACTATGCAAAGCTATGTCGCGTGCTGCGATATGCGGATACACTAAAAGCGCCGCAGTAGAACACAGATGAAACTTCTAAGTTGATGTAATAGCCAGTAAGGACCAGTACAATTCAAGTTTAGTTATCGATTTTTGACATTTTAGACAGCTTTGGTGCCTTGGACATGAGCTAGGACCTTACGATTTCGCATGAAGGGAGGACTAGCAGCCACGTTGCACGGGAGAATGTGAAAAGTGATCGAATGTATTAAAAACCTAAGAAATCCGCTCGTCTTCGTCGTTTGCTATCGAATCGACTTAATGTCAGATCGTCACATTGGCCGCTCTTCTCTATGAAACGGTGACATTTATCGTGTGCAAAACTATGTGGCGTGCTGCGGGATGCGCAGAAACTGAAAGTACCATAGTAGAACACAGAAGTAGCTTCTAATTTGATGTAATAAAGAGTAAGAAGCATAACAATTCAAGTTTTATTTATCGACTTTTGACTTTTTGGCCGGCTTTGGTGCCTTGGACATGAGCTAGGACCTTAAGAATTTGTATGAAGGGAGGACTAGCAGCCACGTTGCACGGGAGAACGTGAAAAGTGTTCATATGTAGTAAAAACCTAAGAAATCCGTCCGTTTGCGTCATTTGCTATCGATGCGACTTTATATCAGATCGTCACATTGGCCGTTCTTCACTCTGAAACAGTTACATTTATCGTGTGGAAAGCTATGTTGCGTGCTGCGAAATTTGGAGACACTAAAAGCACCATAGTAGAACACAGAAGGAGCTTCTAAGTTGATGTAATAACCAGTAAGAAGCAGTACAATTTAAGGTTTAGTGATCGATTTTTAAATTTTTAGCCGGCTTTGGTGCCTTGGACATGAGCTAGGACCTTACGATTTTGCATAAATGGAGGACTAGCAGTCACGTTGCACGGGAGAAAGTGAAAAGTGTTCATATGTAGTAAAAACATGAGATATTCGTCCGTTTTCGTCATTTGTATCCAATTGACTTATTGTCAGATCGTCACATTGGCCGCTCTTCTCTCCGAAACGGTTTCATTTATGGTGTGCAAAGCTATGTCACGAGCTGCGATATGCGGAGACTCTAAAAGCACCACATTACAACACAGAAGCAGCTTCTAAGTTGATGTAATAGCCAGTAACCAGCAGTACAATTCAAGTTTAGTTTTTGATTTTTGACATGTTATACGGGTTTGGTGCCTTGGACATGAGCGAGGACCTTACGATTGTGCATGAAGGGAGGACTAGCAGCCACGTTGCGCGGGAGAATGTAAAATGAGTTCATATGTAGTAGAAACCTAAGAAACCCGCCTGTTTTCGTCATTTGCTATCGAATCGACATAATGTCAGGTCGTCACATCGGCCGCACTTCTCTCTGAAATTGATAAATTTATCGTGTGCAAAGCTATGTCGCGTGCTGAGGAATGCGGAGACACCAAAAGCCCCATAGTACAACACAGAAGACGCTTCTAAGTTGATGTAATTGCCAGTAAGGAGCAGTACAATTTAAGTTTTAGTGATTGATTTTTAAATTTTTAGGCGGCTTTGGTGCCTTGTACATTAGCTAGGACCTTACGATTTTGCATGAAGGGAAGACTAGCAGCCACGTTGCACGGGAGAATGTGAAAAGTGTTCATATGTAGTAAAAACCTAAGAAATCCGCCCGATTTCGTCGTTTGCTATCGATTCGACTTTATATCAGATTGTCATATTGGCCGCTCTTCTCTCTGAAACGGTTACATTTATCGTGTGCAAAACTATGTCCCGTACTGCGGAATGCGGAGACACTAAAAGTCCCATAGTAGAACACAGAAGTAGCTTCTAAGTTGATGTAAAAAACACTAAGAGGCATAACAATTCAAGTTTTAGTTATCGATTTTTGACTTTTTAGCCGGCTTTGGTGCCTTGGACATGAGCTAGGACCTTAAGAATTTGTATGAAGGGAGGACTAGCAGCCACGTTGCACGGGAGAATGTGAAATGTGTTCAAATGTAGATAAAATCTAAGAAATCCGCTAGTTTTCGTCATTTGCTGTTGAATTGACTTAATATCAAATCGTCACATTGGCTGCTCTTCTCTATGAAATGTTTACATTTAACTATGCAAAGCTATGTCGCGTGCTGCGATATGCGGATACACTAAAAGCGCCGCAGTAGAACACAGATGAAACTTCTAAGTTGATGTAATAGCCAGTAAGGACCAGTACAATTCAAGTTTAGTTATCGATTTTTGACATTTTAGACAGCTTTGGTGCCTTGGACATGAGCTAGGACCTTACGATTTCGCATGAAGGGAGGACTAGCAGCCACGTTGCACGGGAGAATGTGAAAAGTGATCGAATGTATTAAAAACCTAAGAAATCCGCTCGTCTTCGTCGTTTGCTATCGAATCGACTTAATGTCAGATCGTCACATTGGCCGCTCTTCTCTATGAAACGGTGACATTTATCGTGTGCAAAACTATGTGGCGTGCTGCGGGATGCGCAGAAACTGAAAGTACCATAGTAGAACACAGAAGTAGCTTCTAATTTGATGTAATAAAGAGTAAGAAGCATAACAATTCAAGTTTTATTTATCGACTTTTGACTTTTTGGCCGGCTTTGGTGCCTTGGACATGAGCTAGGACCTTAAGAATTTGTATGAAGGGAGGACTAGCAGCCACGTTGCACGGGAGAACGTGAAAAGTGTTCATATGTAGTAAAAACCTAAGAAATCCGTCCGTTTGCGTCATTTGCTATCGATGCGACTTTATATCAGATCGTCACATTGGCCGTTCTTCACTCTGAAACAGTTACATTTATCGTGTGGAAAGCTATGTTGCGTGCTGCGAAATTTGGAGACACTAAAAGCACCATAGTAGAACACAGAAGGAGCTTCTAAGTTGATGTAATAACCAGTAAGAAGCAGTACAATTTAAGGTTTAGTGATCGATTTTTAAATTTTTAGCCGGCTTTGGTGCCTTGGACATGAGCTAGGACCTTACGATTTTGCATAAATGGAGGACTAGCAGTCACGTTGCACGGGAGAAAGTGAAAAGTGTTCATATGTAGTAAAAACATGAGATATTCGTCCGTTTTCGTCATTTGTATCCAATTGACTTATTGTCAGATCGTCACATTGGCCGCTCTTCTCTCCGAAACGGTTTCATTTATGGTGTGCAAAGCTATGTCACGTGCTGCGATATGCGGAGACTCTAAAAGCACCACATTACAACACAGAAGAAGCTTCTAAGTTGATGTAATAGCCAGTAACCAGCAGTACAATTCAAGTTTAGTTTTTGATTTTTGACATGTTATACGGGTTTGGTGCCTTGGACATGAGCGAGGACCTTACGATTGTGCATGAAGGGAGGACTAGCAGCCACGTTGCGCGGGAGAATGTAAAATGAGTTCATATGTAGTAGAAACCTAAGAAACCCGCCTGTTTTCGTCATTTGCTATCGAATCGACATAATGTCAGGTCGTCACATCGGCCGCACTTCTCTCTGAAATTGATAAATTTATCGTGTGCAAAGCTATGTCGCGTGCTGAGGAATGCGGAGACACCAAAAGCCCCATAGTACAACACAGAAGACGCTTCTAAGTTGATGTAATTGCCAGTAAGGAGCAGTACAATTTAAGTTTTAGTGATTGATTTTTAAATTTTTAGGCGGCTTTGGTGCCTTGTACATTAGCTAGGACCTTACGATTTTGCATGAAGGGAAGACTAGCAGCCACGTTGCACGTGAGAATGTGGAAAGTGATCGAATGTATTAAAAGCCTAAGAAATCCACTCGTTTTCGTCATTTGCTATCGAATCGACTTAATGTCAGATCGTCACATTGGCCGCTCTTCTCAATGAAACGGTTACAATTATCGTGTGCAAAACTATGTGGCGTGCTGCGGAATGCGCAGACGCTAAAAGTACCATAGTAGAACACAGAAGTAGCTTGTAAGTTGATGTAAAAAGCACTAAGAGGCATAACAATTCAAGTTTTAGTTATCTATTTTTGACTTTTTAGCCGGCTTTGGTGCCTTGGACATGAGCTAGGACCTTAAGAATTTGTATGAAGGGAGGACTAGCAGCCACGTTGCACGGGAGAATGTGAAATGTGTTCATATGTAGTTAAAATCTAAGAAATCCGCGAGTTTTCGTCATTTGCTGTTGAATTGACTTAATATCAAATCGTCACATTGGCTGCTCGTCTCTCTGAAATGGTTACATTTATCTATGCAAAGCTATGTCGCGTGCTGCGATATGCGGAGACACTAAAAGCGCCGCAGTAGAACACAGATAAAACTTCTAAGTTGATGTAATAGCCAGTAAGAAGCAGTACAATTCAAGTTTAGTTATCGATTTTTGACATTTTAGACAGCTTTGGTGCCTTGGACATGAGCTAGGACCTTAAGAATTTGTATGAATGGAGGACTAGCAGCCACGTTGCACGGGAGAATGTGAAAAGAGTTCATATGTAGTAAAAACCTAAGAAATCCATCCGTTTGCGTCATTTGCTATCGATGCGACTTTATATCAGATCGTCATATTGGCCGCTCTTCTCTCTGAAACGGTTACATTTATCGTGTGCAAAGCCATGTTGCGTGCTGCGATATGCGGAGACACTAAAAGCACCATAGTAGAACACAGAAGAAGCTTCAATGTTGATGTTATAGCCAGTAAGAAGCAGTAGAACTCAAATTTAGCTATCGATTTTTGAATTTTTAGCCGGATTTGGTGCCTTGAACATGAGGTAGGACCTTAATATTTTGCATGAAGGGAGGACTAACAGTCACGTTGCACGGGAGAATGTGAAAAGAGTTAGAATGTAGTAAAAACCTAAGAAATCCTCTCGTTTTCGTCATTTGCTATCGAATTGACTTATTGTCAGATCGTCACATTGGCCGCTCTTCTCTCTGAAACGGTTACATTTATGGTGTGCAAAGCTATGTCGCGTGCCGTGGAATGCGGAGAGACTAAAAGCACCATAGTAGACCACAGAAGAAGCTTCTATGTTGATGTAATAGCCAATAAGAAGCAGTACAATTCAAGTTTTAGTTAACGATTTTAACTTTTTAGCCGGCTTAGGTGCCTTGGACATGAGCTAGGACCTTAAGATTTTGCATGGAAGACTAGCAGCCCCGTTGCACGGGAGAATGTGAAAAGTGTTCATATGTAAAAAAAATCCTAAGAAATCTGCCCGTTTTCGTCATTTGCTATCGAATCGACTTAATGTCAGATCGTCACATTGGCCGCTCTTTCTTCTGAAACGGTGACATTTATCATGTGCAAAGCTATGTCGCCTGCTGCGGATGCGGAGGCACTGAAATCCCCATAAAAGACCACAGAAGAAGTATTTAATTTGATGTAAATGTCAGTAAGAAGCAGTAAAATTTAAGTTTAGTTATCGATTTTTGACTTTTTATCCGGCTTTGGTGCACGGGACAGAGCTAGGAGCTTCAGATTTTGCATGAAGGGTGGACTATCAGCCACGTTGCACGGGAGAACGTGAAAAGTGATCGGATGTAGTAAAAACCTAAAAAAACCGCTCGTTTTCGTCATTTGCTATCGAATCGACTTAATGTCAGATCGTCACATTGGCCGCTCTTCTTTATGAAACGGTTACATTTATCGTGTGCAAAACTATGTGGCGTGCTGCAGTATGCGCAGACACGAAATGTACCATAGTAGAACACAGAAGTAGCTTCTAAGTTGTTGTAAAAAACACTAAGAGGCGTAACAATTCAAGTTTTAGTTATCGATTTTTGAGTTTTTAGATGGCTTTGGTGCCTTGGACTGAGCTAGGACCTTAAGATTTTGCATGAAGGGAGGACTAGCCGCCACGTTGCACGTGAGAATGTGAAAAGTGATCTAATGTAGTATAAACCTAAGAAATCCGCTCGTTTTCGTCATTTGCTATCGAATCGACTTAATGTCAGAGCGTCACATTGGCCGCTCTTCTTTATGAAACGGTTACATTTACCGTGTGCAAAACTATGTGGCGTGCTGCGGTATGCGCAGACACTAAAAGCACCATACTAGACCACAGAAGAAGCTTCTAAGTTGATGTAATAGCCAATAAGAAGCAGTACAAATCAAGCCTTAGTTAATGTCAGATGGGCACGTTGGCCGCTCTTATCAATGAAACGGTTACATTTATCGTGTGCAAAGCTATGTTGCGTGCTGCGGAATGCAGTGACACTAAAAGCACCATAGTAGACCACAGAAGAAACTTCTAAGTTGATGTAATAGCCAATAAGAAGCAGTACAATTCAAGTTTCAGTTAACGATTTTTGACTTTTTAGCCGGATTTTGTGCCTTGGACATGAGCGAGAACCTTAAGATTTTGCATGAAGGGAGGACTAGCAGCCACGTTGCACGGGAGAATGTGAAAAGTTTTCATATGTAAAAAAAAAAACCTAAGAAATACACCCGTTTTCGTCATTTGCTATCGAATCGACTCAATGTCATATGGTCACGTTGTCCGCTCTTCTCTCTGAAACGGTTACATTAATCGTGTGCAAAGCTATGTCGCGTGCTGCGTAATGCGGAGAAACTAAAAGCACCATAAAAGAACACAGAAGAAGATACTAAGTTGATGTAATAGCCAGTAAGAAGCACTACAATTCAAGTTTAGTTATCGATTTTTGACGTTTTAGCCGGCTTCTTGTGATTTGGACATTTTGCTAGGACCTTAAGATTTTGCAAGAAGTAAGGACTAGCAGCCACGTTGCACGGGAGAATGTGAAAAGTGTTCATATGTAGTAAAAACCTAGGAATCCGCCCGTTTTCGTCATTTGCTGTCGAATCGACTTAATGTCAGATCGTCACATTGGCCGCTCTTCTCTCTGAAACGGTTATATTTGCCGTGTGCAAAGCTATGTCGCGTGCTGCGATATGCGGAAACACTAAAAGCACCATAGTAGAACACAGATGAAGCTTCTAAGGTCATGGAATAGCCAGTATGAAGCAGTAAAATAATAGTTTTAGCTATCGATTATAAACTTCTTAGCCGGCTTTCGCGCCTTGGACATGAGCTACGACCTTAAGAATTTGTATGAAGGGAGGACTAGCATCCACGTTACACGGGAGAATGTGAAAAGTGTTCATATGTAGCAAAAACCTAAGAAATCCTAGCGTTTTCGTCACTTGCTATCGAATCGTTTTAATGTCAGATGGCCACGTTGGCCGCTCTTATTTCTGAAACGGTTACATTTATCGGGTGCAAAGCTATGTTGCGTGCTGCGAATTGCGGAGACACTAAAAGCACCATAGTAGAAAACAGAAGAAGATTATAAGTTGATGTAATAGCCAGTAAGAAGCAGTAAAATAATAGTTTTAGCTATCGATTATTGACTTTTTAGGCGGCTTTGGTGCCTTGCACATGAGCTAGGACCTTAAGATTTTTCATGATGGGAGGACTAGGAGCCATGTTGCACGAAAGAATGTGAAATCTGTTCATATATAGTAAAAACCTAATAGATCCGCCCGTTTTCGTCATTTTGCTATCGAATCGACTTAATGGCAGATTTTCACATTGGCCGCTATTCTCTCTAAAACGGTTACATTTAACGTGTGCGAAGCTATGTTGCGTGCTGCGGAATGCGGAGACACTAAAAGCACCATAGAAGACCACAGAAGAAGCTTCTAAGTTGATGTAATAGCCAATAAGAAGCAGTACAATTCAAGTTTTAGTTAACGATTTTTGACTTTTTAGCCGGATTTGGTGCCTTGGGCATGAGCTAGGACCTTAAGATTTTGCATGAAGGGAGGACTAGCAGCCACGTTGCACGGGAGAATGTGAAAAGTGTTCATATGTAAAAAAAAACCTAAGAAATTCGCCCGTTTTCGTCATTTGCTATCGAATCAACTTAATGTCAGATCGTCACATTGGCCGCTCTTCTCTATTAAACGGTTACATTTATCGTGTGCAAAACTATTTGGGGTGCTGCGGAATGCGCAGACACTAAAAATACCATAGTAGAACACAGAAGTAGCTTCTAAGTTGATGTAAAAAACACTAAGAGGCATAACAATTCAGGTTTTAGTTATCGATTTTTGACATTTTAGACGGCTTTGGTGCCTTGGACTGAGCTAGGACCTTAAGAATTTTTATGAAGGGGGGACTAGCAGCCACTTTGCAAGGGAGAATGTGAAATGTGTTCAAATGTAGTAAAAATCTAAGAAATCCGCTAGTTTTCGTCATTTGCTGTCGAAGTGACTTAATATCAAATCGTCACATTGGCCGCTCTACTCCCTGAAACGGTTACATTTATCGTGTGCAAAGCTATGTCGCGTGCTGCGGAATGCGTAGACACTACAAGCACCATAGTAGAACACAGAAGAAGCTTCTAAGTTGACGTAACAGCCAGTAAGAAGACGTAAAATAATAGTTTAGCTATCGATTATTCACTTTTTAGCCGGCTTTGGTGCCTTGGATATGAGCTAGGACCTTAACAATTTGTATGAAGGAAGGACTAGCAGCGACGTTGTACGGGAGAATATGAAACGTGTTCATATGTAGTAAAAACCTAAGAAATCCGCCCGTTTTCGTCTTTTGCTATCGACTCGACTTGATGTCAGACCGTCACATTGGCCGCTCGTCTATCTGAAAAGGTTACATATATCGTGTGCAAAGCTACGTCGCGTGCTGCGACATGTGGAGACACTACAAGCACCATAGTAGAACACAGAAGAAGCTTCTAAGTTGATGTAACAGCCAGTAACCAGCAGTACAATTAAAGTTTTGTTATCGATTTTTGATTTTTTAGCCGGCTTTGGTGCCTTGGACATGAGCTAGGACCTTAAGAATTTGCATGAAGGGAGGACTAGCAGCCACGTTGCACGGGAGAATGTGAAACGTGTCCATATGTAGTAAAAACCTAAGAAATCCGAACGCTTTCCTCATTTGCTATCGAATCGACTTAATGTCAGATGGTCACATTGGAGGCTCTTCTATCTGAAACGGTTATATTTATCGTGTGCAAAGCTACGTCGCGTGCTGTGATATGCGGAGACACTACAAGCACCATAGTAGAACACAGAAGAAGCTTCCAAGTTGACGTAATAGCCAGTAACAAGCCGTAAAATAATCGTTTTAGTTATCGATTATTAACTTTTTAGCCGGCTTTGGTGACTTGGACATGAGCTAGGACCTTAAGAATTTCTATAAAGGGAGGACAAGCAACCACGTTGCACGGGAGAATGTGAAAAGTGATCGAATGTAGTAAAAAACTAAGTAATCCGCTCGTTTTCGTCATTTGCTATCGATTCGACTTTATATCAGATCGTCACATTGGCCGCTCCTCTCTCTGAAACGGTTACATTTATCGTGTGCAAAGCTATGTTGCGTGCTGCGATATGCGGAGACACTAAAAGCACCATAGTAGAACACAGAAGAAGCTTCTACGTTGATGTAATAGCCAGTAAGAAGCAGTAGAACTCAAATTTAGCTATCGATTTTTGATTTTTTAGCAGGCTTTGGTGCCTTGGACATGAGGTAGGACCTTAATATTTTGCATGAAGGGAGGGCTAACAGCCACGTTGCACTTGAGAATGTGAAAAGAGATCGAATGTAGTAAAAACCTAAGAAATCCGCTCGTTTTCGTCATTTGCTATCGAATCGACTTAATGTCAGATCGTCACACTGGCCACTCTTCTCTCTGAAACAGTTACATTTATCGTGTGCAAAGCTATGTTGCGTGCTGCGAAATTCGGAGACACTAAAATTACCATAGTAGAACACAGAAGGAGCTTCTAAGTTGATGTAATAACCAGTAAGAAGCAGTACAACACAAGTTTTAGTTATCGATTGTTGACTTTTTAGGCGGCTGTGGTGCCTTGGACATGAGCTAGGACCTTACGATTTTGCATGAAGGGAGGACTATTAGCCATGTTGCACGGGAGCATGTGAAAATTGTTCATATGTTGCAAAAACGTAAGAAATCCGCCCGTTTTCGTCATTTCCTATCGAATTAAATTCAGATGGTCACATTGGCCGCTCTTCTGTCTGAAATGGTTAAATTTATCATGTGCAAAGCTATGTTGAGTGCTGCGGAATGCAGAGACACAAAAGCACCATAAAAGAACAGAGAAGAAGTTTCTAATTTGATGTAAATGCCAGTAAGAAGCAGTACAATTTAAGTATAGTTATCGATTTTTGACTTTTGAGCTGGCTCTGGTGCCTTGGACATGAGCTAGGACGTTAAGATTTTGCATGAAGGGACGCCTACCTGCCACGTTGCACGGGAGAATGTAAAAGGTGTTCACATGTAGTAAAAACCTAAGATATCTGCCTGTTTTCGTCATCTGCTATCGAATCGACTCAATATCATATCGTCACGTTGACCGCTCTTCTCTCTGAAACGGTTACGTTTATCGTGTGCAAAGATATGTAGCGTGCTGCGGAATGCGGAGAATCTAAAAGCACCATAGTAGAAAACAGAAGAAGCTTCTAAGTTGATGTAATAGGCAGTAAGAAGCAGTAAAGTAATAGTTTTAGCTATCGGTTATTGACTTTTTAGCCGCCTTTGGTTACTTGGACATAAGCTAGGACCTTAAGACTTTCTATGAAGGGAGGACTAGCAGCCACGTTAAACGGGCGAATGTGAAAAGTTTTCGTAAGTAGTAACAACCTAATAAATCCGCCCCTCTTTGGTTATTTGCTATTGAATCGACTTAATGTCAGATGGTCACATTGGCCGCTCTTTTCTCTGAACTGTTACATTCAACGTGTGCAAAGCTATGTCGCGTGCTGTGGAATGCGGAGACACTAAAAGCACCATAGTAGAACACAGAAGGAGCTTCTAAGTTGATGTAATAACCAGTAAGAAACAGTACAATTCAAGTTTTATTTATCTATTTTTGACTGTTAAGCTGGCATTGGTGCCTTGGAAATGAGCTAGTACCTTACTATTTTGTATGAAGGGAGGACTAGCAGCCACGATGCACGGGAGAACGTGAAAGGTGTTCATATGTAGTAAAATCCTAAGAAATCCGCCCGTTTTCGTCATTTGCTATCGAATCGTCTTAATGTCAGATCGTCACATTGGCCGCTCTTCCCTCTGAAACGGTGACATTTATCGTGTGCAAAGCAATGTCGCGTGATGCGGAATTCGGAGACACTAAAAGCACCATAGTAGAACACAGAAGGAGCTTCTGAGTTGATGTAATAACCAGTAAGAAACAGTACAATTCAAGTTTTATTTATCTATTTTTGACTTTTAAGCTGGCTTTGGTGCTTTTGAAATGAGCTAGTACCTTACTATTTTGTATGAAGGGAGGACTAGCAGCCACGATGCACGGGAGAACGTGAAAGTTGTTCATATGTAGTAAAAACCTAAGAAATCCGACCGTTTTCGTCATTTGCTATCGAATCGACTTAATGTCAGATCGTCACACTGGCCGCTCTTCTGTCTGAAACGGTTAAATTTATCTTGTGCAAAGCTATGTCTCGTGCTGCGGAATGCGGAGACTGTACAAGCACCATAGTAGAACACAGAAGAAGCTTCTAAGTTGATGTAATAGCCAATAAGAAGCAGTAAAATTCAAGTTATAGTTAACGATTTTTGACTTTTTAGCCGGCTTTGGTGCCTTGGACATGAGCTGGGAACTTACGATTTTGCATGGAGGACTAGCAGCCACATTGTACGGGAGAATGTGAAAAGTGTTCATATGTAAAAAAAAAACCTAAGATATCCGAGCGTTTTCGTCATTTGCTATCGAATCGAATTAATGTCAGATCGTCACATTGGCCGCTCTTCTCTATGAAACGGTTACATTTATCGTGTGTACAACTATGTGGCGTGCTGCGGAATGCGCAGACACTAAATGTACCGTAGTAGAACACAGAAGTAGCTTCTAAGTTGATGTAAAAATGCACTAAGAGGCATAACAATTCAAGTTTTAGTTATCGATTTTTGACTTTTTAAACGGCTTTTGTGCCTTGGACTGAGCTAGGACCTTAAGAATTTGCATGAAGGAAGGACTAGCAGCCACGTTGCACGGGAGAATGTGAATAGTGTTCATATGTAGTAAAAACCTACCAATCCGCCCGTTTTCGTCATTTGATGTCGAATCGACTTAATGTCAGATCGTCACATTGGCCGCTCTTCTCTCTGAAACGGTTACATTTGTCGTGTGCAAAGCTATGTCGCGTGCTGCTATATGCGGAAACACTAAAAGCCCCATAGTAGATCACAGATGAAGCTTCTAAGTTGATGGAATAGCCAGTATGAAGCAGTAAAATAATAGTTTTAGCTATCGATTATAAACTTATTAGCCGGCTGTAGTGCCTTGGACATGAGCTAGGCCCTTTCGAATTTCTATGAAGGGAGGACTAGCAGCCACGTTGTACGGGAGAATGTGAAAAGTGTTCATATGTACGAAAACCATAAGAAATCCGCCCTCTTTCGTCATTTGCTATCGAATCGACTTAATGTCAGATCGTCACATTGGCCGCTCTTCTCTCTGAAACGGTTACATTTATTGTGTGCAAATCTATGTCGCGTGCTACGGAACGCAGAGACGCTAAAAGCACAATAGTAGAACACAGAAGAAGCTTCTATGTTGATGTAATAGCCAGTAAGAAGCAGTACAATTCATTTTATTTATCGATTTTTGACTTTTTAGCGGGCTTTGGTGCCTTGGACTAAACTAGGACCTTAAGATTTTGCATGAAGGGAGGACTAGCTGCCACGTTGCACGTGAGATAGTGAAAAGTGATCGAATGTAGTATAAATCTAAGAAATCCGCTCGTTTTCGTCATTTGCTATCGAATCGACTTAATGTCAGATCGTCACATTGGCCGCTCTTCTCTATGAAACGGTTACATTTATCGTGTGCAAAACTATGTGGCGTGCTGCGGAATGCGCAGACACTAAAAGTACCATAGTAGAACACAGAAGTAGCTTCTAAGTTGTTGTAAAAAACACTAAGAGGCATAACAATTCAAGTTTTAGTTATCGATTTTTGAGTTTTTAGACGGCTTTGGTGCCTTGGACTGAGCTAGGACCTTAAGAATTTGTATGAAGGGAGGACTAGCAGCCACGTTGCACGGGCGAATGTGAAATGTGTTCAAATGTAGTAAAAATCTAAGAAATCCGCTAGTTTTCGTCATTTGCTGTCGAATTGACTTAATATCAAATCGTCACATTGGCTGCTCTTCTCTCTGAAACGGTTACATTTAACGTGTGAAAAGCTATGTCGCGTGCTGCGGAACGCGGAGACACTAAAAGCACCATACTAGACCACAGAAGAAGCTTCTAAGTTGATGTAATAGCCAATAAGAAGCAGTACAATTCAAGCTTTAGTTAACGATTTTTGACTTTTTAGTCAGCTTTGATGCCTTGGACATGAGCTAGGACCTTACGATGTTGCATGAAGGGAGGACTATCAGCCACGTTGTACCGGAGAATGTGAAAAGTTTTCATATGTAGTAAAAACCTAAGAGATCCGCCCGTATTCGTCATTTGCTATCGAATCGACTTAATGTCAGATCGTCACATTGGCCGTTCTTCTCTCTGAAACGGTTACATTTATCGTGTGCAAAGCTATGTTGCGTGCTGCGATATGTGGAGACACTTAAAGCACCATAGTAGAACAAAGAAGAAGTTTCTAAGTTGATGTAATAGCCAGTAAGAAGCAGTAGAATTCAAGTTTAGTTATCGATTTTTGACTTTTTAGCCGGCTTTGGTGCCCTGGACTGAGCTAGGACCTTAAGATTTTGCATGAAGGGAGGACTATTAGCTACATTGCACGGAATAATGTGAAAAGTGTTCATATGTATCAAAAACCTAAGAAATCCAAGCGTTTTCGTCACTTGCTATCGAATCGACTTAATGTCAGATGGCCACGTAGGCCGCTCTTATCTCTGAAACGGTTACATTTATCGTGTGCAAAGCTATGTTGCGTGCTGCGGAATGCGGAGACACTAAAAGCACCATAGTAGACCACAGAAGAAGTTTCTAATTTGATGTAAATGTCAGTAAGAAGCAGTACAATTTAAGTTTAGTTATCGATTTTTGACTTTTGAGCTGGCTTTGGTGCCTTGGAAATGAGCTAGGATCTTAAGATTTTGCATGAAGGGAGGACTAGCTGCCACGTTGCACCGGAGAATGTAAAAAGTTTTCATATGTAGTAAAAACCTAAGAAATCCGCCTGTTTTCGTCATCTGCTATCGAATCGACTCAATGTCATACGGTCACGTTGTACGCTCTTCTCTCTGAAACGGTTACATTTATCGTGTGCAAAGCTATGTCGCGTGCTGCGTAATGCGGAGAAACAAAAAGCTTCATAAAGAACACAGAAGAAGTTACTAAGTTGATGTAATAGCCAGTAAGAAGCACTACAATTCAAGTTTAGTTATCGATTTTTGACTTTTTAGCCGGCTTTATTGCTTTGGACATTTTGCAAGGACCTTAAGATTTTGCAAGAAGTAAGGACTAGCAGCCACGTTGCACGGGAGAATGTGAAAAGAGTTCATATGTAGTAAAAACCTAGGAATCCGTCCGTTTTCGTCATTTGCTGTCGAATCGACTTAATGTCAGATCGTCACATTGGCCGCTCTTCTCTCTGAAACGGTTACATTTGTCGTGTGCAAAGCTATGTCGCGTGCTGCGATATGGGGAAACACTAAAAGCACCATAGTAGAACACAGATGAAGCTTCTAAGTTGATGGAATAGCCAGTATGAAGCAGTAAAACAATAATTTTAGCTATCGATTGTAAACTTCTTAGCTGGCTTTGGTGCCTTGGACATGACCTAGGACCTTACGATTTTGCATGAAGGGACGCCTAGCAGCCACGTTGCACGGGAGAATGTGAAAAGTGTTCATATGTCGTAAAAACGTAGGAAATCCGCCTGTTTTCTTCCTTTGCTATCGAATCGACTTTATGTCATATCGTCACATTGGCCGCTCTTCTCTCTGAAACGGTTACATTTATCGTGTGCAAAGCTATGTTGCGTGCTGCAAAATTCGGAGACTCAAAAATCACCATAGTAGAACACAGAAGGAGCTTCTAAGTTGATGTAATAACCAGTAAGAAGCAGTACAATTCAAGTTATAGTTATTAATCTTTGACTTTTTATCCGGCTTTGGTGCCTTGGACATGAGCTAGGACCTTAAGATTTTGCATGAAGGAAGGACTAGCAGCCACGTAGCACGGGAGAATGTGTAAAGTGATCGAATGTAGTAAAAACCTAAGAAATCCGCTCGTTTTCGTCATTTGCTATCGAATCGACTTAATGTCAGATCGTCGCATTGGTCGCTCTTCTCAATGAAACTGGTACATTTTTCGTGTGCAAAACTATGTGGCGTGCTGCGAAATGCGCAGACACTAAAAGTACCATAGTAGAACACAGAAGTAGCTTCTAAGTTGAAGTAATAAACAGTAAGAAGCATAGCAATTCAAGTTTTAGTTATCGAATTTTGAATTTTTAGACGGCTTTGGTGCATCGGACTGAGCTAGGACCTTACAATTTTGCATGAAGGTAGGACTGGCAGCCACCTCTCACGGGAGGATGTGAAAAGTGTACATATGTAGTAAAAACCTGAGAAATTCGTCCGTTTTCGTCATTTGCTGTCGAATTTTCTTAATGTCAGATCGTCACATTGGCCGCTCTTCTCTCTGAAACGGTTACATTTATGGTGTGCAAAGCTATGTTGCGTGCTGCGATATGCGGAGGCACTAAAAGCACCACAGTAGAACACAGAAGAAGCTTCTATGTTGATGTAATAGCCAGTAACCAGCAGTACAATTCAAGTATAGTTATCTATTTTTGACTTTTTAGCCGGCTTCGGTGCCTTGGACTTGAGCTAGGTCCTTACGATTTTGCATGAAGGGAGGACTAGCAGCCACGTTGCACGGGAGAATGTGAAAAGTGTTCATATGTAAAAAAAACCTAAGAAATCCGCCCGTTTTCGTCATTTGCTATCGAATCGACTTAATGTCAGATCGTCACATTGGCCGCTCTTCCCTGTGTTTACTTCGTAGATTCTTATTTAAATTGCGTGTGAGTTTCGTATAGGAGGTGCAATTTCGAGTTTTAGTTACTGTAATCGTAAAATCAGCAGATTGTAGCGCAGTCGTTAGGCATTTGTACAGGTTAGTTGATACATTCTTTGCGTGTTCCGCTTGCGTTATCTAGGCAAGGACTTGTGTTGTTAAACATCGATTAGAATGGACAGGGACTGCGATTGCTGTGTTCGGATGAGGGCTGACTTGGCATCCCTTCCCTCACAGCTGCAATCGGCGCTGACTTCGGTCGCGCAGCTTGAGGCTGTTTCCAATGGGCACCACTGTGGGGAGCCGGACTCGGGTATCACGGGGATGTCAACCTCGTCCCGTCTGTCCCCAGATCGGTCTGCCGCTGTGGTTGCCCCGGTTGCTGCCCGCAATGGGGCTGAGCCCTCGCCTGTGGTTGATTGGGAGGTCGTTCCAAGGCGTGGCAGGCAGCGAAAGGCGTCCCCGGAGGCTGAACAGAAAGCCTCCCTGGTGCGTCTGACAAACCGGTTTCACGCACTGTCTCTGGCTGAGCCAGATGCTGCTGCCTGCCCTGTTTCAGAGGATCATTCTCAGCCTTCAAGGTCCAGGCAATCGCAGAGGGTGGGCTTACTGGTAGTTGGGAGCTCCAATGTTAGGCGCGTAATGGGGCCCCTTAGGGATACGGCGGCTAAGGAGGGGAAGAAATCCAGTGTGCACTCCGTGTGCATTCCGGGAGGAGTCATTCCTGATGTGGAAAGGGTCCTTCCGGATGCTATGGAGAGCACAGGGTGCAGCCTGCTGCAGGTGGTGGCACATGTCGGCACTAATGAATTGAGTCGCTTTGGATCTGAGGAAATTCTCTCTGGATTCCAGCGGCTATCTGATTTGGTGAAGGCTGCCGGTCTTGCTTACGAGATGAAGGCAGAGCTCACCATCTTCAGCATCGTTGACAGAACCGACTGCAGATCTTTGGTGCAGAGCCGGGTGGAGGGTCTGAATCAGAGGCTCAGACGGTTTTGCGACTGTATTGGCTGCAGATTCCTAGACTTGCGCCATAGGGTGGTTGGGTTTCGGGTTCCGCTGAATAGGTCGGGAGTTCACTACACTCAGCTGGCGGCTACACGGGTAGCGGAGGCTGTGTGGCGTGGACTGGGCGGTTTTTTAGGTTAGAAGGCCTCGGGAAAGTGCGGGATGGGCTGAAATGTCAAAGGGTGCTTGGCAATTACAGGACGTGCTTGGATCAAGGAACAGTCGGAATTTTAGTTGTAAATTGTTGTAGTTGCGCTGGAAAAGTCCCTGAGCTTCAAGCGCTAATAGAAAGCACAGAAGCTGATATAGTTATAGGTACAGAAAGCTGGCTAAAGCCTGAAATAAGTTCTGCAGAAATTTTTACGAAGTCTCAGACGGTGTTCAGGAAAGATAGATTAGGCAGAATTGGTGGTGGAGTGTTTGTGTCTGTCAGTAGTGGTTTATCTTGTAGTGAAGTCGAAGTAGATACTCCGTGCGAATTCGTGTGGGTGGAGGTTATACTTAACAGCCGAATTAAGTTAATAATTGGCTCCTTCTACCGACCCCCAGACTCCGATGATATAGTTGCGGAACAGTTCAGAGAAAGTTTGAGTCTCGTAACAAATAAATACCCCACTCATACAGTTATAGTTGGTGGGGACTCAACCTGCCCTCGGTATGTTGGCAAAAATACTTGTTCAAAACCGGTGGTAGGCAGAAAACGTCTTCCGAGATTGTCCTAAATGCATTCTCCGAAAATTATTTCGAGCAGTTAGTCCACGAACCCACGCGAATTGTAAATGGTTGCGAAAACACACTTGACCTCTTGGCCACAAACAATCCAGAGCTGATAGAGAGCATCATGACTGATACAGGAATTAGTGATCACAAGGTCATTGTAGCTAGGCTCAATACCATTTCTTCCAAATCCATCAGAAACAAACGCAAAATAATTTTATTTAAAAAAGCGGATAAAGTGCCACTAGAAGCCTTCCTAAAAGACAATTTCCATTTCTTCCGAACTGACTATGCGAATGTAGACGACATGTGGCTCAAATTCAAAGATATAGTAGCAACATCAATTGAGATATTCATACCTCATAAATTGGTAAGAGATGGAACGGATCCCCCGTGGTACTCAAAAAAAGGTCCGAACGCTGTTGAAGAGGCAACGGAAAAAGCATGCGAAGTTCAGAAGAACGCGAAATCCTGAAGATGGGCTAAAATTTACAGACGCGCGAAATTTGGCACGTACTTCGATGCGAGATGCCTTTAATAGGTTCCACAACGAAACATTGTCTCGAAATTTGGTAGAAAATCCGAAGAAATTCTGGTCGTATGTAAAGTACACAAGCGGCAAGACGCAGTCAATACCTTCGCTGCGCAGTGCCGATGGTACTGTTATCGACGACTGTGCCGCTAAAGCGGAGTTATTGAACGCAGTTTTCCGAAATTCCATCAGCAGGGAAGACGAATGGAATATTCCAGAATTTGAAACACGAACATCTGCTAGCATGAGTTTCTTAGAAGTAGATACCTTAGGGGTTGCGAAGCAACTCAAATCGCTTGATGCGGGCAAGTCTTCAGGTCCAGATTGTATACCGATTAGGTTCCTTTCAGATTACGCTGATACTATAGCTCCCTACTTAGCACTCATATACAACCGCTCGCTCACCGATAGATCTGTACCTACAGATTGGAAAATTGCGCAGGTCGCACCAGTGTTCAAGAAGAGTAGTAGGAGTAATCCATTTAACTACAGACCTATACCATTGACGTCGGTTTGCAGTAGGGTGTTGGAGCATATACTGTATTCAAACACTATGAATCACCTCGAAGGGAACGATCTATTGACACGTAATCAGTATGGCTTCAGAAAACATCGCTCTTGTGCAACGCAGCTAGCTCTTTATTCGCACGAAGTAATTGCCGCTATCGACAGGGGATCTCAAGTTGATTCCGTATTTCTAGATTTCCGGAAAGCTTTTGACACCGTTCCTCACAAGCGACTTCTAATCAAGCTGCGGAGCTATGGGGTATCGTCTCAGTTGTGCGACTGGATTCGTGATTTCCTGTCAGGAAGGTCGCAGTTCGTAGTAATAGACGGCAAATCATCGAGTAAAACTGAAGTGATATCAGGTGTTCCCCAGGGAAGCGTCCTGGGACCTCTACTGTTCCTGATCTATATAAATGACCTGGGTGACAATCTGAGCAGTTCTCTTGGACTGTTCGCAGATGATGCTGTAATTTACCGTCTAGTAGGGTCATCCGAAGACCAGTATCAGCTGCAAAGCGATTTAGAAAAGATTGCTGTATGGTGTGTCAGGTGGCAGTTGACGCTAAGTAAAAAAAGTGTGAGATGATCCACTTAAGTTCCAAAAGAAATCCGTTGGAATTCGATTACTCGATAAATGGTACAATTCTCAAGGCTGTCAATTCAACTAAGTACCTGGGTGTTAAAATTACGAACAACTTCAGTTGGAAGGACCACATAGATAATATTGTCGGGAAGGCGAGCCAAAGGTTGCGTTTCATTGGCAGGACACTTAGAAGATGCAACAAGTCCACTAAAGAGACAGCTTACACTACACTCGTTCGTCCTCTGTTAGAATATTGCTGCGCGGTGTGGGATCCTTACCAGGTGGGGGATTGACGGAGGACATTGTGAGGGTGCAAAGAAAGGCAGCTCGTTTTGTATTATCGCGTTATAGGGGAGAGAGTGTGGCAGATATGATACACGAGTTGGGATGGAAGTCATTACAGCATAGACGTTTTTCGTCGCGGCGAGACCTTTTTACGAAATTTCAGTCACCAACTTACTCTTCCGAATGCGAAAATATTTTGTTGAGCCCAACCTACATAGGTAGGAATGATCATCAAAATAAAATAAGAGAAATCAGAGCTCGAACAGAAAGGTTTAGGTGTTCGTTTTTCCCGCTCGCTGTTCGAGAGTGGAATAGTAGAGAGATAGTATGATTGTTGTTCGATGAACCCTCTGCCAAGCACTTAAATGTGAATTGCAGAGTAGTCATGTAGATGTAGATGTAGATGTAGAACAGTGACATTTATCATGTGCAAAGCTATGTCGCCTGCTGCGGATGCGGAGACACTAAAATCCCCATAAAAGAACACAGAAGAAGTTTCTAATTTCATGTAAATGCCAGTAAGAAGCAGTACAATTCAAGTTTAGTTATCGATTTTTGACTTTTGAGCTGGCTTTGGTGCCATGGACATGAGCTAGGACCTTAAGATTTTGCATGAAGGGACGCCTAGCTGCCACGTTGCACGTGAAAATATAAAAAGTGTTCATATGTAGTAAAAACCTAAGAAATCCGCCTGTTTTCGTCATCTGCAATCGAATCGACTCAGTGTCATATGGTCACGTTGACCGCTCTTCTCCTGAAACGGTTACATTTATCGCGTGCAAAGCTATGTCGCGTGCTGCGGAATGCGGAGACACTAAAAGCACCATATTAGAACACAGAATAAGCTTCTAAGTTAATGTAATAGCCAGTAAGTAGCAGTACAATTCAAGTTTAGTTATCGATTTTTGACTTTTTAGCCGCCTTTGATGCCTTGGACATGAGCTAGGACCTTTTTAATTTTGCATGAAGGGAGGAATATCAGCCACGTTGCTCGGGAGAATGATAAAAGTGTTCATATGTAGTAAAAAGCTAAGAAATCCGCCCCTTTTCTTCACTTGCTATCGAATCGACCTTATGTCAGTTGGTCACACTGGCCACTCTTCTCTCTGAAACGGTTACATTTATTGTGTGTAAAACGATGTCGCGCGGTGCGGAATGCGGAGACACTAAAAGCACCATAGTAGAACACAGAAGAAGCTTCTAAGTTGATGTAATAGCCAGTAAGAAGCAGTAAAATTCAAGTTTTAGTTATCGATTACTGACGTTTTTCCCTTCGTCGGTGCCTTGGAAATGAGCTAAGACCTTAAGATTTTGCATGAAGGGAGGACTAGCAGCCGCGTTGCACGGGTGAATGCAAAATGTCTTCATATGTAGTAAAACCCTCAGAAATCCTCCCGTTTTCGTCATTTGCTATCGAATCGACTTATTGAACGATCGAATCATTGGAGGCTTATATCTCTGAAACGGTTTCATTTATCGTCTTCCAAACTATGTAGCGTTTTGAAGTATGCGGTGACACTAAAAGCTTCATAGTCGAACACAGAAAAAGCTTCTAAGTTGATATAGTCGGGTAGTAAGGAGTACTACAATTCTAGTTTTAGTTACCGTTTATTGACTCACTAGCCTGGTTTGGTGACTTGGTCATGAGTTCGTAATTTAAGATTTTGCATGAAATTAGGTCTAGCAGCCGCGTTGCACGGGAGAATGTGAAAAGTTTTCATATGTAGTAAAAACCTGAGAAATCCTCCCGTTTTCGTTATTTGTTATCGAATCGACTTAATGTCAGATCGTCTCATTGGCCGCTCTTCTCACTGAAACGGTTACATTTAGCGTGTGCAAAGCTGTGCCGCGTGCTGCGGTGAAAGGAGACACTAAAAGCACCATAGTAGAACACAGAAGAAGCTTCTAAGTTGATGTATTAGCCAGTAAGATGCAGTACAATTCAAGTTTTAGTTATCGATTATTGAATTATTAGCTAGTTTTGGTGCCTTGTCCATGAGCTGGGACGTTAAGATTTTGCATGAAAGGAGGTCTAGCAGCCGCGTTGCACTGGACAATGTGGAAAGTGTTCATATGTAGTAAAAACCAGAGAAATCCGTTCGTTTTCGTCATTTGCTATCGAATCTACTTTATGCCAGATCGTCACATTGGCTGCTCTTCTCTCTGAAACGGTTACATTCATCGTCTGCAAAGATAGGTCGCTTGCCGCGGTATGTGGCGACACAAAAGCAACATAGTATAATACAGAAGCACATTCTAGGAAGATGTAATCGCCAATAAGAAGCAGTACTATTCAAGATTTAGTAGTCGGTTATTCACTTATTTTCCGCCTTTGGTACATTGGACATGTCCGACGACCTAAAGTTTTGCATGAAACGACGTCTGGAAACCACTTTGCACGGGGGAGTGTGGAAACTGTTCATATGTAGTAAAAACTACAGAAAACCGCCAGCTTTCGTCATTTGCTACCGAATCTATTTTATTGCCAGATCTTCACATTGGCCGCTTTTATCTCTGACACAATTACATTTATCGTCTGAAAATTTATGTCGCGTATTGCAATATGAGGAAAAAACTGAAAAAATCATATTAGATCACAAAAAAGCTTCTAAGAAGATGTAATCGAAAGTACCAAGCAGAAATATACTATTGACTTATTTGCCGGCTTTGGTGCAATGGGCATGAGCTAGGACCTTAAGATTTTTCATAATATTACGTCCGTACGCATCGTTGCACGCGAGAATGTCGAAAGTGTTCATATGTAGTAAAAACCTCAGAAATCCGCCCGCTTTCGTCATTTGCTATCGAATCTAATTAATTGCCAGATTTTCACATTGGCCGCTTTTCTTTCTGAAACGGTAACATTTATCGTCTGGAAATTTGTGCCACGTGTTTGCAATATGCGGAAAAATCTGAAAACATCATGATAGAACACAGAAAAAGCTTCTAAGAAGATGTAATCGAAAGTAGGAAGCAGTACTATTCACGTTTTAGCTATTGGTTATTTACTAATTTGCCGGCTTTGGTGCATTGGACATGATCTAGGACCTTAAGATTTTGCATAAAAGTACGTCCGTACGCCACGTTGCACGGGAGAATGTGGAAAGTGTTCATATGTATTAAAAACCTCAGAAATCCGCCCGCTTTCGTCATTTGCTATCGAATCGACTTATTTGCCAGATCTTCATATTGGCCGCTTTTCTCTCTGAAACGGTTACATTTATCGTCTGGAAATTTGTGTCACGTGTTTGCAATATGTGGAAAAAACTAAAAACATCATAATAGAACACAGAAAAAGCTTCCAAGAAGATGTAATCGAAAGTAGGAAGCAGTACTATTCAAGTTTAAGCGATCGGTTATTCACTTATTTGCGGCTTTGTTGCATTGGACATGAGCTAGGACCTTAGGATTTTGCATGAAATTACGTCTGTACGCCACGTTGCACGGGAGAATGTAGAAAGTGTTCATATGTAGTAAAAACCTGAGAAATCCGATCGCTTTCGTCATTTGCTATCGAATCGAATGTATTGCCAAATCTTCACATTGGCCGCTTTTCTCTTTGAAACAGTTACATTTATCGTCTGGAAATTTATGTCGCGTATTGCAATATGCGGAAAAAACTGAAAACATCATATCAGAACACAAAAAAGCTTCTAAGAAGACGTAATCGAAAGTAGGAAGCAGTACTATTCAAGTTTTTGCTATCGGTTATTCACTTATTTGCAAGCTTTGGTGCATTGGACGTGAGCTATAACATTAAGATTTTGCATGAAAGTACGTCTGTACGCCACGTTGCACGGGAGAATGAGAAAGGTGTACATAATAGTAACAACATGAGAAATCCGCCAGTTTTCGTCATTTGCGTTCGAATCGACTTAATGCCAGATCGTAACATTGGCCGCTTTTCTCTCTGAAACGGTTACATTTATCGTATGCAAAATTATGTCGCGTGTAGCGGTATGCGGAAAAAACTGAAAACATTATATTAGAATACAGAAAAAGCTTCAAAAAAGATGTATTTGCCAGTAAGAAGCAGTACTATTCAAGTTTCAGTTATCGGTTTATTCACTTATTTTCCGGCTTTTGTGCATTGGACATGAGCTAGGACCTTAGGATTTTGCAAGAAAGTACGTCTGTACGAAACGTTGCACGGGAGAATGTGGAAAGTGTTCATATGTAGTAAAAACCTGAGAAACCCGATCGCTTTCGTCATTTGCTATCGAGTCGAATGTATTGCCAGATCGTCCCATTGGCCGCTTTTCTCTCTGAACAGGTTACATCCATCGTCGACAAAATTATGTCGCGTGTTGCGGTATGGAAAAAAACTGAAAACATTATATTAGAACACAGAAAAAGCTTCGAAGAAGATGTAATCGCCAATAAGAAGCAGTACTATTCAAGATTTAGCTATCGGTAATTCACTTATTTGCCGGCTTTGGTATATTGGACATGACCGACGACCTATAGATTTCGCATGAAACGACGTCTGGAAATCACATTGCGCGGGGGAATGTGAAAACTGTTCATATGTAGTAAAAATTTGAGAGATCCACCCGCTTTCGTCATTTGCCATCGAATCGACTTGATGCCAGATCGTCACACTGGCCGCTTTTCTCTCTGAAACAGTTACATTTATCGTCTGGAAATGTATGTCGCGTATTGCAATATGCGGAAGAAACTGAAAACATCATATTAGAACACAAAAAAAGCTTCTAAGAAGATGTAATCGAAAGCAGCAAGCAGAACTAAACTATTGACTTATTTGCCGGCTTTGGTGCATTGAACATCAGTTCAAATGGCTCTGAGCACAATGGGACTCAACTGCTGAGGTCGTTAGTCCCCTAGAACTTAGAACTACTTAAACCTAACTCACCCAAGGAGATGACACACATCCATGCCCCATTCAGGATTCGAACCTGCGACCTTAGCAGTCGCACGGTTGGACATGAGCTAGGACCTTAAGATTTTGCATGAAAGTACGTCTGTACGCCACGTTGCACGGGAGAATGTGAAAAGTGTTCATATGTACTAACAACATGAGAAATCCGCCCGTTTTCGACATTTGCCATTGAATCGACTTATTGCCAGATCGTCATATTGGTTACTTTTCTCTCTGAAACGGTTACATTTATCGTTTGTAAAGTTATGTCGCGTGTTGGGGTGTGCGGAAAAAACTGAAAACATTATATTAGAAGACAGAAAAAGCTTCAAAGAAGATATAATCGAAAGTAGGAAGCAGTAATATACATGCTTTAGTTATCGGTTATTCACTTATTTGCCGCCTTGGTGCATTGGACATGAGCTAGGACCTTAAGATTATGCATGAGAGTACGTCTGTACGCCACGTTGCACGGGAGAATATAAAAAATGTTCATATGTAGTAACAACATGAGAAATCCGCCCGTTTTCGACATTTTCCATCGAATCGACTTAATGTCAGACCGTCATATTGGCCGCTTTTCTCTCTGAAACGGTACATTGGACATGAGCTAAGATCTTAAGATTTTGCATGTAAGTACGACTGTACGCCACGTTGTACGGGAGAATGAGAAAAGCTTTCATATGTAGTAACACCATGAGAAATCCGCCCGTTTTCGTCATTTGCATAAGAATCGACTTAATGACAGATCGTCACACTGGTGGCTTTTCTCTCTGAAACGGTTACATTCATCGTATACAAAGTTATGTCGCTTGCCGCGGTATGCGCAGTCACTAAAAGCACTATAGTAGTCACAGAAGAAGCTTCTAAGAAGATGTTATCGGCTAGTAACAAGCAGTAGTAGTCAAGTTTTAGTTATCGGTTATTCACTTATTTGCCGGCTTTGGTACATTGGACATGACCGACGACCTAAAGATTCAGCATGAAACGACGTCTGGAAACCACGTTGCACGGGAGAATGTGAAACTGTTCATACGTAGTAAAAACTTCAGAAATCCGCCCGCTTTCGTCATTTGCTATCGAATCGACTTTATTGCCACATCTTCACATTGGCCGCTTTTCTCTCTGAAACGGTTACATTTATCGTCTGCAAAATTATGTCGCGTGTTGCGGTATGCGGAAAAAAATGAAAACATTCTATTAGAACACAGAAATATCTTCTAAGAAGATGTAATAGCCAGTAAGAAGCAGTACTATTCAAGTTTTAGTTATCGGTTATTCCCTTATTTGTCGGCTTTGGTGCATTGGACAAGAGCTAGGACCTTACGATTTTGCATAAAAGTACGTCTGTACGCCAGAATACATCATTTTCAGTTGTCAAACGGCTTCTAAAACCGAACTGTTCATTTGACAGCAAATTGTGTGATATCAAATGATCAATTAACCTTACATGCACAGCCTTTTCGGTAACTTTTGCAAACACTGATGGCATAGAAGTAGGTCTAAAATTAGCTACATTATCCCTTTCTCCCTTTTCATAAAGCGGCTTTACTGATGAGTACTTTAATCGGTCAGGAAACTGACCAGTTCTAAAGGAAAAATTGCAAATATGGCTAAATACAGGACTAACATGTGCAGCACAGTACTTTAACATGCTGCTAGGCACTCCATCATATCCATGAGAGTCCTTAGTCTTCAGTGATATAGTTATTGACTCAATCTCTCTCTTGTTTGTATCACAGAGGAGTATTTCAGACGTCAATCTCAGAAAGGTATTTGCTAAGAAATTTGTATGATTTCCTGTTGGAACTAAATTTTTATTTAGCTTGATTGTGACTACTTCGAACATTTTGATATAATTCGCCCTATGTTTTACTTGAAATCATTATCCCACTAGTCAGCCAACTGTGCTGTCTATTACTGCTAGTACCCCATTCAGAATGTTTTAATGGAAAACAACTCTCAAAGAGCATGAGAAATGTGCCATGGAAAGCATTGTATTTATCATCTGTATTATTGGCACTATAAACATCTTGCCACTCTTGTTCCTTGACAAGTTTTAAAAAACACTCTATTGCTGTTGGATTGACTTTCCTACGTTCTTTGTAACTAAATATGACATTGAGTTGAGTACAAAAACCTTTTAGTGTTAAAATTTGTGCATTATGGTCTGAAAGGCCATTCACACTTTTACTAACAGGATGCCCATCTAGTATTGAGGAACGAATAAAAATATTGTCTATGACCGTGCTACTATTCGCCTGCACCCTAGTTTGAAAAAAAAACACAGTTGGCATCAGATCATATGAATTTAGGTGATCTACCAACATCATTTTTCTTGGGACCGAGCGAGGTGGCGCAGTGGTTAAGGCACTGGACTCACATTCGGGAGGACGACGGTTCAGTCCCGCGTTCAGCCATATTGATTCAGGTTTTCCGTGATTTCCCTAAATCACTCCCGGCAAATTCTGGGTTAGTTCCTCTCAAAGGGCATGGCCGACTTCCTTCCCCATCCTTCCCTAATCCGATGAGACCAATGACATCGCTGTCTGGTCTCCTTCCCCAAACAACCCAACCCCCCTTTTTCTTGCACAATCATATACAAAATTAATATTGAAGTCCCCCACATATAACTACTTGCTGGTACTTCCTACAAAGTGAATCAAGAACCCTCTCTAGCTTAAGCAAAAATGCTCTGAAGTTGGAGTTAGAGGCCCTATAAACACAAGCAATTAGAAGTTGAGTTTCACTAAATTCAACAAATGCTGCACAACTTTCAAATATCTGTTCAGTGCAGTGTCGTGATAAGTCTATGGACTCAAATAACGTACTGTTTTTTATGTACGGTGACACCTCCCCACCCCGCAAGAAACTCCTTGAGAAACAGCCAGCTAATATGTAGCCTGGTAAAGGAAGCCTATAAATTATCAATTTATTGAAGTGGTGCTCTGACATACAAATAATTTCAGCGTTAACATCTGTTAGCAGTTCACTAACTTTATCCCTAATAACTCTTATATTCTGATGAAATATGCCAATTCCTTCTCTACTTGGAAACATTACATCCTCTGGAGGAGAGCCCTTAGAGGCACGCCGGCCGCGGTGGTCTTGCGGTTCTAGGCGCTCAGTTCGGAACCGCGCGACTGCTACGGTCGCACGTTCGAATCCTGCCTCGGGCATGGATGTGTGTGATGTCCTTAGGTTAGTTAGGTTTAATTAGTTCTAAGTTCTAGGCGACTGATGACCCCATATGTTAATTTGCATAGTGCTCAGAGCCATTAGAACCATTTTTGAAACTTAGAAGCACTTCCTTTAAGCAGGTATACCAATCAGCTGACTTCAGTATTAAAAAGGTGCAGCTCTAACACCAACTACTACAGGAATTTTTCCATGAGTGACACCACTACCGCCACCACCACCCACTACACTGTCACCTATAAGCTTAGGTAGCCTCTCCTTCGCATACCTATTGAGGGGAAGGCCATGCCTAGTGAAACCCCATCTACTGATAGACCCAACTGGCACCACTGAGATGTGATCCATGCCCTCTCCCATCAGTGCACTCCCCAGCCCCACAATTACGCGCCCAACAGCCGCATTAAGGTGTGCCCGATCATTATGCTGAAACAGTTGCACGAAAAGCACATTAGTGCCACCAGTTTGAGTAGCTATATTAACCAAGTCACCACTGACATCATACCCCCTGTCCCTATTGCGACTGCTCCCAGCACCACCCACTATCACTACCTGATCCTCCTTTGTAAAATTCTTACATAACTCCCGTATGCTTTCAGCCACCTGAGCCAACCATGCACTAGGCTTCACAATGCTTGTGACCTGGTACTCACTCCATAAAAGTTCCTGCAAATGCTGGCCCACACCTCTACCCGGTAACTACCTAGCAGCAGAACCTAGGCCTCCTAATTGCTGAGGACGGCTGCAATTTACCTCCATATACAGCTACACGAGGCTCCTCTCCGCTCAACTTTGACAGTTTGTCGTATCTATTGCATGTATGCAAAGTAAAACTGTCTGTCTACCTCCTTTTCCTATCTATCTTCTTGTCAACTGCCAGTTCCCATTCCCCAGCACCCTTCACCCTCCTCAACTTATCTAGTTCCTCCTTTGCGCATTGTAACTGCACCTGAAGGGCACAGATCTTACGCTCCTGCTCCTCTATTAACTTGTTTCTACTACAGATTCTACATTCCCAGGACAGGATCACCCTCAAATGACCACTGGCTTCCCCACTGCATTCCCCCCAATGAAAATACTTTGAACAAATCCCACAGCGTAATCCACTACTCACAAACCTACGACATAGCCATCACTTCTCACTCATGATAAAATTTTACAGTTACTAAAAAAAACTATACGTCTACGTTACCAAAGTTCAGTTACAAAAGCAGCGCTATTTAAGAACTAACAACTATGGTCTCCAAATTCTCTGCCTACTAAGAAAGCAGCTACTTGTATTAATACTACTACAACACAGCCGATACCAATACCAGCAAAACTTCACAAAATTATTGGCTAAAACCAAAAAAATTAAAACTAAACGCCAGCTGAAAACTAAAGCACCAAATTTACTGAACGACTTCAACACACTGAAAACTCTATAAAACACAGCTAGCAAACGATTACAAGAGTTTATTAAGTCATTATTTCGCCAAAAATGGCAAGCAACACCACTGCAATCTATTCAGTTTAATAACTGTATTACAGAGCACAAACAAGTTCGTCAGTACTTAGCTTATAACCGCTGCAGATGCAGTGCACGCTGCAAAATGTAAACACACTGATGAGGCGCGAGGCTTAGACGAAACATGAAAGCACACTCACAAATAATAGACCACTCGAGTCAATACCACAGGAAGAAAGACTGAGATAAATGAATATCCACTAATAAGTTGCTTTTACGGCAAAAAATAATAACACAAAAAAACTTTAAAATACGTAAATGAAGTCTAAAATTTATAAAACATTAACAACCTATTTCAACAGCAGTGCAGCTCACGTGACGTCACACCCATGATGATCTGCCCCCCCCCCCCCCCCACTGGGAAGGTGCCTATCTACCCCACCTTCGAAATATGCCTATCTATCCCCCTCAGAAGATATCTACCGAGCTACCCATCCATGGAAGATCTCTGTCAACCTGCACCTCCCTCCCCCCCCTCAGATGATGTCTGTGTACCTCCCCACACCCTTGGAAGATGTCTGACTACCTAAGCCCCCCCCCCCCTCAGAATATGTATGACTACCTACCCCTCCCCTCGCCTCGGAATATGAATGTCTACCTACCCCACCCCTTGGGAGATCTGTGTACCTACCCCTCTCAGAAGATATCTACCTACACCTCCCACATCGGAAGATTTCATTGTACCTCTCCCCCATCGAAAGCTGTCTGTCTCTCATCGCCCCACCACCTAATATGTAATTTTACCTACTTGCCTCCTTAGAAAATGTCAGTCTACGTAACATTCCACAGGAGATGTCTGTCTACCTACCCCCTCGGCAGATGTCTGCCTACCTCACCCCCCTAAGGAAGATGTTTGTCCACCTACCTCACCCTGTGAAGATGTCTATTTACACCCCCCACAAAAACTCTCTCCCCACCTCATAAGATGTCTATCACCCTGAAAGATGTCTCTCAACCCCCCCCCCCCCCCTCCTCGCTAAGCAGATATCTATCTACCTACCTGCCCTCTCGGAATTTGTCTGTCTACCTATCCCGACCCCTACTCAGCCCCCCACTCCGAAGTTGTTTACCCCCTGTCTCGGAAGATGTCTAGAGACCCCCAAACTTCGGAAGGTGTCTTCCAGCCCCTCAGGCGATGTCTGTCTACCTACCCCCCCCCCTCTCAGAAGATGTCTGTCAGCATACCAACCGCCCTGGAATTAGTCTGTCTACCTACCAACTGCCTCGGAATATATCTGTCAATCTCCCACCTCGGAAAATGTCTTCCAAACACAGTCTCAGAAAAGCCCAGTCTACCAACTGCCAACTCTCAACCCCCGGAAGATTTCTATCCAACCCCCCCCCCCCAATCGGAATATGTCTATCTACCTCCACTCTCGGTAGCTGTCTACACCCCCCTCTCAGAGAATCTCTAACCCCACTCTCATAGGATGTCTGTCTACCTACCCTCACCACCATTCGAAGATGTCTACCCCTTGGAGGATGTCTACTCCACCTGGAATATGTCTGTCTACCCACGTTGGATGATGTCTGTCTATCTACTCAGCCCCCCTGGGAAGATGTCTGTTAAACTACCACCCCTTGGAATTTGTTTATCTATCATTACCTGCATAAAATATGTCCATCAACCTACAATCTCCCTCTGAAGATGTCTGTCTACCTACAACTCCCGCTTGGAAGATGTCTGTCTACCTACAACCCCCTCAGAAGACGTCTGTCTACCTATCTCCACATCAGAAAATGTCTGTCTCTCATCTCCCCACCCTTGGAATATGTTTGTCTACCTACACTCCCCATCGGAAATGTCTGTCTACCTAAGCTCCCTCAAACCATGTCCGATTAGCTATCCACCCGGGAAGATGTCTGTCTACCTACCCAACCATCAGAAGATGTCTGTCTACCTACCCCTCCCCCTCAGAAAATGTCTGTCTCTCATCCCACTACCCTGAGTATATGTCTGTCTACTTACCTGCTCTCCCTTGGAAAGATCTCTGTATATCTAAACCCAGCCCTCAGAAGATGTATGACTACCTATCCCTCCCATTGGAAGATGTATGTTTTCAACCCTCTCTTCGGAATATTTCTGCCTACCTACCCTCTGTCACAAAGCATGTCTGTCAGCCTACAATTCCTTACAGGTGTCTGTCTACATACCCACCCACACTCGGAAGAAGTTTGTCTACCTGCCACTCCTTAGGAAATGTCGGTCTACCAACCCCCTTAGAAGATGTCTGTCTACCTATACACCTCTGATGACGACTGTCTACCTAACCCCCTCTGTAGATGCCTGTCTACCTACCCCTTTGGAAGATGTCCGTCTTCCTACAACTCTTCAGAATATGTCTGCCTACCTACCCCCGTCTTGTAAGATATCTGTCTACATATCTCCCCCCCCCCCCCACATGATCTGTCTACCTACCCCCTTCCTCTGTCATAAGATGAATGTCTACCTAAACCCCACAGAAGATGTATGCCTATCTACCCCCTTCAAATGATTCGATTTTATCCCTCCTGTGGGAGATATCTGTCTCCCTACCCCTACCTCTGAGGATATCTGTCTGCTTACCCCCCCCCCCCCCTCTCGGAAGTTGTTAAACTACCACTCCTCTGGGAAGATATCTACTCCCACATCAGAGAATGTCCACACCCCTCTTGGAGGATGTCTGTATACCAAAACGCATACTTTGGAAGATGTCTCCCCCCCTTTGAAAGATGTCTGTCTACCATGAACACCCCTCGGAAGATGTCTGTGTACTGAACTCACCCTCAGAATATATCTCCTCCTTACCTACCCCCCCCCCCCCCCCCCAGGAATATGTCTGTCTACCTACCCATGTCCCATAAGAAGATGACAGTCTACCTTATTCCCCTCAGAAGATGTATGTCTACATGCCACCCCCCTCGGAACATCTGCCTACCTAAAACCCTCGGAAGAGGTCCATCTACCTCCCATCTTGGAAGATATTTATTTACACCCCTCTTGGAAGATATCTACCCCTGTCTTGGAGGATGACTACCTCCTCTCAGATGATGTCTACCCTCTCTCTGAAGATGTCTGTCTACATACCCTCCTCTCGAAAGATATTTCTCCTCCCTCAGATGATGTAAGTCTATCAACCCTCAAATGGAAAATGTCTGTCCTCCTAATCTCCCTCGGAAGATGTCTGTATACCTACCCACCTGTGTGTCTACGTACCCCCACTCCCATGATGTCTGTCTACCTCCCCCTTAGGTATATGTCTGTATACCTACTCCCGTTCGGAAGATGTCTGTATACCAAACACCCCTCCAAAGATGACTATCTATCTACCCTGCCTCAGAAGGTGTCAGTCTACCTAACCCCTCGTCGGAAGATGTCTCTCTACAAAACTTCACTGGGAAGATGTCTGCCTACCTAACCCTGACCATGATAATTGTCTGTTTACCAACACCTCAGCTTCGGAAGATGTCTGCCTACCTACAAATCCCACAACAGAAGAGGTCTGTCTACCTACTTACACCCCTTGGAAGATGTCTCTCTACGTTCCTCCAGTCATAAAGTATTGTCTACCAACCCATACTTTTGAATATGTCTGTCTACCTACCCCAGAAGATGATTGTCTAATTACCCCCTCATCTGAAGATGTCTGTCTACCTAGACCCCACTTGGAAAATGTATGTCTATGTACACCCCTCGGAAAATGTCTGTCTCCCTACACCCCCTCAGAAGATGTGTGTCTACCTACGTGAACTTTTGTATGATGTCTATCTACGACGCCCGCACTTGGAAGATGTTTGTCTACCTACCGCACCCATTGGAATATGTCTGTCTATGTACCCACCAACCGTCGGAAGATGTATGTCCACCTACACATCCCCCTCGGAAGATGTCTGTCTACCTACACTCATCAGAAGATGTGGTCTACTTACCACCATCGGAAAATGTCTCTCTACCTATCCTCTCTTGGCAAATGTCATTCTACACCACCCCTCTGAAGAGGTCAGTTTTCCTACAACCCCCCAGAAGAAGTCTGTCTAACTACCCGCCCCCTCTCGAAAAATGTCTATAGTCACCCAACCTCGGACAATGTCTCTCTGCCTACGCCCCATCATAGAAGATGTCAGTTTACCCACCCACCCATCAGAAGAAGGCTGTCTACTACCATCCCCTCACAGAATATGTCTGCCTACCAACCCCCTATTGGAAGATGTCTGGCTACCTACCTCACCCCACCTCTGAAGATGTCTGTCTACCAACCCTCCACTTGGAAGATGTCTGTCCTCCTACAACCCCTCAGAAGATGTCAGTCTACGTAACCCCTCTCAGACGTTATCTGCCTAAATACCCCTCCTCGGATGGTTTCTGTCTACCTACACCCACAACCCGTCATAATATGAATGTTTACCTAAACCCCTCAGAATATGTATATTTATCTACCACACCTGGAATGATTTGTATCTATCTTATCCCTATCTCGGAAGATGTCTGTCTCCCAACCCACCCCCTCTGAGGATGTCTGTGTACCTACCCCCCTTCTCGAAAGTTGTCTGTCTACATTCACCACACATTTGAACATGTCTATCTATGTACCTCCTCTCGGAAGATACCTATCAATTGCCGCCATGGAAGAAAAGTATCTCCCCCCTCTCGGAAGATGTCAATCTACCACTCCTCTCAGAAGATATACACTCCCCATCTGAGAACGTCTACATCCTCTCTTGTAGGATGTCTGTCTACCAAACTACATCCTTTAGAAGGTGCTTCCCACCCCTTGGAAGATGTCTGTCTTCCAACACCCCCCCCCCCCCCCCCTTGGAAGATGTCTTTCTACCACACCCAGGCTCAGAAGATGTCTCCATACCTAACACTCCTCGGAAGATGTCTTTCTACCTACCCAACCCCATCAGAAGATGACTGTCGACGTTATCCCCCTCACAGAATGTCTAGGCCCCTCTCAGAGGATACTGTCTACCAAACTGCATCCTTTAGAAGATGTTTCCCACCCCTTGAAAGATATCTGTCTTCCAACACCCCCTTGGAAGATGCCTGTCCACTGAATCCAGCCTCAGAAAATGTCTCCATACCTACCACCACTCGGAAGATGTCTGTCTACCCACCCACCCCTGATCAGAAGATGACTGTCGACATTATCCCCCTCAGAAGATGTCTGTCTACATACCCTCCCTCAGAAGATGTCTGCCTAGCTAAGACCAGTGGAAGATGTACAACTACCTCCCATCTCGGAAGACATCTACTCCCCCTCTCGGAGGATGACTACTTCCTCTCTGAAGATGTCTGTCTATGTACCCTCCCCTCAAAAGATGTCTCTCCCCCCTCAGATGATTTATGTCTACCAACCCCCACATGGAAAATGTCTGTCCTTCTAACCCCCTTGGATGATGTCTGTGTACCTACCCAACTGGAAGATGGCTGTCTACCTACCACCACTCGGGACATGTCTGTCTACCTTCCCCCTAGGTATATGTCTGTATACCTACAACCCTTCGGAAAATGTCTGTGTACCTATCCCATCACCTCAGAAGATGTAATTCTACTTACCACACATCGGAAAGTGTCAGTCTACCTATGCCCCACCCTCAGAAACTATCTGTCTACCTTGCCCCTTTGGAAGATGCCAGTTTACCAGCCCCACTCAAAAGATGTCTGCTTACCTACTCTCCCATCCAAAGATGTCTGTCTACCTACCCCCTCTCGGAAGATTTTGTCTACCCCCCTCACTGAGATGTTTTTCTACACCCCCTTGGAAGATGCCTATCTAAACCCCTGGGAAGATATCCCTCTTTCTAAAAATGCCTACCTAAACCCTTCCACATTGTAAGATGCCAATCTAGCCCCCTTCAGCTGATACCTACCCACACCCACCTCATAAGATTATCTATCCATTCCTTCCTCGGAAGAGGTGTATCTACCCCCTCAGAGGATGTGTATCTGCCCCCATCCTTGGAAAATGTCTATCTACCCCCCCTCAGAAGCTGTCTCTCTAACCCCCTTGGAAGATGTCTACCCCCTTCAGAAGTTATCTACCCAGCCCAGGTGGAAAATATCTGTATCCCTCCACTCGGAAGGTGACTATCAAACAACACCTCGGAAGATGTCTATCTACCCCACCCTCAGATGACATCTACACCCACTGGAAGATACCTATCCCCACCTCAGAAGATGTCTATCCCTGAGGCGGATGTCTATAAGTCACCTCATGAAAGATGCCTGTCTACCAACCCCCTCCTCTCAGAATATGTCTGTCTACCTACCCCACCCCTGTTAAGATTTCCATCTAGCCCCTCCTCTCAGAGAACATTTATCCTAGACTCAGAAGATTCCTACAGCCTCCCTTCATTTGGAATGTGTCTACCGCCCATTCTGGATATGTTTGTCTACCTCCAAATTCTAGGAAGATGTCTGTATGTCTGTCTACCTCACAAACTCGGGACAAGTCTATCTATCCCCGCTATGGAAGAAATCTATGTAACCCCCTCTCGGAATATGTCTATCTACCCTCCTCGCCAAAGATAACTACACCCCATCTTCGAGGAGCTCTATCCCCCCTACATGAAAGATGCCTGTTTATCTACCCGAACCCATCAGAAGATGTAAGTGTACATAGCACCACTCCCCACAGAAGATGTCTGTCTACTTACCGACATTTCTTGGAAGATGTCTGTCTACCAACCCCCCAACCTTTGAAGATGTCTGACTACTCACCTCCCCCCATGGAAGAATACTATCTCCCCCCTCCCAGAAGATGTCAATCTACTCTCCCTGTCGAAAATCTCTCCCCCCCCCGGAAAATGTCTACATCCCTCTCAAAGGATATCTGTTTACCTATATGGCCCCAATCGAAAAATGTCTCCTCCCTTGGAAAATGTCGGTCTACCAAGCCTCCTCCTGGAAGATGTCTGACTAAGAAACAACCCCTCAGAAGATGTCTGTCTAACTACCCCTCCTTGGAATTGTTTGTCTACCATTATCACCACAGAAGATGTCTCCCCCCCCCCCCCTTTGGAAGATGTCTGTCTACCTACCACCCTTCAGAAGATGCCTGACCATGTACCCTGCTTCGGAATATGTCTGTCTACCTACCCCTCGTGGAAGATGTGTGTCTTCCTACCTCCCCACAGAAGATGTAGGTAAACAGATATCTTTCAAGAGGGAGTAGGTAGACAGACATCTTGCAAGGGAGTGGTATGTAGACAGAAATTACCAAGGGGTGGGGAATAATTAGACAGACTTCTTCCGAGGGGGGGTAGGTATACATACATTTTCTGAGTGTTCGTAGGTAGACAATCTTCTGAGGGGGTAGGCAGAAAGGCACCTTTCGAGGGGGTTGGTAGACAGACATCTCCCATTGGTGGGTTGGTAGACAGCCATCTTCTGCTGGGACATACTTAGACAGACATCATCTAGAGGGGTAAATAGACCAACATCTTCCAAGGGGGTAGGTAGACAGACATCTTCTGAGGGGGTAGGTAGACAGACATCCTCGGAGGATGGGGGCAGGGGGTAGGTAGATAGACATCATCTGTGGAGGTGTGGATAAACAGACATCTTCTGAGGGGTAGGTGGACAGACATTTACTGAGTTGTGTTGTAGGTAGACAGATATCTCCCAAAGGGGGGGGGGTTGTTAGACAGATATCTTCTGAGTGGTGGAAAATAGAACACTTCCAAGGGGGAGGTAGGCATCTTCCTAAGTGAGCGGTCAGGTTGCCTGACATCTTCCATGGGATAGGTAGCCAATCATCTTCCAAAGATGGGTTGGGGAGGCAGATATATTCAATGGGGGGTAGGTAGACAGACATCTTCTGAGATGGTGGTAGATAGACATCTCTGAGTTGGGGTAGAAAGGCATCGTCCAAGGTGGGTAGATAGGAATCTTCCGTGCGTGGATGGGGTAGGTAGACAGACATTTTCTGAAAAGGGTGTAATTAGACTGGCATCTTCCGTACGGGGGTAGGTAGACAATCATCTTCTGAGGGGGATGGGTACACAGACCTCTTCCAGGGGGTGGGTAGACAGACATCATCTGAGGGGGGGTTGATAGACGTCTTCTGCCAGTATTAGAAAGGCATCTTTGTGGGTGGAGCAGGCAGTTAGACAGACATCTTCCAAAGGGAGGCAGGTAGAGGGACATCTAGCACACGGGAGTAGGTAGACAATCATCTTCTGAGGGGGGTTGGGTACACTGACGTTTCTGAGGGGAGGAGGTAGACAGTCATCTTTGGAGGTTGGGTATGTAGACAGACACCTTAGATAGGGGGTATAGGTAGACAGACTTCTAGTTAGGGGTTAGATAGAAATTCCTCCGAGGGGAGGGGGGGTAGATAGACAGACTTTTCCTTAGGGGGGATGGTTGGTAGTAAGACATCTTCTGAGGGGATTTAGGTAGACAGACATATTCTGAGGGCTGATAGGTAATCTTCCTATAGCAGAAGGGCAGGTAGACAAACATCTTCTGATTGTGGTTGGGAAAACTGCCATCTTCTGGGGGTATGTTGACAGACATCTTCTGATGGGGTGGTAGATGGACATCTTATGAGGGAGGTTGATAGACTTCTTCCGAGGGGGGGGGGGTTAGACTGACATCTTCTGAGGGGGGGATTGGTAGACAGACATCCTCTGATGGGTGTGTTGGTAGCAGACTTCTTCTAAGGGAGGCAGTAGATAGACAGAAATCTTCTGGGGGGTTGGTTAGGTAGACAGACATCTTCTGAGGATGGTAGGTAGACATACGTCTTCCGAGGATGGAGGGGGGGGGCTAGGTAGATAGACATCATCTGAGGAGGTGTAGGTAGACAGAAATCTTCTGAGGGGGTAGGTAGACAGACATTTTCTGAGGGGTTTTGTAGGTAGAGAGGTATCTTCCAAGAGGGGGTAGGTAGACAGAGACCTTCCTAGGGGGTAGTTGGACAGACTTCTCCTTATGTAAAGTTGGTAAACATACTGGAAATACAGACATCTTCCGAGGGTGTGAGACAGATAGACACACATCTACTGAGCTTGGTGATGTTAGACATTTTCCAAAGGGGGCACGTTGACAGACATTTTCCGAGTTGGGCAGGTAGACATATATCTTTGAAGGGGTAGACAGACATACATCTTCCAAGGATGGTAGGTAGACATTTTCTGAGGGGGCGGGTACTTTGGCCGACATCTTCTGAGGAGGGGGTAGATAGACAATTTCTGAGCTGGGGTAGAAAGGCATCTTCCAAGGTGATTAGATAAGCATCTCCATGAGTGGATGGGGTAGATAGACAGACATTTCCCGAAGTGGGGGGGGGGGTAGGTAGTGAGACATCTTACATACAGGGGTAGGTAGACAATCATTTTCTGAGGGGAAGATGGGTACAGAGACATTTTACTGGGGGCAGGTAGACAGACATCTTCAAGGGGGTAGGTAGACAGACAACTGGGGGGGGGGGGGGGGAGGGGTTGTTAGACAGACATGTTCTGAGGGGTTTTTAAGTAGACAGACATCTTCTGAGCAGGGGTAGTAGACATACAGCTTCAGAGGATGAGGGATATGTAGACAGACATCTTCTAAGGTTGCGTAGGTAGAGAGACAATTAGTGAGGGGGTAGGTAGACAGACATTATCCGAGGGTGGGTTGTAGGTAGACAGAAATAATCTGAGGGGGTGTAGTTAGACAAGTATTTTCTGAGGCTAGGGGTATGTAGACAGACATTGTCCATGGGGATAGTTAGACACACCTTCTGAGGTATGGGGAGTAGGAAGACTGAGGATGGTAGGTAGGGTGTCACTTTCGAAAGGGGGGGGTAGTGAGAGAGACTTCTTAGGAGGTGGGGGATGTTGGTAGATAGACATCTTCTGAGGGAGGTAGGTAGATAGACATGTTCAGAGGGAGGGGTGGTAGAAAGTAATATTCCGAATGAGTGTAGGTAGACATACATATTCCGAGGGGTGGTTGGTAGGCAGACATCTTCTGAGGTGGGGTAGGTAGGCAGACGTTTTCTGAATTTGGGTATGTTGACAGACATCTCCCAAGAGAAGTGAGTATGAAGGCGGATATCTTTGTGGGGGGGGAGCTAGGTAGACAGACGTCTTCCGAGGGTGTTGGGTATGTAGGCATACATCTTGAAGGGTGGTAGGTAGACCGATATCTTCCAATGGGGGTAGGTAGACACACATACTACGAGTGGTGGTAGGTAAACACATCTTCCATGGGGTAGGTAGACAAACATCTTCCGAGGTGGGGTTGCTAGACATTCATTATCTGGGGTGTAGGTAGACTAACATTTTCGAGAGGGGTAGGACAGATATCTTCTGAGGGTGGTGTATTGGACAGACATCTTCCGAGGGGGTGTAGATAGACAACTTATGTAGGTGGTAGACAGACATCTGCTGACTGGGGGGGGGGGGGGGGGGTAGGTAGACAGACATGTTTCAAGGATAGGGTAGATAGATATACTACTTCTGAGGGGGGTGGTAGGTAGACAGACATCTTCTGAGAGGGGGCTGGTAGACAGATATTTTCCGTGAGGTGTTATATGTAGACAGAAATCTTCCAAGGGGGATAGGTCGACTGACATTTTCTGAGGGGGCAGGTGTACAGACAACTTCTGGAGGGTAGATAGACATACATATTCAGTTTGGGTGCATAAACAGAGACCTTCTGAGGTGGAGTAGGTTGGCAGCTATCTTATTAGTTTTGGCATGTAGAGGAAAGGGTATTGGTAGACAGGTATCTTCCGAGGGGGGTAGGTAGACTGACATTGTCTAAGGGAGTTAGGTAGACATACACATTCCACAGGCAGATAGATAGAAAGACATCTTCTGAGGGGGGTTAGGTAGCCATACATGTTCCGACGGGAGAGTTGGTGGACAGACACCTTCCAAGGATGGGGGGTAGGTAGACAGATATTTTCCAAGGGAGATTTAGGTAAACAGGCATTTTCCAAGGAGGGGTGGGTAGACATACATCTTCCGAGGATGGTTGTGGTAGGAAGACAGACAGTGTGGGGTAGGTAGACAGACATCTTATTAGAGGGTGTATGTAGACAGACAGTTTCCGAGGGCAGGTTGTAGGTAGACAGATATCTTACAGGGGGTGGAGTAGGTAGGCATGTATTTTCCAAGGCTGAGAGTATGTAGATAGACATAGTCCCAGTGGGCAATTAGACCGATATCTCCTGAGGGAGGGTAGGTACACAGACATCTTCAGAGTGGGAGGATAGGTAGACAGACACCTTCTGAGAGTGGGATGATAGACATCTTTCCAACTGGGGTAGATAGACATTTTACGAGGGGGGGGGGGGGGTAGACAGACATCCTCCAGGAGGTGGTAGACACATATATTATGAGGTGGGGGGGTGGTAGGTAGAAAGATTTCTTATAAGGGGGGGGTAGGTAGGTAGACATCTTCTGAGGTTGAGTAGGTAGGCACCAAGGGTAGAGGATATGAAGACATATATCTTCCGAGGGGGGGGGAAGGTAGACAGAAATTCTCCAACAGAGGGATGATAGACTTCTTCCAAGGGGGTAGGTATGCAGACATCGTATGAGGGGGTGTAGGAAGACATACATATACCAAGGCAGGGTAGGTAGACAAAAATCTTCTGAGGGGGGTTGGAAGATAGACTTCTTCTGAGGGGGGAATGGAATACATACATCTTCCGAGGGGGTAGGAAGACAAAGTCCTCCAGGCGGGGGGGGGGGGGGGGGGGAGATGAACAGACATCCACCAAGGGGGGATTAGATGGATGGTCATCTTCTGTTGTAGTGGGAGGGGGCAGGTAGGCTTCCATCTTCTGGGTGGTCAGTAGACAATCATCTTCTGAGGTGTGGTTCAGTAGACAATCATGATCCGAGAGGGGTACGTAGACAGACATTTTCCGAGGTGGGATGATAGACATCTTCCAAAGGGGTGGAAAGTAGACAGGCATTTTACAAAGTGGAGTGCAGGTGGACTGACATCTCCCATGCAGTAGGTGGAAAATCATATTCCGAGGTCGGGTTCGATATACAGACATATCCCGAGGGAGGTGGTAGGTAGACAGCCATCTTCTGAGTGGGGATAGGTAGACATACTTTTCCCGAGAGGGGGTTGGGTAGACAGGCATTTACCGAGGGGGTGGAGGGTAGGTAGACAGACATCTTCAGAAGGGGGGTAGGTAGACAGACATCTCCCGAGGAGGGGTGGTAGACATACAACTTTCGAGGGGCGGTAGGTAGACAGACATTTTCTGTTGGAGGGGTAGATTGACAGGCATCTTCAGAAGTGAGGGGTGCAGGTAGACTGAAATCTTCCGGGGGTAGGTAGACAATCATCTTCTGAGGGGGGTGTTGGGTAGACAGACATCCTCCGGGTTTTGGTAGACATAAATATTCCAAGGTGGGCAGGTAGACAGACATTTTCTGAGGGAGGGCCAGGTTGACAGACATCTTCAAATGGCGGGTTGGTAGACACACAACTTATGAGTGGGGGCGTAGGTAGAGAGACATGTCCGGAGGTGGGGTAGGTAGACATACATGTTCCGAGGGGAGTGGTGGCTAGTCATACATATTCCGAGAGTGTGTTTATGTGGGCAGACATCTTCCAAGAGGGGCTAGGTAGACAAACATCATCTGAGGGGGGGGGGGGGGGGGGGTAAGTAGACAGACATCTTCCATGTGGGGTATGTAGACAGACATATTCTGACAGGTTGAGGCAGGCATATACTGCGGTTCGGTATAGACAGGCATCTTTGAGCGGGTGCTAGGTAGACATACACCTTCAGAGGGTAGTGATAGGAAGTCATACATCTTCCAAAGCGGTTTTTTCGGTTGTCAAATGTCTTCCAAGAGGGGGGTCTGTACACATACATCCTCCAGGGATGGGAGGAGTGTTTGACAGAGATCTTCGGAGGTGGGGTAGTCAGTTACACATCTTTTGAAGTGGGTGTAGGTAGGCAGACACCTTCTAAATGGCGGTACCTAGGCAGATAGGCAGACATCTTCGGGGGGGGGGGGGGGAGGTAAGTAGACAGACAGTTTCTGATTGTCAGAATGGTGGTGGTGGTGGTTAGTGTTTAACGTCCCGTCGACATCGAGGTCATTAGAGATGGAGCGCAAGCTCGGATTAGGGAAGGATTGGGAAAGAAATCGGCCGTGCCCTTTCAAAGGAACATTCCCGGCATTTGCCTGAAACGATTTAGGGTAATCATGGAAAACCTAAATCAGGATGGCCGGAGACGGGATTGAACCGCCGTCCTCCCGAATGCGAGTCCAGTGTGCTAACCACTGTGCCACCTCTCTCGATGTGTGAGAATGGTAGACAGACAGAATCCTAGGGTGGGAGATCAGAGACAGTCATATTCTGAGGGTGGGGTATGTAGACAGCCATCTTCTGAGGGGGTAGATAAGAGTCTTCTGAAGGTGATGGAGAGATAGTCATCTTCCAAGTGCAGGTAGATAGGAATCTTCTGAGTTGGGGTAGCTTCCGAGCTAGGCGATAGATAGGCATCTTCACAGGGGGGGATGTTAGATTGGCATCTTATGGGGTGGGGGGGGGGGGCGAGTAGACAAACATCACCCGATAGGTGGTATGTATAGAGACATCTTCCATGGAGTAGTAGGTAGGCAGACGTCTTCTGAAGAGTGGGGTAGGGAGACAGACATCATCAGAGCAGTAGTAGGTAGACAGACATTTTCCGAAGGGGGTGTATGTAGACAAATATTTTCTTAGATGGAGGGTAGCTGGGCAGACATCTTCCAAGGGGTGGGGAGGGGGTAGGTAGACAGGCCTCTTCCAAAGGTGTGTAGGTAGACAGACATCTTCCAAGAAGGGGTATGTAGGCAAACATCTTCTGAAGGGAGGGTTAGGGAGACAGACATCATCCACGTGCGGAGTAGGTAGAGAGTGATCTTCTGAGGGGGGGGGGGGGGGTGGGGGATGTAGATAGAAAGACATATTTTGAGAGGGTGGTAGGTAGGCAGACATGTTCCAAACGAGGGGGTGGGGTGGTGGGGGTTAGGTAGACAGGTATCTTCCGAGTGTGTGTAGGTAGACAGTCATATTCTGAGGGGGGGAGGGGGTGGGAAAACTGACGTTTCTGGTTGGGGGGATAAATAGAGAGTCATCTTCTGAGGGGGAAGTGGGTAGACACACATTTTCAGAAGGCGTGAGTAGGTAGACAGTCATCTTACGAGGGGGGGGGGGGGGGGGGCGGGTGTACGTAGACAGTCATCTTACGAGGGGGGGGGGGGGTAAAAATACAGGCATGTTCCAAGGTCCTCTATCAACTGCAAGACACCAGAACCGGCCTACAGTTGAATTTTCGATACCTAAAACTTGAGTAGTACTACTTCTTACCTGCCGATTGCATCAAATTAGAAGCTCCTATTTTGTTGTTTGTGGTGCCACCGCATACCTCAGCACATGACGTAAGTTTCCAGATGTATATGTAAACAGTTCCGTGAGCAAAGCTGCCACTGCGACGATCTGGCATTACGATTAGGCGCGTGAGTGAGTATGAAATCGCTCTCTAAGTTTTCATACATTTATAGGTTTCAGATACACATTTTTAACGCTTTTTGTGATAATATTTACTATATAAGATACTTATTAGTGGTTTCTTCATTCACCTCCGCCTTTCTTGTGTTGTGACCTGATATTTGTGAGTGTTTCGTATCGTGCAACTTAACCTCTTACCTGTGTTTACATTCCGCGCTGACCAGTTGCAGCTGTAGCGGCGCATCCAAAGCTAAGTACTAATTAGTTGTTTGTGTATAGTGGTTTATTTTGGAACTTTAGTAGTCTTCAATCGGTGTTCTTGTTGTTTCCTGGTGAAATAATTTCAGAAGAAGTTGTCGCGAACTGTTTTCAGTTTCGTTACTGTGCCATTAGACGTTTGATAATCTTTCTGTTTTACCTTTTGTTATATTTGCTGTTGATAAATACTGTTAATAATAGTAGTTACTTCCCTTGTACAGCAAGATTATGATTATTGTAGTCAGTTTTTTAACAGATTCTTATTGTACTAACGGAACTTAAATAAATGCGAAAGGTTTTCTTAGGTTTTTACTACATATTAACACGTTTCACATTTCCCCGTGCAACGTGGCGTTCAGACCTCGTTTGATGCAAAAGCTTAAGGTCCTCGATCATGTCCAAGGCACCAAAGCCGGCTAATAAGCCAGTAATCGATAACTAAAACTTGAATTGTATTGCTTCTTACTGGCCGGTTACGTCTTATTAACACCTTCTTTTGTCTTCTACTGTGGTGCTTTTAGTATCTCCGCAAACCGCAGCAGCCGACATAAGTTTGCAGACGATAAATGTAACCGTCTCAGAGAGTAAAGCGGCCGATGTGACGATCTGGCAATAAGTCGATTCGACAGCAAATGAAGAAAACGGTCGGATTTCTCAGGTTTTTACTACAAATGGACACTTTTCACATCATCCCGTGCAACGTGGCGTCCAGACCGCGTTTCATGCAAAATCTTAAGGCCATAGCTCATGTCCAAGGTAACAAAGCAGGCTAATAAGTCAATAAATGATAACTAAAATTTGAATTTTACTGCTTATTACTGGCTCTTTCTCGCCGATTACACCAACAGAGAAGCTTCATCTGTGTTCTACTGTGATGCTTTGACTGTCTCCGCATAACGCAGCACGCGACATAAGCTTGCAGACGATATATGTAACAGTTTCAGAGAGAAAAGCGGCCAATGTGACGATCTGGCAATAAGTCGATTAGATAGAAAATGACGAAAACGGGAGGATTTCTCAGGTTTTTACTACATATGAAGACTTTTCACATTCTCCCGCGCAAGGAGGCAGACAGACCTCGTTTCATGAACAATCTCAAGGTCACAGTTCATGTCCAAATAACCAAAGCCGGCTAATAAGTCAAGTAAAATGTGAATTCTAATGCTTCGTACTGAACAATCATATCTTCTGAAAGTCTTCTTCTGTGTTCTACTATGGTTCTTTTAGTGTCTAAACATAGCGAAGGACACGATATAGTTTTGCAGATATAAAATATAACCATTGCAGAGAGAAAAGCGGCCAATATGACGATCTGGCATTAAATCGATTCGATAGCAAATGACGAAAAAGGCCGAATTTCTCAAATTTTCACTACATATGAACACTTTTCACATTCCCCCGAGCAACGCGGCTGCTAGAGCTCCCTTCATGCAAAATCATATGGTCCTAGCTCATGCCCAACGCAACAAAGCCGTCTTTAAAATCAATAATCGATAACTAAAACTTGAATTGTACTGCTTCGTACTAGCTATCACATCAACTTAGAAGCTTCTATTGTGTTCTATTATGGTGCTTTTAGTGTCTCCGCATACCGCAGCACGCGACATACCTTTGCACACGGTAAATGTAACTATTTCAGAGACATGAGCGGCCAACATGACGATCTGGCATAAAGTCGATTCGATAGCAAATGACAAAAACGGGAGGACTTCTCAGGTTTTCACTACATATGAACACTATTCAAATTCCCTCGTGCAACACGGCTTATAGACCTCCCTTCATGCAAAATCTTGAGGTCCTAGCTCATGTCCAAGGCACCAAAGCCGTCTAAAAGGTCAATAATCGATAACTAAAACTTGAATTGTACAGTTTCGTACTGTCTATCACATCTACTTAGAAGCTTCATCTGTTTATACCATGGTGCTTCTAGTTTCTAGGCATTTCGCAGCACGCGACATAGCTTCGCACACGATAAATGTAACCGTATCGGAGAGAAGAGCGGCCAATATGACGATCTGGCATTAAGTCGATTCGATAGCAAATGACGAAAACTGAGAATTTCTCAAATTTTCAATACATATGAACACTTTTCACATCCCCCGTGCAATGCGGCTGCTAGTCCTCCCTTCATGCAAAATCGTAAATATTAGCTCATGTCCAAGGCAATTAAGTCGTCTAAAAAGTCAATAATCGATAACTAAAACTTGAATTGTACAGTTTCGTACTGTATATCACATCAACTTAGAAGCTTCATCTGTTTATACCATAGTGCTTTTAGTGTCTAGGCATTCCGCAGCAGGCGACATATCTTAGCACGCATTAAATGTAACCGTTGCAGAGAGAAGAGCGGCCGATATGACGATTTAGCATTAAGTCGATTCGATAGCAAATGACGAAAACGGGCGGATTTCTCAGGTTTGTACGACATATGAACACTCTTCAAATTTCCACGCGCAACGCGGCTGCTAGACCTCCCTTCATGCAAAATCGTAAAATCCCAGCTCATGTCCAAGGCACCAAAGCCGTCTAAAAAGTCAGTAACCGATAACTAGAATTTGAATTGTACTGCTTCGTACTGGCTATCACATCAACTTAGAAGCTTCTTCTGTGTTCTGTAATGGTGCTTTTAGTGTCTCCGCATACCGCAGCAAGCGACATAGCTTAGCACGCGATTAACGTAACCGTTGCAGAGAGAAGAGCGGCCAATATTACGACCTGGCATTAAGTCGAATCGATAGCAAATGCCGAAAAGGGGCAGATTTCTCAGGTTTTCAATAGATATGAACACATTTCACATTCTCCTGGGCAACGCGTTGGCTAGACCTCCCTTCATGCAAAATCTTAATGTCCTAGCTCATGTCCAAGGCACCAAAGCCGTCTAAAAAGTCAATAATCGATAACTAAAACTTGAATTGTACTGCTTCGTTCTGGCTATCACATCAAATTAGAAGCTTCTTCTGTGTTCTATTATGGTGCTTTTAGTGTCTCCGCATACCGCAGTACGCGACATAGCTTGCACACTATAAATGTAACCGTTTCAGAGAGAAGAGCGGCTAATATGACGATATGGCATTAAGTTGCTTCGATAGGAAATAACGAAAACGGGCGGATTTCTTAGGTTTTCACTACATATGAATACTTTTCACACTCCCCGTGCAACGCGGCTGCTAGACCTCCGTTCATGCAAAATCTTAAGGTCCTAGCTCCTGTCCGAGGCACCAAAGCCGTCTAAAAAATCAATAATCGATTGCTAAAACTTGAATTTTACTGCTTCGTACTGGCTATCACATCAACTTATAAGCTTCATCTGTCTTCTGTTATTTTGCTTTTAGTGTCTCCGCATACCGTAGCACGCGACATAGCTTTGCACATGATAAATGTAACCGTTTCGGAGAGAAGAGCGGCCAATATGACGATCTGGCATTAAGTCGATACCATAGCAAATGACGAAAACGGGCGGATTTCTCAGGTTTTCACTGCATATGAACACTTTTCGCATTAGCCCCGTGCAACGCGTCTGCTAGATCTGCCTTCATGCAAAATCTTAAGGTCCTAGCTCATGTCCAAGGCACCAAAGCCGTCTAAAAAGTCAATAATAGATAACTAAAACTTGAATTGTATTGCTTCGTACTGCCTATCACAACAACTTAGAAGCTTCTTCTGTGTTCTATTATAGTGCTTTTAGTGTCTCCGCATACCGCAGCACGCGACATAGCTTTGCACACGATAAATGTAACTGTTTCAGAGAGAAGAGTGGCCAATATGACGATCTGGCATTAAGTCGATTCGATAACAAATGACGTAAACGGGAGGATTTCTCAGGTTTTCACTACATATGGACACTTTTCACATTCCCCCGTGCAACACGGCTGCTAGACCACCCTTCATGCAAGAACTTAATGTCCTAGCTCATGTTCAAGGCCAAAATGCCGTCTAAAAATCCAATATTCCATAAATAAAACTTGAATTGTACTGCTTCGTACTGGCAATCTTATCAACTTAGAAGCTTCTTCTGTGTTCTAATATGGTGCTTTTAACGTCTCAGCATACCGCAGCACGCGGCATAGCTTTGCAGACGATAAATGTAACCGTTTCAGAGAGAAGAGCGGCCGATGTGACGATCTGACATTATGTCGATTCGATAACAGATGACGAAAACGGACGGATTTATCAGGTTTTTACTACTTATGAACTCTGTTTACTTTCTCCCATGCAACGCCGCTGCCAAACCTCCTTTCATTCACAATCTAAAGCTCCTAGCACATGTCCAAAGCACCAAAGCCGGCTTAAAAGTCAATAATCGTTAAGTAAAAGTTGTAATGTACTGCTTCTTACTGGCTATTACATCCACTTAGAAGCATCTTCTGAGTTCAACTATGGTGCTTTTAGTGTCTCCGCATACCGCAGCACGCGGAATAGCTTTGCAGACGATAAATGTAACCGTTTCCGGGAGAAGAGCGGCAATTGTGACGATCTGACATTATGTCGATTCGATAACAACTGACGAAAACGGACTGATTTCTCAGGTTTTTACTACATATGAACACTTTTCACATTCTCCCGTGAAACGCGTCTGCTAGTCATCCTTTTATGCAAAATATTAAGGTCCTAGCTCATGTCCAAGGCACCAAAGCCGTCTAAAAAGTCAATAATCCATAACTAAAACTTGAATTGTACTACATCTTACTGGCTATTACATCAACTTAGAAGCTTCATCTGTGTTCTACGAAGGTGTTTTTAGTTACCCCGCATACCGCAGCACGCAACAAAGCTTTGCAGACGACAGATGTAACCGTTTCAGAGAGAAGAGCGGCCAATGTGACGATCTGGCTTTAAGTCGATAGAATAACAAATGACGAAAACGGACGGATTTCTCAGGTTTTTAATACTTATGAACACTTTTCACATTCTCCAAAGCAACGTGGCTGCTAGTCCTCCTTTCATGCAGGATCGTAATGTCCTAGCTCATGTCCAAGGCACCAAAGAATTGTAAAAAGTCAATAATCGGTAACTAAAACTTGAATTGAACCACATCTTACTGATTATTACATCAACTTAGAAGTTTCATCTGTGTTCTACTATGGTGGTTTTAGTGTCTCCGCATACCGCAGCACGTGACACAGCTTTGCAGACGATAAATTTAACCGTTTCAGAGAGAAGAACGGCCAATGTGACGATCTGGCTTTAAGACGATTCGATAACAAATGACGAAAACGGACGGATTTCTCAGGTTTTCACTACATATGAACACTTTTCACATTCTCCCGTGCAACGCGGCTGCTAGTCCTCTATTCATGCAAAAACTTAAGGTCGTAGCTCATGTGCAAGGCACCAAAGAATGGTAAAAAGTCATTAATCGATAGCTAAAACTTGAATTGTACTGCTTCTTAATGGCTATTACATCAACGTAGAAGCCTTTTATGTGTTATGCTATGCCGCTTTTAGTGTCTCCGCGTACCGCAGCACGTGACATAGCTTTGCAGACGATAAATGTAACCGTTTCAAAGAGAAGACCGACAAATGTGACGATCTAGCTTTAAGCCGATTCGATAACAAATGACGAAAATGGACGGAAGTTTCAGGTTTTTACTACATATGAACACTTTTCACACTCTCCCGTGCAACGTGGCTGCTAGACCTCCTTTCGTGCTAAATCTTAAGGTCCTAGCTCATGTCCAAGGCACCAAATCCGGCTAAAAAGTCAATAATCGATAAAGAAACTTCAATTTTACTACTTCTTATTGGCTATTACATCAACTTAGAAGCTCCATCTGTGTTCTACCATGGTGGTTTTAGTGACCCCGGAACCGCAGCACGCGGCGTAGCTTTGCAGACGATTAATGTAACTGTTTCAGAAAGAAGAGCGGCCAATGTTACGATCTGGCTTTAAGCCGATTCAAAAACAAATGACGAAATCGGACGTATTTCTCAGGTTTTTACTACATATGAACACTTTTCAGACACTCCCGTGCAACGCGGCTGCTAGACCTCCATTCATTTAAAATCTTAAGGTACTAGCTCATGTCAAAGGCACCAAAGCTGGCCAAAAAGTCAATAATCGATATCTAAAACTTGTTTTGTATTATGTTTACTTTCTATTACATCAACATAGAAGCTTCATTGTGTTCTACTATGGTGCTTTAGCATCTCCGCATACCGCAGCACGCGACATAGCTTTGCAGACGGTAAATGTAACCGTTTCAGAGAGAAGAGCGGCCAATGTAAGGATCTGGCTTTAAGTGGATTCAATGACAAATGACGAAAACGGACGGATTTCTTAGGTGTTTACTACATATGAACACTTTTCACATTCTCCCGTGCAACGCAGCTACTAGTCCTCCTTTCATGCAAAATCTAAAGGTCCTAGATAAAATCCAAGGCACCAAAGCCGGCAAAAAGTCAATTCTCGTTAGCTAAAACTTGAATTGTACAACTTCTTACTGGCTATTACATCAACTTAGAAGCATCATCTGTGTTCTACTATGGTGATTTTAGTGTCTCCGCATACCGCAGCACTCGACATAGCATTCCAGACGATAAATGTAACCGTTTCAGAAAGAAGAGCGGCCAATGTGACGATTTATCTTCAAGTCTATTCGATAACAAATGACGAAAACGGATGGATTTCTCAGGTTTTTCCTACTTATGAACACTTGTCACATTCTCCCGTGCAACACGGCTGCTAGTCCTTCATTCATGCAAAAACTTGAGGTAATAGCTCATGTCCAAGGCACCAAAGCCGGCTAAAAAGTCCATAATCGATGATTGAAACTTGAATTGTACCACTTCTTACTGGCTATTACATCAACTTAGAAACTTCATCTGTGTTCTAGTATGGTGCTTTTAGTGTCTCCGCATACCGCAGCACGCGACATAGCTTTGCAGACGAAAAATGTAACCGTTTCAGAGAGAAGAGCGGCCTCTGTGACGACCTGGCTTTAAGTCGATTCGATAACAAATGACGAAAACGGCCGGATTCCACAGGTTTTTACTACTTATGAACACTTTTCAAATTCTCCAATGCAACGTGACTGCTAGTCCTCCTTTCATGCAGATTCGTAATGTCCTAGTTCATGTCCAAGACACCAAAGAACTGTAAAAAGTCAATAATCGGTTACTAAAACTTGAATTGTACTACTTCTTACTGGCTATTACATCAACTTGGAAGCTTCATCTGTGTTCTACTATGGTGCTTTTTGTGTCTCCGCATACCGCAGCAAGCGACATACTTTTGCCGAGGATAAATGTAACAGTTTCAGAGAAAAGAGCGGCGAATGTGACGATCTGGCATTCAGTCGATTCGATAACAAATGACGAAAGCGGAATGATTTCTCAGGTTTTTACTACATATGAACACTTTTCATATTCTCCCGTGCAACGTGGCTGCTAGTGCTCCTTTCATGCAAAATCTTATGGTAATAGCTCATGTCCAAGGCACCAAAGCCGGCTAAAAAGTCCATAATCGATAATTAAAACTTGAATTATACCACTTCTTACTTGCTATTACATCAACTTAGAATGTTCATCTTTGTTCTACTATGGTGCTTTTAGTGTCTCCACATACCGCAGCGCGCGACATAGTTTTGCAGACGGTAAGTGTAACCGTTTCGGAGAGAAGAGCTGCCAATGTGACGATCTGGCTTTAAGTCGATTCGATAACAAATGACGAAAACGGAGGGATTTCTCAGTTTTTTACTACTTATGAACACTTACCACATTCTCCCGTATAACGCGGCTGCTAGTCCTCTTTTCTGGCAAAACCTTAAGCTACTAGCCCATGTCCAAAGCACGAATGAAGGGTAAAAAGTCAATAATCGATAGCTAAAACTTGAATCGTACTGCCTCATACTGGCCATTACTTCAATTTAGAAGCTTCTTCTGTGTTCTACTATGGTGCTGTTAGTGTCTCCGCATACCGCGGCACGCGACACAGCTTTGCACACGATAAATGTAACCGTTTCAGAGTGAGGAGCGGATAATGTGACGATCGGGCTTTAAGTCGATTAGATAACAAATGACGAAAACGGACGGATTTCTCATGGTTTTTACTACATCTGAACGTTTTTCACATTCCCCCGTGCAATGCGGCTGTTAGTCCTCCTTTCTGGCAAAATCTGAAGGTACTAGCCCATGTCCGGGGCACCAAAGCTAGCTAAAAAGTCAATAATCGATAACTAAAACATGAATTGTACTACTTCTTACTGGCTATTGCATCAACTTGGGAGTTTCATCTGTGTTGTACTATGGTTCTTTTAGCGTCCTCGCATACCGCAGCACGCGACATGGCTTTGCAGAGGATAAATGTAACCGTTTCTGAGAGAAGAGAAGCCAAAGTGACGATCTGGCTTTAAGTCGCTTATATAACAAATGACGAAAACGGACGGATTTCCTAGGTTTTTACTACATATGAACACTTTTCACATTCTCCCGTGCAACGTGGCTGCTAGTCCTCCCTTCATGCAAAATCGTAAGATCCTAGCTCTTGTCCAAGGCACCAAAGAAGGGTAAAACCTAAATAACCGATAACTAAAACTTGAATTGTACTACTTCTTACTGGCTATTACATCAACTTAGAAACTTATTCTGTGTTCTACTATGGTGCTTTAAGTGTCACCGCATATCGCAGCACGCAACATAGCTTTGCAGACGATAAATGTAACCGTTTCAGAGAGAAGAGCAGCCAATGTGTCAATCTGGCTTTATGTCGTTTCGATAACAAAGGACGAAAACGGACTGATTTATAAGGTTTTTACTACTTATGAACACTTTTCACATTCTCCAATGCAACGTGGCTGGTAGTCCTCCTTTCATGCAGGATCGTAATGTCCTAGCTCATGTCCAAGGCACCAAAGAATTGTAAAAAGTCAATAATCGGTAACTAAAACTTGAATTGAACCACATCTTACTGATTATTACATCAACTTAGAAGTTTCATCTGTGTTCTACTATGGTGGTTTTAGTGTCTCCGCATACCGCAGCACGTGACACAGCTTTGCAGACGATAAATTTAACCGTTTCAGAGAGAAGAACCGCCAATGTGACGATCTGGCTTTAAGACGATTCGATAACAAATGACGAAAACGGACGGATTTCTCAGGTTTTCACTACATATGAACACTTTTCACATTCTCCCGTGCAACGCGGCTGCTCGTCCTCCTCTGTGGCAAAATCTTTTGGTTCTAGCCCATTTCCAACGCACCAAAGAAGGATAGAAAGTCAATATTCGATGGATGAAACTTGAATCGTACTGCTTGTTACTGGCTATTACATCAAGTTACAAGCTTCTTCTGTGATCGACTATGGTCCTTTTAGTGTCTCCGCATACCGCAGCACGCGACATAGCTTTGCAGACGATAAATGTAACCGTTACAGATAGAAGAGGTGCCAAAGTGACGATCTGGCTTTAAGTCGATTCGATAACAAATGAGGAAACGGACGTATTTCCTAGGTTTTTACTACATATGAACACTTTTCACATTCTCCCGTGTAACGCGGCTGCTAGTCCTCCTTTCATGCAAAAGTTTAAGGTCCTAGCTAAAGTCCAAGGCACCATAGCCTGCTAAAAAGTCAATAATCGATAGCTAAAACTTGAATTGTACTACTTCTTACTGGCTATTACATCAACTTAGAAGCTTCATCTGTGTTCTACTATGGTGCTTTTAGTATCTCCTCATAACGCAGCACGCGACATAGCTTTGCAGACGATAAATGTAACCGTTTCAGAGAGAAGAGCGGCCAATGTGACGATATGGCTTTAAGTCGATTTTATAACAAATGACGAAAACGAACGGATTTCTCAGGTTTTTACTACTTATTAACAGTTTTCACATTCTCCCGTGCAAAGCGATTGCTTGTCCTAATTTAATGCAAAATCCTATGGTCCAAGCTCATGTCCAAAGCGCCAAAGAAGTGTAAAAAGTCAATAATCGAAAACTAAAACTTGAATTGTACTACTTCTTACTGGCCATTACATCAATTTAGATGCTTCATTCGTGTTCTACTATGGTCTTTTAGTGTCTCCGCACACAGCAGCACGCGACAGAGCTTTGCAGACGATAAATGTAACCGTTTCAGACGATGAGCGTCCAATGTGACGATCTGGCTTTAAATCGATTCGATAACAAATGACGAAAACGGACGGATTTCTCAGGTTTTTACTACATATGTACACTTTTCACATTCTCCCGTGCAAAGCGGCTTCTAGTCCTCCTTTCATGCAAAATCTTAAGGTCCTAGCTCATGTCCAATGCACCAAAGAAGGGTAAGAAGTCAATAATCTATAACTAAAACTTGAATTGTACTACTTCTTACTGGCTATTACATCAACTTAGAAGGTTCATCTGTATTCTACTATGGTGTTTTAGTGTCTCCGCATACCGCAGCACGCGAAAAAGCTTTGCAGACGATAAATGTAAGCCTTTCAGAGAGAAGAGCGGCCGATGTGACGATCTGGCTTTAAGTCGATTCGATTACAAATGACGAAAACGGACGGATTTCTCAGGTTTTTACTACTTATGAACACTTTCCACATTCTCACGTGCAAAGCGACTGCTAGTCCTCCTTTCATTCAAAATCTTAAGGTCCTAGCTCATGTTCAAGGCACCAAAGCCGGCTAAAAAGTCAATAATCTATAACTAAAATTTAAATTGTACCACTACTTACTGGCTATTACATCAACTTAGAAGCTTCATCTGTTTTCTACTATGGTGATTTAGTGTCTCCGCGTACCACAGCACGCCACACAGCTTTGCAGAAGATAAATATAACCGTTTCAGAGAGAAAAGCGGCCAATGTGACGATCTGTCTTTAAGTCGATTTGATAACAAATGACAAAAACGGACGGATTTCTCAGGTTTTTAGTGCTTATGAACACTTTTCACATTCTCCCGTGAAAAGCGATTGCTAGTCCTCCTTTCATGCAAAATATTAAGGTACTAGCTCATGTCCATTGCACCAAAGTAGGGTAAAAAGTCAATAACCGATAACTAAAACTTGAATTGTACTATATCTTACTTGGTATTACATTAACTTAGAAGCTTCATCTGTGTTCTACTATGGTGCTTTTAGTGTCACCGCATACCGCAGCTCGCGACATAGCTTTGCAGACGATAAATGTAACCGTTTCAGAGAGAAGAGCGGTCAATGCGACGATAAGGACTTAAGTCGATTCGATAACAAATGACGAAAACGGATAGATTTCTCACGTTTTTACAACATATGAACACTTTCCACTGTCTCCCGTGCAACGCGGCTGCTAGTCCTCCCTTCATGCAAACTCGTATGGTCCTAGTTCATGGCCAAGGCACCAAAGCCGGCTAAGAAATCAATAATCGATAACTAAAACTTGAATTGTACTACTTCTTACTGGCTATTACATCAAATTAGAAGCTTCATCTGTGTTCTAATATGGTGCTTTTAGTGTCACCGCATACCGCAGCACGCGACATAGCTTTGCAGACAATAAATGTAACCGTTTCAGAGAGAAGAGCGGCCAATGTGACGATCTTTCTTTAAGTCGATTAAATAACAAATGACGAAAACGGACGCATTTCTTAGGTTTTTACTACATATGAACACTTTCCACTTTCTCCCGTGCAACGCGGCTGCTAGTCCTCCTTTCATGCAAAATCTTAAGGTCCTAGCTCATGACCAAGGCACCAAAGAAGGATAAAAAGTAAATAATCGATAACTAAAACTTGGATTGTACTACTACTTACTTGCTATTACATCATCTTAGAAGCTTCATCTGTGTTCTACTATGGTGCTTTTAGTATCTCCGCATACCGCAGCTCGCGACATAGCTTTGCAGACGATAAATGTAACCGTTTCAGAGAGATGAGCAGCCAATGTGACGATCTGGCTTTAATTCGATTCTAAAACAAATGACGAAACCAGACGCATTTCTCAAGTTTTTACTACATATGAACACTTTCCACAGTCTCCCGTGCAACGCGGCTGCTAGTCCTCCCTTCATCCAAAATCGTATGGTCCTAGTTCATGGCCGAGGCACCAAAGCCGGCTAAAAAGTATATAATCGATATCTAAAACTTGAATTGTACTACTTCTTACTGGCTATTACATCAAATTAGAAGCTTCATCTGTGTTCTACTATAGTGCTTTTAGTTTCACCGCATACCGCAGCACGCGTCATAGTTTTGCAGACGATAAATGTAACCGTTTCAGAGAGAAGAGCGGCCAATTTGACAATCTGGCTTTAAGTCGATTCGATAGCAAATGACGAAAACTGACGCAGTTCTCAGGTTTTTACAACATATGAACACTTTCCACAGTCTCCCGTGCTACGCGGCTGCTAGTCCTCACTTCATGCAAAATCGTATGGTCCTAGTTCATGGCCAAGGCACCAAAGCCGGCTATAAAGTCAATAATCGACAACTAAAACTTGAATTGTACTACTTCTTACTGGCGATTTCATCAACGTAAATGCTTCATCTGTGTTCTAATATGGTGCTTTTAGTGTCACCGCATGCCGCAGCTCGCTACGTAGCTTTGCAGACGATAGATGTAACCGTTTCAGAGAGGAGAGTGGCCAATGTGACGATCTGGCTTTAAGTCCATTCGATAAAAAATGACGAAAACGGACGCATATTACATTTACACTACATATGAACACTTTCCACTATCTCCCGTGCAACGCGGCTACTAGTCCTCACTTCATGCAATATCTTAACGTCCTAGGTAATGTCCAAGGCACCAAAGCCGGCTAAAAAGGCAATAATCGATAACTAAAACTTGGTTTGTACTACTTCTTACTGGCTATTACATCATCTTAGAAGCTTCATCTGTGTTCTACTATGGTGCTTTTAGTGTTTCCGCATACCGCAGCACGCGACAGCTTTGCAGACGATAAATGTAACCGTTTCAGAGAGAAGAGCGGTCAATGCGACGATAAAGATTTAAGTCGATTCGATAACAAATGACGAAAACGGATAGATTTCTCACGTTTTTACAACATATGAACACTTTTCACATTCTCCCGTGCAACGCGGCTGCTAGTCCTCGTTTCATGCAAAATCTTAAGGTCCTAGGTAATGTCCAAGGCATCAGAGGACGGTAAAAAGTCAATAATCGATAACTAAAACTTGAATTGTACTGTTTCTTACTGGCTATTACATGAACTTAGAAGATTGTTCTTTGTTCTACTATGGATCTTTTAGTGTCACCGCATACCGCAGCACGCAACATAGCTTTGCAGACGATAAATGAAAACGTTTCAGTGAGAAGAGCGTCCAATGTGACGATCTGGGTTTAATTCGATTCGATAACAAATGACGAAAACAGACGCATTTCTCAGGTTTTTACTAGATATGAACACTTTCCACAGTCTCCCGTTCAACGCGGTTGCTAGTCCTCCCTTCATGCAAAATCGTATGGTCCTAGTTCATGGCAAAGGCACCACAGCCGGCTAAAAAGTCAATAATCGATAACTAAAACTTGAATTGTATCACTTCTTACTGGCTATTACATCAACTTAGAAGTTTCATCTGTGTTCTACTATGGTGCTTTTAGTGTCACCGCACACCGCAGCTCGCGACATAGCTTTGCAGACGGTAAATGTAACCGTTTCAGAGAGAAGAGCGGCCGATGTGACGATCTGGCTTTAAGTCGATTCGATAACAAATGACGAAAACGGACAGATTTCTCAGGTTTTTACTACATATGAACACTTTTCACTTTTCTCCCGTGCAACGTGGCTAGTAGTCCTCCTTTCATGCAAAATCTTGAGTTCCTAGCTCATGTAAAAGGCACCAAACGAGGGTAAAAAGTCAATAATCGATAACTAAAACTTGAATTGTACTGTTTCTTACTGGCTATTACATCAACTTAGAAGCTTCATCTGTGTTCTACTATGGTGCTTTTAGTGTCACCGCACACCGCAGCTCGCGACATAGCTTTCCAGACGATAAATGTAACCGTTTCAGAGAGAAGAGCGGCCAATGTGACGATCTGGCTTTGAGACGATTCGATAACAAATGACGAAAACGGACGCATTTCACATTTTTTCACCACATATGGACACTTTCCACATTCTCCCGTGCAACGCGGCTACAACTCCTCCCTTCATGCAATATCTTATGGTCCTAGGTAATGTCCAAGGCACCAAAGCCGGCTAAAAAGTCAATAATCGATAACTAAAACTTGGATTGTACTACTTCTTACTGGCTATTACATCATCTTAGAAGCTTCATCTGTGTTCTACTATGGTGCTTTTAGTATCTCCGCATACCGCAGCTCGCGACATAGCTTTGCAGACGATAAATGTAACCGTTTCAGAGAGAAGAGAGGTCAATGCGACGATAAGGATTTAAGTCGATTCGATAACAAATGACGAAAACGGATAGATTTCTCACGTTTTTACAACATATGAACACTTTTCACATTCTCCCGTGCAACGCGACTGCTAGTCCTCGTTTCATGCAAAATCTTAAGGTCCTAAGTAATGTCCAAGGCATGAAAGGACGGTAAAAAGTCAATAATCGATAACTAAAACTTGAATTGTACTGTTTCTTACTGGCTATTACATCAACTTAGAAGATTGTTCATTGTTGTACTATGGATCTTTTAGTGTCTCCGCATACCGCAGCACGCCACATAGCTTTGCAGACGATAAATGAAAACGTTTCAGTGAGAAGAGCGTCCAATGTGACGATCTGGCTTTAATTCGATTCGATAACAAATACGAAAACAGACGCATTTCTCAGGTTTATACTAGATATGAACACTTTCCACAGTCTCCCGTTCAACGCGGCTGCTAGTCCTCCCTTCATGCAAAATCGTATGGTCCTAGTTCATGGCCAAGGCACCAAAGCCGGCCAAAAAGTCAATAATCGATAACTAAAACTTGAATTGTACTACTTCTTACTGGCTGTTACATCAACTTAGAAGCGTCATCTGTGTTCTACTATGGTGCTTTCAGTGTTTCCGCATACCGCAGCACGCGACAGCTTTGCAGACGATAAATGTAAGCGTTTCAGACAGAAGAGCGGCCAATGTGACGATCTGGCTTTAAGTCGATTCGATAACAAATGACAAAAACGGACGCATTTCACAGGTTTTTACTATATATGAACACTTTCCACATTCTACCGTGCAACGCGGCTATTAGTCCTCCCTTCATGCAAAATCTTAAGGTTCCAACTCACGGCCAAGGCACCAAAGCAGGCTAAAAAGTCAATAATCGATAACTAAAACTTGAATTGTACTACTTATTATTGGCTATTACATCAACTTAGAAGCTTCATCTGTGTTCTACTGTGGTGCTTTTAGTGTCACCGCATAGCGCAGCTCGCGACATGGCTTTGCAGACGATAAATGTAACCGTTTCAGAGAGAAACGCGGTCAATGCGACGATAACGATTTAAGTCGATTCGATAACAAATGACGAAAACGGATAGATTTCTCACGTTTTTACAACATATGAACACTTTTTACATTCTCCCATGCAACGCGGCTGCTAGTCCTAGTTTCATGCAAAATCTTAAGGCCCTAGGTAATGTCCAAGGCATCAAAGGACGGTAAAAAGTGAATAATCGATAACTAAAACTTGAATTGTACTGTTTCTTACTGGCCATTACATCAACTTTGTTCTTTGTTCTACTATGGATCTTTTAGTGTCTCCGCATACCGCAGCACGCAACATAGCTTTGCAGACGATAAATGAAAACGTTTCAGTGAGAAGAGCGTCCAATGTGACGGTCTGGCTTTAATTCGATTCGATAACAAATGACGAAAACAGACGCATTTTTCCGGTTTTTACTAGATATGAACACTTTCCACAGTCTCCCGTGCAACGCGGCTGCTAGTCCTCCCTTCATGCAAACTCGTAAGGTCCTAGTTCATGGCCAAGGCACCAAAGCCGGCTAAGATATCAATAATCGATAACTAAAACTTGAATTGTATTACTTCTTACTGGCTATTACATCAACTTAGAAGCTTCATCTGTGTTCTACTATGGTGCTTTTAGTGTTTCCGCATACCGCAGCACGCGACAGCTTTGCAGACGATAAATGTAACCGTTTCAGAGAGAAGAGCGGCCAATGTGACGATCTGGCTTTAAGTCGATTCTATAACAAATGACGGAAAGGTACGCATTTCTTAGGTTTTTACTACATATGAACACTTTCGACATTCTCCAGTGCAACGCGGCTGCTAGTCCTCGTTTCATGCAAAATCGTATGGTCCTAGTTCATGGCCGAGGCACCAAAGCCGTCTAAAACGTTTATAATCGATATCTAAAACTTGAATTGTACTACTTCTTACTGGCTATTACATCAAATTAGAAGCTTCATCTGTGTTCTACTATGGTGCTTTTAGTTTCACCGCATACCGCAACACGCGTCATAGTTTTGCAGACGATAAATGTAACCGTTTCAGAGAGAAGAGCGGCCAATGTGACAATCTGGCTTTAAGTCGATCCGATAGCAAATGACGAAAACTGACGCAGTTCTCAGGTTTTTACAACATATGAACACTTTCCACAGTCTCCCGTGCTACGCGGCTGCTAGTCCTCACTTCATGCAAAATCGTATGGTCCTAGTTCATGGCCAAGGCACCAAAGCCGGCTAAAAAGTCAATAATCGATAACTAAAACTTGAATTTTACTACTTCTTACTGGCGATTACATCAACTCAAAAGCTTCATCTGTGTTCTACTATGGTGCTTTTAGTGTCACTGCATGCCGCAGCTCGCTACGTAGCTTTGCAGACGATAAATGTAACCGTTTCAGAGAGGAGAGTGGCCAATGTGACGATCTGGCTTTAAGTCCATTCGATAACAAATGACTAAAACGGATGCATTTCTTAGGTTTTTAATACATATGAACACTTTCCACAGTCTCCCGTTCAACGCGGCTGCTAGTCCTCCCTTCATGAAAAATCGTATGGTCCTAGATCATGGCCAAGGCACCAAAGCCGGCTAAAAAGTATATAATCGATAACTAAAACTTGAATTGTACTACTTCTTACTGGCTATTACATCAAGTTAGAAGCTTCATCTGTGTAATACTATGGTGCTTATAGTGTCACCGCATACCGCAGCACGCGACATAGCTTTGCAGACGAAAAATGTAACCGTTTCAGAGAGAAGAGCGGCCAATGTGACGATCTGGCTTTAAGTCGATTCGATAAAAAATGACGAAAACGGACGCATATTACGTTTTTTCACTACATATGAACACTTTCCACATTCTCCCGTGCAACGCGGCAACTAGTCCTCCCTTCATGCAATATCTTAAGGTCCTAGGTAATGTCCAAGGCACCAAAGCCGTCTAAAAAGTCAATAATCGATAACTAAAACTTGGATTGTACTACTTCTTACTGGCTATTACATCATCTTAAAAGCTTCATCTGTGTTCTACTATGGTGCCTTTAGTATCTCCGCATAGCGCAGCTCGCGACATAGTTTTGCAGACGATAAATGTAACCGTTTCAGAGAGAAGAGCGGCCAATGTGACAATCTGGCTTTAAGTCGAATCAATAGCAAATGACGATAACTGACGCATTTCTCAGGTTTTTACTACATATGAACACTTTCCACAGTCTCCCGTGCAACGCGGCTGCTAGTCCTCACATCATGCAAAATCGTATGGTCCTAGTTCATGGCAAAGGCACCAAAGCCGGCTAAAAAGTCAATAATCGATAGCTAAAACTTGAATTGTACCACTTCTTACTGGCTATTACATCAACCGAGAAGTTTCATCTGTGTTCCACTATGGTGCTTTTAGTGTCACCGCACACCGCAGCTCGCGACATAGCTTTGCAGACGGTAAATGTAACCGTTTCAGAGAGAAGAGCGGCCAATATGACGATCTGGCTTTAAGTCGATTCGATAACAAATGACGAAAACGGACAGATTTCTCAGGTTTTTACTACATATAAACACTTTCCACAGTCTCCCGTGCAACGCGGATGCTAGACATCCCTTCATGCAAACTCGTATGGTCCTAGTTCATGGCCAAGGCACCGAAGCCGGCTAAAAAGTCAATAATCGATAACTAAAACTTGAATTGTACTACTTCTTACTGGCTATTACATCAACTTAGAGGCTACATCTGTGTTCTACTATGGTGCTTTTAGTGTTTCCGCAGACCGCAGCACCCGACAGCTTTGCAGACGGTAAATGTAACCGTTTCAGAGAGAAGAGCGGCCAATGTGACGATTTGGCTTTAAGTCGATTCGATAACAAATGACGAAAACGGACGCATTTCACAGGATTTTACTACATATGAACACTTTCCACAGTCTCCCGTGCAACGCGGCTGCTAGTCCTCCCTTCATGCAAAATCGTATGGTCCTAGTTCATGGCCAACGTACCAAAGCCGGCTAAAAAGTCAATAATCGATAACTAAAACTTGAATTGTACTTCTTCTTACTGGCTATTACATCAAATTAGAAGCTTCATCTGTGTTCTACTATTGTGCTTTTAGTGTCACCGCACACCGCAGCTCGCGACATAGCTTTGCAGACGATAAATGTAACCGTTTCAGAGAGAAGAGCGGCCAATGTGACGATCTGGCTTTAAGTCGATTCGATAACAAATGACGAAAACGGATGCATTTCTTAGGTTTTTACTACATATGAACACTTTCCACAGTCTCCCGTGCAACGCGGCTGCTAGTCCTCACTTCATGCAAAATCGTATGGTCATAGTTCATGGCCAACGTACCAAAGCCGGCTAAAAAGTCAATAATCGATAACTAAAACTTGAATTGTACTTCTTCTTACTGGCTATTACATCAAATTAGAAGCTTCATCTGTGTTCTACTATGGTGCTTTTAGTGTCACCGCATACCGCAGCACGCGACATAGCTTTGCAGACGATAAATGTAACCGTTTCAGAGAGAAGAGCGGCCAATGTGACGATCTGGCTTTAATTCGATTCGATAACAAATGACGAAAACAATTTCACAAGTTTTTACCACATATGAACACTTTCCACAGTCTCCCGTGCAACGCGGCTGCTAGTCCTACCTTCATGCAAAATCGTATGGTCCTAGTTCTTGGCCAAGGCACCAAAGCCGGCTACAAAGTATAAAATCGATAACTAAAACTTGAATTGTACTACTTCTTACTGGCTATTACATCAAATTAGATGCTTCATCTGTGTTCTACTACGGTGCTTTTAGTGTCACCGCATACCGCAGCACGCGTCATAGCTTTGCAGACGATAAATGTAACCGTTTTAGAGAGAAGAGCGGCCAATGTGACGATCATAATTTAAGTCGATTCGATAACAAATGACGGAAACGGACAGATTTCTCAGGTTTTTACTACATATGAACACATTCCACAGTCTCCCGTGCAACGCGGCTGCTTGTCCTCACTTCATGCAAAATCGTGTGGTCGTGGTTCATGGCCAAGGCACCATAGCCGGCAAAAAGTCAATAATCGATAACTAAAACTTGAATTGTACCACTTCTTACTGGCGATTACATCAACTTAGAAGCTTCATCTGTGTTCTGCTATGGTGCTTTTAGTGTCACCGCATACCGCTGCACGCGACATAGCTTTGCAGACGATAAATGTAACCGTTTCAGAGAGAAGAGCGGCCAATGTGACGATCTGGCTTTAAGTCGATTCGATAACAAATGACGAAAACGGACGCATTTCTTAGGTTTTTACTACATATGAACACTTTCGACATTCTCCCGTTCAACGCGGCTGCTAGTCCTACCTTCATGCAAAATCGTATGGTTCTAGTTCATGAACAACGCACCAAAGCCGGCTAAAAAGTATATAATCGATAACTAAAACTTGAATTGTACTAATTCTTACTGGCTATTACATCAAATTAGAAGCTTCACCTATGTTCTACTATGGTGCTTTTAGTGTCACCGCATACCGCAGCACGCGACATCGCTGTGCAGACGATAAATGTAACCGTTTCAGAGAGAAGAGCGGCCAATGTGACGATCTGGCTTTAAGTCGATTCGATAACAAATGACGAAAACGGATGCATTTCTTAGGTTTTTACTACATATGCACACTTTCCACAGTCTCCCGTGCAACGCGGCTGCTAGTCCTCACTTCATGCAAAATCGTATGGTCATAGTTCATGGCCAACGTACCAAAGCCGGCTAAAAAGTCAATAATCGATAACTAAAACTTGAATTGTACTTCTTCTTATTGGCTATTACATCAAATTAGAAGCTTCATCTGTGTTCTACTATGGTGCTTTTAGTGTCACCGCATACCGCAGCACGCGACATAGCTTTGCAGACGATAAATGTAACCGTTTCAGAGAGAAGAGCGGCCAATGTGACGATCTGGCTTTAATTCGATTCGATAACAAATGACGAAAACAATTTCACAAGTTTTTACCACATATGAACACTTTCCACAGTCTCCCGTGCAACGCGGCTGCTAGTCCTACCTTCATGCAAAATCGTATGGTCCTAGTTCTTGGCCAAGGCACCAAAGCCGGCTACAAAGTATAAAATCGATAACTAAAACTTGAATTGTACTACTTCTTACTGGCTATTACATCAAATTAGATGCTTCATCTGTGTTCTACTACGGTGCTTTTAGTGTCACCGCATACCGCAGCACGCGTCATAGCTTTGCAGACGATAAATGTAACCGTTTTAGAGAGAAGAGCGGCCAATGTGACGATCATAATTTAAGTCGATTCGATAACAAATGACGGAAACGGACAGATTTCTCAGGTTTTTACTACATATGAACACATTCCACAGTCTCCCGTGCAACGCGGCTGCTTGTCCTCACTTCATGCAAAATCGTGTGGTCGTGGTTCATGGCCAAGGCACCATAGCCGGCAAAAAGTCAATAATCGATAACTAAAACTTGAATTGTACCACTTCTTACTGGCGATTACATCAACTTAGAAGCTTCATCTGTGTTCTGCTATGGTGCTTTTAGTGTCACCGCATACCGCTGCACGCGACATAGCTTTGCAGACGATAAATGTAACCGTTTCAGAGAGAAGAGCGGCCAATGTGACGATCTGGCTTTAAGTCGATTCGATAACAAATGACGAAAACGGATGCATTTCTTAGGTTTTTACTACATATGAACACTTTCCACAGTCTCCCGTGCAACGCGGCTGCTAGTCCTCACTTCATGCAAAATCGTATGGTCATAGTTCATGGCCAACGTACCAAAGCCGGCTAAAAAGTCAATAATCGATAACTAAAACTTGAATTGTACTTCTTCTTACTGGCTATTACATCAAATTAGAAGCTTCATCTGTGTTCTACTATGGTGCTTTTAGTGTCACCGCATACCGCAGCACGCGACATAGCTTTGCAGACGATAAATGTAACCGTTTCAGAGAGAAGAGCGGCCAATGTGACGATCTGGCTTTAATTCGATTCGATAACAAATGACGAAAACAATTTCACAAGTTTTTACCACATATGAACACTTTCCACAGTCTCCCGTGCAACGCGGCTGCTAGTCCTACCTTCATGCAAAATCGTATGGTCCTAGTTCTTGGCCAAGGCACCAAAGCCGGCTACAAAGTATAAAATCGATAACTAAAACTTGAATTGTACTACTTCTTACTGGCTATTACATCAAATTAGATGCTTCATCTGTGTTCTACTACGGTGCTTTTAGTGTCACCGCATACCGCAGCACGCGTCATAGCTTTGCAGACGATAAATGTAACCGTTTTAGAGAGAAGAGCGGCCAATGTGACGATCATAATTTAAGTCGATTCGATAACAAATGACGGAAACGGACAGATTTCTCAGGTTTTTACTACATATGAACACATTCCACAGTCTCCCGTGCAACGCGGCTGCTTGTCCTCACTTCATGCAAAATCGTGTGGTCGTGGTTCATGGCCAAGGCACCATAGCCGGCAAAAAGTCAATAATCGATAACTAAAACTTGAATTGTACCACTTCTTACTGGCGATTACATCAACTTAGAAGCTTCATCTGTGTTCTGCTATGGTGCTTTTAGTGTCACCGCATACCGCTGCACGCGACATAGCTTTGCAGACGATAAATGTAACCGTTTCAGAGAGAAGAGCGGCCAATGTGACGATCTGGCTTTAAGTCGATTCTATAACAAATGACGAAAACAGGCATTTCTCAAGTTTTTACTACATATGAACACTTTCCACAGTCTCCCGTGCAACGCGGCTGCTAGTCCTCGTTTCATGCAAAATCGTATGGTCCTAGTTCATGGCCGAGGCACCAAAGCCGGCTAAAATGTTTATAATCGATATCTAAAACTTGAATTGTACTACTTCTTACTGGCTATTACATCAAATTAGAAGCTTCATCTGTGTTCTACTATGGTGCTTTTAGTTTCACCGCATACCGCAGCACGCGTCATAGTTTTGCAGACGATAAATGTAACCGTTTCAGAGAGAAGAGCGGCCAATGTGACAATCTGGCTTTAAGTCGATCCGATAGCAAATGACGAAAACTGACGCAGTTCTCAGGTTTTTACAACATATGAACACTTTCCACAGTCTCCCGTGCTACGCGGCTGCTAGTCCTCACTTCATGCAAAATCGTATGGTCCTAGTTCATGGCCAAGGCACCAAAGCCGGCTAAAAAGTCAATAATAGATAACTAAAACTTGAATTTTACTACTTCTTACTGGCGATTACATCAACTTAAAAGCTTCATCTGTGTTCTACTATGGTGCTTTTAGTGTCACCGCATACCGCAGCTCGCGACGTAGCTTAGCAGACGATAAATGTAACCGTTTCAGAGAGAAGAGCGGCCAATGTGACGATCTGGCTTTAAGTCGATTCGATAAAAAATGACGAAAACGGACGCATATTACGTTTTTTCACTACATATGAACACTTTCCACATTCTCCTGTGCAACGCGGCTACTAGTCCTCCCTTCATGCAATATCTTAAGGTCCTAGGTAATATCCAAGGCACCAAAGCCGTCTAAAAAGTCAATAATCGATAACTAAAACTTGGATTGTACTACTTCTTACTGGCTATTACATCAAGTTAGAAGCTTCATCTGTGTAATACTAAGGTGCTTTTAGTGTCACCGCACACGGCAGCTCGCGACATAGCTTTGCAGACGGTAAATGTAACCGTTTCAGAGAGAAGAGCGGCCAATATGACGATCTGGCTTTAAGTCGATTCGATAACAAATGACGAAAACGGACAGATTTCTCAGGTTTTTACTACATATAAACACTTTCCACAGTCTCCCGTGCAACGCGGATGCTAGACATCCCTTCATGCAAACTCGTATGGTCCTAGTTCATGGCCAGGGCACCGAAGCCGGCTAAAAAGTCAATAATCGATAACTAAAACTTGAATTGCACTACTTCTTACTGGCTATTACATCAACTTAGAGGCTTCATCTGTGTTCTACTATGGTGCTTTTAGTGTTTCCGCAGACCGCAGCACCCGACAGCTTTGCAGACGGTAAATGTAACCGTTTCAGAGAGAAGAGCGGCCAATGTGACGATTTGGCTTTAAGTCGATTCGATAACAAATGACGAAAACGGACGCATTTCACAGGTTTTTACTACATATGAACACTTTCCACAGTCTCCCGTGCAACGCGGCTGCTAGTCCTCCCTTCATGCAAAATCGTATGGTCCTAGTTCATGGCCAACGTTCCAAAGCCGGGTAAAAAGTCAATAATCGATAACTAAAACTTGAATTGTACTTCTTCTTACTGGCTATTACATCATATTAGAAGCTTCATCTGTGTTCTACTATGGTGCTTTTAGTGTCACCGCACACCGCAGCTCGCGACATAGCTTTGCAGACGATAAATGTAACCGTTTCAGAGAGAAGAGCGGCCAATGTGACGATCTGGCTTTAAGTCGATTCGATAACAAATGACGAAAACGGATGCATTTCTTAGGTTTTTACTACATATGAACACTTTCCACAGTCTCCCGTGCAACGCGGCTGCTAGTCCTCCCTTCATGCAAAATCGTATGGTCATAGTTCATGGCCAACGTACCAAAGCCGGCTAAAAAGTCAATAATCGATAACTAAAACTTGAATTGTACTACTTCTTACTGGCTATTACATCAAATTAGAAGCTTCATCTGTGTTCTACTATGGTGCTTTTAGTGTCACCGCATACCGCAGCACGCGACATAGCTTTGCAGACGATAAATGTAACCGTTTCAGAGAGAAGAGCGGCCAATGTGACGATCTGGCTTTAATTCGATTCGATAACAAATGACGAAAACAATTTCACAAGCTTTTACCACATATGAACACTTTCCACAGTCTCCCGTGCAACGCGGCTGCTAGTCCTACCTTCATGCAAAATCGTATGGTCCTAGTTCTTGGCCAAGGCACCAAAGCCGGCTACAAAGTATAAAATCGATAACTAAAACTTGATTTGTACTACTTCTTACTGGCTATTACATCAAATTAGATGCTTCATCTGTGTTCTACTACGGTGCTCTTAGTGTCATCGCATACCGCAAGCACGCGTCATAGCTTTGCAGACGATAAATGTAACCGTTTTAGAGGGAAGAGCGGCCAATGTGACGATCATAATTTAAGTCGATTCGATAACAAATGACGGAAACGGACAGATTTCTCAGGTTTTTACTACATATGAACACATTCCACAGTCTCCCGTGCAACGCGGCTGCTTGTCCTCACTTCATGCAAAATCGTATGGTCCTAGTTCATGGCAAAGGCACCAAAGCCGGCTAAAAAGTCAATAATCAATAGCTAAAACTTGAATTGTACCACTTCTTACTGGCGATTACATCAACTTAGAAGCTTCATCTGTGTTCTGCTATGGTGCTTTTAGTGTCACCGCATACCGCTGCACGCGACATAGCTTTGCAGACGATAAATGTAACCGTTTCAGAGAGAAGAGCGGCCAATGTGACATTCTGGCTTTAAGTCGATTCGATAACAAATGACGAAAACGGACGCATTTCTTAGGTTTTTACTACATATGAACACTTTCGACATTCTCCCGTTCAACGCGGCTGCTAGTCCTCCCTTCATGCAAAATCGTATGGTTCTAGTTCATGAACAACGCACCAAAGCCGGCTAAAAAGTATATAATCGATAACTAAAACTTGAATTGTACTAATTCTTACTGGCTATTACATCAAATTAGAAGCTTCACCTGTGTTCTACTATGGTGCTTTTAGTGTCACCGCATACCGCAGCACGCGACATCGCTTTGCAGACGATAAATGTAACCGTTTCAGAGAGAAGAGCGGCCAATGTGACGATCTGGCTTTAAGTCGATTCGATAACAAATGACGAAAACGGACGCATTTCTTAGGTTTTTACTACATATGAACACTTTCGACATTCTCCCGTTCAACGCGGCTGCTTGTCCTCCCTTCATGCAAAATCGTATGGTTCTAGTTCATGAACAACGCACCAAAGCCGGCTAAAAAGTATATAATCGATAACTAAAACTTGAATTGTACTACTTCTTACTGGCTATTACATCAAGTTAGAATCTTCATCTGTGTAATACTATGGTGCTTATTGTGTCACCGCATACCGCAGCACGCGACATAGCTTTGCAGACGATAAATGTAACCGTTTCAGAGAGAAGAGCGGCCAACGTGACGATCTGGCTTTAAGTCGATTCGATAAAAAATGACGAAAACGGACGCATATTACGTTTTTCACTACATATGAACACTTTCCACATTCTCCCGTGCAACGCGGCTACTAGTCCTCCCTTCATGCAATATCTTAAGGTCCTAGGTAATGTCCAAGGCACCAAAGCCGTCTAAAAAGTCAATAATCGATAACTAAAACTTGGATTGTACTACTTCTTACTGGCTATTACATCATCTTAAAAGCTTCATCTGTGTTCTACTATGGTGCCTTTAGTATCTCCGCATAGCGCAGCTCGCGACATAGTTTTGCAGACGATAAATGTAACCGTTTCAGAGAGAAGAGCGGCCAATGTGACAATCTGGCTTTAAGTCGAATCAATAGCAAATGACGATAACTGACGCATTTCTCAGGTTTTTACTACATATGAACACTTTCCACAGTCTCCCGTGCAACGCGGCTGCTAGTCCTCACTTCATGCAAAATCGTATGGTCCTAGTTCATGGCAAAGGCACCAAAGCCGGCTAAAAAGTCAATAATCAATAGCTAAAACTTGAATTGTACCACTTCTTACTGGCTATTACATCAACTTAGAAGTGTCATCTGTGTTCCACTATGGTGCTTTTAGTGTCACCGCACACGGCAGCTCGCGACATAGCTTTGCAGACGGTAAATGTAACCGTTTCAGAGAGAAGAGCGGCCAATATGACGATCTGGCTTTAAGTCGATTCGATAACAAATGACGAAAACGGACAGATTTCTCAGGTTTTTACTACATATAAACACTTTCCACAGTCTCCCGTGCAACGCGGATGCTAGACATCCCTTCATGCAAACTCGTATGGTCCTAGTTCATGGCCAAGGCACCGAAGCCGGCTAAAAAGTCAATAATCGATAACTAAAACTTGAATTGTACTACTTCTTACTGGCTATTACATCAACTTAGAGGCTTCATCTGTGTTCTACTATGGTGCTTCTAGTGTTTCCGCAGACCGCAGCACCCGACAGCTTTGCAGACGGTAAATGTAACCGTTTCAGAGAGAAGAGCTGCCAATATGACGATCTGGCTTTAAGTCGATTCGATAACAAATGACGAAAACGGACCGATTTCTCAGGTTTTTACTACATATAAACACTTTCCACAGTCTCCCGTGCAACGCGGATGCTAGACATCCCTTCATGCAAACTCGTATGGTCCTAGTTCATGGCCAAGGCACCGAAGCCGGCTAAAAAGTCAATAATCGATAACTAAAACTTGAATTGTACTACTTCTTACTGGCTATTACATCAACTTAGAGGCTTCATCTGTGTTCTACTATGGTGCTTTTAGTGTTTCCGCAGACCGCAGCACCCGACAGCTTTGCAGACGGTAAATGTAACCGTTTCAGAGAGAAGAGCAGCCAATGTGACGATTTGGCTTTAAGTCGATTCGATAACAAATGACGAAAACGGACAGATTTCTCAGGTTTTTACTACATATAAACACTTTCCACAGTCTCCCGTGCAACGCGGATGCTAGACATCCCTTCATGCAAACTCGTATGGTCCTAGTTCATGGCCAAGGCACCGAAGCCGGCTAAAAAGTCAATAATCGATAACTAAAACTTGAATTGTACTACTTCTTACTGGCTATTACATCAACTTAGAGGCTACATCTGTGTTCTACTATGGTGCTTTTAGTGTTTCCGCAGACCGCAGCACCCGACAGCTTTGCAGACGGTAAATGTAACCGTTTCAGAGAGAAGAGCGGCCAATGTGACGATCTGGCTTTAAGTCGATTCGATAACAAATGACGAAAACGGATGCATTTCTTAGGTTTTTACTACATATGAACACTTTCCACAGTCTCCCGTGCAACGCGGCTGCTAGTCCTCCCTTCATGCAAAATCGTATGGTCATAGTTCATGGCCAACGTACCAAAGCCGGCTAAAAAGTCAATAATCGATAACTAAAACTTGAATTGTACTACTTCTTACTGGCTATTACATCAAATTAGAAGCTTCATCTGTGTTCTACTATGGTGCTTTTAGTGTCACCGCATACCGCAGCACGCGACATAGCTTTGCAGACGATAAATGTAACGGTTTCAGAGAGAAGAGCGGCCAATGTGACGATCTGGCTTTAATTCGATTCGATAACAAATGACGAAAACAATTTCACAAGTTTTTACCACATATGAACACTTTCCACAGTCTCCCGTGCAACGCGGCTGCTAGTCCTACCTTCTTGCAAAATCGTATGGTCCTAGTTCTTGGCCAAGGCACCAAAGCCGGCTACAAAGTATAAAATCGATAACTAAAACTTGAATTGTACTACTTCTTACTGGCTATTACATCAAATTAGATGCTTCATCTGTGTTCTACTACGGTGCTCTTAGTGTCATCGCATACCGCAGCACGCGTCATAGCTTTGCAGACGATAAATGTAACCGTTTTAGAGGGAAGAGCGGCCAATGTGACGATCATAATTTAAGTCGATTCGATAACAAATGACGGAAACGGACAGATTTCTCAGGTTTTTACTACATATGAACACATTCCACAGTCTCCCGTGCAACGCGGCTGCTTGTCCTCACTTCATGCAAAATCGTGTGGTCGTGGTTCATGGCCAAGGCACCATAGCCGGCAAAAAGTCAATAATCGATAGCTAAAACTTGAATTGTACCACTTCTTACTGGCGATTACATCAACTTAGAAGCTTCATCTGTGTTCTGCTATGGTGCTTTTAGTGTCACCGCATACCGCTGCACGCGACATAGCTTTGCAGACGATAAATGTAACCGTTTCAGAGAGAAGAGTGGCCAATGTGACAATCTGGCTTTAAGTCGATTCGATAACGAATGACGAAAACGGACGCATTTCTTAGGTTTTTACTACTTATGAACACTTTCGACATTCTCCCGTTCAACGCTGCTGCTAGTCCTCCCTTCATGCAAAATCGTATGGTTCTAGTTCATGAACAACGCACCAAAGCCGGCTAAAAAATATAATCGATAACTAAAACTTGAATTGTACTAATTCTTACTGGCTATTACATCAAATTAGAAGCTTCACCTGTGTTCTACTATGGTGCTTTTAGTGTCACCGCATACCGCAGCACGCGACATCGCTTTGCAGACGATAAATGTAACCGTTTCAGAGAGAAGAGCGGCCAATGTGACGATCTGGCTTTAAGTCGATTCGATAACAAATGACGAAAACTGACGCATTTCTTAGGTTTTTACTACATATGAACACTTTCGACATTCTCCCGTTCAACGCGGCTGCTAGTCCTCCCTTCATGCAAAATCGTATGGTTCTAGTTCACGAACAACGCACCAAAGCCGGCTAAAAAGTATATAATCGATAACTAAAACTTGAATTGTACTACTTCTTACTGGCTATTACATCAAGTTAGAAGCTTCATCTGTGTAATACTATGGTGCTTATTGTGTCACCGCATACCGCAGCACGCGACATAGCTTTGCGGACGATAAATGTAACCGTTTCAGAGAGAAGAGCGGCGAACGTGACGATCTGGCTTTAAGTCGATTCGATAACAAATAACGAAAACGGACGCATATTACGTTTTTCACTACATATGAACACTTTCCACATTCTCCCGTGCAACGCGGCTACTAGTCCTCCCTTCATGCAATATCTTAAGGTCCTAGGTAATGTGCAAGGCACCAAAGCCGTCTAAAAAGTCAATAATCGATAACTAAAACTTGGATTGTACTACTTCTTACTGGCTATTACATCATCTTAAAAGCTTCATCTGTGTTCTACTATGGTGCCTTTAGTATCTCCGCATAGCGCAGCTCGCAACATAGTTTTGCAGACGATAAATGTAACCGTTTCAGAGAGAAGAGCGGCCAATGTGACAATCTGGCTTTAAGTCGAATCAATAGCAAATGACGATAACTGACGCATTTCTCAGGTTTTTACTACATATGAACACTTTCCACAGTCTCCCGTGCAACGCGGCTGCTAGTCCTCACTTCATGCAAAATCGTATGGTCCTAGTTCATGGCAAAGGCACCAAAGCCGGCTAAAAAGTCAATAATCAATAGCTAAAACTTGAATTGTACCACTTCTTACTGGCTATTACATCAACTTAGAAGTTTCATCTGTGTTCCACTATGGTGCTTTTAGTGTCACCGCACACGGCAGCTCGCGACATAGCTTTGCAGACGGTAAATGTAACCGTTTCAGAGAGAAGAGCGGTCAATACGACGATAAGGACTTAAGTCGATTCGATAACAAATGACGAAAACGGATAGATTTCTCACGTTTTTACAACATATGAACACTTTTCACATTCTCCCGTGCAACGCGGCTGCTACTCCTCCCTTCATGCAAAATCGTATGGTCCTAGTTCATGGCCAAGGCACCAAAGCCGGCTAAAAAGTCAATAATCGATAACTAAAACTTGAATTGTACCACTTCTTACTGGCTATTACATCAACTTAGAAGCTTCTTCTGTGTTCTACTATGGTGCTTTTAGTGTCACCGCATACCGCAGCTCTCGACATAGCTTTGCAGACGGTAAGTGTAACCGTTTCGGAGAGAAGAGCTGCCAATGTGACGATCTGGCTTTAAGTCGATTCGATAACAAATGACGAAAACGGATGCATTTCTCAGGTTTTTACTACATATGAACACTTTCCACAGTCTCCCGTGCAACGCGGCTGCTAGTCCTCCCTTCATGCAAACTCGTATGGTCCTAGTTCATGGCCAACGCACCAAAGCCGGCAAAAAAGTCAATAATCGATAACTAAAACTTGAATTGTACTACTTCTTACTGGCTATTACATCAACTTAGAAGCTTCATCTGTGTTCTACTATGGTGCTTTTAGTGTTTCCGCATACCGCAGCACGCGACAGCTTTTGCAGACGATAAATGTAACCGTTTCAGAGAGAAGAGCGGCCAATGTGACGATCTGACTTTAAGTCGATTCGATAACAAATGACGAAAACGGACGCATTTCACAGGTTTTTACTACATATGAATACTTTCCACATTCTCCCGTGCAACACTGCTACTAGTCCTCACTTCATGCAAAATCTTAAGGGCCTAGCTCATGTCCAAGGCACCAAAGCCGTCTAAAAAGTCAATAATCGATAACTAAAAGTTTGAATTGTACTACTTCTTACTGGCTATTACATCATCTTAGAAGCTTCATCTGTGTTCTACTATGGTGCTTTTAGTATCTCTGCATACGGCAGCTTGCGACATAGCTTTGCAGACGATAAATGTAACCGTTTCAGAGAGAAGAGCGGCCAATGAGACGATCAGGATTTAAGTCGATTCGAAAACAAATGACGAAAACGGACAGATTTCTGAGGTTTTTGCTACATATGAACACTTTGTACATCCTCCCGTGCAACGCGGCTACTAGTCCTCCCTTCATGCAAAATCTTACGGTCCTAGCTCATGTCCAAGGCACGAAAAACGGCTACAAAGTCTATAATCGATAACTAATACTTGAATTGTACTGTTTCTTATTGGCTATTTCATCAAATTAAAAGCTTCTTCTGTGTTCTACTATGGTGCTTTTAGTGTCATCGCATACCGCAGCACGCGACATAGCTTTGCAGGCGATAAATGTAACCGTTTCAGAGAGAAGAGCGGCCAATGTAACGATATGCCTTTAAATCGATTCGATAACGAATGAGGAATACGGACGGATTTCTCAGGTTTTTACTACATATGAACACTTTCCACATTCTCCCGTGCAACGCGGCTACTAGTCCTCCCTTCATACAAAATCTTAAGGACCTAGATCATGTCCAAGGCACCAAAGCTGGCTAAAAAGTCAATAATCGATAGCTAAAACTTCGATTGTACTACTACTTACTTGCTATTACATCATCTTAGAAGCTTCATCTGTGTTCTACTATTGTGCTTTTAGTGTCACCGCATACCGCAGCACGCGTCATAGTTTTGCAGACGATAAATGTAACCGTTTCAGAGAGAAGAGCGGCCAATGTGACGATCTGGCTTTAAGTCGATTCGTTAACAAATGACGAAAACGGACGCATTTCTAAGGTTTTTACTACATATGAACACTTTCCACAGTCTCTCGTGCTACGCGGCTGCTAGTCCTCACTTCATGCAAAATCGTATGGTCCTAGTTCATGGCCAAGGCACCAAAGCCGGCTAAAAAGTCAGTAATCGATAACTAAAACTTGAATTGTACTACTTCTTACTGGCGATTACATCAACTTAAAAGCTTCATCTGTGCTACTATGGTGCTTTTAGTGTCACCGCATACCGCAGCACGCGACATAGCTTTGCAAACTATAAATGTAACCGTTTCAGAGAGAAGAGCGGCCAATGTGACGAACTGGTTTTAAGTCGATTCGATAACAAATGTCGAAAACGGACGCATTTCACATTTTTTCACTACATATGAACACTTTCCACATTCTCCCGTGCAACGCGGCTACTAGTCCTCCCTTCATGCAAAATCCTACGGTCCTAGCTCATGTCCAAGGCACGAAAGCCGGCTAAAAAGTATATAATCGATAACTATAACTTGAATTGTACTACTTCTTACTGGCTATTACATCAAATTAGAAGCTTCATCTGTGTTCTACTATGGTGCTTTTAGTGTCACCGCATTAAGCAGCTCGCGACGTAGCTTTGCAGACGATAAATATAACCGTTTCAGAGAGGAGAGCGGCCAATGTGACGATGTGGCTTTAAGTGGATTCGATAACAAATGACGAAAACGGACGCATTTCTTAGGTTTTTACTACATATGAACACTTTCCACATTCTCCCGTGCAACGCGGCTGCTAGTCCTCCCTTCATGCAAAATCGTATGGTCCTAGTTCATGGCCAAGGCACCAAAGACGGCTAAAAAGTATATTATCAATAACTAAAATTTGAATTGTACTACCTCTTACTGGCTATTACATCAAGTTAGAAGCTTCATCTGTGTAATACTATGGTGCTTTTAGTGTCACCGCATACCGCAGCAAGCGACATAGCTTTGCAGACGATAAATGTAACCGTTTCAGAGAGAAGAGCGGCCAATGTGACGATCTGTCTTTAAGTCGATTCAATAACAAATGACGAAAACGGACGCATTTCTTAGGTTTCTAATACATATGAACACTTTTCACAGTCTCCCGTTCAACGCGGCTGCTAGTCCTCCCTTCATGCAAAATCATATGGTCCTAGTTCATGGCCAAGGCACCAAAGCCGGCTAAAAAGTCTATAATAGATAACTAAAACTTGAATTGTACTATTTCTTACTGGCTATTACATCAAATTAGAAGCTTCATCTGTGTTCTACTATGGTGCTTTTAGTGTCACCGCATACCGCAGCTCGCGACGTAGCTTTCCAGACGATAACTGTAGCCGTTTCAGAGAGGAGAGCGGCCAATGTGACGATGTGGCTTTAAGTCTATTCAATAACAAATGAAGAAAACGGACGCATTTCTTAGGTTTTTACAACATATGAACACTTTCCACATTCTCCCGTGCAACGCGGCTGCTAGTCCTCCTTTCATGCAAAATCTTGAGGTCCTAGTTCATGGCCAAGGAACCAAAGCCGGCTAAAAAGTGTATAATCGATAACTAAAACTTGAATTGTACTACTTCTTACTGGCTATTACATCAAATTAGAAGCTTCATGTGTGTTCTACTATGGTGCTTTTAGTGTCACCGCATACCGCAGCTCGCGACGTAACTTTGCAGACGATAACTGTAGCCGTTTCAGAGAGGAGAGCGGCCAATGTGACGATGTGGCTTTAATTCGATTCGATAGCAAATGACGAAAACGAACGCATTTCTTAGGTTTTTACTACATACGAACACTTTCCACATTCTCCCGTGCAACGCGGCTACTAGTATTCCCTTCATACAAAATCTTAGGGACCTACATCATGTCCAAGGCACCAAAGCTGGCTAAAAAGTATATAATCGATATCTAAAACTTGAATTGTACCACTTCTTACTGGCTGTTACATCAAATTAAAAGCTTCATCTGTGTTCTACTATGGTGCTTTTAGTGTCACCGCATACCGCAGCGCGCGATATAGCTTTGCAGACGATAAATGTAACCGTTTCAGAGAGAAGAGCGGCCAATGTGACGATGTGGCTTTAAGTCGATTCGATAACAAATGAACAAAACAGACGCATTTCTAAGGTTTTTACTACATATGAACACTTTCCACAGTCTTCCGTGCAACGCGGCTGCTTGTCCTCACTTCATGCAAAATCGTATGGTCCTAGTTCATGGCCAAGACACCAAAGCCGGCTAAAAAGTCAATAATCGATAACTAAAACTTGAATTGTACTATTTGTTACTGGCGATTACATCAACTTAGAAGCTTCATCTGTGTTCTACTATGGTGCTTTTAGTGTCACCGCATACCGCAGCACGCGACAGCTTTGCAGACGATAAATGTAACCGTTTCAGAGAGGAGAGCGGCCAATGTGACGATCTGGCTTTAACTCGAATCGATAACAAATGACGAAAACGGACGCATTTCTTTGGTTTTTACTACATATGAACACTTTCCACAGTCTCCCGTGCAACGCGGCTACTAGTCCTCCCTTCATGCAATATCTTAAGGTCCTAGGTAATGTCCAAGGCACCAAAGCCGGCTAAAAAGTGAATAATCGATAACTAAAACTTGAATTGTACTGTTTCTTACTGGCTATTACATGAACTTAGAAGATTGTTCTTTGTTCTACTATGGATCTTTTAGTGTCACCGCATACCGCAGCACGCGACATAGCTTTGCAGACGATAAAAGTAACCGTTTCAGGGAGAAGAGCGGCCAATGTGACGATCTGACTTTAAGTCGATTCGATAACAAATGACGAAAACAGACGCATATCTGAGGTTTTTACTAGATATGAACACTTTCCACAGTCTCCCGTTCAACGCGGCTGCTAGTCCTCCCTTCACGCAAAATCGTATGGTCGTAGTTCATGGCGAAGGCACCAAAGCCGGCTAAAAAGTCAATAATCGATAACTAAAACTTGAATTGTACCACTTCTTACTGGCTATTATATCAACTTAGAGGCATCATCTGTGTTCTACTATGGTGCTTTTAGTGTCACCGCATACCGCAGCTCGCTACGTAGCTTTGCAGACGATAAATGTAACCGTTTCAGAGAGGAGAGCGGCCAATGTGACGATCTGGCTTTAACTCGATTCGATAACAAATGACGGAAACGGACAGATTTCTCAGGTTTTTACTACATATGAACTCTTTAAACATCCTCCCGGGCAACGCGGCTACTAATCCGCCCTTCATGCAAAATCTTAAGGTCCTAGCTCATTTCCAAGGCACCAAAGCCGGCTAAAAAGTCAATAATCGATAACTAAAAATTTGAATTGTACTACTTCTTACTGGCTATTACATCATCTTAGAAGCTTCATCTGTGTTCTACTATGGTGCTTTTAGTATCTCCGCATACCGCAGCTTGCGACATAGCTTTGCAGACGATAAATGTAACCGTTTCAGAGAGAAGAGTGGCCAATGTGACGATCAGGATTTAAGTCGATTCGATAACAAATGACGAAAACGGATGCATTTCCTAGGTTTTTACTACATATGAACACTTTCCACAGTCTCCCGTGCAACAAGGCTGCTAGTCCTCCCTTCATACAAAATCGTATGGTCCTAGTTCATGGCCAACGTACCAAAGCCGGCTAAAAAGTCAATAATCGATAACTAAAACTTGAATTGTACTTCTTCTTACTGGCTATTACATCAAATTAGAAGCTACATCTGTGTTCTACTATGGTGCTTTTAGTGTCACCGCATACCGCAGCACGCGACATAGCTTTGCAGACGATAAATGTAACCGTTTCAGAGAGAAGAGCGGCCAATGTGACGATCTGGCTTTAATTCGATTCGATAACAAATGACGAAAACAATTTCTCAAGTATTTACCACATATGAACACTTTCCACAGTCTCCCGTGCAACGCGGCTGCTAGTCCTCCCTTCATGCAAAATCGTATGGTCCTAGTTCTTGGCCAAGGCACCAAAGCCGGCTACAAAGTATATAATCGATAACTAAAACTTGAGTTGTACTATTTCTTACTGGCTATTACATCAAATTAGAAACTTCATCTGTGTTCTACTACGGTGCTTTTAGTGTCACCGCATACCGCAGCACGCCTCATAGCTTTGCAGACGATAAAAGTAACCGTTTCAGAGAGAAGAGCGGCCAATGTGACGATCATAATTTAAGTCGATTCGACAACAAATGAAGAAAACGGACAGATTTCTCAGGTTTTTACTACATGTGAACACATTCCACAGTCTCCCGTGCAACGCGGCTGCTTGTCCTCACTTCATGCAAAATCGTGTGGTCGTAGTTCATGGCCAAGGCACCATAGCCGGCAAAAAGTCAATAATCGATAGCTAAAACTTGAATTGTACCACTCCTTACTGGCGATTACATCAACTTAGAAGCATCATCTGTGTTCTGCTATGGTGCTTTTAGTGTCACCGCATACCGCAGCACGCGACATAGCTTTGCAGACGATAAATGTAACCGTTTCAGAGAGAAGAGCGGCCAATGTGACGATCTGGCTTTAAGTCGATTCGATAACAAATGACGAAAACGGACGCATTTCTTAGGTATTTACTACATATGAACACTTTCGACATTCTCCCGTGCAACGCGGCTGCTAGTCCTCCCTTCATGCAAAATCGTATGGTTCTAGTTCATGGCCAACGAACCAAAGCCGGCTACAAAGTATATAATCGATAACTAAAACTTGAATTGTACTACTTCTTACTGGGTATTGCATCAAATTAGAAGCTTCACCTGTGTTCTACTATGGTGCTTTTAGTGTCACCGCATACTGTAGCACGCGACATCGCTTTGCAGACGATACATATACCCGTTTCAGAGAGAAGAGCGGCCAATGTGACGATCTGGCTTTAAATCGATTCGATAACAAATGATGAAAACTGACAGATTTCTGCGGTTCTTGCAACTACTAGTCCTCCCTTCATGCAAAATCTTACGGTCCTAGCTCATGTCCAATTCACGAAAGCCGGCTAAAAAGTCTATTATCCATAACTAAAACTTGTATTGTACTACTTCTTACTGGCTATTACATCAAATTAGAAGCTTCATCTGTGTTCTACTATGGTGCTTTTAGTGTCACCGCATACCGCAGCTCGCGACGTAGCTTTGCAGACGATAAATGTAACCGTTTCAGAGAGTAGAGCGGCCAATGTGACGATCTGGCTTTAAGTCGATTCGATAACAAATGACGAAAACGGACGCATTTCTTAGGTTTTTACTACACATGAACACTTTCCACAGTCTCCCGTGCAACGCGGGTGATAGTCCTCCCTTCATGCAATATCGTATGGTCCTAGTTCATGCCCAAAGCACCAAAGCCGGCTAAAAAGTATATAATCGATGACTAAAACTTTAATTGTACTACTTCTTACTGGCTGTTACATCAAGTTAGAAGCTTCATCTGTGTAATACTATGGTGCTTATAGTGTCACCGCATACCGCAGCACGCGACATAGCTTTGCAGGCTATAAATGTAACCGTTTCGGAGAGAAGAGCGGCCAATGTGACGATCTGGCTTTAAGTCGATTCGATAACAAATGACGAAAACGGACGCATTTCACATTTTTTCACTACATATGAACACTTTCCACATTCTCCCGTGCAACGCGGCTACTAGTCCTCCCTTCATGCAATATCTTAAGGTCCTAGGTAATGTCCAAGGCACCAAAGCCGGCTAAAAAGTCAATAATCGATAACTAAAACTTGGACTGTACTACTTCTTACTGGCTATTACATCATCTTAGAAGCTTCATCTGTGTTCTACTATGGTGCTTTTAGTGTTTCCGCATACCGCAGCACGCGACAGCTTTGCAGACGATAAATGTAACCGTTTCAGAGAGAAGAGCGGCCAATGTGACGATCTGGCTTTAAGTCGATTCGATAACAAATGACAAATACGGACGCATTTCACAGGTATTTATTACATATGAACACTTTCCACATTCTCCCGTGCAACGCGGCTACTAGTCCTCCCTTCATGCAAAATCTTAAGGTCCTAGCTCATGGCCAAGGCACCAAAGCAGGCTAAAAAGTCAATAATCGATAACTAAAACTTGAATTGTACTACTTCTTATTGGCTATTACATCAACTTAGAAGCTTCATCTGTGTTCTACTATGGTGCTTTTAGTATCTCCGCATACCGCAGCTCGCGACATAGCTTTGCAGACGATAAATGTAACCGTTTCAGAGAGAAGAACGGTCAATGCGACGATAAGGACTTAAGTCGATTCGATAACAAATGACGAAAACGGATAGATTTCTCACGTTCTTACAACATATGAACACTTTTCACATTCTCCCGTGCAACGCGGCTGCTACTCCTCCCTTCATGCAAAATCTTAAGGTCCTAGCTCATGGCCAAGGCACAAAAGCAGGCTAAAAAGTCAATAATCGATAACTAAAACTTGAATTGTACTAATTCTTATTGGCTATTACATCAACTTAGAAGCTTCTTCTGTGTTCTACTATGGTGCTTTTAGTGTCACCGCACACCGCAGCTCTCGACATAGCTTTGCAGACGGTAAATGTAACCGTTTCAGAGAGAAGAGCGGCCAATGTGACGATCTGACTTTAAGTCGATTCGATAACAAATAACGAAAACGGACGCATTTCACAGGTTTTTACTACATATGAATACTTTCCACATTCTCCCGTGCAACGCGGCTACTGGTCCTCCCTTCATGCAAAATCTTAAGGTCCTAGCTCATGTCCAAGGCATGAAAGCCGGCTAAAAAGTCAATAATCGATAACTAAAACTTGAATAGTTCCACTTCTTACTGGCTATTACATCAACTTAGAAGCTTCTTCTGTGTTCTACTATGGTGCTTTTAGTGTCACCGCACACCGCAGCTCTCGACATAGCTTTGCAGACGGTAAATGTAACCGTTTCAGGGAGAAGAGCGGCCAATGTGACAATCTGGCTTTAAGTCGATTCGATAAAAAATGACGAAAACGGACGCATATTACATTTTTTCACTACATATGAACACTTTCCACATTCTCACGTGCAACGCGGCTACTAGTCCTCCCTTCATGTAATATCTTAAGGTCCTAGGTAATGTCCAAGGCACGAAAGCCGGCTAAAAAGTCAATAATCGATAACTAAAACTTGGATTGTACTACTTCTTACTGGCTATTACATCATCTTAGAAGCTTCATCTGTGTACTACTATGGTGCCTTTAGTATCTCCGCATAGCGCAGCTCGCGACATAGTTTTGCAGACGTTAAATGTAACCGTTTCAGAGAGAAGAGCGGCCAATGTGACAATCTGGCTTTAAGTCGATTCAATAGCAAATGACGAAAACTAACGCATTTCTCAGGTTTTTACTACATATGAACACTTTCCACAGTCTCCCGTGCAACGCGGCTGCTAGTCCTTACTTCATGCAAAATCGTATGGTCCTAGTTCATGGCCAAGGCACCAAAGCCGGCTAAAAAGTGAATAATCGATAACTAAAACTTGAATTGTACTGTTTCTTACTGGCTATTACAAGAACTCAGAAGATTGTTCTTTGTTCTACTATGGATCTTTTAGTGTCACCGCATACCGCAACGCGCAACATAGCTTTGCAGACGATAAATGAAAACGTTTCAGTGAGAAGAGTGTCCAATGTGACGATCTGGCTTTAATTCGATTCGATAACAAATGACGAAAACAGACGCATATCTGAGGTTTTTACTAGATATGAACACTTTCCACAGTCTCCCGTTCAATGCGGCTGCTAGTCGTCCCTTCATGCAAAATCGTATGGTCCTAGTTCATGGCAAAGGCACCAAAGCCGGCTAAAAAGTCAATAATCGATAACTAAAACTTGAATTGTACCACTTCTTACTGGCTATTATATCAACTTAGAGGCTTCATCTGTGTTCTACTATGGTGCTTTTAGTGTTTCCGCACACCGCAGCAGCCGACAGCTTTGCAGACGATAAATGTAACCGTTTCAGAGAGGATAGTGGCCAATGTGACGATCAGGATTTAAGTCGATTCGATAACAAATGACGAAAACGGATGCATTTCTTAGGTTTTTACTACATATGAACACTTTCCACAGTCTCCCGTGCAACACGGCTGCTAGTCCTCCCTTCATACAAAATCGTATGGTTCTACTTCATGGCCAACGAACCAAAGCCGGCTAAAAAGTATATAATCGATAACTAAAACTTGAATTGTACTACTTCTTACTGGCTATTACATCAAATTAGAAGCTTCACCTGTGTTCTACTATGGTGCTTTTAGTGTCACCGCATACCGCAGCACGAGACATCGCTTTGCAGACGATACATGTACCCGTTTCAGAGAGAAGAGCGGCCAATGTGACGATTTGGCTTTAAATCGATTCGATAACAAATGATGAAAACTGACAGATTTCTGAGGTTCTTGCTACATATGAACACTTTGTACATTCTCCCGTGCAACGCGGCTACTAGTCCTCCCTTCATGCAAAATCTTACGGTCCAAGCTCATGTCCAATTCACGAAAGCCGGCTAAAAAGTCTATAATCGATAACTAAAACTTGAATTGTACTACTTCTTACTGGCTATTACATCAAATTAGAAGCTTCATCTGTGTTCTACTATGGTGCTTTTAGTGTCACCGCATACCGCAGCTCGCGACGTAGCTTTGCAGACGATAAATGTAACCGTTTCAGAGAGTAGAGCGGCCAATGTGACGATCTGGCTTTAAGTCGATTCGATAACAAATGACGAAAACGGACGCATTTCTTAGGTTTTTACTACACATGAACACTTTCCACAGTCTCCCGTGCAACGCGGGTGATAGTCCTCCCTTCATGCAAAATTGTATGGTCCTAGTTCATGCCCAAGGCACCAAAGCCGGCTAAAAAGTATATAATCGATGACTAAAACTTGAATTGTGCTACTTCTTACTGGCTGTTACATCAAGTTAGAAGCTTCATCTGTGTAATACTATGGTGCTTATAGTGTCACCGCATACCGCAGCACGCGACATAGCTTTGCAGGCGATAAATGTAACCGTTTCAGAGAGAAGAGCGGCCAATGTGACGATCTGGCTTTAAGTCGATTCTATAACAAATGACGAAAACGGACGCATTTCACATTTTTTCACTACATATGAACACTTTCCACATTCTCCCGTGCAACGCGGCTACTAGTCCTCCCTTCATGCAATATCTTAAGGTCCTAGGTAATGTCCAAGGCACCAAAGCCGGCTAAAAAGTCAATAATCGATAACTAAAACTTGGATTGTACTACTTCTTACTGGCTATTACATCATCTTAGTAGCTTCATCTGTGTTCTACTATGGTGCTTTTAGTGTTTCCGCATACCGCTGCACGCGACAGCTTTGCAGACGATAAATGTAACCGTTTCAGAGAGAAGAGCGGCCAATGTGACGATCTGGCTTTAAGTCGATTCGATAACAAATGACAAAAACGGACGCATTTCACAGGTTTTTATTACATATGAACACTTTCCACATTCTCCCGTGCAACGCGGCTACTAGTCCTCCCTTCATGCAAAATCTTAAGGTCCTAGCTCATGGCCAAGGCACCAAAGCAGGCTAAAAAGTCAATAATCGATAACTAAAACTTGAATTGTACTACTTCTTATTGGCTATTACATCAACTTAGAAGCTTCATCTGTGTTCTACTATGGTGCTTTTAGTATCTCCGCATACCGCAGCTCGCGACATAGCTTTGCAGACGATAAATGTAACCGTTTCAGAGAGAAGAACGGTCAATGCGACGATAAGGACTTAAGTCGATTCGATAACAAATGACGAAAACGGATAGATTTCTCACGTTTTTACAACATATGAACACTTTTCACATTCTCCCGTGCAACGCGGCTGCTACTCCTCCCTTCATGCAAAATCGTATGGTCCTAGTTCATGGCCAAGGCACCAAAGCCGGCTAAAAAGTATATAATCGATATCTAAAACTTGAATTGTACTACTTCTTACTGGCTATTACATCAAATTAGAAGCTTCATCTGCGTTCTACTATGGTGCTTTTAGTGTCACCGCATACCGCAGCACGCGTCATAGTTTTGCATACGATAAATGTAACCGTTTCAGAGAGAAGAGCGGCCAATGTGACGATGTGGCTTTAAGTCAAGTCTATAACAAATGATGAAAACGGACAGATTTCTGAGGTTTTTGCTACATATGAACACTTTGTACATTCTCCCCTGCAACGCGGCTACTAGTCCTCCCTTCATGCAAAATCTTACGGTCCTAGCTCATGTCCAAGGAACGAAAGCCGGCTAAAAAGTCAATAATCGATAACTAAAACTTGAATAGTACCACTTCTTACTGGCTATTACATCAAATTAGAAGCTTCATCTGTGTTCTACTATGGTGCTTTTAGTGTTTCCGCATACCGCAGCACCCGACAGCTTTGCAGACGATAAATGTAACCGTTTCAGAGAGAGAGAGCGGCCAATGTGACGATTTGGCTTTAAGTCGATTCGATAACAAATGACGAAAATGATTGCATTTCACAGGTTTTTACTACATATGAACTCTTTAAACATTCTCCCGGGCAACGCGGCTACTAATCCGCCCTTCATGCAAAATCTTATGGTCCTAGCTCATTTCCAAGGCACCAAAGCCGGCTAAAAAGTCAATAATCGATAACTAAAAATTTGAATTGTACTACTTCTTACTGGCTATTACATCATCTTAGAAGCTTCATCTGTGTTCTACTATGGTGCTTTTAGTATCTCCGCATACCGCAGCTTGCGACATAGCTTTGCAGACGATAAATGTAACCGTTTCAGAGAGAAGAGTGGCCAATGTGACGAATAGGATTTAAGTCGATTCGATAACAAATGACGAAAACGGATGCATTTCTTAGGTTTTTACTACATATGAACACTTTCCACAGTCTCCCGTGCAACACGGCTGCTAGTCCTCCCTTCATACAAAATCGTATGGTCCTAGTTCATGGCCAACGTACCAAAGCCGGCTAAAAAGTCAATAATCGATAACTAAAACTTGAATTGTACTTCTTCTTACTGGCTTTTACATCAAATTAGAGGCTACATCTGTGTTCTACTATGGTGCTTTTAGTGTCACCGCATACCGCAGCACGCGACATAAATTTGCAGACGATAAATGTAACCGTTTCAGAGAGAAGAGCGGCCAATGTGACGATCTGGCTTTAATTCGATTCGATAACAAATGACGAAAACAATTTCACAAGTATTTACCACATATGAACACTTTCCACAGTCTCCCGTGCAACGCGACTGCTAGTCCTCCCTTCATGCAAAATCGTATGGTCCTAGTTCTTGGCCAAGGCACCAAAGCCGGCTACAAAGTATATAATCGATAACTAAAACTTGAGTTGTACTACTTCTTACTGGCTATTACATAAAATTAGAAACTTCATCTGTGTTCTACTACGGTGCTTTTAGTGTCACCGCATACCGCAGCACGCGTCATAGCTTTGCAGACGATAAAAGTAACCGTTTCAGAGAGAAGAGCGGCCAATGTGACGATCATAATTTAAGTCGATTCGATAACTAATGAAGAAAACGGACAGATTTCTCAGGTTTTTACTACATGTGAACACATTCCACAGTCTTCCGTGCAACGCGGCTGCTTGTCCTCACTTCATGCAAAATCGTGTGGTCGTAGTTCATGGCCAAGGCACCATAGCCGGCAAAAAGTCAATAATCGATAGCTAAAACTTGAATTGTACCACTTCTTACTGGCGATTACATCAACTTAGAAGCATCATCTGTGTTCTGCTATGGTGCTTTTAGTGTCACCGCATACCGCAACACGCGACATAGCTTTGCAGACGATAAATGTAACCGTTTCAGAGAGAAGAACGGCCAATGTGACGATCTGGCTTTAAGTCGATTCGATAACAAATGACGAAAACGGACGCATTTCTTAGGTTTTTACTACATATGAACACTTTCGACATTATCCCGTGCAACGCGGCTGCTAGTCCTCCCTTCATGCAAAATCGTATGGTTCTAGTTCATGGCCAACGAACCAAAGCCGGCTAAAAAGTATATAATCGATAACTAAAACTTGAATTCTATTACTTCTTACTGGCTATTACATGAAATTAGAAGCTTCACCTGTGTTCTACTATGGTGTATTTAGTGTCACCGCATACCGCAGCACGCGACATCGCTTTGCAGACGATACATGTACCCGTTTCAGACAGAAGAGCGGCCAATGTGACGATCTGGCTTTAAATCGATTCGATAACAAATGATGAAAACTGACAGATTTCTGAGGTTCTTGCTACATATGAACACTTTGTACATTCTCCCGTGCAACGCGGCTACTAGTCCTCCCTTCATGCAAAATCTTACGGTCCTAGCTCATGTCCAGTTCACGAAAGCCTGCTACAAAGTCTATAATCGATAACTAAAACTTGAATTGTACTACTTCTTACTGGCTATTACATCAAATTAGAAGCTTCATCTGTGTTCTACTATGGTGCTTTTAGTGTCACCGCATACCGCAGCTCGCGACGTAGCTTTCCAGACGATAAATGTAACCGTTTCAGAGAGTAGAGCGGCCAATGTGACGATCTGGCTTTAAGTCGATTCGATAGCAAATGACGAAAACGGACGCATTTCTTAGGTTTTTAGTACACATGAACACTTTCCACAGTCTCCCGTGCAACGCGGGTGATAGTCCTCCCTTCATGCAAAATCGTATGGTCCTAGTTCATGCCCAAGGCACCAAAGCCGGCTAAAAAGTATATAATCGATGACTAAAACTTGAATTGTACTACTTCTTACTGGCTGTTACATCAAGTTAGAAGCTTCATCTGTGTAATACTATGGGGCTTATAGTGTCACCGCATACCGCAGCACGCGACATAGCTTTGCAGGCGATAAATGTAACCGTTTCAGAGAGAAGAGCGGCCAATGTGACGATCTGGCTTTAAGTCGATTCGATAACAAATGGCGAAAACGGACGCATTTCACATTTTTTCACTACATATGAACACTTTCCACATTCTCCCGTGCAACGCGGCTACTAGTCCTCCCTTCATGCAATATCTTAAGGTCCTAGGTAATGTCCAAGGCACCAAAGCCGGCAAAAAAGTCAATAATCGATAACTAAAACTTGGATTGTACTACTTCTTACTGGCTATTACATCACCTTAGAAGCTTCATCTGTTTTCTACTATGGTGCTTTTAGTGTTTCCGCATACCGCAGCACGCGACAGCTTTGCAGGCGATAAATGTAACCGTTTCAGAGAGAAGAGCGGCCAATGTGACGATCTGGCTTTAAGTCGATTCGATAACAACTGACAAAAACGTACGCATTTCACAGGTTTTTATTACATATGAACACTTTCCACATTCTCCCGTGCAACGCGGCTACTCGTTCTCCCTTCATGCAAAATCTTAAGGTCCTAGCTCATGTCCAAGGCACCAAAGCCGGCTAAAAAGTCAATAATCCATAACTAAAAATTTGAATTGTACTACTTCTTACTGGCTATTACATCACCTTAGAAGCTTCATCTGTGTTCTACTATGGTGCTTTTAGTGTCACCGCACACCGCAGCTCGCGACATAGCTTTGCAGACGATAAATGTAACCGTTTCAGAGAGAAGAGCGGCCAATGTGACGATCTGGCTTTAAGTCGATTCGATACCAACTGTTGAAAACGGACAGATTTCTGAGGTTTTTGCTACATATGAACACTTTGTACATCCTCCCGTGCAACGCGGCTACTAGTCCTCCCTTCATGCAAAATCTTACGGTCCTAGCTTATGTCCAAGGCACGAAAGCCGGCTAAAAAGTCTATAATCGATAACTAATACTTGAATTGTACTGTTTCTTACTGGCTATTACATCAAATTAAAAGCTTCTTCTGTGTTCTACTATGGTGCTTTTAGTGTCACCGCATACCGCAGCACGCGACATAGCTTTGCAGGCGATAAATGTAACCGTTTCAGAGAGAAAAGCGGCCAATGTGACGATCTGTCTTTAAATCGATTCGATAACGAATGAGGAATACGGACGGATTTCTCAGGTTTTTACTACATATGAACACTTTCCACATTTTCCCGTGCAACGCGGCTACTAGTCCTCCCTTCATACAAAATCTTAAGGACCTAGATCATGTCCAAGGCACCAAAGCTGGCTAAAAAGTCAATAATCGATAGCTAAAACTTGGATTGTGCTACTACTTACTTGCTATTACATCATCTTAGACGCTTCATCTGTGTTCTACTATTGTGCTTTTAGTGTCACCGCATACCGCAGCACGCGTCATAGTTTTGCAGACGATAAATGTAACCGTTTCAGAGAGGAGAGCGGCCAATGTGACGATCTGGCTTTAAGTCGATTCGATAACAAATGACGAATACGGACGCATTTCTAAGGTTTTTACTACATATGAACACTTTGCACAGTCTCCCGTGCAACGCGGCTGCGAGTCCTCCCTTCATGCAAAATCATATGGTCCTAGTTCATGGCCAAGGCACCAAAGCCGGCTAAAAAGTATATAATCGATAACTAAAACTTGAATTGTACTACTTCTTACTGGCTATTACATCAAATTAGAAGCTTCATCTGTGGTCTACTATGGTGCTTTTAGTGTCACCGCATACCGCAGCTCTCGGCGTAGCTTTGCACACGATAAATGTAACCTTTTCAGAGAGAAGAGCGGCCAATGTAACGATCTGGCTTTAAGTCGACTCGATAACGAATGATGAGAACGGACAGATTTCTGAGGTTTTTGCTACATATGAACACTTTGTACATCCTCCCGTGCAACGCGGCTACTAGTCCTCCCTTCATGCAAAATCTTACGGTCCTAGCTTATGTCCAAGGCACGAAAGCCGGCTAAAAAGTCTATAATCGATAACTAATACTTGAATTGTACTGTTTCTTACTGGCTATTACATCAAATTAAAAGCTTCTTCTGTGTTCTACTATGGTGCTTTTAGTGTCACCGCATACCGCAGCACGCGACATAGCTTTGCAGGCGATAAATGTAACCGTTTCAGAGAGAAAAGCGGCCAATGTGACGATCTGTCTTTAAATCGATTCGATAACGAATGAGGAATACGGACGGATTTCTCAGGTTTTTACTACATATGAACACTTTCCACATTTTCCCGTGCAACGCGGCTACTAGTCCTCCCTTCATACAAAATCTTAAGGACCTAGATCATGTCCAAGGCACCAAAGCTGGCTAAAAAGTCAATAATCGATAGCTAAAACTTGGATTGTGCTACTACTTACTTGCTATTACATCATCTTAGACGCTTCATCTGTGTTCTACTATTGTGCTTTTAGTGTCACCGCATACCGCAGCACGCGTCATAGTTTTGCAGACGATAAATGTAACCGTTTCAGAGAGGAGGGCGGCCAATGTGACGATCTGGCTTTAAGTCGATTCGATAACAAATGACGAATACGGACGCATTTCTAAGGTTTTTACTACATATGAACACTTTGCACAGTCTCCCGTGCAACGGGGCTGCGAGTCCTCCCTTCATGCAAAATCATATGGTCCTAGTTCATGGCCAAGGCACCAAAGCCGGCTAAAAAGTATATAATCGATAACTAAAACTTGAATTGTACTACTTCTTACTGGCTATTACATCAAATTAGAAGCTTCATCTGTGTTCTACTATGGTGCTTTTAGTGTCACCGCATACCGCAGCTCTCGGCGTAGCTTTGCACACGATAAATGTAACCTTTTCAGAGAGAAGAGCGGCCAATGTAACGATCTGGCTTTAAGTCGACTCGATAACAAATGATGAGAACGGACAGATTTCTGAGGTTTTTGCTACATATGAACACTTTGTACATTCTCCCGTGCAACGCGGCTACTAGTCCTCCCTTCATGCAAAATCTTACGGTCCTAGCTCATGTCCAAGGCACGAAAGCCGGCTAAAAAGTCTATAATCGATAACTAAAACTTGAATTGTACTACTTCTTACTGGCTATTACATCAAATTAGGAGCTTCATCTGTGTTCTACTATGGTGCTTTTAGTGTCACCGCATACTGCAGCTCGCGACGTAGCTTTGCAGACGATAAATATAACCGTTTCAGAGAGGATAGCGGCCAATGTGACGATCTGGCTTTAAGTCGATTCGATAACAAATGACAAAAACGGACGCATTTCTTAGGTTTTTACTACATATGAACACTTTCCACAGTCTCCCGTGCAACGCAGCTGCTAGTCCTCCCTTCATCCAAAATCGTATGGTCCTAGTTCATGGCCAAGGCACCAAAGCCGGCTAAAAAGTATATAATCGATAACTAAAACTTGAATTGTACTACTTCTTACTGGCTATTACATTAAGTTAGAAGCTTCATCCTTGTAATACTATGGTGCTTTTAGTGTCACCGCATACCGCAGCACGCGACATATCTTTGCAGACGATAAATGTAACCGTTTCAGAGAGAAGATCGGCCAATGTGACGATCTGACTTTAAGTCAATTCGATAACAAATAACGAAAACGGACGCATTACACAGGTTTTTACTACATATGAATACTTTCCACATTCTCCCGTGCAACGCGGCTACTAGTCCTCCCTTCATGCAAAATCTTAAGGTCCTAGCTCATGTCCAAGGCACCAAAGCCGGCTAAAAAGTCAATAATCGATAACTAAAAATTTGAATTGTACTACTTCTTACTGGCTATTACAACATCTTCGAAGCTTCATCTGTGTTCTACTATGGTGCTTTTAGTATCTCTGCATACAGCAGCTTGCGACATAGCTTTGCAGACGATAAATTTTACCGTTTCAGAGAGAAGAGCGGCCAATGTGACGATGTGTCTTCAAATCGATTCGATAACGAATGAGGAATACGGACGGATTTCTCAGGTTTTTACTACATATGAACACTTTCCACATTCTCCCGTGCAACGCGGCTACTAGTCCTCCCTTCATACAAAATCTTAAGGACCTAGATCATGTCCAAGGCACCAAAGCTGGCTAAAAAGTCAATAATCTATAGCTAAAACTTGGATTGGGCTACTACTTACTTGCTATTACATTATCTTAGACGCTTCATCTGTGTTCTACTATTGTGCTTTTAGTGTCACCGCATACCGCAGCATACTATTGTGCTTTTAGTGTCACCGCATACCGCAGCTCGCGGCGTAGCTTTGCAGACGATAAATGTAATCATTTCAGAGAGGAGAGCGGCCAATGTGACGATGAGGATTTAAGACGATTTGATAACAAATTACGAAAACGGACAGTATCCTCAGGTTTTTACTACATATGAACACTTTTCACATTCTCCCGAGCAACGCGGCTGCTAGTCCTCCTTTCATGCAAAATCTTAAGGTTCTAGCTCATGTCCAAGGCATCAAAGGAGGGTAAAAAGTCAATAATCGATAACTAAAACTTGAATTTTACTGTTTCTTACTGGCTATTACAATAACTTAGAAGCTTCATCTGTGTTCTACTATGGTGCTTTTAGTGTTTCCGCATACCGCAGCACGCGACATAGCTTTGCAGGCGATAAATGTAACCGTTTCAGAGAGAAGAGCGGCCAATGTGACGAATAGGATTTAAGTCGATTCGATAACAAATGACGAAAACGGATGCATTTCTTAGGTTTTTACTACATATGAACACTTTCCACAGTCTCCCGTGCAACACGGCTGCTAGTTCTCCCTTCATACAAAATCGTATGGTCCTAGTTCATGGCCAACGTACCAAAGCCGGCCAAAAAGTCAATAATCGATAACTAAAACTTGAATTGTACATCTTCTTACTGGCTTTTACATAAATTTAGAGGCTAAATCTGTGTTCTACTATGGTGCTTTTAGTGTCACCGCATACCGCAGCACGCGACATAGCTTTGCACACGATAAATGTAACCGTTTCAGAGAGAAGAGCGGCCTATGTGACGATCTGGCTTTAATTCGATTCGATAACAAATGACGAAAACAATTTCACAAGTATTTACCACATATGAACACTTTCCACAGTCTCCCGTGCAACGCGACTGCTAGTCCTCCCTTCATGCAAAATCGTATGGTCCTAGTTCTTGGCCAAGGCACCAAAGCCTTCTACAAAGTATATAATCGATAACTAAAACTTGAGTTGTACTACTTCTTACTGGCTATTACATCAAATTAGAAACTTCATCTGTGTTCTACTACGGTGCTTTTAGTGTCACCGCATACCGCAGCACGCGTCATAGCTTTGCAGACGATAAAAGTAACCGTTTCAGAGAGAAGAGCGGCCAATGTGACGATCATAATTTAAGTCGATTCGATAACAAATGAAGAAAACGGACAGATTTCTCAGGTTTTTACTACATGTGAACACATTCCACAGTCTCCCGTGCAACGCGGCTGCTTGTCCTCACTTCATGCAAAATCGTGTGGTCGTAGTTCATGGCCAAGGCACCATAGCCGGCATAAAGTCAATAATCGATAGCTAAAACTTGAATTGTACCACTTCTTACTGGCGATTACATCAACTTAGAAGCATCATATGTGTTCTGCTATGGTGCTTTTAGTGTCACCGCATACCGCAGCACATGACATAGCTTTGCAGACGATAAATGTAACCGTTTCAGAGAGAAGAGCGGCCAATGTGACGATCTGGCTTTAAGTCGATTCGATAACAAATGAGGAAAACGGACGCATTTCTTAGGTTTTTACTACATATGAACACTTTCGACATTCTCCCGTGCAACGCGGCTGCTAGTCCTCCCTTCATGCAAAATCGTATGGTTCTAGTTCTTGGCCAACGAACCAAAGCCGGCTAAAAAGTATATAATCGATAACTAAAACTTGAATTGTACTACTTCTTACTGGCTATTACATGAAATTAGAAGCTTCACCTGTGTTCTACTATGGTGCTTTTAGTGTCACCGCATACCGCAGCTCGCGACGTAGCTTTGCAGACGATAAATGTAACCGTTTCAGAGAGTAGAGCGGCCAATGTGACGATCTGGCTTTAAGTCGATTCGGTAGCAAATGACGAAAACGGACGCATTTCTTAGGTTTTTACTACACATGTACACTTTCCACAGTCTCCCGTGCAACGCGGGTGATAGTCCTCCCTTCATGCAAAATCGTATGGTCCTAGTTCATGGCCAAGGCAGCAAAGCCGGCTAAAAAGTATATAATCGATAACTAAAACTTGAATTGTACTACTTCTTACTGGCTATTACATTAAGTTAGAAGCTTCATCCTTGTAATACTATGGTGCTTTTAGTGTCACCGCATACCGCAGCACGCGACATATCTTTGCAGACGATAAATGTAACCGTTTCAGAGAGAAGATCGGCCAATGTGACGATCTGACTTTAAGTCGATTCGATAACAAATAACGAAAACGGACGCATTACACAGGTTTTTACTATATATGAATACTTTCCACATTCTCCCGTGCAACGCGGCTACTAGTCCTCCCTTCATGCAAAATCTTATGGTCCTAGCTCATGTCCAAGGCACCAAAGCCGGCTAAATAGTCAATAATCGATAACTAAAAATTTGAATTGTACTACTTCTTACTGGCTATTACAACATCTTCGAAGCTTCATCTGTGTTCTACTATGGCGCTTTTAGTATCTCTGCATACAGCAGCTTGCGACATAGCTTTGCAGACTATAAATTTTACCGTTTCAGAGAGAAGAGCGGCCAATGTGACGATGTGTATTTAAGTAGAATCGATAACGAATGATGAGAACGGACAGATTTCTGAGGTTTTTGCTACATATGAACACTTTGTACATCCTCCCGTGCAACGCGGCTACTAGTCCTCCCTTCATGCAAAATCTTACGGTCCTAGCTTATGTCCAAGGCACGAATGCCGGCTAAAAAGTCTATAATCGATAACTAATACTTGAATTGTACTGTTTCTTACTGGCTATTACATCAAATTAAAAGCTTCTTCTGTGTTCTACTATGGTGCTTTTTGTGTCACCGCATACCGCAGCACGCGACATAGCTTTGCAGGCGATAAATGTAACCGTTTCAGAGAGAAAAGCGGCCAATGTGACGATCTGTCTTTAAATCGATTCGATAACGAATGAGGAATACGGACGGATTTCTCAGGTTTTTACTACATATGAACACTTTCCACATTTTCCCGTGCAACGCGGCTACTAGTCCTCCCTTCATACAAAATCTTAAGGACCTAGATCATGTCCAAGGCACCAAAGCTGGCTAAAAAGTCAATAATCGATAGCTAAAACTTGGATTGTGCTACTACTTACTTGCTATTACATCATCTTAGACGCTTCATCTGTGTTCTACTATTGTTCTTTTAGTGTCACCGCATACCGCAGCACGCGTCATAGTTTTGCAGACGATAAATGTAACCGTTTCAGAGAGGAGGGCGGCCAATGTGACGATCTGGCTTTAAGTCGATTCGATAACAAATGACGAATACGGACGCATTTCTAAGGTTTTTACTACATATGAACACTTTGCACAGTCTCCCGTGCAACGGGGCTGCGAGTCCTCCCTTCATGCAAAATCATATGGTCCTAGTTCATGGCCAAGGCACCAAAGCCGGCTAAAAAGTATATAATCGATAACTAAAACTTGAATTGTACTACTTCTTACTGGCTATTACATCAAATTAGAAGCTTCATCTGTGTTCTACTATGGTGCTTTTAGTGTCACCGCATACCGCAGCTCTCGGCGTAGCTTTGCACACGATAAATGTAACCTTTTCAGAGAGAAGAGCGGCCAATGTAACGATCTGGCTTTAAGTCGACTCGATAACAAATGATGAGAACGGACAGATTTCTGAGGTTTTTGCTACATATGAACACTTTGTACATTCTCCCGTGCAACGCGGCTACTAGTCCTCCCTTCATGCAAAATCTTACGGTCCTAGCTCATGTCCAAGGCACGAAAGCCGGCTAAAAAGTATATAATCGATAACTAAAACTTGTATTGTACTACTTCTTACTGGCTATTACATCAAATTAGAAGCTTCATCTGTGTTCTACTATGGTGCTTTTAGTGTCACCGCATACTGCAGCTCGCGACGTAGCTTTGCAGACGATAAATATAACCGTTTCAGAGAGGATAGCGGCCAATGTGACGATCTGGCTTTAAGTCGATTCGATAACAAATGACAAAAACGGACGCATTTCTTAGGTTTTTACTACATATGAACACTTTCCACAGTCTCCCGTGCAACGCAGCTGCTAGTCCTCCCTTCATCCAAAATCGTATGGTCCTAGTTCATGGCCAAGGCACCAAAGCCGGCTAAAAAGTATATAATCGATAACTAAAACTTGAATTGTACTACTTCTTACTGGCTATTACATCAAGTTAGAAGCTTCATCCTTGTAATACTATGGTGCTTTTAGTGTCACCGCATACCGCAGCACGCGACATATCTTTGCAGACGATAAATGTAGCCGTTTCAGAGAGAAGATCGGCCAATGTGACGATCTGACTTTAAGTCGATTCGATAACAAATAACGAAAACGGACGCATTACACAGGTTTTTACTACATATGAATACTTTCCACATTCTCCCGTGCAACGCGGCTACTAGTCCTCCCTTCATGCAAAATCTTAAGGTCCTAGCTCATGTCCAAGGCACCAAAGCCGGCTAAAAAGTCAATAATCGATAACTAAAAATTTGAATTGTACTACTTCTTACTGGCTATTACAACATCTTCGAAGCTTCATCTGTGTTCTACTATGGTGCTTTTAGTATCTCTGCATACAGCAGCTTGCGACATACCTTTGCAGACGATAAATTTTACCGTTTCAGAGAGAAGAGCGGCCAATGTGACGATGTGTCTTTAAATCGATTCGATAACGAATGAGGAATACGGACGGATTTCTCAGGTTTTTACTACATATGAACACTTTCCACATTCTCCCGTGCAACGCGGCTACTAGTCCTCCCTTCATACAAAATCTTAAGGACCTAGATCATGTCCAAGGCACCAAAGCTGGCTAAAAAGTCAATAATCTATAGCTAAAACTTGGATTGGGCTACTACTTACTTGCTATTACATTATCTTAGACGCTTCATCTGTGTTCTACTATTGTGCTTTTAGTGTCACCGCATACCGCAGCATACTATTGTGCTTTTAGTGTCACCGCATACCGCAGCTCGCGGCGTAGCTTTGCAGACGATAAATGTAATCATTTCAGAGAGGAGAGCGGCCAATGTGACGATGAGGATTTAAGACGATTTGATAACAAATTACGAAAACGGACAGTATCCTCAGGTTTTTACTACATATGAACACTTTTCACATTCTCCCGAGCAAAGCGGCTGCTAGTCCTCCTTTCATGCAAAATCTTAAGGTTCTAGCTCATGTCCAAGGCATCAAAGGAGGGTAAAAAGTCAATAATCTATAACTAAAACTTGAATTTTACTGTTTCTTACTGGCTATTACAATAACTTAGAAGCTTCATCTGTGTTCTACTATGGTGCTTTTAGTGTTTCCGCATACCGCAGCACGCGACATAGCTTTGCAGGCGATAAATGTAACCGTTTCAGAGAGAAGAGCGGCCAATGTGACGAATAGGATTTAAGTCGATTCGATAACAAATGACGAAAACGGATGCATTTCTTAGGTTTTTACTACATATGAACACTTTCCACAGTCTCCCGTGCAACACGGCTGCTAGTTCTCCCTTCATACAAAATCGTATGGTCCTAGTTCATGGCCAACGTACCAAAGCCGGCTAAAAAGTCAATAATCGATAACTAAAACTTAAATTGTACATCTTCTTACTGTCTTTTACATCAATTTAGAGGCTACATCTGTGTTCTACTATGGTGCTTTTAGTGTCACCGCATACCGCAGCACGCGACATAGCTTTGCACACGATAAATGTAACCGTTTCAGAGAGAAGAGCGGCCTATGTGACGATCTGGCTTTAATTCGATTCGATAACAAATGACGAAAACAATTTCACAAGTATTTACCACATATGAACACTTTCCACAGTCTCCCGTGCAACGCGACTGCTAGTCCTCCCTTCATGCAAAATCGTATGGTCCTAGTTCTTGGCCAAGGCACCAAAGCCTTCTACAAAGTATATAATCGATAACTAAAACTTGAGTTGTACTACTTCTTACTGGCTATTACATCAAATTAGAAACTTCATCTGTGTTCTACTACGGTGCTTTTAGTGTCACCGCATACCGCAGCACGCGTCATAGCTTTGCAGACGATAAAAGTAACCGTTTCAGAGAGAAGAGCGGCCAATGTGACGATCATAATTTAAGTCGATTCGATAACAAATGAAGAAAACGGACAGATTTCTCAGGTTTTTACTACATGTGAACACATTCCACAGTCTCCCGTGCAACGCGGCTGCTTGTCCTCACTTCATGCAAAATCGTGTGGTCGTAGTTCATGGCCAAGGCACCATAGCCGGCAAAAAGTCAATAATCGATAGCTAAAACTTGAATTGTACCACTTCTTACTGGCGATTACATCAACTTAGAAGCATCATATGTGTTCTGCTATGGTGCTTTTAGTGTCACCGCATACCGCAGCACATGACATAGCTTTGCAGACGATAAATGTAACCGTTTCAGAGAGAAGAGCGGCCAATGTGACGATCTGGCTTTAAGTCGATTCGATAACAAATGAGGAAAACGGACGCATTTCTTAGGTTTTTACTACATATGAACACTTTCGACATTCTCCCGTGCAACGCGGCTGCTAGTCCTCCCTTCATGCAAAATCGTATGGTTCTAGTTCTTGGCCAACGAACCAAAGCCGGCTAAAAAGTATATAATCGATAACTAAAACTTGAATTGTACTACTTCTTACTGGCTATTACATGAAATTAGAAGCTTCACCTGTGTTCTACTATGGTGCTTTTAGTGTCACCGCATACCGCAGCTCGCGACGTAGCTTTGCAGACGATAAATGTAACCGTTTCAGAGAGTAGAGCGGCCAATGTGACGATCTGGCTTTAAGTCGATTCGGTAGAAAATGACGAAAACGGACGCATTTCTTAGGTTTTTACTACACATGTACACTTTCCACAGTCTCCCGTGCAACGCGGGTGATAGTCCTCCCTTCATGCAAAATCGTATGGTCCTAGTTCATGCCCAAGGCACCAAAGCCGGCTAAAAAGTATATAATCGATGACTAAAACTTGAATTGTACTACTTCTTACTGGCTGTTACATCAAGTTAGAAGCTTCATCTGTGTAATACTATGGGGCTTATAGTGTCACCGCATACCGCAGCACGCGACATAGCTTTGCAGGCGATAAATGTAACCGTTTCAGAGAGAAGAGCGGCCAATGTGACGATCTGGCTTTAAGTCGATTCGATAACAAATGACGAAAACGGACGCATTTCACATTTTTTCACTACATATGAACACTTTCCACATTCTCCCGTGCAACGCGGCTACTACTCCTCCCTTCATGCATAATCTTAAGATCCTAGCTCATGGCCAAGGCACCAAAGCAGGCTAAAAAGTCAATAATCGATAACTAAAACTTGAATTGTACTACTTCTTATTGGCTATTATATCAACTTAGAAGCTTCTTCTGTGTTCTACTATGGTGCTTTTAGTGTCACCGTACACCGCAGCTCTCGACATAGCTTTGCAGACGGTAAATGTAACCGTTTCAGAGAGAAGAGCGGCCAATGTGACGATCTGACTTTAAGTCGATTCGATAACAAATAACGAAAACGGACGCATTCCACAGGTTTTTACTACATATGAATACTTTCCACATTCTCCCGTGCAACGCGGCTACTAGTCCTCTTTTCATGCAAAATCTTAAGGTCCTAGCTCATGTCAAAGGCATCAAAGGAGGGTAAAAAGTCAATAATCGATAACTAAAACTTGAATTGTACTGTTTCTTACTGGCTATTACAATAACTTAGAAGCTTCATTTGTGTTCTACTATGGTGCTTTTAGTGTTTCCGCATACCGCAGCACGCGACATAGCTTTGCAGGCGATAAATGTAACCGTTTCAGAGAGAAGAGCGGCCAATGTGACGATCTGTCTTTAAATCGATTCGATAACGAATGAGGAATACGGACGAATTTCTTAGGTTTTTACTACATATGAACACTTTCCACAGTCTCCCGTGCAACGCAGCTGCTAGTTCTCCCTTCATCCAAAATCGTATGGTCCTAGTTCATGGCCAAGGCACCAAAGCCGGCTAAAAAGTATATAATCGATAACTAAAACTTGAATTGTACTACTTCTTACTGGCTATTACATCAAGTTAGAAGCTTCATCCTTGTAATACTATGGTGCTTTTAGTGTCACCGCATACCGCAGCACGCGACATATCTTTGCAGACGATAAATGTAACCGTTTCAGAGAGAAGATCGGCCAATGTGACGATCTGACTTTAAGTCGATTCGATAACAAATAACGAAAACGGACGCATTACACAGGTTTTTACTATATATGAATACTTTCCACATTCTCCCGTGCAACGCGGCTACTAGTCCTCCCTTCATGCAAAATCTTAAGGTCCTAGCTCATGTCCAAGGCACCAAAGCCGGCTAAATAGTCAATAATCGATAACTAAAAATTTGAATTGTACTACTTCTTACTGGCTATTACAACATCTTCGAAGCTTCATCTGTGTTCTACTATGGTGCTTTTAGTATCTCTGCATACAGCAGCTTGCGACATAGCTTTGCAGACGATAAATTTTACCGTTTCAGAGAGAAGAGCGGCCAATGTGACGATGTGTCTTTAAGTCGAATCGATAACGAATGAGGAATACGGACGGATTTCTCAGGTTTTTACTACATATGAACACTTTCCACATTGTCCCGTGCAACGCGGCTACTAGTCCTCCCTTCATACAAAATCTTAAGGACCTAGATCATGTCCAAGCCACCAAAGCTGGCTAAAAAGTCAATAATCTATAGCTAAAACTTGGATTGTGCTACTACTTACTTCCTATTACATCATCTTAGACGCTTCATCTGTGTTCTACTATTGTGCTTTTAGTGTCACCGCATACCGCAGCATACTATTGTGCTTTTAGTGTCACCGCATACCGCAGCACGCGTCATAGTTTTGCAGATGATAAATGTAACCGTTTCAGAGAGAAGAGCGGCCAATGTGACGATCTGGCTTTAAGTCGATTCGATAACAAATGACGAAAACGGACGCATTTCTAAGGTTTTTACTACATATGAACACTTTCCAAATTCTCCCGTGCAACGCGGCTGCTAGTCCTCCTTTCATGCAAAATCTTCAGGTCCTAGTTCACGGCCAAAGCACCAAAGCCGGCTAAAAAGTCTATAATCGATAACTAAAACTTGAATTGTACTACTTCTTACTGGCTATTACATCAAATTAGAAGCTTCGTCTGTGTTCAACTATGGTGCTTTTAGTGTCACCGCATACCGCAGTTCGCGACGTAGCTTTGCAGAGGATAACTGTAGCCGTTTCAGAGAGGAGAGCGGCCAATGTGACGATGTGGCTTTATGTCGATTCGATAACAAATGACGAAACGGACGCATTTCTTAGGTTTTTACTACATATGAACACTTTCCACATTCTCCCGTGCAACGTGGTTGCTAGTCCTCCATTCATGCAAAATCTTAAGGTGATACATCATGTCCAAGGCATCAAAGGAGGGTAAAAAGTCAATAATCGATATCTAAACCTTGAATTGTGCTGTTTCTTACTGGCTATTACATCAAATTAAATGCTTCTTTTGTGTTCTACTATGGTGCTTTTAGTGTCACCGCATACCGCAGCACGCGACATAGCTTTGCAGACGATAAATGTAATCATTTCAGAGAGGAGAGCGGCCAATGTGACGATCTGGCTTTAAGTCGATTCGATAACAAATGACGAAAACGGACGCATTTCTTAGGTTTCTACTACATATGAACACTTTCCACAGTCTCCCGTGCAACGCGGCTGCTAGTCCTCCCTTCATGCAAAATCATATAGTCGTAGTTCATAACCAAGGCACCAAAGCCGGCTAAAAAGTCTATAATCGATAACTAAAACATGAATTGTACTTCTTCTTACTGGCTATTACATCAAATTAGAAGCTTCATCTGTGTTCTACAATGGTGCTTTTAGTGTCGACGCATACCGCAGCACGCGACATAGCTTTGCAGACGATTAATGTAACCGTTTCAGAGAGAAGAGCGGCCAGTGTGACGATCTGGCTTTAAGTCGATTCGATAACAAATAATGAAAACGGACAGATTTCTGAGGTATTTGCTACATATGAACACTTTGTACATTCTCCCGTGCAACGCGGCTACTAGTCCTCCCTTCACGCAAAATCTTACGGTCCTAGCTCATGTCCAAGGCACGAAAGCCGGCTAAAAATTCTATAATCGATAACTAAAACTTGAATTGTACTACTTCTTACTGGGTATTACATCAAATTAGAAGCTTCATCTGTGTTCTACTATGGTGCTTTTAGTGTCACCGCATACCGCAGCACGCGACATATCTTTGCAGACGATAAATGTAACCGTTTCAGAGAGAAGAGCGGCCAATATGACGATCTGGCTTTAAGTCGATTCGATAACAAATGATGAAAACGGACGTATTTTTTAGGTTTTTACTACATATGAACACTTTCCAAATTCTCCCGTGCAACGCGGCTGCTAGTCCTCCTTTCATGCAAAATCTTCAGGTCCTAGTTCACGGCCAAAGCACCAAAGCCGGCTAAAAAGTCTATAATCGATAACTAAAACTTGAATTGTACTACTTCTTACTGGCTATTACATCAAATTAGAAGCTTCGTCTGTGTTCAACTATGGTGCTTTTAGTGTCACCGCATACCGCAGCTCGCGACGTAGCTTTGCAGAGGATAACTGTAGCCGTTTCAGAGAGGAGAGCGGCCAATGTGACGATGAGGATTTAAGTCGATTTGATAAAAAATTACGAAAACGGACAGGATCCTCAGGTTTTTACTACATATGAACACTTTTCACATTCTCCCGTGCAACGCGGCTGCTAGTCCTTCTTTCATGCAAAATCTTAAGGTCCTAGCTCATGTCCAAGGCATCAAAGGAGGGTAAAAAGTCAATAATCGATAACTAAAACTTGAATTGTACTGTTTGTTACTGGCTATTACATCAACTTAGAAGCTTCATCTGTATTCTACTATGGTGCTTTTAGTGTCACCGCATACCGCAGCTCGCGACGCAGCTTTGCAGACGATAAATGTAACCGTTTCAGAGAGGAGAGCGGCCAATATGACGATCTGGCTTTAAGTCCGTTCGATAACAAATGACGAAAACAGACGCATTTCTTAGGTTTTTACTACATATGAACACTTTCCACAGTCTCCCGTGCAACGCGGCTGCTAGTCCTCCCTTCATGCAAAATCGTATGGTCCTAGTTCATGGCCAAGGCACCAAAGCCGGCTAAAAATTATATAATCGATAAATAAAACTTGAATTGTACTACTTCTTACTGGCTATTACATCAAGTTAGAAGCTTCATCTGTGTAATACTATGGTGCTTATAGCGTCACCGCATACCGCAGCACGCGACATAGCTTTGCAGACGATAAATGTAACCGTTTCAGAGAGAAGAGCGACCAATGTGACGATCTAGCTTTAAGTCAATTCGATAACAAATGACGAAAACGGACGCATTTCTTAGAATTTTACTACATATGAACACTTTCCACAGTCTTCCGTGCAACGCGGCTGCTAGTCCTCCCTTCATGCAAAATCGTATGGTCCTAGTTCGTGGCCAAGGCACCAAAGCCGGCTAAAAAGTATATAATCGATAACTGAAACTTGAATTGTACTACTTCTTACTGGCTATTACATCAAGTTAGAAGCTTCATCCTTGTAATACTATGGTGCTTTTAGTGTCACCGCATACCGCAGCACGCAACATATCTTTGCAAACGATAACTGTAGCCGTTTCAGAGAGGAGAGCGGCCAATGTGACGATGTGTCTTTGAGTCGATTCGATAACAAATTACGAAAACGGACGCATTTCTTAGGTTTTTACTACATATGAACACTTTTCACATTCTCCCGTGCAACGCGGCTGCTAGTCCTCCTTTCATGCAAAATCTTAAGTTCCTAGTTCACGACCAAGGCACCAAAGCCGGCTAAAAAGTCTATAATCGATACTAAAACTTGAATTGTATTACTTCTTACTGGCTATTACATCAAATTAGAAGCTTCATCTGTGTTCAACTATGGTGCTTTTAGTGTCACCGCATTCCGCAGCTCGCGACGTAGCTTCGCAGACGATAACTGTAGCCGTTTCAGAAAGGAGAGCGGCCAATGTGACGATGTGGCTTTAAGTCGATTCGATAACAAATGACGAAAACGGACGCATTTCTTAGGTTTTTACTACATATGAACACTTTCCACATTCTCCCGTGCAACGCGGCTGCTAGTCCCCTTTTCATGCAAAATCTTAAGGTCCTAGATCATGTCCAAGGCATCAAAGGAGGGCAAAAAGTCAATAATCGATATCTAAAACTTGAATTGTGCTGTTACTTACTGGCTATTACATCAAATTAAATGCTTCTTCTGTGTTCTACTATGGTGCTTTTAGTGTCACCGCATACCGCAGCACGCGACATAGCTTTGCAGACGATAAATGTAACCGTTTCAGAGAGAAGAGCGGCCAATGTGACGAACTGTCTTTAAATCGATTCGATAACAAATGACGAAAACGGACGCATTTCTTAGGTTTTTACTACATATGAACACTTTCCACATTCTCCCGTGCAACGCGGCTACTAGTCCTCCCTTCATACAAAACCTTAAGGAACTAGATCATGACCAAGGCACCAAAGCTGGCTAAAAAGTCACTAATCGATAACTAAAACTTGTATTGTACTACTACTTACTTGCTATTACATCATCTTAGAAGCTTCATCTGTGTTCTACTATGGTGCTTTTAGTATCTCCGCATAACGCAGCTCGCGACATAGCTTTGCAGACCATAAATGTAACCGTTTCAGAGAGAAGAGCAGCCAATGTGACGGTCTGGCTTTAATTCGATTCTATAACAAATGACGAAAACAGACGCATTTCTCAAGTTTTTACTACATATGAACACTTTCCACAGTCTCCCGTGCAACGCGGCTGCTATTCCTCCCTTCATACAAAATCGTATGGTCCTAGTTCACGGCCAAGGCACCAAAGCCGGCTAAAAAGTATATAATCGATATCTAAAACTTGAATTATACTACTACTTACTAGCTATTACATCAAATTAGAAGCTTCATCTGTGTTCTACTATGGTGCTTTTAGTGTCACCGCATACCGCAGCACGCGACATAGCTTTGCAGACGATAAATGTAACCGTTTCCGAGAGAAGACCGGCCAATGTGACGATCTGGCTTCAAGTCGATTCGATAACAAATGACGAAAAGGGACAGATTTCTCAGGTTTTTACTACATATGAACACATTCCACAGTCTCCCGTGCATCGCGGCTGCTTGTCCTCACTTCATGCAAAATCGTATGGTACTAGTTCATGGCCAAGGCACCAAAGCCGGCTAAAAAGTATATAATCGATAACTAAAACTTGAATTGTACTACTTCCTACTGGCTATTACATCAAATTAGAAGCTTCATCTGTGTTCTACTATGGTGCTTTTAGTGTCACCGCATACCGCAGCTCGAACGTAGCTTTGCAGACGATAAATGTAACCGTTTCAGAGAGAAGAGTGGCCAATGTGACGATGAGGATTTAAGTCGATTTGATAACAAATTACGAAAACGGACAGGATCCTCAGGTTTTTACTACATATGAACAGTTTTCACATTCTCCCGTGCAACGCGGCTGCTAGTCCTCCCTTTATGCAAAATCTTAAGGTCCTAGCTCATGTCCAAGGCATCAAAGGAGGGTAAAAAGTCAATAATCGATAACTAAAACTTTAATTGTACTGTTTCTTACTGGCTATTACATCAACTTAGAAGCTTCATCTGTGTTCTACTAGGGTATTTTTAGTGTCACCGCATACCGCAGCACGCGACATAGCTTTGCAGACGATTAATGTAACCGTTTCAGAGAGAAGAGCGGCCAATGTGACGATCTGGCTTTAAGTCGATTCGATAACAAATAATGAAAACGGACAGATTTCTGAGGTTTTTGCTACATATGAACACTTTGTACATTCTCCCGTGCAACGCGGCTACTAGTCCTCCCTTCATAGCAAAATTTTACGGTCCTAGCTCATGTCCAAGGCACGAAAGCCGGCTAAAAAGTCTATAATCGATAACTAAAACTTGAATTGTACTACTTCTTACTGGCTATTACATCAAATTAGAAGCTTCATCTGTGTTCTACAATGGTGCTTTTAGTGTCACCGCATACCGCAGCTCTCGACGTAGCTTTGCAGACGATAAATGTAACCGTTTCAGAGAGAAGAGCGGCCTATTTGACGATCTGCCTTTAAGTCGATTCGATAACTAATGACGAAAACGGACGCATTTCTAAGGTTTTTACTACATATGAACACTTTCCACAGTCTCCCGTGCAACGCGGCTACTAGTCCTCCCTTCATGCAAAATCATATGGTCCTAGTTCATGGCCAAGGCACCAAAGCCGGCTAAAAAGTATATAATCGATAACTAAAACTTTAATTGTACTACTTCTTACTGGCTATTACATCAAATTAGAAGCTTCATCTGTGATCTACTATGGTGCTTTTAGTGTCACCGCATACCGTAGCTCGAACGTAGCTTTGCAGACGATAAATGTAACCGTTTCAGAGAGGAGAGCGGCCAATGTGACGATCTGGCTTTAAGTCGATTCGATAACAAATGACGAAAACGGAGGCATTTTTTAGGTTTTTACTACATATGAACACTTTCCACAGTCTCCCGTGCAACGCGGCTGCTAGTCCTCCCTTCTTGCAAAATCGTATGGTCCTAGTTCATGGCCAAGACACCAAAGCCGGCTAAAAAGTATATAATCGATAACTAAAACTTGAATTGTACTACTTCTTACTGGCTATTACATCAAGTTAGAAGCTTCATCCTTGTAATACTATGGTGCTTTTGGTATCACTGCATACCGCAGCACGCGACATAGCTTTGCAGACGATAAATGTAACTCTTTCAGAGAGAAGAGAGGCCAATGTGACGATCTGGATTTAAGTCGATTCGATAACAAATGACGAAAACGGACGCATTTCTTAGGTTTTTACTACATATGAACACTTTTCACAGTCTCCCGTGCAACGCGGCTGCTAGTCCTCCCTTCTTGCAAAATCATATGGTCCTAGTTCATGGCCAAGGCACCAAAGCCGGCTAAAAAGTCTATAATCGAAAACTAAAACTTGATTTGTACTACTTCTTACTGGCTATTACATCAAATTAGAAGCTTCATCTGTGTTCTACTATGGTGCTTTTAGTGTCACCGCATACCGCAGCGCGAACGTAGCTTTGCAGACGATAAATGTAACCGTTTCAGAGAGAAGAGCGGCCAATGTGACGATCTGGCTTTAAGTCGATTCGATAACAAATGATGAAAACGGACGCATTTCTAAGGTTTTTACTACATATGAACACTTTCCAAAAGTCTCCCGTGCAACGCGGCTGCTAGTCCTCCCTTCATGCAAAATCATATGGTCCTAGTTCATGGTCAAAGCACCAAAGCCGGCTAAAAAGTATATAATCGATAACTAAAACTTGAATTGTACTACTTCTTACTGGCTATTACATCAAGTTAGAAGCTTCATCCTTGTATTACTATGGTGCTTTTAGTATCACTGCATACCACAGCACGCGACATAGCTTTGCAGACGATAAATGTAACTGTTTCAGAGAGAAAAGCGGCCAATGTGACGATCTGGATTTAAGTCGATTCGATAACAAATGACGAAAACGGACGCATTTCTTAGGTTTTTACTACATATGAACACTTTTCACAGTCTCCCGTGCAACGCGGCTGCTAGTCCTCCCTTCTTGCAAAATCATATGGTCCTAGTTCATGGCCAAGGCACCAAAGCCGGCTAAAAAGTCTATAATCGATAACTAAAACTTGAATTGTACTACTTCTTACTGGCTATTACATCAAATTAGAAGCTTCATCTGTGTTCTACTAAGGTGCTTTTAGTGTCACCGCATACCGCAGCTCGCGACGTAGCTTTGCAGACGATAAATGTAACCTTTTCAGAGAGGAGAGCGGCCAATGTGACGATGAGGATTTAAGTCGATTTGATAACAAATTACGAAAACGGACAGGATCCTCAGGTTTTTACTACATATGAACACCTTTCACATTCTCCCGTGCAACGCGGCTGCTAGTCCTCCCTTCATGCAAAATCTTAAGGTCCTAGCTCATGTCCAAGGCACGAAAGCCGGCTAAAAAGTCTATAATCGATAACTAAAACTTGAATTGTACTACTTCTTACTGCCTATTACATCAAATTAGAAGCTTCATCTGTGTTCTACAATGGTGCTTTTAGTGTCACCGCATACCGCAGCTCGCGACGTAGGTTTGCAGACGATAAATGTAACCGTTTCAGAGAGGAGAGCGGCCAATGTGAAGATCTGGCTTTAAGTCGATTCGATAACAAATGACGAAAACGGACGCATTTCTTAGGTTTTTACTACATATGAACACTTTTCACCGTCTCCCGTGCAACGCGGCTGCTAGTCCTCACTTCTTGCAAAATCATATGGTCCAAGTTCATGGCCAAGGCACCAAAGCCGGCTAAAAAGTCTATAATCGATAGCTAAAACTTGAATTGTACTACTTCTTACTGGCTATTACATCAAATTAGAAGCTTCATCTGTGTTCTACTATGGTGCTTCAGGTGTCACCGCATACCGCAGCTCGAACGTAGCTTTGCAGACGATAAATGTAACCGTTTCACAGAGAAGAGCGGCCAATGTGACGATCCGGCTTTAAGTCGATTCGATAACAAATGATGAAAACGGACGCATTTCTAAGGTTTTTACTACATATGAACACTTTCCATAGTCTCCCGTGCAACGCGGCTGCTAGTGCTCCCTTCATGCAAAATCATATGGTCCTAGTTCATGGCCAAGGCACCAAAGCCGGCTAAAAAGTATATAATCGATAACTAAAACTTTAATTGTACTACTTCTTACTGGCTATTACATCAAATTAGAAGCTTCATCTGTGTTCTACTATGGTGCTTTTAGTGTCACCGCATACCGCAGCTCGCGACGTAGCTTTGCAGACAATAAATGTAACCTTTTCAGAGAGGAGAGCGGCCAATGTGACGATGAGGATTTAAGTCGATTTGATAACAAATTACGAAAACGGACAGGATCCTCAGGTTTTTACTACATATGAACACTTTTCACATTCTCCCGTGCAACGCGGCTGCTAGTCCTCCCTTCATGCAAAATCTTAAGGTCCTAGCTCATGTGCAAGGCATCAAAGGAGGGTAAGAAATCAATAATCGACAACTAAAACTTGAATTGTACTGTTTCTTACTGGCTATTACATCAACTTAGAAGCTTCATCTGTGTTCTACTAGGGTATTTTTAGTGTCACCGCATACCGCAGCACGCGACATAGCTTTGCGGACGATTAATGTAACCGTTTCAGAGAGAAGAGCGGCCAGTGTGACGATCTGGCTTTAAGTCGATTCGATAACAAATAATGAAAACGGAAAGATTTCTGAGGTTTTTGTTACATATGAACACTTTGTACATTCTCCCGTGCAACGCGGCTACTAGTCCTCCCTTCATGCAAATTCTTACGGTCCTAGCTCATGTCCAAGGCACGAAAGCCGGCTAAAAAGTCTATAATCGATAACTAAAACTTGAATTGTACTACTTCTTACTGGCTATTACATCAAATTAGAAGCTTCATCTGTGTTCTACAATGGTGCTTTTAGTGTCACCGCATACCGCAGCTCGCGACGTAGCTTTGCAGACGATAAATGTAACCGTTTCAGAGAGGAGAGCGGCCAATGTGACGATCTGGCTTTAAGTCGATTCGATAACAAATGACGAAAACGGACGCATTTTTTAGGTTTTTACGACACATGAACACTTTCCACAGTCTCCCGTGCAACGCGGCTGCTAGTCCTCCCTTCTTGCAAAATCGTATGGTCCTAGTTCATGGCCAAGGCACCAAAGCCGGCTAAAAAGTATATAATCGATAACTAAAACTTGAATTGTACTACTTCTTACTGGCTATTACATCAAGTTAGAAGCTTCATCCTTGTAATACTATGGTGCTTTTAGTATCACTGCATACCGCAGCACGCGACATAGCTTTGCAAACGATAATTGTAACTGTTTCAGAGAGAAGAGCGGCCAATGTGACGATGTGGATTTAAGACGATTCGATAACAAATGACGAAAACGGACGCATTTCTTAGGTTTTTACTACATATGAACACTTTTCACAGTCTCCCGTGCAACGCGGCTGCTAGTCCTTCCTTCTTGCAAAATCATATGGTCCTAGTTCATGGCCAAGGCACCAAAGCCGGCTAAAAAGTCTATAATCGATAACTAAAACTTGAATTGTACTACTTCATACTGGCTATTACATCAAATTAGAAGCTTCATCTGTGTTCTACTATGGTGCTTTTAGTGTCACCGCATACCGCAGCGCGAACGTAGCTTTGCAGACGATAAATGTAACCGTTTCAGAGAGAAGAGCGGCCAATGTGACGATCTGGCTTTAAGTCGATTCGATAACAAATGATGAAAACGGACGCATTTCTAAGGTTTTTACTACATATGAACACTTTCCAAAAGTCTCCCGTGCAACGCGGCTGCTAGTCCTCCCTTCATGCAAAATCATATGGCCCTAGTTCATGGCCAAAGCACCAAAGCCGGCTAAAAAGTATATAATCGATAACTAAAACTTGAATTGTACTACTTCTTACTGGTTATTACATCAAGTTAGAAGCTTCATCCTTGTAATACTATGGTGCTTTTAGTATCACTGCATACCGCAGCACGCGACATAGCTTTGCAGACGATAAATGTAACTGTTTCAGAGAGGAGAGCGGCCAATGTGACGATGAGGATTTAAGTCGATTTGATAAAAAATTACGAAAACGGACAGGATCCTCAGGTTTTTACTACATATGAACACCTTTCACATTCTCCCGTGCAACGCGGCTGCTAGTCCTCCCTTCATGCAAAATCTTAAGGTCCTAGCTCATGTCCAAGGCATCAAAGGAGGGTAAGAAGTCAATAATCGATAACTAAAACTTGAATTGTACTGTTTCTTACTGGCTATTACATCAACTTAGAAGCTTCATCTGTGTTCTACTAGGGTATTTTTAGTGTCACCGCATACCGCAGCACGCGACATGGCTTTGCAGACGATTAATGTAACCGTTTCAGAGAGAAGAGCGGCCAGTGTGACGATCTGGCTTTAAGTCGATTCGATAACAAATAATGAAAACGGACAGATTTCTGAGGTTTTTGCTACATATGAACACTTTGTACATTCTCCCGTGCAACGCGGCTACTAGTCCTCCCTTCATGCAAAATCTTACGGTCCTAGCTCATGTCCAAGGCACGAAAGCCGGCTAAAAAGTCTATAATCGATAACTAAAACTTGAATTGTACTACTTCTTACTGGCTATTACATCAAATTAGAAGCTTCATCTGTGTTCTACAATGGTGCTTTTAGTGTCACCGCATACCGCAGCTCGCGACGTAGCTTTGCAGACGATAAATGTAACCGTTTCAGAGAGGAGAGCGGCCAATGTGACGATCTGGCTTTAAGTCGATTCGATAACAAATGACGAAAACGGACGCATTTCTTAGGTTTCTACTACATATGAACACTTTCCACAGTCTCCCGTGCAACGCGGCTGCTAGTCCTCCCTTCATGCAAAATCATATAGTCGTAGTTCATAACCAAGGCACCAAAGCCGGCTAAAAAGTCTATAATCGATAACTAAAACATGAATTGTACTTCTTCTTACTGGCTATTACATCAAATTAGAAGCTTCATCTGTGTTCTACAATGGTGCTTTTAGTGTCGACGCATACCGCAGCACGCGACATAGCTTTGCAGACGATTAATGTAACCGTTTCAGAGAGAAGAGCGGCCAGTGTGACGATCTGGCTTTAAGTCGATTCGATAACAAATAATGAAAACGGACAGATTTCTGAAGTTTTTGCTACATATGAACACTTTGTACATTCTCCCGTGCAACGCGGCTACTAGTCCTCCCTTAATGCAAAATCTTACGGTCCTAGCTCATGTCCAAGGCACGAAAGCCGGCTAAAAAGTCTGTAATCGATAACTAAAACTTGAATTGTACTACTTCTTACTGGCTATTACATCAAATTAGAAGCTTCATCTGTGTTCTACAATGGTGCTTTTAGTGTCACCGCATACCGCAGCTCGCGACGTAGCTTTGCAGACGATAAATGTAACCGTTTCAGAGTGGAGAGCGGCCAATGTGACGATCTGGCTTTAAGTCGATTCGATAACAAATGAGGAAAACGGACGGATTTCTCAGGTTTTTACTACATATGAACACTTTCCACAATCTCCCGTGCAACGCGGCTACTAGTCCTCCCTTCATACAAAATCTTAAGGACCTAGATCATGTCCAAGGCACCAAACCTGGCTAAAAAGTCAAAAATCGTTAACTAAAACTTGGATTGTACTACTACGTACTTGCTATTACATCATTTTAGAAGCTTCATCTGTGTTCTACTATGGTGCTTTTAGTATCTCCGCATACCGCAGCACGCGACATAGCTTTGCAGACGATTAATGTAACCGTTTCAGAGAGAAGAGCGGCCAATGTGACGATCTGGCTTTAATTCGATTCGATAACAAATGACGAAAACTGACGCATTTCTTAGGTTTTTACTACATATGAACACTTTTCACAGTCTCCCGTGCAACGCGGCTGCTAGTGCTCCCTTCATGCAAAATCTTAAGGTCCTAGCTCATGTCCAAGGCATCAAAGGAGGGTAAGAAGTCAATAATCGATAACAAAAAATTTGAATTGTACTACTTCTTACTGGCTATTACATCATCTTCGAAGCTTCATCTGTGTTCTACTATGGTGCTTTTAGTGTCTCCGCATACCGCACCTGGCGACATAGCTTTGCAGACCATAAATGTAAACATTTCAGAGAGAAGAGCGGCCAAGGTGACGATCCGGCTTTAATTCGATTCGATAACAAATGACCGAAACAGACGCATTTCGCAGGTTTTTACTACATATGAACACTTTCCACAGTCTCCCGTGCAACGCGGCTGCTAGTCCTCCCTTCATGCAAAATTGTATGATCCTAGTTCATGGCCAAGGCAACAAAGCCGGCTAAAAAGTCAATTATCGATAACTAAAACTAGAATTGTACTTTTTCTTATCGGCTATTGCATCTACTTAGAAGCTTCATCTGTGTTCTACTAGGGTATTTTTAGTGTCACCGCATACCGCAGCACGCGACATAGCTTTGCAGACGATAAATGTTACCGTTTCAGGGAGAAGAGCCGCCAATGTGACGATCTGGCTTTAATTCGATTCGATAACAAATGAGCAGAACAGACGCATTTCTCAGGTTTTTACTACATATGAACACTTTCCACAGTCTCCCGTGCAACGCGGCTGCTAGACCTCCCTTCATGCAAAATCGTATGATCCTAGTTCATGGCCAAGGCACCAAAGCCTGTTAAAAACTCAATTATCGATAACTAAAACTAGAATTGTACAACTTCTTATCGGCTATTACATTTACTTAGAAGCTTCATCTGTGTTCTACTATGGTACTTTTAGTGTCTCCGCATACCGCTGCTCGCGACATAGCTTTGCAGACGATAAATGTAAACGTTTCAGAGAGAAGAGCGGCCAATGTGACGATCTGGCTATAAGTCGATTCCATAACAAATGACGAAAACGGACAGATTTCTGAGGTTTTTGCTACATATGAACACTTTGTACATTCTCCCGTGCAACGCGGCTACTGGTCCTCCCTTCATGCAAAATCGTACGGTCCTAGCTCATGTCCAAGGCACGAAAGCCGGCTAAAAAGTCTATAATCGATAACTAAAACTTGAATTGTACTACTTCTTACTGGCTATTACATCAAATTAGAAACTTCATCTGTGTTCTACTATGGTGCTTTTAGTGTCACCGCATACCGCACCTCGCGACGTAGCTTTGCAGACGATAAATGTAACCGTTTCAGAGAGGAGAGCGGCCAATGTGACGATGAGGATTTAAGTCGATTTGATAACAAATGACGAAGACGGACAGATTCCTCATGTTTTTACTACATATGAACACTTTTCACATTCTCCCGTGCAACGCGGCTGCTAGTCCTCCTTTCATGCAAAATCATAAGGTCCTAGCTCATGTCCAAGGCATCAAAGGGGGGTAAAAAGTCAATAATCGATAACTAAAACTTGAATTCTACTGTTTCTTACTGGCTATTACATCAACTTAGAAGCTTCTTCTTTGCTCTACTATGGTTCTTTTAGTGTCTCCGCATACCGTAGCACGCAACATAGCTTTGCAGAAGATAAATGAAACAGTTTCAGAGAGAAGAGCGGCCAGTGTGACAACCTGGCTTTAAGTCGATTCGATAACGAATTACGAAAACGGACGCATTTCTCAGGTTTTTACTACATACGAACACTTTCCACATTCTCCCGTGCCACGCGGCTACTAGTCCTCACTTCATGAAAATCCTTAAGGTCCTAGCTCATGTCCAAGGCACCAAAGCCGGTTAAAAAGTCAATAATCGATAACTATTACTTGATTTGTACTACTTCTTATTAGCTATTACATCTACTTAGAAGCTTCATCTGTGTTCTACTATGGTGCTTTTAGTGTCTCCGCATACCGCACCTCGCGACATAGCTTTGCAGCCCATAAATGTAACCGCTTCAGAGAGAAGAGCAGCCAATGTGACGATCTGGCTTTAATTCGATTCGGTATCAAATGACCAAAAAAGACGCATTTATCAGGTTTTTACTACATATGAACACTTTCCACAGTCTCCCGTGCAACGCGGCTGCTAGTCCTCCCTTCATGCAAAATCGTATGGTCCTAGTTCATGGCCAAGGCACCAAAGCCGGCTAAAAATTAAATAATCCTAACTAAATCTTGAATTGTACTACTTCTTACTGGCTATTACATCAAATTAAATGCTTCTTCTGTGTTCTACTATGGTGCTATTAGTGTCACCGCATACCTCAGCACGCGACATAGCTTTGCAGACGATAAATGTAACCGTTTCAGAGAGAAGAGCGGCCAATGTGACGATCTGGCTTTAAGTCGATTCCATAACAAATGACGAAAACGGACGGATTTCTCAGGTTTTTACTAGATATGAACACTTTTCACTTTTCTCCCGTGCAACGCGGCTAGTAGTCCTCCCTTCATGCAAAATTGTATGATCCTAGTTCATGGCCAAGGCAACAAAGCCGGCTAAAAAGTCAATTATCGATAACTAAAACTAGAATTGTACTTTTTCCTATCGGCTATTGCATCTACTTAGAAGCTTCATCTGTGTTCTACTAGGGTGTTTTTAGTGTCACCGCATACCGCAGCACGCGACATAGCTTTGCAGACGATTTATGTAACCGTTTCAGAGAGAAAAGCGGCCAATGTGACGATCTGGCTTTAAGTCAATTCGATAACAAATGATGAAAACGGACAGATTTCTGAGGTTTTTGCTACATATGAACACTTTGTACATTCTCCCGTGCAACGCGGCTACTAGTCCTCCCTTCATGCAAAATCTTACGGTCCTAGCTCATGTCCAAGGCACGAAAGCCGGCTAAAAAGTCTATAATCGATAACTAAAACTTGAATTGTACTACTTCTTACTGGCTATTACATCAACTTAGAAGCTTCTTCTTTGCTCTACTATGGTTCTTTTAGTGTCTCCGCATACCGTAGCACGCAACATAGCTTTGCAGTCCATAAATGTAACCGCTTCAGAGAGAAGAGCAGCCAATGTGAAGATGAGGATTTAAGTCGATTTGATAACAAATGACGAAGACGGACAGATTCCTCATGTTTTTACTACATATGAACACTTTTCACATTCTCCCGTGCAACGCGTCTGCTAGTCCTCCTTTCATGCAAAATCTTAAGGTCCTAGCTCATGTCCAAGACATCAAAGGGGGGTAAAAAGTCAATAATCGATAACAAAAACTTGAATTCTACTGTTTCTTACTGGCTATTACATCAACTTAGAAGCTTCTTCTTTGCTCTACTATGGTTCTTTTAGTGTCTCCGAATACCGTAGCACGCAACATAGCTTTGCAGAAGATAAATGAAACAGTTTCAGAGAGAAGAGCGGCCAGTGTGACGATCTGGCTTTAAGTCGATTCGATAACGAATTACGAAAACGGACGCATTTCTCAGGTTTTTACTACATACGAACACTTTCCACATTCTCCCGTGCCACGCGGCTACTAGTCCTCACTTCATGAAAAACCTTAAGGTCCTAGCTCATGTCCAAGGCACCAAAGCCGGTTAAAAAGTCAATAATCGAAAACTAATACTTGATTTGTACTACTTCTTATTAGCTATTACATCTACTTAGAAGCTTCATCTGTGTTCTACTATGGTGCTTTTAGTGTCTCCGCATAGCGCACCTCGCGACATAGCTTTGCAGCCCATAAATGTAACCGCTTCAGAGAGAAGAGCAGCCAATGTGACGATCTGGCTTTAATTCGATTCGGTATCAAATGACCAAAACAGACGCATTTCTCAGGTTTTTACTACATATGAACACTTTCCACAGTCTCCCGTGCAACGCGGCTGCTAGTCCTCCCTTCATGCAAAATCGTATGGTCCTAGTTCATGGCCAAGGCACCAAAGCCGACTAAAAATTAAATAATCCTAACTAAAACTTGAATTGTACTACTTCTTACTGGCTATTACATCAAATTAAAAGCTTCTTCTGTGTTCTACTATGGTGCTATTAGTGTCACCGCATACCTCAGCACGCGACATAGCTTTGCAGACGATAAATGTAACCTTTTCAGAGAGAAGAGCGGCCAATGTGACGATCCGGATTTAATTCGATTCGATAACAAATGACCGAAACAGACGCATTTCGCAGGTTTTTACTACATATGAACACTTTCCACAGTCTCCCGTGCAACGCGGCTGCTAGACCTCCCTTCATGCAAAATTGTATGATCCTAGTTCATGGCCAAGGCAACAAAGCCGGCTAAAAAGTCAATTATCGATAACTAAAACTAGAATTGTACTTTTTCTTATCGGCTATTGCATCTACTTAGAAGCTTCATCTGTGTTCTACTAGGGTATTTTTAGTGTCACCGCATACCGCAGCACGCGACATAGCTTTGCAGACGATAAATGTAACCGTTTCAGGGAGAAGAGCCGCCAATGTGACGATCTGGCTTTAATTCGATTCGATAACAAATGAACAGAACAGACGCATTTCTCAGGTTTTTACTACATATGAACACTTTCCACAGTCTCCCGTGCAACGCGGCTGCTAGTCCTCCCTTCATGCAAAATCGTATGATCCTAGTTCATGGCCAAGGCACCAAAGCCTGTTAAAAACTCAATTATCGATAACTAAAACTAGAATTGTACAACTTCTTATCGGCTATTACAGTTACTTAGAAGCTTCATCTGTGTTCTACTATGGTAGTTTTAGTGTCTCCGCATACCGCAGCTCGCGACATAGCTTTGCAGACGATAAATGTAAACGTTTCAGAGAGAAGAGCGGCCAATGTGACGATCAGGCTATAAGTCGATTCCATAACAAATGACGAAAACGGACAGATTTCTGAGGTTTTTGCTACATATGAACACTTTGTACATTCTCCCGTGCAACGCGGCTACTAGTCCTCCCTTCATGCAAAATCTTACGCTCCTAGCTCATGTCCAAGGCACGAAAGCCGGCTAAAAAGTCTATAATCGATAACTAAAACTTGAATTGTACTACTTCTTACTGGCTATTACATCAAGTTAGAAACTTCATCCTTGAAATACTATGGTGCTTTTAGTGTCACCGCATACCGCAGCACGCGACATAGCTTTGCAGACGATAAATGTAACCGTTTCCGAGACAAGAGCGGCCAATGTGACGATCTGGCCTTAAGTCGATTCCATAACAAATGACGAAAACGGACGGATTTCTCAGGTTTTTACTACATATGAACACTTTCCACAGTCTCCCGTGCAACGCGGCTGCTAGTCCACCCTTCATGCAAAATCGTATGGTCCTAGTTCATGGCCAAGGCACCAAAGCCGGCTAAAAAGTATATAATCGATAACTAAAACTTGAATTCTACTACTTCTTACTGGCTATTACATCAACTTAGAAGCTTCATCTGTGTTCTACTAGGGTATTTTTAGTGTCACCGCATACCGCAGCACGCGACATAGCTTTGCAGACGATTAATGTAACCGTTTCAGACAGACAAGCGGCCAATGTAACGATCTGGCTTTAAGTCGATTCGATAACAAATGATGAAAACGGACAAATTTCTGAGGTTTTTGCTACATATGAACACTTTTCACAGTCTCCCGTGCAACGCGGCTACTAGTCCTCCCTTCATGCAAAATCGTACGGTCCTAGCTCATGTCCAAGGCACGAAAGCCGGCTAAAAAGTCTATAATCGATAACTAAAACTTGAATTGTACTACTTCTTACTGGATATTACATCAAGTTAGAAACTTCATCCTTGAAATACTATGGTGCTTTTAGTGTCACCGCATACCGCAGCTCGCGACGTAGCTTTGCAGACGATAAATGTAACCGTTTCAGAGAGAAGAGCGGCCAATGTGACTATCTGGCTTTAAGTCGATTCCATAACAAATGACGAAAACGGACGGATCTGTCAGGTTTTTACTAGATATGAACACTTTTCACTTTTCTCCCGTGCAACGCGGCTAGTAGTCCTCCTTTCATGCAAAATCTTGAGTTCCTAGCTCATGTCCAGGGCACCAAAGCCGGCTAAAAAACCAATAAATGATAACTAAAACTTATTTTGTACTACTTCATATTGGCTATTACATCTACTTAGAAGCTTCATCTGTGTTCTACTATGGTGCTTTTAGTGTCTCCGCATACCGCACCTGGCGACATAGCTTTGCAGACCATAAATGTAACCGTTTCAGAGAGAAGAGCGGCCAATGTGACGATCTGGCTTTAATTCGATTCGATAACAAATGACCGAAACAGACGCATTTCTCAGGTTTTTACTACATATGAACACTTTTCACATTCTCCCGTGCAACGCGGCTGCTAGCCCTCCTTTCATGCAAAATCTTAAGGTCCTAGCTCATGTCCAAGGCATCAAAGGGGGGTAAAAAGTCAATAATCGATAACTAAAACTTGAATTCTACTGTTTCTTACTGGCTATTACATCAACTTAGAAGCTTCTTCTTTGCTCTACTATGGTTCTTTTAGTGTCTCCGCATACCGAAGCACGCAACATAGCTTTACAGAAGATAAATGAAACAGTTTCAGAGAGAAGAGCGGCCAGTGTGGCGATCTGGCTTTAAGTCGATTCGATAACGAATTACGAAAACGGACGCATTTCTCAGGTTTTTACTACATACGAACACTTTCCACATTCTCCCGTGCCACGCGGCTACTAGTCCTCACTTCATGAAAAACCTTAAGGTCCTAGCTCATGTCCAAGGCACCAAAGCCGGTTAAAAAGTCAATAATCGATAACTAATACTTGATTTGTACTACTTCTTATTAGCTATTACATCTACTTAGAAGCTTTATCTGTGTTCTACTATGGTGCTTTTAGTGTCTCCGCATACCGCACCTCGCGACATAGCTTTGCAGACCGTAAATGTAACCGCTTCAGAGAGAAGAGCAGCCAATGTGACGATCTGGCTTTAATTCGATTCGGTATCAAATGACCAAAACAGACGCATTTCTCAGGTTTTTACTACATATGAACACTTTCCACAGTCTCCCGTGCAACGCGGCTGCTAGTCCTCCCTTCATGCAAAATCGTATGGTCCTAGTTCATGGCCAAGGCACCAAAGCCGGCTAAAAATTAAATAATCCTAACTAAAACTTGAATTGTACTACTTCTTACTGGCTATTACATCAAATTAAAAGCTTCTTCTGCGTTCTACTATGGTGCTATTAGTGTCACCGCATAACTCAGCACGCGACATAGCTTTGCAGACGATAAATGTAACCGCTTCAGAGAGAAGAGCGGCCAATGTGACGATCTGGCTTTAAGTCGATTCCATAACAAATGACGAAAACGGACGGATCTCTCAGGTTTTTACTAGATATGAACACTTTTCACTTTTCTCCCGTGCAACGCGGCTAGTAGTCCTCCTTTCATGCAAAATCTTGAGTTCCTAGCTCATGTCCAGGGCACCAAAGCCGGCTAAAAAACCAATAAATGATAACTAAAACTTGTTTTGTACTACTTCATATTGGCTATTACATCTACTTAGAAGCTTCATCTGTGTTCTACTATGGTGCTTTTAGTGTCTCCGCATACCGCACCTGGCGACATAGCTTTGCAGACCATAAATGTAACCGTTTCAGAGAGAAGAGCGGCCAATGTGACGATCTGGCTTTAATTCGATTCGATAACAAATGACCGAAACAGACGCATTTCTCAGGTTTTTACTACATATGAACACTTTCCACAGTCTCCCGTGCAACGCGGCTGCTAGTCCTCCCTTCATGCAAAATCGTATGGTCCTAGTTCATGGCCAAGGCACCAAAGCCGGCTAAAAAGTATATTATCGATAACTAAAACTTGAATTGTACTACTTCGTACTGGCTATTACATCAACTTAGAATATTCATATGTGTAATACTATGGTGCTTTTAGTGTCACCGCATACCGCAGCACGCGACATAGCTTTGCAGACGACAAATGTAACCGTTTCGGAGAGAAGAGCGGCCAATGTGACGATCTGGCTTTAAGTCGATTCGATAGCAAATGACGAAAACGGACGCATTTTTAAGGTTTTTACTACATATGAACACTTTCTACAGTCTTCCGTGCAACGCGGCTGTTAGGCCTCCCTTCATGCAAAATCATATGATCCTAGTTCATGGCCAAGGCACCAAAGCCGGCTAAAAAGTATATAATCGAGAACTAAAACTTGAATTGTACTCTTTCTTACTGGCTATTACATCAAATGAGCAGCTTCATCTGTGTTCTACTATGGTGCTTTTAGTGTCACCGCATACGCAGCACGCGACGTAGCTTTGCAGACGATAAATGTTACCGTTTCAGGGAGAAGAGCGGCCAATGTGACGATCTGGCTTTAAGTGGATTAGATAACAAATGATGAAAACGGACAGATTTCTGAGGTTATTGCTACATATGAACACTTTGTACATTCTCCCGTGGAACGCGGCTACTAGTGCTCCCTTCATGCCAAATCTTACGGTCCTAGCTCATGTCCAAGGCACGAAAGCCGGCTAAAAAGTCTATAATCGATAACTAAAACTTGAATTGTACTACTTCTTACACTCTATTACATAATTAGAAGCTTCATCTGTGTTCTACTATGGTGCTTTTAGTGTCACCGCATACCGCAGCTCGCGACGTAGCTTTGCAGACGATAAATGTAACCGTTTCAGAGAGAAGAGCGGCCAATGTGACGATCTGGCTTTAAGTCGATTCTATATTAAATGACGAAAACAGACGCATTTCTTAGGTTTTTACTACATATGAACACTTTTCACAGTCTCCAGTGCAACGCGGCTGCTAGTCCTCCCTTCATGCAAAATCGTATGATCCTAGTTCATGGACAAGGCACCAAAGCCGGTTAAAAGCTCAATTATCGATAACTAAAACTAGAATTGTACTACTTCTTATCGGCTATTACATCTACTTAGAAGCTTCATCAGTGTTCTACTATGGTACTTTTAGTGTCTCCGCATGCCGCAGCTCGCGACATAGCTTTGCAGACGATAAATGTAAACGTTTCAGAGAGAAGAGCGGCCAATGTGACGATCTGGCTTTAATTCGATTCGATAACAAATGACGAAAACAGACGCATCTCTCAGGTTTTTACTAGATGTGAACACTTTCCACAGTCTCCCGTGCAACGCGGCTGCTAGACCTCCCTTCATGCAAAATCGTATGGTCCTAGTTCATGGCCAAGGCACCAAAGCCGGTTAAAAAGTCAATAATCGATAACTAAAACTTGAATTGTACTACTTCTTACTGGCTATTACATCAAATTAGAAGCTTCATCTGTGTTCTACTATTTTGCTTTTAGTGTCACCGCATAACGAGGCTCGGGACGTAGCTTTGCAGACGATAAATGTAACCGTTTCAGAGAGAAGAGCGGCCAATGTGACGAACTGGCTTTAAGTCGATTCGATAACAAATGACGAAAACGGACGCATTTCTCAGGTTTTTACTACATATGAACACTTTCCACAGTCTCCCGTGCAACGCGGCTGCTAGTCCTCCCTTCATGCAAATACGTATGGTCCTAGTTCATGGTCAAGGCACCAAAGCCGGTTAAAAATTCAATAATCGATAACCAAAACTTGAATTGTACTACTTCTTACTGGCTATTACATCAAATTAGAAGCTTCATCTGTGTTCTACTATGGTGCTTTTAGTGTCTTTGCATACCGCAGCTCGCGACATAGCTTTGCAGACGATAAATGAAACAGTTTCAGAGAGAAGAGCGGCCAGTGTGACGATCTGGCTTTAAGTCGATTCGATAACAAATTACGAAAACGGACAGATTCCTCATGTTTTTACTACATATGAACACTTTCCACTTTCTCCCGTGCCACGCAGCTACTAGTCCTCACTTCATGAAAAAACTTAAGGTCCTAGCTCATGTCCAAGGCACCAAAGCCGGTTAAAAAGTCAATAATCGATAACTAATACTTGATTTGTACTACTTCTTATTGGCTATTACATCTACTTAGAAGCTTCATCTGTGTTCTACTATGGTGCTTTTAGTGTCTCCGCATACCGCAGCTCGCGACATAGCTTTGCAGACGATAAATGTAACCGTTTCAGAGAGAAGAGCGGCCAATGTGACGATCTGGCTTTAATTCAATTCGATAACAAATGAGCAGAACAGACGCATTTCTCAGGTTTTTACTACATATGAACATTTTCCACAGTCTCCCGTGCAACGCGGCTGCTAGTCCTCCATTCATGCAAAATCGTATGGTCCTAGTTCATGGCCAAGGCACCAAAGCCGGCTAAAAAACCAATAAATGATAACTAAAACTTGATTTATACTACTTCTTACTGGCTATTACATCAAATTAAAAGCTTCTTCTGTGTTCTACTATGGTGCTATTAGTGTCACCGCATACCGCAGCACGCGACATAGCTTTGCAGACGATAAATGTAACCGTTTCAGAGAGAAGAGCGGCGAATGTGACGATCTGGCTTTATGTCGATTCCATAACAAATGACGAAGACGGACGGATTTCTCAGGTTTTTACTAGATATGAACACTTTTCACATTTCTCCCGTGCAACGCGGCTAGTAGTCCTCCTTTCATGCAAAATCTTGAGTTCCTAGCTCATGTCCAGGGCACCAAAGCCGGCAAAAAATCAATAAATGATAACTAAAACTTGATTTGTACTACTTCTTATTGGCTATTACATCTACTTAGAAGCTTCATCTGTGTTCTACTATGGTGCTTTTAGTGTCTCCGCATACCGCACCTCGCGACATAGCTTTGCAGACCATAAATGTAACCGCTTCAGAGAGAAGAGCGGCCAATGTGACGATCTGGCTTTAATTCGATTCGATAACAAATGACCAAAACAGACGCATTTCTCAGGTTTATACTACATATGAACACTTTCCACAGTCTCCCGTGCAACGCGGCTCCTAGTCCTCCCTTCATGCAAAATAGTATGATCCTAGTTAATGGCCAAGGCACCAAAGCCGGCTAAAAAATCAATTATCGATAACTAAAACTAGAATTGTACTTTTTCTTATCGGCTGTTGCATCTACTTAGAAGCTTCATCTGTGTTCTACTATGGTGCTTTTAGTGTCACCGCATACCGCACCTCGAACGTAGCTTTGCAGACGATAAATGTAACCGTTTCAGAGAGGAGAGCGGCCAATCTGACGATCTGGCTTTAAGTCGATTCGATAACAAATGACGATAACGGACGCATTTCTTAGGTTTTTACTACATATGAAAACTTTCCACAGTCTCCAGTGCAACGCGGCTGCTAGTCCTCCCTTCATGCAAAATCGTATGGTCCTAGTTCATGGGCGAGGCACCAAAGCCGGCTAAAAAGTATATAATCGATAACTAAAACTTGAATTGTACTACTTCTTACTGGCTATTACATCAACTTACAATATTCATCTGTGTAATACTATGGTGCTTTTAGTGTCACCGCATACCGCAGCACGCGACATAGTTTTGCAGACGATAAATGTAACCGTTTGAGAGAGAAGAGCGGCCAATGTGACGATCTGGCTTTAAGTCGATTCTGTAACAAATGACGAAAACGGACGCATTTCTAAGGTTTTTACTACATATGAACACTTTCCACAGTCTCCCGTGCAACGCGGCTGTTAGTCCTCCCTTCATGCAAAATCATACGGTCCTAGTTCATGGCCAAGGCACCAAAGCCGGCAAAAAGTATATAATCGAGAACTAAAACTTGAATTGTACTACTTCTTACTGGCTATTGCATCAAATTAGAAGCTTCATCTGTGTTCTACTATGGTGCTTTTAGTGTCACCGCATACCGCAGCTCGCGACATAGCTTTGCAGACGATAAATGTAACCGTTTCAGAGAGGAGAGCGGCCAATGTGACGATGAGGATTTAAGTCGATTTGATAACAAATTACGAAAACGGACAGGATCCTCAGGTTTTTACTACATATGAACACTTTTCACATTCTCCCGTGCAACGCGGCTGCTAGTCCTCCCTTCATGCAAAATCTTAAGGTCCTAGCTCATGTCCAAGGCATCAAAGGAGAGTAAAAAGTCAATAATCGATAACTAAAACTTGAATTGTACTTTTTCTTACTGGCTATTACATCAAATTAGAAGCTTCATCTGTGTTCTACTATGGTGCTTTTAGTGTCTTTGCATACCGCAGCTCGCGACATAGCTTTGCAGACGATAAATGAAACAGTTTCAGAGAGAAGAGCGGCCAGTGTGACGATCTGGCTTTAAGTCGATTCGATAACAAATTACGAAAACGGACAGATTCCTCATGTTTTTACTACATATGAACACTTTCCACTTTCTCCCGTGCCACGCAGCTACTAGTCCTCACTTCATGAAAAAACTTAAGGTCCTAGCTCATGTCCAAAGCACCAAAGCCGGTTAAAAAGTCAATAATCGATAACTAATACTTGATTTGTACTACTTCTTATTGGCTATTACATCTACTTAGAAGCTTCATCTGTGTTCTACTATGGTGCTTTTAGTGTCTCCGCATACCGCAGCTCGCGACATAGCTTTGCAGACCATTAATGTAACCGTTTCAGAGAGAAGAGCGGCCAATGTGACGATCTGGCTTTAATTCAATTCGATAACAAATGAGCAGAACAGACGCATTTCTCAGGTTTTTACTACATATGAACATTTTCCACAGTCTCCCGTGCAACGCGGCTGCTAGTCCTCCATTCATGCAAAATCGTATGGTCCTAGTTCATGGCCAAGGCACCAAAGCCGGCTAAAAAACCAATAAATGATAACTAAAACTTGATTTGTACTACTTCTTACTGGCTATTACATCAAATTAAAAGCTTCTTCTGTGTTCTACTATGGTGCTATTAGTGTCACCGCATACCGCAGCACGCGACATAGCTTTGCAGACGATAAATGTAACCGTTTCAGAGAGAAGAGCGGCGAATGTGACGATCTGGCTTTATGTCGATTCCAAAACAAATGACGAAGACGGACGGAATTCTCAGGTTTTTACTAGATATGAACACTTTTCACATTTCTCCCGTGCAACGCGGCTAGTAGTCCTCCTTTCATGCAAAATCTTGAGTTCCTAGCTCATGTCCAGGCCACCAAAGCCGGCTAAAAAATCAATAAATGATAACTAAAACTTGATTTGTACTACTTCTTATTGGCTATTACATCTACTTAGAAGCTTCATCTGTGTTCTACTATGGTGCTTTTAGTGTCTCCGCATACCGCACCTCGCGACATAGCTTTGCAGACCATAAATGTAACCGCTTCAGAGAGAAGAGCGGCCAATGTGACGATCTGGCTTTAATTCGATTCGATAACGAATGACCAAAACAGACGCATTTCTCAGGTTTATACTACATATGAACACTTTCCACAGTCTCCCGTGCAACGCGGCTCCTAGTCCTCCCTTCATGCAAAATAGTATGATCCTAGTTAATGGCCAAGGCACCAAAGCCGGCTAAAAAATCAATTATCGATAACTAAAACTAGAATTGTACTTTTTCTTATCGGCTGTTGCATCTACTTAGAAGCTTCATCTGTGTTCTACTATGGTGCTTTTAGTGTCACCGCATACCGCACCTCGAACGTAGCTTTGCAGACGATAAATGTAACCGTTTCAGAGAGGAGAGCGGCCAATCTGACGATCTGGCTTTAAGTCGATTCGATAACAAATGACGATAACGGACGCATTTCTTAGGTTTTTACTACATATGAAAACTTTCCACAGTCTCCAGTGCAACGCGGCTGCTAGTCCTCCCTTCATGCAAAATCGTATTGTCCTAGTTCATGGGCGAGGCACCAAAGCCGGCTAAAAAGTATATAATCGATAACTAAAACTTGAATTGTACTACTTCTTACTGGCTATTACATCAACTTACAATATTCATCTGTGTAATACTATGGTGCTTTTAGTGTCACCGCATACCGCAGCACGCGACATAGTTTTGCAGACGATAAATGTAACCGTTTGAGAGAGAAGAGCGGCCAATGTGACGATCTGGCTTTAAGTCGATTCTATAACAAATGACGAAAACGGACGCATTTCTAAGGTTTTTACTACATATGAACACTTTCCACAGTCTCCCGTGCAACGCGGCTGTTAGTCCTCCCTTCATGCAAAATCATACGGTCCTAGTTCATGGCCAAGGCACCAAAGCCGGCTAAAAAGTATATAATCGAGAACTAAAACTTGAATTGTACTACTTCTTACTGGCTATTGCATCAAATTAGAAGCTTCATCTGTGTTCTACTATGGTGCTTTTAGTGTCACCGCATACCGCAGCTCGCGACATAGCTTTGCAGACGATAAATGTAACCGTTTCAGAGAGGAGAGCGGCCAATGTGACGATGAGGATTTAAGTCGATTTGATAACAAATTACGAAAACGGACAGGATCCTCAGGTTTTTACTACATATGAACACTTTTCACATTCTCCCGTGCAACGCGGCTGCTAGTCCTCCCTTCATGCAAAATCTTAAGGTCCTAGCTCATGTCCAAGGCATCAAAGGAGAGTAAAAAGTCAATAATCGATAACTAAAACTTGAATTGTACTCTTTCTTACTGGCTATTACATCAAATGAGAAGCTTCATCTGTGTTCTACTATGGTGCTTTTAGTGTCACCGCATACCGCAGCACGCGACATAGCTTTGCAACCGATACATGTTACCGTTTCAGAGAGAAGAGCGGCCAATGTGACGATCTGGCTTTAAGTCGATTCCATAACAAAAGACGAAAACGGACGGATTTCTCAGGTTTTTACTACATATGAACACTTTCCACAGTCTCCCGTGCAACGCGGCTGCTAGTCCTCCCTTCATGCAAAATCATATGGTCCTAGTTCATGGCCGAGGCACCAAAGTCGACTAAAAAGTATATAATCGATAACTAAAACTTGAACTGTACCACTTCTTACTGGCTATTACATCAATTTAGAAGCTTCATCTGTGTTCTACTATAGTGCTTTTAGAGTCACCGTATACCGCAGCTCGCGACGTAGCTTTGCAGACGATAAATGTAAAAGTATCAGAGAGGAGAGCGGCCAATGTGACGATAAGGATTTAAGTCGATTTGATAACAAATGACGAAAACGGACAGATTCCTCATGTTTTTACTACATATGAACACTTTTCACATTCTCCCGTGCAACGCGGCTGCTAGTCCTCCTTGCATGCAAAATCTTAAGGTCCTAGCTTATGTCCAAGGCATCAAAGGGGGGTAAAATGTCAATAATCGATAACTAAAACTTGAATTGTACTGTTTCTTACTGGCTATTACATCAACTTAGAAGCTTCTTCTTTGCTCTACTATGGTTCTTTTAGTGTCTCCGCATACCGTAGCACGCAACATAGCTTTGCAGAAGATAAATGAAACAGTTTCAGAGAGAAGAGCGGCCAGTGTGACGATCTGGCTTTAAGTCGATTCGATAACCTATTACGAAAACGGACGCATTTCTCAGGTTTTTACTACATACGAACACTTTCCACATTCTCGCGTGCCACGCGGCTACTAGTCCTCACTTCATGAAAAATCTTAAGGTCCTAGCTCATGTCCAAGGCACCAAAGCCGGCTAAAAATTCAATAATCCTAACTAAAACTTGAATTGTACTACTTCTTACTGGCTATTACATCAAATTTAAAGCTTCATCTGTGTTCTACTATGGTGCTATTAGCGTCACCGCATACCGCAGCACGCGACATAGCTTTGCAGACGATAAATGTAACCGTTTCAGAGAGAAGAGCGGCCAATGTGACGATCTGGCTTTAAGTCGATTCCATAACAAATGACGAAAACGGACGGATTTTTCAGGTATTTACTATATATGAACACTTTTCACTTTTCTCCCGTGCAACGCGGCTAGTAGTCCTCCTTTCATGCAAAATCTTGAGTTCCTAGCTCATGTCCAGGGCACCATAGCCGGCTAAAAAATCAGTAAATGATAACTAAAACTTGATTTGTACTACTTCTTATTGGCTATTGCACCTACTTAGAAGCTTCATCTGTGTTCTACTATGGTGCTTTTAGTGTCACCGCATACCGCACCTCGAACGTAGCTTTGCAGACGATAAATGTAACCGTTTCAGAGAGGAGAGCGGCCAATCTGACGATCTGGCTTTAAGTCGATTCGATAACAAATGACGATAACGGACGCATTTCTTAGGTTTTTACTACATATGAAAACTTTCCACAGTCTCCAGAGCAACGCGGCTGCTAGTCCTCCCTTCATGCAAAATCGTATGGTCCTAGTTCATGGGCGAGGCACCAAAGCCGGCTAAAAAGTATATAATCGATAACTAAAACTTGAATTGTACTACTTCTTACTGGCTATTACATCAACTTACAATATTCATCTGTGTAATACTATGGTGCTTTTAGTGTCACCGCATACCGCAGCACGCGACATAGTTTTGCAGACGATAAATGTAACCGTTTGAGAGAGAAGAGCGGCCAATGTGACGATCTGGCTTTAAGTCGATTCTATAACAAATGACGAAAACGGACGCATTTCTAAGGTTTTTACTACATATGAACACTTTCCACAGTCTCCCGTGCAACGCGGCTGTTAGTCCTCCCTTCATGCAAAATCATACGGTCCTAGTTCATGGCCAAGGCACCAAAGCCGGCTAAAAAGTATATAATCGAGAACTAAAACTTGAATTGTACTACTTCTTACTGGCTATTGCATCAAATTAGAAGCTTCATCTGTGTTCTACTATGGTGCTTTTAGTGTCACCGCATACCGCAGCTCGCGACATAGCTTTGCAGACGATAAATGTAACCGTTTCAGAGAGGAGAGCGGCCAATGTGACGATGAGGATTTAAGTCGATTTGATAACAAATTACGAAAACGGACAGGATCCTGAGGTTTTTACTACATATGAACACTTTTCACATTCTCCCGTGCAACGCGGCTGCTAGTCCTCCCTTCATGCAAAATCTTAAGGTCCTAGCTCATGTCCAAGGCATCAAAGGAGAGTAAAAAGTCAATAATCGATAACTAACACTTGAATTGTACTCTTTCTTACTGGCTATTACATTAAATTAGAAGCTTCATCTGTGTTCTACTATGGTGCTTTTAGTGTCTTTGCATACCGCAGCTCGCGACATAGCTTTGCAGACGATAAATGAAACAGTTTCAGAGAGAAGAGCGGCCAGTGTGACGATCTGGCTTTAAGTCGATTCGATAACCAATTACGAAAACGGACGCATTTCTCAGGTTTTTACTACATACGAACACTTTCCACATTCTCGCGTGCCACGCGGCTACTAGTCCTCACTTCATGAAAAATCTTAAGGTCCTAGCTCATGTCCAAGGCACCAAAGCCGGCTAAAAATTCAATAATCCTAACTAAAACTTGAATTGTACTACTTCTTACTGGCTATTACATCAAATTTAAAGCTTCATCTGTGTTCTACTATGGTGCTATTAGCGTCACCGCATACCGCAGCACGCGACATAGCTTTGCAGACGATAAATGTAACCGTTTCAGAGAGAAGAGCGGCCAATGTGACGATCTGGCTTTAAGTCGATTCCATAACAAATGACGAAAACGGACGGATTTTTCAGGTATTTACTATATATGAACACTTTTCACTTTTCTCCCGTGCAACGCGGCTAGTAGTCCTCCTTTCATGCAAAATCTTGAGTTCCTAGCTCATGTCCAGGGCAACATAGCCGGCTAAAAAATCAGTAAATGATAACTAAAACTTGATTTGTAATACTTCTTATTGGCTATTGCACCTACTTAGAAGCTTCATCTGTGTTCTACTATGGTGCTTTTAGTGTCACCGCATACCGCAGCTCGAACGTAGCTTTGCAGACGATAAATGTAACCGTTTCAGAGAGGAGAGCGGCCAATGTGACGATCTGGCTTTAAGTCGATTCGATAACAAATGACGAAAACGGACGCATTTCTCAGGTTTTTACTACATATGACCACTTTCCACAGTGTCCCGTGCAACGCGGCTGCTAGTCCTCCCTTCATGCAGAATCATATGGTCCTAGTTCATGGCCAAGACACCAAAGCCGGATAAAAAGTATATAATCGATAACCAAAACTTGAATTGTACTACTTCTTACTGGCTATTACATCAAATTAGAAGCTTCATCTGTGTTCTACTATGGTGCTTTTAGTGTCTTTGCATACCGCAGCTCGCGACATAGCTTTGCAGACGATAAATGTAACCGTTTCAGAGAGAAGGGCGGCCAATGTGACGATCTGGCTTTAATTCGATTCGATAACAAATGAGCAGAACAGACGCATTTCTCAAGTTTTTACTACATATGAACACTTTCCACAGTCTCCAGTGCAACGCGGCTGCTAGTCCTCCCTTCATGCAAAATCGTATGATCCTAGTTCATGGACAAGGCACCAAAGCCGGTTAAAAGCTCAATTATCGATAACTAAAACTAGAATTGTACTACTTCTTATCGGCTATTACATCTACTTAGAAGCTTCATCAGTGTTCTACTATGGTACTTTTAGTGTCTCCGCATACCGCAGCTCGCGACATAGCTTTGCAGACGATAAATGTAAACGTTTCAGAGAGAAGAGCGGCCAATGTGACGATCTGGCTTTAATTCGATTCGATAACAAATGACGAAAACAGACGCATCTCTCAGGTTTTTACTACATGTGAACACTTTCCACAGTCTCCCGTGCAACGCGGCTGCTAGACCTCCCTTCATGCAAAATCGTATGGTCCTAGTTCATGGCCAAGGCACCAAAGCCGGTTAAAAAGTCAATAATCGATAACTAAAACTTGAATTGTACTACTTCTTACTGGCTATTACATCAAATTAGAAGCTTCATCTGTGTTCTACTATTTTGCTTTTAGTGTCACCGCATAACGAGGCTCGGGACGTAGCTTTGCAGACGATAAATGTAACCGTTTCAGAGAGAAGAGCGGCCAATGTGACGAACTGGCTTTAAGTCGATTCGATAACAAATGACGAAAACGGACGCATTTCTCAGGTTTTTACTACATATGAACACTTTCCACAGTCTCCCGTGCAACGCGGCTGCTAGTCCTCCCTTCATGCAAATACGTATGGTCCTAGTTCATGGCCAAGGCACCAAAGTCGGTTAAAAATTCAATAATCGATAACCAAAACTTGAATTGTACTACTTCTTACTGGCTATTACATCAAATTAGAAGCTTCATCTGTGTTCTACTATGGTGCTTCTGGTGTCTTTGCATACCGCAGCTCGCGACATAGCTTTGCAGACGATAAATGAAACAGTTTCAGAGAGAAGAGCGGCCAGTGTGACGATCTGGCTTTAAGTCGATTCGATAACAAATTACGAAAACGGACAGATTCCTCATGTTTTTACTACATATGAACACTTTCCACTTTCTCCCGTGCCACGCAGCTACTAGTCCTCACTTCATGAAAAAACTTAAGGTCCTAGCTCATGTCCAAGGCACCAAAGCCGGTTAAAAAGTCAATAATCGATAACTAATACTTGATTTGTACTACTTCTTATTGGCTATTACATCTACTTAGAAGCTTCATCTGTGTTCTACTATGGTGCTTTTAGTGTCTCCGCATACCGCAGCTCGCGACATAGCTTTGCAGACCATTAATGTAACCGTTTCAGAGAGAAGAGCGGCCAATGTGACGATCTGGCTTTAATTCAATTCGATAACAAATGAGCAGAACAGACGCATTTCTCAGGTTTTTACTACATATGAACATTTTCCACAGTCTCCCGTGCAACGCGGCTGCTAGTCCTCCATTCATGCAAAATCGTATGGTCCTAGTTCATGGCCAAGGCACCAAAGCCGGCTAAAAAACCAATAAATGATAACTAAAACTTGATTTGTACTACTTCTTACTGGCTATTACATCAAATTAAAAGCTTCTTCTGTGTTCTACTATGGTGCTTTTAGTGTCTCCGCATACCGCACCTCGCGACATAGCTTTGCAGACCATAAATGTAACCGCTTCAGAGAGAAGAGCGGCCAAAGTGACGATCTGGCTTTAATTCGATTCGATAACAAATGACCAAAACAGACGCATTTCTCAGGTTTATACTACATATGAACACTTTCCACAGTCTCCCGTGCAACGCGGCTCCTAGTCCTCCCTTCATGCAAAATAGTATGATCCTAGTTAATGGCCAAGGCACCAAAGCCGGCTAAAAAATCAATTATCGATAACTAAAACTAGAATTGTACTTTTTCTTATCGGCTGTTGCATCTACTTAGAAGCTTCATCTGTGTTCTACTATGGTGCTTTTAGTGTCACCGCATACCGCACCTCGAACGTAGCTTTGCAGACGATAAATGTAACCGTTTCAGAGAGGAGAGCGGCCAATCTGACGATCTGGCTTTAAGTCGATTCGATAACAAATGACGATAACGGACGCATTTCTTAGGTTTTTACTACATATGAACACTTTCCACAGTCTCCCGTGCAACGCGGCTGTTAGTCCTCCCTTCATGCAAAATCATACGGTCCTAGTTCATGGCCAAGGCACCAAAGCCGGCTAAAAAGTATATAATCGAGAACTAAAACTTGAATTGTACTACTTCTTACTGGCTATTGCATCAAATTAGAAGCTTCATCTGTGTTCTACTATGGTGCTTTTAGTGTCACCGCATACCGCAGCTCGCGACATAGCTTTGCAGACGATAAATGTAACCGTTTCAGAGAGGAGAGCGGCCAATGTGACGATGAGGATTTAAGTCGATTTGATAACAAATTACGAAAACGGACAGGATCCTCAGGTTTTTACTACATATGAACACTTTTCACATTCTCCCGTGCAACGCGGCTGCTAGTCCTCCCTTCATGCAAAATCTTAAGGTCCTAGCTCATGTCCAAGGCATCAAAGGAGAGTAAAAAGTCAATAATCGATAACTAAAACTTGAATTGTACTCTTTCTTACTGGCTATTACATCAAATGAGAAGCTTCATCTGTGTTCTACTATGGTGCTTTTAGTGTCACCGCATACCGCAGCACGCGACATAGCTTTGCAGCCGATACATGTTACCGTTTCAGAGAGAAGAGCGGCCAATGTGACGATCTGGCTTTAAGTCGATTCCATAACAAAAGACGAAAACGGACGGATTTCTCAGGTTTTTACTACATATGAACACTTTCCACAGTCTCCCGTGCAACGCGGCTGCTAGTCCTCCCTTCATGCAAAATCATATGGTCCTAGTTCATGGCCGAGGCACCAAAGTCGACTAAAAAGTATATAATCGATAACTAAAACTTGAACTGTACCACTTCTTACTGGCTATTACATCAAATTAGAAGCTTCATCTGTGTTCTACTATAGTGCTTTTAGAGTCACCGCAAACCGCAGCTCGCGACGTAGCTTTGCAGACGATAAATGTAAAAGTATCAGAGAGGAGAGCGGCCAATGTGACGATAAGGATTTAAGTCGATTTGTTAACAAATGACGAAAACGGACAGATTCCTCATGTTTTTACTACATATGAACACTTTTCACATTCTCCCGTGCAACGCGGCTGCTAGTCCTCCTTGCATGCAAAATCTTAAGGTCCTAGCTCATGTCCAAGGCATCAAAGGGGGGTAAAAAGTCAATAATCGATAACTAAAACTTGAATTGTACTGTTTCTTACTGGCTATTACATCAACTTAGAAGCTTCTTCTTTGCTCTACTATGGTTCTTTTAGTGTCTCCGCATACCGTAGCACGCAACATAGCTTTGCAGAAGATAAATGAAACAGTTTCAGAGAGAAGAGCGGCCAGTGTGACGATCTGGCTTTAAGTCGATTCCATAACAAATGACGAAAACGGACGGATTTTTCAGGTATTTACTATATATGAACACTTTTCACTTTTCTCCCGTGCAACGCGGCTAGTAGTCCTCCTTTCATGCAAAATCTTGAGTTCCTAGCTCATGTCCAGGGCACCGTAGCCGGCTAAAAAATCAGTAAATGATAACTAAAACTTGATTTGTACTACTTCTTATTGGCTATTGCACCTACTTAGAAGCTTCATCTGTGTTCTACTATGGTGCTTTTAGTGTCACCGCATACCGCACCTCGAACGTAGCTTTGCAGACGATAAATGTAACCGTTTCAGAGAGGAGAGCGGCCAATGTGACGATCTGGCTTTAAGTCGATTCGATAACAAATGACGATAACGGACGCATTTCTTAGGTTTTTACTACATATGAAAACTTTCCACAGTCTCCAGTGCAACGCGGCTGCTAGTCCTCCCTTCATGCAAAATCGTATGGTCCTAGTTCATGGGCGAGGCACCAAAGCCGGCTAAAAAGTATATAATCGATAACTAAAACTTGAATTGTACTACTTCTTACTGGCTATTACATCAACTTACAATATTCATCTGTGTAATACTATGGTGCTTTTAGTGTCACCGCATACCGCAGCACGCGACATAGTTTTGCAGACGATAAATGTAACCGTTTGAGAGAGAAGAGCGGCCAATGTGACGATCTGGCTTTAAGTCGATTCTATAACAAATGACGAAAACGGACGCATTTCTAAGGTTTTTACTACATATGAACACTTTCCACAGTCTCCCGTGCAACGCGGCTGTTAGTCCTCCCTTCATGCAAAATCATACGGTCCTAGTTCATGGCCAAGGCACCAAAGCCGGCTAAAAAGTATATAATCGAGAACTAAAACTTGAATTGTACTACTTCTTACTGGCTATTGCATCAAATTAGAAGCTTCATCTGTGTTCTACTATGGTGCTTTTAGTGTCACCGCATACCGCAGCTCGCGACATAGCTTTGCAGACGATAAATGTAACCGTTTCAGAGAGGAGAGCGGCCAATGTGACGATGAGGATTTAAGTCGATTTGATAACAAATTACGAAAACGGACAGGATCCTCAGGTTTTTACTACATATGAACACTTTTCACATTCTCCCGTGCAACGCGGCTGCTAGTCCTCCCTTCATGCAAAATCTTAAGGTCCTAGCTCATGTCCAAGGCATCAAAGGAGAGTAAAAAGTCAATAATCGATAACTAAAACTTGAATTGTACTCTTTCTTACTGGTTATTACATCAAATTAGAAGCTTCATCTGTGTTCTACTATGGTGCTTTTAGTGTCTTTGCATACCGCAGCTCGCGACATAGCTTTGCAGACGATAAATGAAACAGTTTCAGAGAGAAGAGCGGCCAGTGTGACGATCTGGCTTTAAGTCGATTCGATAACCAATTACGAAAACGGACGCATTTCTCAGGTTTTTACTACATACGAACACTTTCCACATTCTCGCGTGCCACGCGGCTACTTGTCCTCACTTCATGAAAAATCTTAAGGTCCTAGCTCATGTCCAAGGCACCAAACCCGGCTAAAAATTCAATAATCCTAACTAAAACTTGAATTGTACTACTTCTTACTGGCTATTACATCAAATTTAAAGCTTCATCTGTGTTCTACTATGGTGCTATTAGCGTCACCGCATACCGCAGCACGCGACATAGCTTTGCAGACGATAAATGTAACCGTTTCAGAGAGAAGAGCGGCCAATGTGACGATCTGGCTTTAAGTCGATTCCATAACAAATGACGGAAACGGACGGATTTTTCAGGTATTTACTATATATGAACACTTTTCACTTTTCTCCCGTGCAACGCGGCTAGTAGTCCTCCTTTTGTGCAAAATCTTGAGTTCCTAGCTCATGTCCAGGGCACCATAGCCGGCTAAAAAATCAGTAAATTATAACTAAAACTTGATTTGTACTACTTCTTATTGGCTATTGCACCTACTTAGAAGCTTCATCTGTGTTCTACTATGGTGCTTTTAGTGTCACCGCATACCGCAGCTCGAACGTAGCTTTGCAGACGATAAATGTAACCGTTTCAGAGAGGAGAGCGGCCAATGTGACGATATGGCTTTAAGTCGATTCGATAACAAATGACGAAAACGGACGCATTTCTTAGGTTTTTACTACATATGAACACTTTCCACAGTCTCCCGTGCAACGCGGCTGCTAGTCCGTCCTTCATGCAAAATCGTATGGTCCTAGTCCATGGCCAAGGCACCAAAGCCGGCTAAAAAGTATATAATCGATAACTAAAACTTGAATTGTACTACTTCTTACTGGCTATTACATCAAATTAGAAGCTTCATCTGTGTTCTACTATGGTGCTTTTAGTGTCACCGCATACCGCAGCTCGAACGTAGCTTTGCAGACGATAAATGTAACCGTTTCAGAGAGGAGAGCCGCCAATGTGACGATGAGGATTTAAGTCGATTTGATATCAAATTACGAAAACGGACAGGATCCTCAGGTTTTTACTACATATGAACACTTTTCACATTCTCCCGTCCAACGCGGCTGCTAGTCCTCTCTTCATGCAAAATCTTAAGGTCCTAGCTCATGTCCAAGGCATCAAAGGAGGGTAAAAAGTCGATAATCGATAACTAAAACTTGAATTGTACTGTTTCTTACTGGCTATTACATCAACTTAGAAGCTTCATCTGTGTTCTACTAGGGTATTTTTAGTTTCACCGCATACCGCAGCACGCGACATAGCTTTGCAGACGATTAATGTAACCGTTTCAGAGAGAAGAGCGGCCAATGTGACTATCTGGCTTTACGTCGATTCGATAACAAATAATGAAAACGGACAGATTTCTGAGGTTTTTCCTACATATGAACACTTTGTACATTCTCCCGTGCAACGCGGCTACTAGTCCTCCCTTCATGCAAAATCTTACGGTCCTAGCTCATGTCCAAGGCACGAAAACCGGCTAAAAGGTCTATAATCGATAACTAAAACTTGAATTGTACTACTTCTTACTGGCTATTACATCAAATTAGAAGCTTCATCTGTGTTCTACAATGGTGCTTTTAGTGTCACCGCATACCGCAGCTCGCGACGTAGCTTTGCAGACGATAAATGTAACCGTTTCAGAGAGGAGAGCGGCCAATGTGAAGATGTGGCTTTAAGTCGATTCGATAACAAATGACGAAAACGGACGCATTTCTTAGGTTTTTACTACATATGAACACTTTCCACAGTCTCCCGTGCAACGCGGCTGTTAGTCCTCCCTTCATGCAAAATCATACGGTCCTAGTTCATGGCCAAGGCACCAAAGCCGGCTAAAAAGTATATAATCGAGAACTAAAACTTGAATTGTACTACTTCTTACTGGCTATTGCATCAAATTAGAAGCTTCATCTGTGTTCTACTATGGTGCTTTTAGTGTCACCGCATACCGCAGCTCGCGACATAGCTTTGCAGACGATAAATGTAACCGTTTCAGAGAGGAGAGCGGCCAATGTGACGATGAGGATTTAAGTCGATTTGATAACAAATTACGAAAACGGACAGGATCCTCAGGTTTTTACTACATATGAACACTTTTCACATTCTCCCGTGCAACGCGGCTGCTAGTCCTCCCTTCATGCAAAATCTTAAGGTCCTAGCTCATGTCCAAGGCATCAAAGGAGAGTAAAAAGTCAATAATCGATAACTAAAACTTGAATTGTACTCTTTCTTACTGGCTATTACATCAAATTAGAAGCTTCATCTGTGTTCTACTATGGTGCTTTTAGTGTCTTTGCATACCGCAGCTCGCGACATAGCTTTGCAGACGATAAATGAAACAGTTTCAGAGAGAAGAGCGGCCAGTGTGACGATCTGGCTTTAAGTCGATTCGATAACCAATTACGAAAACGGACGCATTTCTCAGGTTTTTACTACATACGAACACTTTCCACATTCTCGCGTGCCACGCGGCTACTAGTCCTCACTTCATGAAAAATCTTAAGGTCCTAGCTCATGTCCAAGGCACCAAAGCCGGCTAAAAATTCAATAATCCTAACTAAAACTTGAATTGTACTACTTCTTACTGGCTATTACATCAAATTTAAAGCTTCATCTGTGTTCTACTATGGTGCTATTAGCGTCACCGCATACCGCAGCACGCGACATAGCTTTGCAGACGATAAATGTAACCGTTTCAGAGAGAAGAGCGGCCAATGTGACGATCTGGCTTTAAGTCGATTCCATAACAAATGACGAAAACGGACGGATTTTTCAGGTATTTACTATATATGAACACTTTTCACTTTTCTCCCGTGCAACGCGGCTAGTAGTCCTCCTTTTGTGCAAAATCTTGAGTTCCTAGCTCATGTCCAGGGCACCATAGCCGGCTAAAAAATCAGTAAATTATAACTAAAACTTGATTTGTACTACTTCTTATTGGCTATTGCACGTACTTAGAAGCTTCATCTGTGTTCTACTATGGTGCTTTTAGTGTCACCGCATACCGCAGCTCGAACGTAGCTTTGCAGACGATAAATGTAACCGTTTCAGAGAGGAGAGCGGCCAATGTGACGATATGGCTTTAAGTCGATTCGATAACAAATGACGAAAACGGACGCATTTCTTAGGTTTTTACTACATATGAACACTTTCCACAGTCTCCCGTGCAACGCGGCTGCTAGTCAGTCCTTCATGCAAAATCGTATGGTCCTAGTCCATGGCCAAGGCACCAAAGCCGGCTAAAAAGTATATAATCGATAACTAAAACTTGAATTGTACTACTTTTTACTGGCTATTACATCAAATTAGAAGCTTCATCTGTGTTCTACTATGGTGCTTTTAGTGTCACCGCATACCGCAGCTCGAACGTAGCTTTGCAGACGATAAATGTAACCGTTTCAGAGAGGAGAGCCGCCAATGTGACGATGAGGATTTAAGTCGATTTGATATCAAATTACGAAAACGGACAGGACCCTCAGGTTTTTACTACATATGAACACTTTTCACATTCTCCCGTCCAACGCGGCTGCTAGTCCTCTCTTCATGCAAAATCTTAAGGTCCTAGCTCATGTCCAAGGCATCAAAGGAGGGTAAAAAGTCGATAATCGATAATTAAAACTTGAATTGTACTGTTTCTTACTGGCTATTACATCAACTTAGAAGCTTCATCTGTGTTCTACTAGGGTATTTTTAGTTTCACCGCATACCGCAGCACGCGACATAGCTTTGCAGACGATTAATGTAACCGTTTCAGAGAGAAGAGCGGCCAATGTGACTATCTGGCTTTACGTCGATTCGATAACAAATAATGAAAACGGACAGATTTCTGATTTTTTTCCTACATATGAACACTTTGTACATTCTCCCGTGCAACGCGGCAACTAGTCCTCCCTTCATGCAAAATCTTACGGTCCTAGCTCATGTCCAAGGTACGAAAACCGGCTAAAAGGTCTATAATCGATAACTAAAACTTGAATTGTACTACTTCTTACTGGCTATTACATCAAATTAGAAGCTTCATCTGTGTTCTACAATGGTGCTTTTAGTGTCACCGCATACCGCAGCTCGCGACGTAGCTTTGCAGACGATAAATGTAACCGTTTCAGAGAGGAGAGCGGCCAATGTGAAGATGTGGCTTTAAGTCGATTCGATAACAAATGACGAAAACGGACGCATTTCTTAGGTTTTTACTACATATGAACACTTTCCACAGTCTCCCGTGCAACGCGGCTGCTAGTCCTCCCTTCATGCAAAATCGTATGGTCCTAGTTCATGGCCAAGGCACCAAAGCCGGCTAAAAAGTATATAATCGATAACTAAAACTTGAATTGTACTACTTCTTACTGGCTATTACATCAAATTAGAAGCTTCATCTGTGTTCTACTATGGTGCTTTTAGTGTCACCGCATACCGCAGCTCGCGACGTAGCTTTGCAGACGATAAATGTAACCTTTTCAGAGAGGAGAGCGGCCAATGTGACGATGAGGATTTAAGTCGATTTGATAACAAATTACGAAAACGGACAGGATCCTCAGGTTTTTACTACATATGAACACTTTTCACATTCTCCCGTGCAACGCGGCTGCTAGTCCCCCCTTCATGCAAAATCTTAAGGTCCTAGCTCATCTCCAAGGCATCAAAGGAGGGTAAGAAGTCAATAATCGATAACTAAAACTTGAATTGTACTGTTTCTTACTGGCTATTACATCAACATAGAAGCTTCATCTGTGTTCTACTAGGGTATTTTTAGTGTCACCGCATACCGCAGCACGCGACATAGCTGTGCAGACGATTAATGTAACCGTTTCAGAGAGAAGAGCGGCCAGTGTGACGATCTGGCTTTAAGTCGATTCGATAACAAATAATGAAAACGGACAGATTCCTGAGGTTTTTGCTACATATGAACACTTTGTACATTCTCCCGTGCAACGCGGCTACTAGTCCTCCCTTCATGCAAATTCTTACGGTCCTAGCTCATGTCCAAGGCACGAAAGCCGGCTAAAAAGTCTATAATCGATAACTAAAACTTGAATTGTACTACTTCTTACTGGCTATTACATCAAATTAGAAGCTTCATCTGTGTTCTACAATGGTGCTTTTAGTGTCACCGCATACCGCAGTTCGCGACGTAGCTTTGCAGACGATAAATGTAACCGTTTCAGAGAGGAGAGCGGCCAATGTGGCGATCTGGCTTTAAGTCGATTCGATAACAAATGACGAAAACGGACGCATTTTTTAGGTTTTTACTACATATGAACACTTTCCACAGTCTCCCGTGCAACGCGGCTGCTAGTCCTCCCTTCTTGCAAAATCGTATGGTCCTAGTTCATGGCCAAGGCACGAAAGCCGGCTAAAAAGTCTATAATCGATAACTAAAACTTGAATTGTACTACTTCTTACTGGCTATTACATCAAATTAGAAGCTTCATCTGTGTTCTACTATGGTGCTTTTAGTGTCACCGCATACCGCAGCGCGAACGTAGCTTTGCAGACGATAAATGTAACCGTTTCAGAGAGAAGAGCGGCCAATGTGACGATCTGGCTTTAAGTCGATTCGATAACAAATGATGAAAACTGACGCATTTCTTAGGTTTTTACTACATATGAACACTTTTCACAGTCTCCCGTGCAACGCGGCTGCTAGTGCTCCCTTCATGCAAAATCTTAAGGTCCTAGCTCATGTCCAAGGCATCAAAGGAGGGTAAGAAGTCAATAATCGATAACAAAAAATTTGAATTGTACTACTTCTTACTAGCTATTACATCATCTTCGAAGCTTCATCTGTGTTCTACTATGGTGCTTTTAGTGTCTCCGCATACCGCAGCTCGCGACATAGCTTTGCAGACGATAAATGTAACCGTTTCAGAGAGAAGAGCGGCCAATGTGACAATCTGGCTTTAATTCGATTCGATAACAAATGACGAAAACTGACGCATTTCTAAGGTTTTTACTACATGTGAACACTTTCCACAGTCTCCCGTGCAACGCGGCTGCTAGACCTCCCTTCATGCAAAATCGTATGGTCCTAGTTCATGGCGAAGGCACCAAAGCCGGCTAAAAAGTATATAATCGATAACTAAAACTTGAATTGTACTACTTCTTACTGGCTATTACATCAAATTAGAAGCTTCATCTGTGTTCTACTATGGTGCTTTTAGTGTCACCGCATACCGCAGCTCGCGACGTAGCTTTGCAGACGATAAATGTAACCGTTTCAGAGAGAAGAGCGGCCAATGTGACGATCTGGCTTTAAGTCGATTCGATAACAAATGACGAAAACTGACGCATTTCTTAGGTTTTTACTACATATGAACACTTTTCACAGTCTCCCGTGCAACGCGGCTGCTAGTGCTCCCTTCATGCAAAATCATATGGTCCTAGTTCATGGCAAAGGCACCAAAGTCGGCTAAAAAGTCTATAATCGATAACTAAAACTTGAATTGTACTACTTCTTACTGGCTATTACATCAAATTAGAAGCTTCATCTGTGTTCTACTATGGTGCTTTTAGTGTCTCCGCATACCGCACCTCGCGACATAGCTTTGCAGACCATAAATGTAACCGCTTCAGAGAGAAGAGCGGCCAATGTGACAATCTGGCTTTAATTCGATTCGATAACAAATGACCAAAACAGACGCATTTCTCAGGTTTTTACTACATATGAACACTTTCCACAGTCTCCCGTGCAACGCGGCTGCTAGTCCTCCCTTCATGCAAATTGTATGATCCTAGTTCATGGCCAAGGCACCAAAGCTGGCTAAAAAGTCAATTATCGATAACTAAAACTAGAATTGCACTTTTTCTTATCGGCTATTGCATCAACTTAGATGCTTCTTCTTTGCTCTACTATGGTTCTTTTAGTGTCTCCGCATACCGCAGCTCGCGACATAGCTTTGCAGACGATAAATGTAACCGTTTCAGAGAGAAGAGCGGCCAATGTGACGATCTGGCTTTAATTCGATTCGATAGCAAATGACGAAAACTGACGCATTTCTTAGGTTTTTACTACATATGAACACTTTTCACAGTCTCCCGTGCAACGCGGCTGCTAGTGCTCCCTTCATGCAAAATCTTAAGGTCCTAGCTCATGTCCAAGGCATCAAAGGAGGGTAAGAAGTCAATAATCGATAACAAAAAATTTGAATTGTACTACTTCTTACTGGCTATTACATCATCTTCGAAGCTTCATGTGTGTTCTACTATGGTGCTTTTAGTGTCTCCGCATACCGCAGCTCGCGACATAGCTTTGCAGACGATAAATGTAACCGTTTCAGAGAGAAGAGCGGCCAATGTGACGATCTGGCTTTAATTCAATTCGATAACAAAGGACGAAAACTGACGCATTTCTAAGGTTTTTACTACATATGAACACTTTCCACAGTCTCCCGTGCAACGCGGCTACTAGACCTCCCTTCATGCAAAATCATATGGTCCTAGTTCATGGCAAAGGCACCAAAGTCGGCTAAAAAGTCTATAATCGATAACTAAAACTTGAATAGTACCACTTCTTACTGGCTATTACATCAAATTAGAAGCTTCATCTGTGTTCTACTATGGTGCTTTTGGTGTCACCGCATACCGCAGCTCGCTACGTAGCTTTGCAGACGATAAATGTAACCGTTTCAGCGAGGAGAGCGGCCAATGTGACGATCTGGCTTTAAGTCGATTCGATAACAAATGACGAAAACGGACGCATTTCTTAGGTTTTTACTACATATGAACACTTTTCACAGTCTCCCGTGCAACGCGGCTGCTAGTCCTCCCTTCTTGCAAAATCATATGGTCCTAGTTCATGGCTAAGGCACCAAAGCCGGCTAAAAAGTCTATAACCGATAACTAAAACTTGAATTGTACTACTTCTTACTGGCTATTACATCAAATTAGAAGCTTCATCAGTGTTCTACTAAGGTGCTTTTAGTGTCACCGCATACCGCAGCTCGCGACGTAGCTTTGCAGACGATAAATGTAAGCTTTTCAGAGAGGAGAGCGGCCAATGTGACGATGAGGATTTAAGTCGATTTGATAACAAATTACGAAAACGGACAGGATCCTCAGGTTTTTACTACATATGAACACCTTTCACATTCTCCCGTGCAACGCGGCTACTAGTCCTCCCTTCATGCAAATTCTTACGGTCCTAGCTCATGTCCAAGGCACGAAAGCCGGCTAAAAAGTCTATAATCGATAACTAAAACTTGAATTGTACTACTTCTTACTGGCTATTACATCAAATTAGAAGCTTCATCTGTGTTCTACAATGGTGCTTTTAGTGTCACCGCATACCGCAGCTCGCGACGTATCTTTGCAGACGATAAATGTAACCGTTTCAGAGAGGAGAGCGGCCAATGTGACGATCTGGCTGTAAGTCGATTCGATAACAAATGACGAAAACGGACGCATTTTTTAGGTTTTTACTACACATGAACACTTTCCACAGTCTCCCGTGCAACGCGGCTGCTAGTCCTCCCTTCTTGCAAAATCGTATGGTCCTAGTTCATGGCCAAGGCACCAAAGCCGGCTAAAAAATCTATAATCGATAACTAAAACTTGAATTGTACTACTTCTTACTGGCTATTACATCAAGTTAGAAGCTTCATCCTTGTAATACTATGGTGCTTTTAGTATCACTGCATACCGCAGCACGCGACATAGCTTTGCAGACGATAAATGTAACTGTTTCAGAGAGAAGAGCGGCCAATGTGACGATCTGGATTTAAGTCGATTCGATAACAAATGACGAAAACGGACGCATTTCTTAGGTTTTTACTACATATGAACTCTTTTCACAGTCTCCCGTGCAACGCGGCTGCTAGTCCTCCCTTCTTGCAAAATCATATGGTCCTAGTTCATGGCCAAAGCACCAAAGCCGGCTAAAAAGCCTATAATCGATAGCTAAAACATGAATCGTACTACTTCTTACTGGCTATTACATCAAATTAGAAGCCTCATCTGTGTTCTACTATGGTGCTTTTAGTGTCACCGCATACCGCAGCTCGCGACGTAGCTTTGCAGACGATAAATGTAACCGTTTCAGAGAGGAGAGCGGCCAATGTGACGATCTGGCTTTAAGTCGATTCGATAACAAATGAGGAAAACGGACGGATTTCTCAGGTTTTTACTACATATGAACACTTTCCACATTCTCCCGTGCAACGCGGCTACTAGTCGTCCCTTCATACAAAATCTTAAGGACCTAGATCATGTCCAAGGCACCAAAGCTGGCTAAAAAGACAAAAATGGTTAACTAAAACTTGGATTGTACTACTACTTACTTGCTATTACATCATTTTAGAAGCTTCATCTGTGTTCTACTATGGTGCTTTTAGTATCTCCGCATACCGCAGCTCGCGACATAGCTTTGCAGACGATAAATGTAACCGTTTCAGAGAGAAGAGCGGAAAATGTGACGATCTGGCTTTAAGTCGATTCAATAACAAATAACGAAAACGGACAGATTCCTCAGGTTCTTACTACATATGAACACTTTTCACATTCTCCCGTGCAACGCGGCTGCTAGTCCTCCTTTCATGCAAAATCTTAAGTCCTAGCTCATGTCCAAGGCATCAAAGGAGGGTAAAAAGTCAATAATCGATAACTAAAACTTGAATTGTACTGTATCTTACTGGCTATTACATCAACTTAGAAGCTTCTTCTTTGCTCTACTATGGTTCTTTTAGTGTCTCCGCATACCGCAGCTCGCGAGATAGCTTTGCAGACGATAAATGTAACCGTTTCAGAGAGAAGAGCGGCCAATGTGACGATCTGGCTTTAATTCGATTCGATAACAAATGACGAAAACTGACGCATTTCTGAGGTTTTTACTACATATGAACACTTTTCACAGTCTCCCGTGCAACGCGGCTGCTAGTGCTCCCTTCATGCAAAATCTTAAGGTCCTAGCTCATGTCCAAGGCATCAAAGGAGGGTAAGAAGTCAATAATCGATAACTAAAACTTGAATTGTACTACTTCTTACTAGCTATTACATCATCTTCGAAGCTTCATCTGTGTTCTACTATGGTGCTTTTAGTGTCTCCGCATACCGCAGCTCGCGACATAGCTTTGCAGACGATAAATGTAACCGTTTCAGAGAGAAGAGCGGCCAATGTGACGATCTGGCTTTAATTCGATTCGATAACAAATGACGAAAACTGACGCATTTCTAAGGTTTTTACTACATGTGAACACTTTCCACAGTCTCCCGTGCAACGCGGCTGCTAGACCTCCCTTCATGCAAAATCGTATGGTCCTAGTTCATGGCGAAGGCACCAAAGCCGGCTAAAAAGTCAATAATCGATAACTAAAACTTGAATTGTACTACTTCTTACTGGCTATTACATCAAATTAGAAGCTTCATCTGTGTTCTACTATGGTGCTTTTAGTGTCACCGCATACCGCAGCTCGCGACGTAGCTTTGCAGACGATAAATGTAACCGTTTCAGAGAGAAGAGCGGCCAATGTGACGATCTGGCTTTAAGTCGATTCGATAACAAATGACGAAAACTGACGCATTTCTTAGGTTTTTACTACATATGAACACTTTTCACAGTCTCCCGTGCAACGCGGCTGCTAGTGCTCCCTTCATGCAAAATCATATGGTCCTAGTTCATGGCAAAGGCACCAAAGTCGGCTAAAAAGTCTATAATCGATAACTAAAACTTGAATTGTACTACTTCTTACTGGCTATTACATCAAATTAGAAGCTTCATCTGTGTTCTACTATGGTGCTTTTAGTGTCTCCGCATACCGCACCTCGCGACATAGCTTTGCAGACCATAAATGTAACCGCTTCAGAGAGAAGAGCGGCCAATGTGACAATCTGGCTTTAATTCGATTCGATAACAAATGACCAAAACAGACGCATTTCTCAGGTTTTTACTACATATGAACACTTTCCACAGTCTCCCGTGCAACGCGGCTGCTAGTCCTCCCTTCATGCAAATTGTATGATCCTAGTTCATGGCCAAGGCACCAAAGCCGGCTAAAAAGTCAATTATCGATAACTAAAACTAGAATTGTACTTTTTCTTATCGGCTATTGCATCAACTTAGAAGCTTCTTCTTTGCTCTACTATGGTTCTTTTAGTGTCTCCGCATACCGCAGCTCGCGACATAGCTTTGCAGACGATAAATGTAACCGTTTCAGAGAGAAGAGCGGCCAATGTGACGATCTGGCTTTAATTCGATTCGATAACAAATGACGAAAACTGACGCATTTCTTAGGTTTTTACTACATATGAACACTTTTCACAGTCTCCCGTGCAACGCGGCTGCTAGTGCTCCCTTCATGCAAAATCTTAAGGTCCTAGCTCATGTCCAAGGCATCAAAGGAGGGTAAGAAGTCAATAATCGATAACAAAAAATTTGAATTGTACTACTTCTTACTGGCTATTACATCATCTTCGAAGCTTCATGTGTGTTCTACTATGGTGCTTTTAGTGTCTCCGCATACCGCAGCTCGCGACATAGCTTTGCAGACGATAAATGTAACCGTTTCAGAGAGAAGAGCGTCCAATGTGACGATCTGGCTTTAATTCAATTCGATAACAAAGGACGAAAACTGACGCATTTCTAAGGTTTTTACTACATGTGAACACTTTCCACAGTCTCCCGTGCAACGCGACTGCTAGACCTCCCTTCGTGCAAAATCGTATGGTCCTAGTTCATGGCGAAGGCACCAAAGCCGGCTAAAAAGTCAATAATCGATAACTAAAACTTAAATAGTACTACTTCTTACTGGCTATTACATCAAATTAGAAGCTTCATCTGTGTTCTACTATGGTGCTTTTAGTGTCACCGCATACCGCAGCTCGCGACGTAGATTTGCAGACGATAAATGTAACCGTTTCAGAGAGAAGAGCGGCCAATGTGACGATCTGGCTTTAAGTCGGTTCGATAACAAATGACGAAAACTGACGCATTTCTTAGGTTTTTACTACATATGAACACTTTTCACAGTCTCCCGTGCAACGCGGCTGCTAGTGCTCCCTTCATGCAAAATCATATGGTCCTAGTTCATGGCAAAGGCACCAAAGTCGGCTAAAAAGTCTATAATCGATAACTAAAACTTGAATAGTACCACTTCTTACTGGCTATTACATCAAATTAGAAGCTTCATCTGTGTTCTACTATGGTGCTTTTGGTGTCACCGCATACCGCAGCTCGCTACGTAGCTTTGCAGACGATAAATGTAACCGTTTCAGCGAGGAGAGCGGCCAATGTGACGATCTGGCTTTAAGTCGATTCGATAACAAATGACGAAAACGGACGCATTTCTTAGGTTTTTACTACATATGAACACTTTTCACAGTCTCCCGTGCAACGCGGCTGCTAGTCCTCCCTTCTTGCAAAATCATATGGTCCTAGTTCATGGCTAAGGCACCAAAGCCGGCTAAAAAGTCTATAATCGATAACTAAAACTTGAATTGTACTACTTCTTACTGGCTATTACATCAAATTAGAAGCTTCATCTGTGTTCTACTATGGTGCTTTTAGTGTCACCGCATACCGCAGCGCGAACGTAGCTTTGCAGACGATAAATGTAACCGTTTCAGAGAGAAGAGCGGCCAATGTGACGATCTGGCTTTAAGTTGATTCGATAACAAATGATGAAAACGGACGCATTTCTAAGGTTTTTACTACATATGAACACTTTCCAAAAGTCTCCCGTGCAACGCGGCTGCTAGTCCTCCCTTCATGCAAAATCATATGGTCCTAGTTCATGGCCAAAGCACCAAAGCCGGCTAAAAAGTCTATAATCGATAACTAAAATATGAATCGTACTACTTCTTACTGGCTATTACATCAAATGAGAAGCCTCATATGTGTTCTACTATGGTGCTTTTAGTGTCACCGCATACCGCAGCTCGCGACGTAGCTTAGCAGACGATAAATGTAACCGTTTCAGAGAGGAGAGCGGCCAATGTGACGATCTGGCTTTAAGTCGATTCGATAACAAATGAGGAAAACGGACTGATTTCTCAGGTTTTTACTACATATGAACACTTTCCACATTCTCCCGTGCAACGCGGCTACTAGTCCTCCCTTCATACAAAATCTTAAGGACCTAGATCATGTCCAAGGCACCAAAGCTGGCTAAAAAGTCAAAAATCGTTAACTAAAACTTGGATTGTACTACTACTTACTTGCTATTACATCATTTTAGAAGCTTCATCTGTGTTCTACTATGGTGCTTTTAGTATCTCCGCATACCGCACCTCGCGACATAGCTTTGCAGACGATAAATGTAACCGTTTCAGAGAGAAGAGCGGCCAATGTGACGATCTGGCTTTAATTCGATTCGATAACAAATGACGAAAACTGACGCATTTCTTAGGTTTTTACTACATATGAACACTTTTCACAGTCTCCCGTGCAACGCGGCTGCTAGTGCTCCCTTCATGCAAAATCTTAAGTTCATAGCTCATATCCAAGGCATCAAAGGAGGGTAAGAAGTCAATAATCGATAACAAATAATTTGAATTGTACTACTTCTTACTGGCTATTACATCATCTTCGAAGCTTCATCTGTGTTTACTATGTTGCTTTTAGTGTCTCCGCATACCGCAGCTCGCGACATAGCTTTGCAGACGATAAATGTAACCGTTTCAGAGAGAAGAGCGGCCAATGTGACGATCTAGCTTTAATTCGATTCGATAACAAATGACGAAAACTGACGCATTTCTAAGGTTTTTACTACATGTGAACACTTTCCACAGTCTCCCGTGCAACGCGGCTGCTAGACCTCCCTTCATGCAAAATCGTATGGTCCTAGTTCATGGCGAAGGCACCAAAGCCGGCTAAAAAGTCAATAATCGATAACTAAAACTTGAATTGTACTACTTTTTACTGGCTATTTCATCAAATTAGAAGCTTCATCTGTGTTCTACTATGGTGCTTTTAGTGTCACCGCATACCGCAGCTCGCGACGTAGCTTTGCAGACGATAAATGTAACCGTTTCAGAGAGAAGAGCGGCCAATGTGACGATCTGGCTTTAAGTCGATTCGATAACAAATGACGAAAACTGACGCATTTCTTAGGTTTTTACTACATATGAACACTTTTCACAGTCTCCCGTGCAACGCGGCTGCTAGTGCTCCCTTCATGCAAAATCATATGGTCCTAGTTCATGGCAAAGGCACCAAAGTCGGCTAAAAAGTCTATAATCGATAACTAAAACTTGAATTGTACTACTTCTTACTGGCTAATACATCAAATTAGAAGCTTCATCTGTGTTCTACTATGGTGCTTTTAGTGTCTCCGCATACCGCACCTCGCGACATAGCTTTGCAGACCATAAATGTAACCGCTTCAGAGAGAAGAGCGGCCAATGTGACAATCTGGCTTTAATTCGATTCGATAACAAATGACCAAAACAGACGCATTTCTCAGGTTTTTACTACATATGAACACTTTCCACAGTCTCCCGTGCAACGCGGCTGCTAGTCCTCCCTTCATGCAAATTGTATGACCCTAGTTTATGGCCAAGGCACCAAAGCCGGCTAAAAAGTCAATTATCGATAACTAAAACTAGAATTGTACTTTTTCTTATCGGCTATTGCATCTACTTTGAAGCTTCATCTGTGTTCTACTATTTTGCTTTTAGTGTCTCCGCATACCGCAGCTCGCGACATAGCTTTGCACACGATAAATGTAAGCGTTTCAGAGAGAAGAGCGGCCAATGTGACGATCTGGCTTTAGTTCGATTCGATAACAGATGACGAAAACAGACGTATTTCTCAGGTTTTTACTACATGTGAACACTTTCCACAGTCTCCGGTGCAACGCGGCTGCTAGACCTCCCTTCATGCAAAATCGTATGGTCCTAGTTCATGGCCAAGGCACCAAAGCCGGCTAAAAAGTCAATAATCGATAACTAAAACTTGAATTGTACTACTTCTTACTGGCTATTACATCAACTTAGAAGCTTCATCTGTGTTCTACTATAGTGCTTTTAGTGTCACCGCATACCGCAGCTCGAACGTAGCTTTGCAGACGATAAATGTAACCGTTTCAGAGGGGTGAGCGGCCAATCTGACGATCTGGCTTTAAGTCGATTCGATAACAAATGACGAAAACGGACGCATTTCTTAGGTTTTTTCTACATATGAACACTTTCCACAGTCTCCCGTGCAACGCGGCTGCTAGTCCTCCCTTCATGCAAAATCGTATGGTCCTAGTTCATGGCCAAGGCACCAAAGCCGGCTAAAAAGTATATAATCGATAACTAAAACTTGAATTGTACTACTTCTTACTGGCTATTACATCAAATTAGAAGCTTCATCTGTGTTCTACTATGGTGCTTTTAGTGTCACCGCATACCGCAGCACGCGACATAGCTTCGCAGACGATAAATGTAACCGTTCCAGAGAGAAGAGCGGCCAATGTGACGATCTGGCTTTAAGTCGATTCGATAACAAATGACGAAAACGGACGCATTTCTAAGGTTTTTACTACATATGAACACTTTGTACATTCTCCCATGCAACGCGGCTACTAGTCCTCCCTTCATGCAAAATCTTACGGTCCTAGCTCATGTCCGAGGCACGAAAGCCGGCTAAAAAGTCTATAATCGATAACTAAAACTTGAATTGTACTACTTCTTACTATCTATTACATAATTAGAAGCTTCATCTGTGTTCTACTATGGTGCTTTTAGTGTCATCGCATACCGCAGCTCGCGACGTAGCTTTGCAGAAGATAAATGTAACCGTTTCAGAGAGAAGAGCGGCCAATGTGACGATCTGGTTTTAATCGATTCTATAACAAATGACGAAAACAGACGCATTTCTTAGGTTTTTACTACATATGAATACTTTTCACAGTCTCCCGTGCAACGCGGCTGCTAGTCATCCCTTCATGCAAAATCGTATAATTCTAGTTCATGGCCAAGGCACCAAAGCCGGCTAAAAAGTATATAATCGATAACTAAAACTTGAATTGTACTACTTCTTACTGGCTATTACATCAAATTAGAAGCTTCATCTGTGTTCTACTATGGTGCTTTTAGTGTCACCGCATACCGCAGCACGCGACATAGCTTCGCAGACGATAAATGTAACCGTTCCAGAGAGAAGAGAGGCCAATGTGACGATCTGGCTTTAAGTCGATTCGATAACAAATGACGAAAACGGACGCATTTCTAAGGTTTTTACTACATATGAACACTTTGTACATTCTCCCATGCAACGCGGCTACTAGTCCTCCCTTCATGCAAAATCTTACGGTCCTAGCTCATGTCCGAGGCACGAAAGCCGGCTAAAAAGTCTATAATCGATAACTAAAACTTGAATTGTACTACTTCTTACTATCTACTACATAATTAGAAGCTTCATCTGTGTTCTACTATGGTGCTTTTAGTGTCATCGCATACCGCAGCTCGCGACGTAGCTTTGCAGAAGATAAATGTAACCGTTTCAGAGAGAAGAGCGGCCAATGTGACGATCTGGTTTTAATCGATTCTATAACAAATGACGAAAACAGACGCATTTCTTAGGTTTTTACTACATATGAATACTTTTCACAGTCTCCCGTGCAACGCGGCTGCTAGTCCTCCCTTCATGCAAAATCGTATAATTCTAGTTCATGGCCAAGGCACCAAAGCCGGCTAAAAAGTATATAATCGATAACTAAAACTTGAATTGTACTACTTCTTACTATCTATTACATAATTAGAAGCTTCATCTGTGTTCTACTATGGTGCTTTTAGTGTCACCGCATACCGCAGCACGCGACATAGCTTTGCAGACGATTAATGTAACCGTTTCAGACATAGAAGTGCCCAATGTAACGATCTGGCTTTAAGTCGATTCGATAACAAATGATGAAAACGGACAGATTTCTGAGGTTTTTGCTACATATGAACACTTTGTACATTCTCCCGTGCAACGCGGCTACTAGTCCTCCCTTCATGCAAAATCTTACGGTCCTAGCTCATGTCCAAGGCACGAAAGCCGGCTAAAAAGTCTATAATCGATAACTAAAACTTGAATTGTACTACTTGTTACTGGCTATTACATCAAGTTACAAACTTCATCCTTGAAATACTATGGTGCTTTTAGTGTCACCGCATACCGCAGCACGCGACATAGGTTTGCAGACGATAAATGTAACCGTTTCAGAGAGATGAGCGGCCAATGTGACGATCTGGCTTTAAGTCGATTCCATAACAAATGACGAAAACGGACTGATTTCTCAGGTTTTTACTACATATGAACACTTTCCACAGTCTCCCGTGCAACGCGGCTGCTAGTCCACCCTTCATGCAAAATCATATGGTCCTAGTTCATGGCCAGGTCACCAAAGCCGACTAAAAAGTATATAACCGATAACTAAAACTTGAACTGTACTACTTCTTACTGGCTATTACATCAAATTAGAAGCTTCATCTGTGTTCTACTATAGTGCTTTTAGTGTCACCGCATACCGAAGCTCGCGACGTAGCTTTGCAGACGATAAATGTAACCGTTTCAGAGAGGTGAGCGGCCAATGTGACGATGAGGATTTAAGTCGATTTGATAACAAATGACGAAGACGGACATATTCCTCATATTTTTACTACATATGAACACTTTTCACATTCTCCCGTGCAACGCGGCTGCTAGCCCTCCTTTCATGCAAAATCTTAAGGTCCTAGCTCATGTCCAAGGCATCAAAGGGGGGTAAAAAGTCAATAATCGATAAATAAAACTTGAATTCTACTGTTTCTTACTGGCTATTACATCAACTTAGAAGCTTCTTCTTTGCTCTACTATGGTTCTTTTAGTGTCTCCGCATACCGTAGCACGCAACATAGCTTTGCAGAAGATAAATGAAACAGTTTCAGAGAGAAGAGCGGCCAGTGTGACGATCTGGCTTTAAGTCGATTCGATAACGAATTTCGAAAACGGACGCATTTATCAGGTTTTTACTACATACGAACACTTTCCACATTCTCCCGTGCCACGCGGCTACTAGTCCTCACTTCATGAAAAACCTTAAGGTCCTAGCTCATGTCCAAGGCACCAAAGCCGGTTAAAAAGTCAATAATCGATAACTAATACTTGATTTGTACTACTTCTTATTAGCTATTACATCTACTTAGAAGCTTCATCTGTGTTCTACTATGGTGCTTTTAGTGTCTCCGCATACCACACCTCGCGACATAGCTTTGCAGCCCATAAATGTAACCGCTTCAGAGAGAAGAGCAGCCAATGTGACGATCTGGCTATAATTCGATTCGGTATCAAATGACCAAAACAGACGCATTTATCAGGTTTTTACTACATATGAACACTTTCCACAGTCTCCCGTGCAACGCGGCTGCTAGTCCTCCCTTCATGCAAAATCGTATGGTCCTAGTTCATGGCCAAGGCACCAAAGCCGGCTAAAAAGTATATTATCGATAACTAAAACTTGAATTGTACTACTTCTTACTGGCTATTACATCAACTTAGAATATTCATATGTGTAATACTATGGTGCTTTTAGTGTCACCGCATACCGCAGCACGCGACGTAGCTTTGCAGACGACAAATGTAACCGTTTCAGAGAGAAGAGCGGCCAATGTGACGATCTTTCTTTAAGTCGATTCGACAGCAAATGACGAAAACGGACGCATTTTTAAGGTTTTTACTACATATGAACACTTTCTACAGTCTTCCGTGCAACGCGGCTGTTAGTCCTCCCTTCATGCAAAATCATATGATCCTAGTTCATGGCCAAGGCACCAAAACCGGCTAAAAAGTATATAATCGAGAACTAAAACTTGAATTGTACTCTTTCTTACTAGCTATTACATCAAATGAGCAGCTTCATCTGTGTTCTACAGTGGTGCTTTTAGTGTCACCGCATACCGCAGCACGCGACGTAGCTTTGCAGACGATAAATGTTACCGTTTCAGGGAGAAGAGCGGCCAATGTGACGATCTGGCTTTAAGTGGATTTGATAACAAATGATGAAAACGGACAGATTTCTGAGGTTTTTGCTACATATGAACACTTTGTACATTCTCCCGTGGAACGCGGCTACTAGTCCTCCCTTCATGCCAAATCTTACGGTCCTAGCTCATGTCCAAGGCACGAAAGCCGGCTAAAAAGTCTATAATCGATAACTAAAACTTGAATTGTACTACTTCTTACTATCTATTACATAATTAGGAGCTTCATCTGTGTTCTACTATGGTGCTTTTAGTGTCAACGCATACCGCAGCACGCAACATAGCTTTGCAGAAGATAAATGAAATCGTTTCAGAGAGAAGAGCGGCCAGTGTGACGATCTGGCTTTAAGTCGATTCGATAACAAATTACGAAAACGGACGCATTTCTCAGGTTTTTACTACATATGAACACTTTCCACATTCTCCCGTGCAAAGCGGTTACTAGTCCTCCCTTCCTGAAAAATCTTAAGGTCCTAGCTCATGTCCAAGGCACCAAAGCCCGTTAAAAAGTCAATATTCGATAACTAATACTTGATTTCTACTACTTCTTATTGGCTGTTACATCTACTTAGAAGCTTCATCTGTGTTCTACTATGGTGCTTTTAGTGTCTTCGCATACCGCAGCTCGCGACATAGCTTTGCAGACGATAAATGTAACCGTTTCAGAGAGAAGAGCCGCCAATGTGACGATCTGGCTTTAATTCGATTCGATAACAAATGAGCAGAACAGACGCATTTCTCAGGTTTTTACTACATATGAACACTTTCCACAGTCTCCAGTGCAACGCGGCTACTAGTCCTCCCTTCATGCAAAATCGTATGATCCTAGTTCATGGCCAAGGCACCAAAGCCGGTTAAAAACTCAATTATCGATAACTAAAACTAGAATTGTACTACTTCTTATCGGCTATTACATCAAATTAGAAGCTTCATCTGTGTTCTACTATGGTGCTTTTAGTGTCACCGCATACCGCAGCTCGCGACGTAGCTTTGCAGACGATAAATGTAACCGTTTCAGAGAGAAGAGCGGCCAATGTGACGAACTGGCTTTAAGTCGATTCGATAACAAATGACGAAAACGGACGCATTTCTCAGGTTTTTACTACATATGAACACTTTCCACAGTCTCCATGCAACGCGGCTGCTAGTCCTCCCTTCATGCAAATACGTATGGTCCTAGCTCATGTCCAAGGCACCAAAGCCGGTTTAAAAGTCAATAATCGATAACTAATACGTTTTTTGTACTACTTCTTATTGGCTATTACATCTACTTAGAAGCTTCATCTGTGTTCTACTATGGTGCTTTTAGTGTCTCCGCATACCGCAGCTCGCGACATAACTTTGCAGACCATTAATGTAACCGCTTCAGAGAGAAGAGCGGCAATTGTGACGATGAGGATTTAAGTCGATTTGATAACAAATGACGAAAACCGACAGATTCCTCAGGTTTTTACTACACATGAACACTTTTCACATTCTCCCGTGCAACGCGGCTGCTAGTCCTCCTTTCATGCAATATCATAAGTCCTAGCTCATGTCCAAGGCATCAAAGGAGGGTAAAAAGTCAATAATCGATAACTAAAACTTGAATTGTACTGTTTCTTACTTACTATTACATCAACTTAGAAGCTTCTTCTTTGCTCTACTATGGTTCTTTTAGTGTCTCCGCATACCGCAGCACGCAACATAACTTTGCAGAAGATAAATGAAACAGTTTCAGAGAGAAGAGCGGCCAGTATGACGAAATGGCTTTAAGTCGATTCGATAACAAATTACGAAAACGGACGGATTTCTCAGGTTTTTACGACATATGAACACTTTCCACATTCTCCCGTGCAACGCGGCTACTAGTCCTCCCTTCATGAAAAATCTTAAGGTCCTACCTCATGTCCAAGGCACCAAAGCCGGTTAAAAAGTCAATAATCGATAACTAAAACTAGAATTGTACTACTTCTTATCGGCTATTACATCTACTTTGAAGCTTCATCTGTGTTCTACTATTTTGCTTTTAGTGTCTCCGCATACCGCAGCTCGCGACATAGCTTTGCACACGATAAATGTAACCGTTTCAGAGAGAAGAGCGGCCAATGTGACGATCTGGCTTTAGTTCGATTCGATAACAGATGACGAAAACAGACGTATTTCTCAGGTTTTTACTACATGTGAACACTTTCCACAGTCTCCGGTGCAACGCGGCTGCTAGACCTCCCTTCATGCAAAATCGTATGGTCCTAGTTCATGGCCAAGGCACCAAAGCCGGCTAAAAAGTCAATAATCGATAACTAAAACTTGAATTGTACTACTTCTTACTGGCTATTACATCAACTTAGAAGCTTCATCTGTGTTCTACTATGGTGCTTTTAGTGTCACCGCATACCGCAGCACGCGACATAGCTTTGCAGACGATAAATGTAACCGCTTGAGAGAGAAGAGCGGCCAATGTGACGATGAGGATTTAAGTCGATTTGATAACAAATGACGAAAACGGACGGATTTGTCAGGTTTTTACTACATACGAACACTTTCCACATTCTCCCGTGCAACGCGGCTGCTAGACCTCCCTTCATGCAAAATCGTATGGTCCTAGTTCATGGCCAAGGCACCAAAGCCGGCTAAAAAGTCAATAATCGATAACTAAAACTTGAATTGTACTACTTCTTACTGGCTATTACCTCAAATTAGAAGCTTCATGTGTGTTCTACTATGGTGCTTTTAGTTTCACCGCATACCGCAGCTCGCGACATAGCTTTGCAGACGATAAATGTAACCGTTTCAGAGAGAAGAGCGGCCAATGTGACGTTCTGGCTTTAAATCGATTCGATAACAAATGACGAAAACTGACGCATTTCTTAGGTTTTTACTACATATGAACACTTTTCACAGTCTCCCGTGGAACGCGGCTGCTAGTCCTCCCTTCATGCAAAATCATATGGTCCTAGTTCATGGCCAAGGCACCAAAGCCGGATAAAAAGTCTATAATCGATAACTAAAACTTGAATTGTACTACTTCTTACTGGCTATTCCATCAAATTAGAAGCTTCATCTGTGTTCTACTATGGTGCTTTTAGTGCCACCGCATGCCGCAGCTCACGACGTAGCTTTGCAGACGATAAATGTAACCGTTTCAGAGGGGAGAGCGGCCAATGTGACGATGAGGATTTAAGTCGATTTGATAAGAAATGTCGAAAACGGACGCATTTCTCAAGTTTTTACTACATACGAACACTTTCCACAGTCTCCCGTGCAACGCGGCTGCTAGTCCTCGCTTCACGCAAAATCGTATGGTCCTAGTTCATGGCCAAGGCACCAAAGCCGGCTAAAAAGTCAATAATCGATAACTAAAACTTGAATTGTACTACTTCTTACTGGCTATTACATCAACTTAGAAGCTTCATGTGTGTTCTACTATGGTGCTTTTAGTTTCACCGCATACCGCAGCTCGCGACATAGCTTTGCAGACGATAAATGTAACCGTTTCAGAGAGGGGAGCGGCCAATGTGACAATCTGGCTTTAAGTCGATTCGATAACAAATGACGAAAACTGACGCATTTCTTAGGTTTTTACTACATATGAACACTTTCCACAGTCTCCCGTGCAACGCGGCTGCTAGTCCTCCCTTCATGCAAAATCGTATGGTCCTAGTTCATGGCCAAGGCACCAAAGCCGGCTAAAAATTCAATAATCGATAACTAAAACTTGAATTGTACTACTTCTTACTGGCTATTACATCAAATTAGAAGCTTCATCTGTGTTCTACAATGGTGCTTTTAGTGTCACTGCATACCGCAGCTCGCGACGTAACTTTGCAGACGATAAATGTAACCGTTTCAGAGAGGGGAGCGGCCAATGTGACAATCTGGCTTTAAGTCGATTCGATAACAAATGATGAAAACTGAAAGATTTCTGAGGTTTTTGCTACATATGAACACTTTGTACATTCTCCCGTGCAACGCGGCTACTAGTCCTCCCTTCATGCAAAATCGTATGGTAATAGTTCATGGCCAAGGCACCAAAGCCGGCTAAAAAGTATATAATCGATAACTAAAACTTTAATTGTACTACTTCTTACTGGCTATTACATCAAGTTAGAAGCTTAAATCTGTGTAATACTATGGTGCTTTTAGTGTCACCGCATACCGCAGCACGCGACGTAACTTTGCAGACGATAAATGTAACCGTTTCAGTGAGAATAGCGGCCAATGTGACGATCTGGCTTTAAGTCGATTCGATAACACATGACGAAAACGGACGCATTTCACATTTTTTCGCTACATATGGACACTTTCCACAGTCTCCCGTGCAACGCGGCTGCTAGTCCTCCTTTCATGCAAAATCTTAAGTCCTAGTTCATGGCCAAGGCACCAAAGCTGGCTAAAAAGTCTATAATCGGTAACTAAAACTTGAATAGTACTACTTCTTACTGGCTATTACATCAACTTAGAAGCTTCATCTGTGTAATACTATGGTGCTTTTAGTGTCACAGCATACCGCAGCACGCGACATAGCTTTGCAGACGATAAATGTAACCGTTTCAGAGAGAAGAGCGGGCAATGTGACGATGAAGATTTAAGTCGATTTGATAACAAATGACGAAAACGGACAGATTCCTCAGGTTTTTACTACATATGAACACTTTTCACTTTCTCCCGTGCAACGCGGCTGCTAGTCCTCCTTTCATGCAAAATCTAAAGTCCTAGCTCATGTCCAAGGCATCAAAGGAGGGTAGAAAGTCAATAATCGATAACTAAAACTTGAATTGTACTGTTTCTTACTGGCTATTACATCAACGTAGAAGCTTCTTCTTTGCTCTACTATGATTCTTTTAGTGTCTCCGCATACCGCAGCACGCAACATAGCTTTGCAGAAGATAAATGAAACAGTTTCAGAGAGAAGAGCGGCCAGTGTGACGATCTGGCTTTAAGTCGATTCGATAACAAATTACGAAAACGGACGGATTTCTCTGGTTTTTACTACATATGAACACTTTCCACATTCTCCGGTGCAACGCGGCTACTAGTCCTCCCTTTATGAAAAATCTTAACGCCCTAGCTCATGTCCAAGGCACCAAAGCCGGTTAAAAAGTCAATAATCGATAACTAATACTTGATTTGTACTACTTCTTATTGGCTATTACATCTACTTAGAAGCTTCATCTGTGTTCTACTATGGTGCTTTTTCTGTCTCCGCATACCGCAGCTCGCGACGTAGCTTTGCAGACGATGTATGTAACCGTTTCAGAGAGAAGAGCGGCCAATGTGACGATCTGGCTTTAATTCGAATGGATAACAAATGAGCAGAACAGACGCGTTTCTCAGGTTTTTACTACATATGAACACTTTCCACAGTCTCCCGTGCAACGCGGCTGCTAGTCCTCTCTTCATGCAAAATCGTATGATCCTAGTTCATGGCCAAGGCACCAAAGCCGGATAAAAACTCAATTATCGATAACTAAAACTAGAATTGTACTACTTCTTATCGGCTATTACATCTACTTAGAAGCTTCATCTGTGTTCTACTATGGTGCTTTTAGTGTCTCCGCATACCGCAGCTCGCGACATATCCTTGCAGACGATAAATGTAACCGTTTCAGAGAGAAGAGCGGCCAATGTGACGATCTGGCTTTAATTCGACTCTATAACAAATGACGAAAACAGACGCATTTCTCAAGTTTTTACTACATACGAACACTTTCCACAGTCTCCCGTGCAACGCGGTTGCTAGTCCTCCCTTCACGCAAAATCGTATGGTCCTAGTTCATGGCCAAGGCACCAAAGCCGGCTAAAAATTCAATAATCGATAACTAAAACTTGAATTGTATTACTTCTTACTGGCTATTACATCAAATTAGAAGCTTCTTCTCTGCTCCACTATGGTTCTTTTAGTGTCTCCGCATACCGCAGCACGCAACATAGCTTTGCAGAAGATAAATGAAACAGTTTCAGAGAGAAGAGCGGCCAGTGTGACGATCTGGCTTTCAGTCGATTCGATAACAAATTACGAAAACGGATACATTTCTGAGGTTTTTACTACATATGAACACTTTCCACATTCTCCCGTGCAATGCGGCTACTAGTCCTCCCTTCATGAAAAATCTTAAGGTCCTAGCTCATGTCCAAGGCACCAAAGCCGGCTAAAAAGTCTACAATCGATAACTAAAACTTGAATTGTACTACTTCTTACTGGCTATTACATCAAATTAGAAGCTTCATCTGTGTTCTACTATTTTGCTTTTAGTGTCTCCGCATACCGCAGCTCGCGACATAGCTTTGCACACGATAAATGTAACCGTTTCAGAGAGAAGAGCGGCCAATGTGACGATCTGGCTTTAATTCGATTCGATAACAAATGACGAAAACAGACGCATTTCTCAGGTTTTTACTACATGTGAACACTTTCCACAGTCTCCGGTGCAACGCGGCTGCTAGACCTCCCTTCATGCAAAATCGTATGGTCCTAGTTCATGGCCAAGGCACCAAAGCCGGCTAAAAATTCTATAATCGATAACTAAAACTTGAATTGTACTACTTCTTACTGGCTATTACATCAACATAGAAGCTTTATCTGTGTTCTACTATGGTGCTTTTAGTTTCACCCAAAACCGCAGCTCGCGACATAGCTTTGCAGACGATAAATGTAACCGTTTCAGAGAGAAGAGCGGCCAATGTGACGATCTGGCTTTAAGTCGATTCGATAACAAATGAAGAAAACTGACCATTTCTTAGGTTTTTACTACATATGAACACTTTTGACAGTCTCCCGTGCAACGCGGCTGCTAGTCCTCCCTTCATGCAAAATCATATGGTCCTAGTTCATGGCCAAGGCACCAAAGCCGGCTAAAAAGTCTATAATCGGTAACTAAAACTTGAACTGTACTGTTTCTTACTGGCTATTACATCAAATTAAAAGCTTCTTCTGTGTTCTGCTACGGTGCTTTTAGTGTCACCGCATACCGCAGCACGCGACATAGCTTTGCAGACGATAAATGTAACTGTTTCAGAGAGAAGAGCGGCCAATGTGACGATCCGTCTTTAAATCGATTCGATAACAAATGAGGAAAACGGACGGATTTCTCAGGTTTTTACTACATATGAACACTTTCGACATTCTGCCGTGCAACACGGCTACTAGTCCTCCCTTCATACAAAGTCTTAAGGACCTAGATCATGTCCAAAGCACCAAAGCTGGCTAAAAAGTCAATAATCGATAACTAAAACTTGGATTGTACTACTACTTACTTGCTATTACATCAAATTAGAACCTTCATCTGTGTTCTACTATGGTGCTTTTAGTATCTCCGCATACCGCAGCTCGCGACATAGCTTTGCAGACCATAAATGTAACCGTTTCAGAGAGAAGAGCGGCCAATGTGACGATCTGGCTTTAATTCGATTCTATAACAAATGACGAAAACAGACGCATTTCTCAAGTTTTTACTACATACGAACACTTTCCACAGTCTCCCGTGCAACGCGGCTGCTAGTCCTCCCTTCACGCAAAATCGTATGGTCCTAGTTCATGGCCAAGGCACCAAAGTCGGCTAAAAAGTATATAATCGATATCTAAAACTTGAATTGTACTACTTCTTACTGGCTATTACATCAAATTAGAAGCTTCGTCTGTGTTCTACAATGGTGCTTTTAGTGTCACCGCATACCGCAGCACGCGTCATAGTCTTGCAGACGATAAATGTAACCGTTTCAGAGAGGAGAGCGGCCAATGTGACAATCTGGCTTTAAGTCGATTCGATAACAAATGATGAAAACTGAAAGATTTCTGAGGTTTTTGCTACATATGAACACTTTGTACATTCTCCCGTTGAACGCGGCTACTAGTCCTCCCTTCATGCAAAATCTTACGGTCCTAGCTCATGTCCAAGGCACGAAAGCCGGCTAAAAAGTATATAATCGGTAACTAAAACTTGAATAGTACCACTTCTTACTGGCTATTACCTCGAATTAGAAGCTTCATCTGTGTTCTACTATGGTGCTTTTGGTGTCACCGCATACCGCAGCTCGCTACGTAGCTTTGCAGACGATAAATGTAACCGTTTCAGAGAGGAGAGCGGCCAATGTGACGTTGAGGATTTAAGTCGATTTGATAACAAATGACGAAAACGGACAGATTCCTCAGGTTTTTACTACATGTGAACACTTTTCACATTCTCCCGTGCAACGCGGCTGCTAGTCCTCCCTTCATGCAAAATCGTATGGTCCTAGTTCATGGCCAAGGCACCAGAGCCGGCTAAAAAGTATATAATCGGTAACTAAAACTTGAATTGTACTACTTCTTACTGGCTATTACATCAACTTAGAAGCTTCATCTGTGTAATACTATGGTGCTTTTAGTGTCACCGCATACCGCAGCACGCGACATAGCTTTGCAGACGATGAATGTAACCGTTTCAGAGAGAAGAGCGGCCAATGTGACGATCTGTCTTTAATTCGATTGGATAACAAATGAGCAGAACAGACGCATTTCTGAGGTTTTTACCACATATGAACACTTTAAACAGTCTCCCGTGCAACGCGGCTGCTAGTCGTCTCTTCATGCAAAATCGTATGATCCTAGTTCATGGCCAAGGCACCAAAGCCGGATAAAAACTCAATTATCGATAACTAAAACTAGAATTGTACTACTTCTTATCGGCTATTACATCTACTTAGAAGCTTCATCTGTGTTCTACTATGGTGCTTTTAGTATCTCCGCATACCGCAGCTCGCGACATAGCTTTGCAGACGATAAATGTAACCGTTTCAGAGTGGAGAGCGGCCAATGTGACGATCTGGCTTTAAGTCGATTCGATAACAAATGACGAAAACGGACGCATTTCTCAGGTTTTTACTACATATGAACACTTTCCACAGTCTCCCGTGCAACGCGGCTGGTAGTCCTCCCTTCATGCAAAATCGTATGGTCCTAGTTCATGGCCAAGGCACCAAAGCCGGCTAAAAATTCAATAATCGATAACTAAAACTTGAATTGTACTACTTCTTACTGGCTATTACATCAAATTAGAAGCTTCATCTGTGTTCTACTATGGTGCTTTTAGTGTCACTGCATACCGCAGCTCGCGACGTAACTTTGCAGACGATAAATGTAACCGTTTCAGAGAGGAGAGCGGCCAATGTGACGATGAGGGTTTAAGTCGATTTGGTAACAAATGACGAAAACGGACATATTCCTCAGGTTTTTACTTCATATGAACAATTTTCACATTCTCCCGTGCAACGCGGCTGCTAGTCCTCCTTTCATGCAAAATCTTAAGTCCTAGTTCATGTCCAAGGCATCAAAGGAGGGTAAAAAGTCAATAACCGATAACTAAAACTTGGATTGTACTACTACTTACTTGCTATTACATCAAATTAGAACCTTCATCTGTGTTCTACTATGGTGCTTTTAGTATCTCCGCATACCGCAGCTCGCGACATAGCTTTGCAGACCATAAATGTAACCGTTTCAGAGAGAATAGCGGCCAATGTGACGATCTGGCTTTAATTCGATTCTATAACAAATGACGAAAACAGACGCATTTCTCAAGTTTTTACTACATACGAACACTTTCCACAGTCTCCCGTGCAACGCGGCTGCTAGTCCTCCCTTCACGCAAAATCGTATGGTCCTAGTTCATGGCCAAGGCACCAAAGCCGGCTAAAAATTCAATAATCGATAACTAAAACTTGAATTGTACTACTTCTTACTGGCTATTACATCAAATTAGAAGCTTCATCTGTGTTCTACTATGGTGCTTTTAGTGTCACCGCATACCGCAGCTCGCGACGTAGCTTTGCAGACGATAAATGTAACCGTTTCAGAGAGGAGAGCGGCCAATGTGACGATAAGGCTTTAAGTCGATTTGATAACAAATGACGAAAACGGACGCATTTCTTAGGTTTTTACTACATATGAACACTTTCCACATTCTCCCATGCAACGCGGCTACTAGTCCTCCCTTCATACAAAATCTTAAGGACCTAGATCATGTCCAAGGCACCAAAGTTGGCTAAAACGTCAATAATCGATAACTAAAACTTGGATTGTACTACTACTTACTTGCTATTAAATCATCTTAGAAGCTTCATCTGTGTTCTACTATGGTGCTTTTAGTATCTCCGCATACCGCAGCTCGCGACATATCATTGCAGACGATAAATGTAACCGTTTCAGAGAGAAGAGCAGCCAATGTGACGATCTGGCTTTAATTCGATTCTATAACAAATGACGAAAACAGACGCATTTCTCAAGTTTTTACTACATATGAACACTTTCCACAGTCTCCCGTGAAACGCGGCTGCTAGTCCTCCCTTCATGCAAAATCGTATGGTCCTAGTTCATAACCAAGGCACCAAAGCCGGCTAAATAGTATATAATAGATATCTAAAACTTGAATTGTACTACTTCTTACTGGCTATTACATCAAATTAGAAGCTTCATCTGTGTTCTACTATGGTGCTTTTAGTGTCACCGCATACCGCAGCACGCGTCATAGTTTTGCAGACGATAAATGTAACCGTTTCAGAGAGAAGACCGGCCAATGTGACGCTCTGGCTTCAAGTCGATTCGATAACAAATGACGAAAACGGACAGATTTCTCAGGTTTTTATTACATATGAACACATTGCACATTCTCCCGTGCAACGCGGCTACTAGTCCTCCCTTCATACAAAATCTTAAGGACCTAGATCATGTCCAAGGCACCAAAGTTGGCTAAAACGTCAATAATCGATAACTAAAACTTGGATTGTACTACTACTTACTTGCTATTACATCATCGTAGAAGCTTCATCTGTGTTCTACAATGGTGCTTTTAGTATCTCCGCATACCGCAGCTCGCGACATATCTTTGCAGACGATAAATGTAACCGTTTCAGAGAGAAGAGCAGCCAATGTGACAATCTGGCTTTAATTCGATTCTATAACAAATGACGAAAACAGACGCATTTCTCAAGTTTTTACTACATATGAACACTTTCCACAGTCTCCCGTGCAACGCGGCTGCTAGTCCTCCCTTCATGAAAAATCTTGAGGTCCTAGCTCATGTCCAAGGCACCAAAGCCGGGTAAAAAGTCAATAATCGATAACTAATACTTGATTTGTACTACTTCTTATTGGCTATTACATCTACTTAGAAGCTTCATCTGTGTTCTACTGTGGTGCTTTTAGTGTCTCCGCATACCGCAGCTCGCGTCATAGCTTTGCAGACGATAAATGTAACCGTTTCAGAGAGAAGACCGGCCAATGTGACGATCTGGCTTTAATTCGATTCGATAACAAATGACCAAAACAGACGCATTTCTCAGGTTTTTTCTACATGTGAACACTTTCCACAGTCTCCCGTGCAACGCGGCTGCTAGAACTCCCTTCATGCAAAATCGTATGGTCCTAGTTCATGGCCAAGGCACCAAAGCCGGCTAAAAAGTCAATAATCGATAACTAAAACTTGAATTGTACTACTTCTTACTGGCTATTACATCTACTTAGAAGCTTCATCTGTGTTCTACTATGGTGCTTTTAGTTTCACCGCATACGGCAGCTCGCGACATAGCTTTGCAGACGATAAATGTAACCGTTTCAGAGAGAAGACCGGCAAATGTGACGATCTGGCTTTAAGTCGATTCGATAACAAATGACGAAAACGGACGCATTTCTCAGGTTTTTACTACATATGAACACTTTCGACATTCTCCCGTGCAACGCGGCTGCTAGTCCTCACTTCATGAAAAATCTTAAGGTCCTAGCTCAAGTCCAAGGCACCAAAGCCGGTTAAAAAGTCAATAATCGATAACTAATACATGATTTGTACTACTTCTTATTGGCTATTACATCTACTTAGAAGCTTCATCTGTGTTCTACTATGGTGCTTTTAGTGTCTCCGCATACCGCAGCTCGCGTCATAGCTTTGCAGACGATAAATGTAACCGTTTCAGAGAGAAGAGCGGCCAATGTGACGATCTGGCTTTAATTCGATTCGATAACAAATGACCAAAACAGACGCATTTCTCAGGTTTTTTCTACATGTGAACACTTTCCACAGTCTCCCGTGCAACGCGGCTGCTAGAACTCCCTTCATGCAAAATCGTATGGTCCTAGTTCATGGCCAAGGCACCAAAGCCGGCTAAAAAGTCAATAATCGATAACTAAAACTTGAATTGTACTACTTCTTACTGGCTATTACATCAAATTAAAAGCTTCTTCTGTGTTCTACTATGGTGCCTTTAGTGTCTCCGAAGGCCGCAGCACGCGACATAGCATTGCAGACCATAAATGTAACCGTTTCAGAGAGAAGACCGGCCAATGTGACGATCTGGCTTTAAGTCGATTCGATAACAAATGACGAAAACTGACGGATTTCTTAGGTTTTTACTGCATATGAACACTTTTCACAGTCTCCCGTGCAACGCGGCAGCTAGTCCTCCCTTCATGCAAAATCATACGGTCCTAGTTCATGGCCAAGGCACCAAAGCCGGCTAAAAAGTCAATAATCGATAACTAAAACTTGAATTGTACTACTTCTTACTGGCTATTACATCAAATTAGAAGCTTCATCTGTGTTCTACTATGGTGCTTTTAGTGTCACCGCATACCGCAGCTCGCGACGTAGCTTTGCAGACGATAAATGCAACCGTTTCAGAGAGGAGAGCGGCCAATGTAACGATCTGGCTTTAAGTCGATTCGATAACAAATGACGAAAACGGACGGATTTCTCAGGTTTTTACTACATATGAACACTTTCGGCATTCTCCCGTGCAACGCGGCTGCTAGTCCTCCCTTCATGAAAAATCTTAAGGTACTAGCTCATGTCCAAGGCACCAAAGCCGGTTAAAAGTCAATAATCGATAACTAATACTTGATTTGTACTACTTCTTATTGGCTATTACATCTACTTAGAAGCTTCATCTGTGTTCTACTATGGTGCTTTTAGTGTCTCCGCATACCGCAGCTCGCGACATAGCTTTGCAGACGATAAATGTAACCGTTTCAGAGAGAATAGCGGCCAATGTGACGATCTGGCTTTAATTCAATTCTATAACAAATGACGAAAACAGACGCATTTCTCAAGTTTTTACTACATATGAACACTTTCCACAGTCTCCCGTGCAACGCGGCTGCTAGTCCTCCCTTCATGCAAAATCGTATGGTCCTAGTTCATAACCAAGGCACCAAAGCCGGCTAAATAGTATATAATAGATATCTAAAACTTGAATTGTACTACTTCTTACTGGCTATTACATCAAATTAGAAGCTTCATCTGTGTTCTACTATGGTGCTTTTAGTGTCACCGCATACCGCAGCACGCGTCATAGTTTTGCAGACGATAAATGTAACCGTTTCAGAGAGAAGACCGGCCAATGTGACGCTCTGGCTTCAAGTCGATTCGATAACAAATGACGAAAACGGACAGATTTCTCAGGTTTTTATTACATATGAACACATTGCACATTCTCCCGTGCAACGCGGCTACTAGTCCTCCCTTCATACAAAATCTTAAGGACCTAGGTCATGTGCAAGGCACCAAAGTTGGCTAAAACGTCAATAATCGATAACTAAAACTTGGATTGTACTACTACTTACTTGCTATTACATCATCGTAGAAGCTTCATCTGTGTTCTACAATGGTGCTTTTAGTATCTCCGCATACCGCAGCTCGCGACATATCTTTGCAGACGATAAATGTAAACGTTTCAGAGAGAAGAGCAGCCAATGTGACAATCTGGCTTTAATTCGATTCTATAACAAATGACGAAAACAGACGCATTTCTCAAGTTTTTACTACATATGAACACTTTCCACAGTCTCCCGTGCAACGCGGCTGCTAGTCCTCCCTTCATGAAAAATCTTGAGGTCCTAGCTCATGTCCAAGGCACCAAAGCCGGGTAAAAAGTCAATAATCGATAACTAATACTTGATTTGTACTACTTCTTATTGGCTATTACATCTACTTAGAAGCTTCATCTGTGTTCTACTGTGGTGCTTTTAGTGTCTCCGCATACCGCAGCTCGCGACATAGCTTTGCAGACGATAAATGTAACCGTTTCAGAGAGAAGACCGGCCAATGTGACGATCTGGCTTTAAGTCGATTCGATAACAAATGACGAAAACTGACGCCTTTCTTAGGTTTTTACTGAATATGAACACGTTTCACAGTCTCCCGTGCAACGCGGCTGCTAGTCCTCCCTTCATGCAAAATCATACGGTCCTAGTTCATGGCCAAGGCACCAAAGTTGGCTAAAAAGTCAATAATCGATAACTAAAACTTGAATTGTACTACTTCCTACTGGCTATTACATCTACTTAGAAGCTTCATCTGTGTTCTACTATGGTGCTTTTAGTTTCACCGCATACCGCAGCTCGCGACATAGCTTTGCAGACGATAAATGTAACCGTTTCAGAGAGAAGACCGTTAAATGTGACGATCTGGCTTTAAGTCGATTCGATAACAAATAACGAAAACTTACGCATTTCTTAGGTTTTTACTGAATATGAACACGTTTCACAGTCTCCCGTGCAACGCGGCTGCTAGTCCTCCCTTCATGCAAAATCGTATGATCCTAGTTCATGGCCAAGGCACCAAAGCCGTTTAAAAACTCAATTATCGATAACTAAAACTAGAATTGTACTACTTCTTATCGGCTATTACATCTACTTAGAAGCTTCATCTGTGTTCTACTATGGTGCTTTTAGTTTCACCGCATACCGCAGCTCGCGTCATAGCTTTGCAGACGATAAATGTAACCGATTCAGAGACAAGAGCTGCCAATGTGACGATCTGTCTTTAATTCGATTCGATAACAAATGAGCAGAACAGACGCATTTCTCAGGTTTTTACTACATATGAACACTTTCCACAGTCTCCCGTGCAACGCGGCTGTTAGTCCTCCCTTCATGCAAAATCGTATGATCCTAGTTCATGGCCAAGGCACCAAAGCCGTTTAAAAACTCAATTATCGATAACTAAAACTAGAATTGTACTACTTCTTATCGGCTATTACATCTACTTAGAAGCTTCATCTGTGTTCTACTATGGTGCTTTTAGTTTCACCGCATACCGCAGCTCGCGTCATAGCTTTGCAGACGATAAATGTAACCGTTTCAGAGAGAAGAGCGGCCAATGTGACGATCTGGCTTTAATTCGATTCGATAACAAATGACCAAAACAGACGCATTTCTCAGGTTTATACTACATGTGAACACTTTCCACAGTCTCCCGTGCAACGCGGCTGCTAGAACTCCCTTCATGCAAAATCGTATGGTCCTAGTTCATGGCCAAGCCACCAAAGCCGGCTAAAAAGTCAATAATCGATAACTAAAACTTGAATTGTACTACTTCTTACTGGCTATTACATCAAATTAAAAGCTTCTTCTGTGTTCTACTATGGTGCCTTTAGTGTCTCCGAAGGCCGCAGCACGCGACATAGCATTGCAGACCATAAATGTAACCGTTTCAGAGAGAAGACCGGCAAATGTGACGATCTGGCTTTAAGTCGATTCGATAACAAATAACGAAAACTGACGGATTTCTTAGGTTTTTACTGCATATGAACACGTTTCACAGTCTCCCGTGCAACGCGGCTGCTAGTCCTCCCATCATGCAAATTGATACGGTCCTAGTTCATGGCCAAGGCACCAAAGCCGGCTAAAAAGTCAATAATCGATAACTAAAACTTGAATTGTACTACTTCTTACTGGCTATTACATGAACTTAGAAGCTTCATCTGTGTTCTACTATGGTGCTCTTAGTTTCACCGCATACCGCAGCTCGCGGCGTAGCTTTGCAGACGATAAATGTAACCGTTTCAGAGAGAAGACCGGCCAATGTGACGATCTGGCTTTAAGTCGATTCGATAACAAATGACGAAAACTGACGGATTTCTTAGGTTTTTACTGCATATGAACACTTTTCACAGTCTCCCGTGCAACGCGGCAGCTAGTCCTCCCTTCATGCAAAATCATACGGTCCTAGTTCATGGCCAAGGCACCAAAGCCGGCTAAAAAGTCAATAATCGATAACTAAAACTTGAATTGTACTACTTCTTACTGGCTATTACATCAAATTAGAAGCTTCATCTGTGTTCTACTATGGTGCTTTTAGTGTCACCGCATACCGCAGCTCGCGACGTAGCTTTGCAGACGATAAATGCAACCGTTTCAGAGAGGAGAGCGGCCAATGTAACGATCTGGCTTTAAGTCGATTCGATAACAAATGACGAAAACGGACGGATTTCTCAGGTTTTTACTACATATGAACACTTTCGACATTCTCCCGTGCAACGCGGCTGCTAGTCCTCCCTTCATGAAAAATCTTAGGGTAGTAGCTCATGTCCAAGGCACCAAAGCCGGTTAAAAGTCAATAATCGATAACTAATACTTGATTTGTACTACTTCTTATTGGCTATTACATCTACTTAGAAGCTTCATCTGTGTTCTACTATGGTGCTTTTAGTGTCTCCGCATACCGCAGCTCGCGACATAGCTTTGCAGACGATAAATGTAACCGTTTCAGAGAGAAGAGCTGCCAATGTGACGATCTGGCTTTAATTCGATTCGATAACAAATGAGCAGAACAGACGCATTTCTCAGGTTTTTACTACATATGAACACTTTCCACAGTCTCCCGTGCAACGCGGCTGCTAGTCCTCCCTTCATACAAAATCATATGGTCCTAGTTCATGGCCAAGGCACCAAAGCCGGCTAAAAAGTATAAAATCGATAACTAAAACTTGAATTGTACTATTTCTTACTGGCTATTACATCAAATTAGAAGCTTCATCTCTTCTACTATGGTGCTTTTAGTGTCACCGCAAACCGCAGCTCGCGACATAGCTTTGCAGACCATAAATGTAACCGTTTCAGAGAGAATAGCGGCCAATGTGACGATCTGGCTTTAATTCAATTCTATAACAAATGACGAAAACAGACGCATTTCTCAAGTTTTTACTACATATGAACACTTTCCACAGTCTCCCGTGCAACGCGGCTGCTAGTCCTCCCTTCATGCAAAATCGTATGGTCCTAGTTCATAACCAAGGCACCAAAGCCGGCTAAATAGTATATAATAGATATCTAAAACTTGAATTGTACTACTTCTTACTAGCTATTACATCAAATTAGAAGCTTCATCTGTGTTCTACTATGGTGCTTTTAGTGTCACCGCATACCGCAGCACGCGTCATAGTTTTGCAGACGATAAATGTAACCGTTTCAGAGAGAAGACCGGCCAATGTGACGCTCTGGCTTCAAGTCGATTCGATAACAAATGACGAAAACGGACAGATTTCTCAGGTTTTTATTACATATGAACACATTGCACATTCTCCCGTGCAACGCGGCTACTAGTCCTCCCTTCATACAAAATCTTAAGGACCTAGATCATGTCCAAGGCACCAAAGTTGGCTAAAACGTCAATAATCGATAACTAAAACTTGGATTGTACTACTACTTACTTGCTATTACATCATCGTAGAAGCTTCATCTGTGTTCTACAATGGTGCTTTTAGTATCTCCGCATACCGCAGCTCGCGACATATCTTTGCAGACGATAAATGTAACCGTTTCAGAGAGAAGAGCAGCCAATGTGACAATCTGGCTTTAATTCGATTCTATAACAAATGACGAAAACAGACGCATTTCTCAAGTTTTTACTACATATGAACACTTTCCACAGTCTCCCGTGCAACGCGGCTGATAGTCCTCCCTTCATGAAAAATCTTGAGGTCCTAGCTCATGTCCAAGGCACCAAAGCCGGGTAAAAAGTCAATAATCGATAACTAATACTTGATTTGTACTACTTCTTATTGGCTATTACATCTACTTAGAAGCTTCATCTGTGTTCTACTGTGGTGCTTTTAGTGTCTCCGCATACCGCAGCTCGCGACATAGCTTTGCAGACGATAAATGTAACCGTTTCAGAGAGAAGACCGGCCAATGTAACGATCTGGCTTTAAGTCGATTCGATAACAAATGACGAAAACTGACGCCTTTCTTAGGTTTTTACTGAATATGAACACGTTTCACAGTCTCCCGTGCAACGCGGCTGCTAGTCCTCCCTTCATGCAAAATCATACGGTCCTAGTTCATGGCCAAGGCACCAAAGCCGGCTAAAAAGTCAATAATCGATAACTAAAACTTGAATTGTACTACTTCCTACTGGCTATTACATCTACTTAGAAGCTTCATCTGTGTTCTACTATGGTGCTTTTAGTTTCACCGCATACCGCAGCTCGCGACATAGCTTTGCAGACGATAAATGTAACCGTTTCAGAGAGAAGACCGGCAAATGTGACGATCTGGCTTTAAGTCGATTCGATAACAAATAACGAAAACTTATGCATTTCTTAGGTTTTTACTGAATATGAACACGTTTCACAGTCTCCCGTGCAACGCGGCTGCTAGTCCTCCCTTCATGCAAAATCATACGGTCCTAGTTCATGGCCAAGGCACCAAAGCTGGCTAAAAAGTCTATAATCGATAACTAAAACTTGATTTGTACTACTTCTTACTGGCTATTACATCTACTTAGAAGCTTCATCTGTGTTCTACTATGGTGCTTTTAGTGTCACCGCATACCGCAGCTCGCGTCATAGCTTTGCAGACGATAAATGTAACCGTTTCAGAGAGAAGAGCGGCCAATGTGACGATCTGGCTTTAATTCGATTCGATAACAAATGACCAAAACAGACGCATTTCTCAGGTTTTACTACATGTGAACACTTTCCACATTCTCCCGTGCAACGCGGCTGCTAGAACTCCCTTCATGCAAAATCGTATGGTCCTGGTTCATGGCCAAGGCACCAAAGCCGGCTAAAAAGTCAATAATCGATAACTAAAACTTGAATTGTACTACTTCTTACTGGCTATTACATCAAATTAAAAGCTTCTTCTGTGTTCTACTATGGTGCCTTTAGTGTCTCCGAAGGCCGCAGCACGCGACATAGCATTGCAGACCATAAATGTAACCGTTTCAGAGAGAAGACCGGCAAATGTGACGATCTGGCTTTAAGTCGATTCGATAACAAATAACGAAAACTGACGCATTTCTTAGGTTTTTACTGAATATGAACACGTTTCACAGTCTCCCGTGCAACGCGGCTGCTAGTCCTCCCTTCATGCAAAATCATATGGTCCTAGTTCATGGCCAAGGCACCAAAGCCGGCTAAAAAATCTATAATCGATAACTAAAACTTGAATTGTACTACTTCTTACTGGCTATTACATGAACTTAGAAGCTTCATCTGTGTTCTACTATGGTGCTCTTAGTTTCACCGCATACCGCAGCTCGCGACATAGCTTTGCAGACGATAAATGTAATCGTTTCAGAGAGAAGACCGGCCAATGTGACGATCTGGCTTTAATTCGATTCGATAACAAATGACGAAAAAAGACGCATTTCTCAGGTTTTTACTACATGTGAACACTTTCCACAGTCTCCCGTGCAACGCGGCTGCTAGTCCTCCCTTCATGCAAAATCGTATGGTCCTAGTTCATGGCCAAGGCACCAAAGCCGGCTAAAAAGTCAATAATCGATAACTAAAACTTGAATTGTACTACTTCTTACTGGCTATTACATCAACTTAGAAGCTTCATCTGTGTTCTTCTATGGTGCTTTTAGTTTCACCGCATACGGCAACTCAGGACATAGCTTTGCAGACGATAAATGTAACCGTTTCAGAGAGAACACCGGCCATGTGACGATCTGGCTTTCAGTCGATTCGGTAACAAATGACGAAAACTGACGCATTTCTTAGGTTTTTACTAAATATGGACACTTTTCACAGTCTCCCGTGCAACGCGGCTGCTAGTCCTCCCTTCATGCAAAATCATACGGTCCTAGTTCATGGCCAAGGCACCAAAGCCGGCTAAAAAGTCTATAATCGATAACTAAAACTTGAATTGTACTACTTCTTACTGGCTACTACATCAAATTAGAAGCTTCATCTATGTTCTACTATGGTGCTTTTAGTGTCACCGCATACCGCAGCTCGCGACGTAGCTTTGCAGACGATAAATGTAACCGTTTCAGAGAGGAGAGCGGCCAATGTGACGATCTGGCTTTAAGTCGATTCGATAACAAATGACGAAAACGGACGCATTTCTCAGGTTTTTACTACATATGAACGCTTTCCACAGTCTCCCGTGCAACGCGGCTGCTAGTCATCCCTTCATGCAAAATCATATTGTCCTAGTTCATGGCCAAGGCACCAAAGCCGGCTAAAAAGTATATAATCGATAACTAAAACTTGAATTGTACTACTTCTTACTGACTATTACATCAAATTAGAAGCTTCATCTGTGTTCTACTATGGTGCTTTTAGTGTCACCGCATACCGCAGCTCGCGACGTAGCTTTGCAGACGATAAATGTAACCGTTTCAGAGAGGAGAGCGGCCAATGTGACGATTAGGGTTTAAGTCGATTTGATAACAAATTACGAAAACGGACAGATTCCTCAGGTTTTTACTACATATGAACACTTTTCACATTCTCCCGTGCAACGCTTCTGCTAGTCCTCCTTTCATTCAAAATCGTAAGTCCTAGTTCATGTCCAAGGCATTAAAGGAGGGTAAAAAGTCAATAATCGATATCTAAAACTTGAATTGTACTGTTTCGTACTGGCTATTACATCAAATTAAAAGCCTCTTCTGTGTTCTACTACGGTGCTTTTTGTGTCATCGCATACCGCAGCACGCGACATAGCTTTGCAGACGATAAATGTAACCGTTTCAGAGAGAAGACCGGCCAATGTGACGATCTGGCGTTAAGTCGATTCGATAACAAATGATGAAAACGGACAGATTTCTGAGGTTTTTGCTACATATGAACACTTTCCACAGTCTCCCGTGCAGCGCGGCTGCTAGTCCTCCCTTCATGCAAAATCGTATGGTCCTACTTCATGGCCAAGGCACCAAAGCCGGATAAAAAGGATTTAATCGATAACTAAAACTTGAATTGTACTACTTCTTACTGGCTATTACATCAACTTAAGAGCTTCATCTGTGTTCTACTATGGTGCTTTTAGTGTCACCGCATACCGCAGCACGCGACATAGCTTTGCAGACGATAAATGTAACCGTTTCAGAGAGAAGAGCGGCCAATGTGACGATCTGGCTTTAAGTCGATTCGATAACAAATGACGAAAACTGACGCATTTCTTAGGTTTTTACTACATATGAACACTTTTCACATTCTCCCGTGCAACGCGGCTGCTAGTCCTCCTTTTATGCAAAATCTTAAGTCCTAGCTCATGTCCAAGGCATCAAAGGAGGGTAAAAAGTCGATAATCGATAACTAAAACTCGATTTGTACTGTTTCTTACTGGGTATTACATCAACTTAGAAGCTTCTTCTTTGCTCTACTATGGTTCTTTTAGTGTCTCCGCATACCGCAGCACGCAACATAGCTTTGCAGAAGATAAATGAAACAGTTTCAGAGAGAAGAGCGGCCAGTGTGACGATCTGGCTTTAAGTCGATTCGATAACAAATTACGAAAGCGGACGCATTTCTCAGGTTTTTACTACATATGAACACTTTCCACATTCTCCCGTGCAACACGGCTACTAGTCCTCCCTTCATGAAAAATCTTAAGGTACTAGCTCATGTCCAAGGCACCAAAGCCGGTTAAAAAGTCAATAATCGATAACTAATACTTGATTTGTACTACTTCTTATTGGCTATTACATCTACTTTGAAGCTTCATCTGTGCTCTACTATGGTGCTTTTAGTGTCACCGCATACCGCAGCTTTCGACATAGCTTTGCAGACGATAAATGTAACCGTTTCAGAGAGAAGAGCGGCCAATATGACGATCTGGCTTTAAGTCGATTCCATAACAAAGGACGAAAACGGACGGATTTCTCAGGTTTTTACTACATATGAACACTTCTCACTTTTCTCCCGTGCAACGTGGCTAGTAGTCCTCCTTTCATGCAAAATCTTGATTTCCTAGCTCATGTCCAGGGCACCAAAGCCGGCTAAAAAGTCAATAAATGATAACTAAAACTTGATTTGTAATACTTCTTATTGGCTATTACATCTACTTTGAAGCTCCATCTGTGTCCTACTATGGTGCTTTTAGTGTCTCCGCATACCGCACCTCGCGACATAGCTTTGCAGACCATAAATGTAACCGCTTCAGAGAGAAGAGCGGCCAATGTGACGATCTGCCTTTAATTCGATTCGATAACAAATGACCAAAACAGACGCATTTCTGAGGTTTTTACTACATATGAACACTTTCCACAGTCTCCCGTGCAACGCGGCTGCTAGTCCTCCCTTCATGCATAATCGTATGATCCTAGTTCATGGCCAAGGCACCAAAGCCGGCTAAAAAGTCAATTATCGGCAACTAAAACTAGAACTGTACTACTTCTTATCGGCTATTGCATCTACTTAAAAGCTTCAACTGTGTTCTACTATGGTGCTTTTAGTGTCTCCGCATACCGCAGCTCGCGACATAGCTTTGCAGACCATGAATGTAACCGTTTCAGAGAGAAGAGCGGCCAATGTGACGATCTGGCTTTAATTCGATTCGATAACAAATGACGAAAACAGACGCATTTCTCAGGTTTTTACTACATATGAACACTTTCCACATTATCCCGTGCAACGCGGCTACTAGTCTTCCCTTCATACAAAATCTTAGGGACCTAGATCATGTCCAAGGCACCAAAGCTGGCTAAAAAGTCAATAATCGATAACTAAAACTTGAATTGTACTACTTCTTACTGGCTATTACATCAAATTAAAAGCTTCTTCTGTGTTCTACTATGGTGCTTTTAGTGTCACCGCATACCGCAGCACGCGACATAGCTTTGCAGACGATAAATGTAACCGTTTCAGAGAGAAGAGCGGCCAATGTGACAATCTGGCTTTAAGTCGATTCGATAACAAATGACGAAAACTGACACATTTCTTAGGTTTTTACTACATATGAACACTTTCCACAGTCTCCCGTGCAACGCGGCTGCTAGTCCTCCCTTCATGCAAAATCATATAGTCCTAGTTCATGGCCAAGGCAACAAAGCCGGCTAAAAAGTATATAATCGGTAACTAAAACTTGAATTGTACTACTTCTTACTTGCTATTACATCAAATTAGAAGCTTCATCTGTGTTCTACTATGGTGCTTTTAGTTTCACCGCAGACCGCAGCTCGCGACATAGCTTTGCAGACGATAAATGTAACCGTTTCAGAGAGAAGACCGGCCAATGTGACGATCTGGCTTTAAGTCGATTCGATAACAAATGACGAAAACTGACGCATTTCTTAGGTTTTTACTGCATATGAACACTTTTCACAGTCTCCCGTGCAACGCGGCTGCCAGTCCTCCATTCATGCAAAATCATACGGTCCTAGTTCATGGCCAAGGCACCAAAGCCGGCTAAAAAGTCTATAATCGATAACTAAAACTTGAATTGTACTACTTCTTACTTGCTATTACATCAAATTAGAAGCTTCATCTGTGTTCTACTATGGTGCTTTTAGTTTCACCGCAGACCGCAGCTCGCGACATAGCTTTGCAGACGATAAATGTAACCGTTTCAGAGAGAAAACCGGCCAATGTGACGATCTGGCTTTAATTCGATTCGATAACAAATGACGAAAACAGACGCATTTCTCAGGTTTTTACTACATATGAACACTTTCCACATTATCCCGTGCAACGCGGCTACTAGTCTTCCCTTCATACAAAATCTTAAGGACCTAGATCATGTCCCAGGCACCAAAGCTGGCTAAAAAGTCAATAATCGATAACTAAAACTTGAATTGTACTACTTCTTACTGGCTATTACATCAAATTAAAAGCTTCTTCTGTGTTCTACTATGGTGCTTTTATTGTCACCGCATACCGCAGCACGCGACATAGGTTTGCAGACGATAAATGTAACCGTTTCAGAGAGAAGACCGGCCAATGTGACGATCTGGCTTTAAGTCGATTCGATAACAAATGACGAAAACTGACACATTTCTTAGGTTGTTACTGCATATGAACACTTTTCACAGTCTCCCGTGCAACACGGCTGCCAGTCCTCCATTCATGCAAAATCATACGGTCCTAGCTCATGTCCAAGGCCCCCTAGCCGGTTAAAAAGTCAATAATCGATAACCAAAACTAGAATTGTACTACTTCTTATCGGCTATTACATCTACTTAGAAGCTTAATCTGTGTTCTACTATGGTGCTTTTAGTGTCTCCGCATACCGCAGCTCGCGACATAGCTTTGCAGACGATAAATGTAACCGTTTCAGAGTGAAGAGCGGCCAATGTGACGATCTGGCTTTAATTCGATTCGATAACAAATGACGAAAACAGACGCAGTTCTCAGGTTTTTACTACACGTGAACACTTTCCACAGTCTCCCGTGCAACGCGGCTGCTAGACCTCCCTTCATGCAAAATGGTATGGTCCTAGTTTATGGCCAAGGCACCAAAGCCGGCTAAAAAGTCAATAATCGATAACTAAAACTTGAATTGTACTACTTCTTACTGGCTATTACATCAACTTAGAAGCTTCATCTGTGTTCTACTATGGTGCTTTTAGTTTCACCGCATACCGCAGCTCGCGACATAGCTTTGCAGACGATAAATGTAACCGTTTCAGAGAGAAGACCGGCCAATGTGACGATCTGGCTTTAAGTCGATTCGATAACAAATGACGAAAACTGACGCATTTCTTAGGTTTTTACTAAATATGAACACTTTTCACAGTCTCCCGTGCAACGCGGCTGCTAGTCCTCCCTTCATGCAAAATCATACGGTCCTAGTTCATGGCCAAGGCACCAAAGCCAGTGTCACCGCATACCGCAGCTCGCGACGTAGCTTTGCATACGATAAATGTAACCGTTTCCGAGAGGAGAGCGGCCAATGTGACGATCTGGCTTTAAGTCGATTCGATAACAAATGACGAAAACGGACGCATTTTTCAGGTTTTTACTACATATGAACAGTTTCCACTGTCTCCCGTGCAACGCGGCTGCTAGTCCTCCCTTCATGCAAAATCATATGGTCATAGTTCATGGCCAAGGCACCAAAGCCGGCTAAAAATTCAATAATCGATAACTAAAACTTGAATTGTACTACTTCTTACTGGCTATTACATCAAATTAAAAGCTTCTTCTGTGTTCTACTATGGTGCTTTTAGTGTCACCGCATACCGCAGCACGCGACATAGCTTTGCAGACGATAAATGTAACCGTTTCAGAGAGAAGAGCGGCCAATGTGACAATCTGGCTTTAAGTCGATTCCATAACAAATGACGAAAACGGACGGATTTCTTAGGTTTTTACTACATATGAACACTTTCCACAGTCTCCCGTGCAACGCGGCTGCTAGTCCTCCCTTCATGCAAAATCATATAGTCCTAGTTCATGGCCAAGGCACCAAAGCCGGCTAAAAAGTATATAATCGATAACTAGAACTTGAATTGTACTACTTCTTACTGACTATTACATCAAAATAGAAGCTTCATCTGTGTTCTACTATGATGCTTTTAGTGTCACCGCATACCGCAGCTCGCGACGTAGCTTTGCAGACGATAAATGTAACCGTTTCAGAGAGGAGAGCGGCCAATGTGACGATGAGGGTTTAAGTCGATTTGATAACATATAACGAAAACGGACAGATTCCTCAGGTTTTTACTACATATGAACACTTTTCACATTCTCCCGTGCAACGCTTCTGCTAGTCCTCCTTTCATTCAAAATCGTAAGTCCTAGTTCATGTCCAAGGCATCAAAGGAGGGTAAAAAGTCAATAACCGATATCTAAAACTTGAATTGTACTGTTTCTTACTGGCTATTACATCAAATTAAAAGCCTCTTCTGTGTTCTACTATGGTGCATTTAGTGTCACCGCACACCGCAGCTCGCGACGTAGCTTTGCAGACGATAAATGTAACCGTTTCAGAGAGAAGAGCGGCCAATGTGACGATCTGGCTTTAATTCGATTCGATAACAAATGACGAAAACGGACGCATTTCTTAGGTTTTTACTACATATGAACACTTTCCACAGTCTCCCGTGCAACGCGGCTGCTAGTCCTCCCTTCATGCAAAATCGTATGGTCCTAGTTCATGGCCAAGGCACCAAAGCCGGCTAAAAAGTCTATAATCGATAACTAGAACTTGAATTCTACTACTTCTTACTTGCTATTACATCAAATTAGAAGCTTCATCTGTGTTCTACTATGGTGCTTTTAGTGTCACCGCATACCGCAGCTCGCGACGTAGCTTTGCAGACGATAAATGTAACCGTTTCAGAGAGGAGAGCGGCCAATGTGACGATCTGGCTTTAAGTCGATTCGATAACAAATGACGAAAACGGACGCATTTCTCAGGTTTTTACTACATATGAACACTTTCCACATTCTCCCGTGCAACGCGGCTACTAGTCCTCCCTTCATGAAAAATCTTAAGGTCCTAGCTCATGTCCAAGGCACCAAAGCCGGTTAAAAAGTCAATAATCGATAACCAAAACTAGAATTGTACTACTTCTTATCGGCTATTACATCTACTTAGAAGCTTAATCTGTGTTCTACTATGGTGCTTTTAGTGTCTCCGCATACCGCAGCTCGCGACATAGCTTTGCAGACGATAAATGTAACCGTTTCAGAGTGAAGAGCGGCCAATGTGACGATCTGGCTTTAATTCGATTCGATAACAAATAACGAAAACAGACGCAGTTTTCAGGTTTTTACTACACGTGAACACTTTCCACAGTCTCCCGTGCAACGCGGCTGCTAGACCTCCCTTCATGCAAAATGGTATGGTCCTAGTTTATGGCCAAGGCACCAAAGCCGGCTAAAAAGTCAATAATCGATAACTAAAACTTGAATTGTACTACTTCTTACTCTCTATTACATCAACTTAGAAGCTTCATCTGTGTTCTACTATGGTGCTTTTAGTTTCACCGCATACCGCAGCTCGCGACATAGCTTTGCAGACGATAAATGTAACCGTTTCAGAGAGAAGACCGGCCAATGTGACGATCTGGCTTTAAGTCGATTCGATAACAAGTGACGAAAACTGACGCATTTCTTAGGTTTTTACTAAATGTGAACACTTTTCACAGTCTCCCGTGCAACGCGGCTGCTAGTCCTCCCTTCATGCAAAATCATACGGTCCTAGTTCATGGCCAAGGCACCAAAGCCAGTGTCACCGCATACCGCAGCTCGTTACGTAGCTTTGCAGACGATAAATGTAACCGTTTCCGAGAGGAGAGCGGCCAATGTGACGATCTGGCTTTAAGTCGTTTCGATAACAAATGACGAAAACGGACGCATTTTTCAGGTTTTTACTACATATGAACAGTTTCCACTGTCTCCCGTGCAACGCGGCTGCTAGTCCTCCCTTCATGCAAAATCATATGGTCATAGTTCATGGCCAAGGCACCAAAGCCGGCTAAAAATTCAATAATCGATAACTAAAACTTGAATTGTACTACTTCTTACTGGCTATTACATCAAATTAAAAGTTTCTTCTGTGTTCTACTATGGTGCTTTTAGTGTCACCGCATACCGCAGCACGCGACATAGCTTTGCAGACGATAAATGTAACCGTTTCAGAGAGAAGAGCGGCCAATGTGACAATCTGGCTTTAAGTCGATTCCATAACAAATGACGAAAACGGACGGATTTCTTAGGTTTTTACTACATATGAACACTTTCCACAGTCTCCCGTGCAACGCGGCTGCTAGTCCTCCCTTCATGCAAAATCATATAGTCCTAGTTCATGGCCAAGGCACCAAAGCCGGCTAAAAAGTATATAATCGATAACTAAAACTTGAATTGTACTACTTCTTACTGACTATTACATCAAAATAGAAGCTTCATCTGTGTTCTACTATGATGCTTTTAGTGTCACCGCATACCGCAGCTCGCGACGTAGCTTTGCAGACGATAAATGTAACCGTTCAGAGAGGAGAGCGGCCAATGTGACGATGAGGGTTTAAGTCGATTTGATAACATATAACGAAAACGGACAGCTTCCTCAGGTTTTTACTACATATGAACACTTTCCACATTCTCCCGTGCAACGCTTCTGCTAGTCCTCCTATCATTCAAAATCGTAAGTCCTAGTTCATGTCCAAGGCATCAAAGGAGGGTAAAAAGTCAATAACCGATATCTAAAACTTGAATTGTACTGTTTCTTACTGGCTATTACATCAAATTAAAAGCCTCTTCTGTGTTCTACTATGGTGCATTTAGTGTCACCGCACACCGCAGCTCGCGACGTAGCTTTGCAGACGATAAATGTAACCGTTTCAGAGAGAAGAGCGGCCAATGTGACGATCTGGCTTTAATTCGATTCGATAACAAATGAGCAGAACAGACGCATTTCTCAGGTTTTTACTACATATGAACACTTTGTACATTCTCCCGTGCAACGCGGCTACTAGTCCTCACTTCATGCAAAATCTTACGGGCTTAGCTCGTGTCCAAGGCACGAAAGCCGGCTAAAAAGTCTATAATCGATAACTAAAACTTGAATTGTACTACTTCTTACTGGCTATTACATCAAATTAGAAGCCTCATCTGTGTTCTACTATGGTGCTTTTAGTGTCACCGCATACCGCAGCTCGCGACGTAGCTTAGCAGACGATAAATGGAACCGTTTCAGAGAGGAGAGTGTCCAATGTGACGATCTGGTTTTAAGTCGATTCGATAACAAATGACGAAAACGGACGCATTTCTTAGGTTTTTACTACATATGAACACTTTCCACAGTCTCCCGTGCAACGCGGCTGCTAGTCCTCCCTTCATGCAAAATCGTATGGTCCTAGTTCATGGCCAAGGAACGAAAGCCGGCTAAAAGGACTATAATCGATAACTAAAACTTGAATTGTCCTACATCTTACTGGCTATTACATCAAGTTAGAAGCTTCATCCGTGTAATACTATGGTGCTCTTAGTGTCACCGCATACCGCAGCACGCGACATAGCTTTGCAGACGATAAATGTAACCGTTTCAGAGAGAAGAGCGGCCAATGTGACGATCTGGCTTTAAGTCGATTCGATAACAAATGACGAAAACGGACGCATTTCTTAGGTTCTTAGTACATATGAACACTTTCCACAGTCTCCCGTGCAACGCGGCTGCTAGTCCTCCCTTCATGCAAAATCATATGGTCCTAGTTCATGGCCAAGGCACCAAAGCCGGCTAAAAATTCAATAATCGATAACTAAAACTTGAAAAGTACTACTTCTTACTGGCTATTACATCAAATTAAAAGCTTCTTCTGTGTTCTACTATGGTGCTTTTAGTGTCACCGCATACCGCAGCACGCGACATAGCTTTGCAGACGATAAAAGTAACCGTTTGAGAGAGAAGAGCGGCCATTGTGACGATCTGTCTTTAAATCGATTCGATAACAAATGAGGAAAACGGACGCATTTCTTAAGTTTTTACTACATATGAACACTTTTCACAGTCTCCCGTGCAACGCGGCTTATAGTCCTCCTTTCATGCAAAATCATATGGTCCTAGTTCATGGCCAAGGCACCAAAGCCGGCTAAAAAGTCAATAATCGATAACTAAAACTTGAATTGTACTACTTCTTACTGGCTATTACATCAAATTAAAAGCTTCTTCTGTGTTCTACTATGGTGCCATTAGTGTCTCCGAAGGCCGCAGCACGCGACATAGCATTGCAGACCATAAATGTAACCGTTTCAGAGAGAAGAGCGGCCAATGTGACGATCTGGCTTTAATTCGATTCGATAACAAATGACCAAAACAGACGCATTTCTCAGGTTTTTACTACACGTGAACACTTTCCACAGTCTCCCGTGCAACGCGACTTCTAGACCTACATTCATTCAAAATCGTCTGGTCCTAGTTCATGGCCAAGGCACCAAAGCCGGCTAAAAAGTTAATAATCGATAACTAAAACTTGAATTGTACTATTTCTTACTGGCTATTACATCAACTTAGAAGCTCCATCTGTGTTCTACTATGGTGCTTTTAGTTTCACCGCATACCGCATTTCGCGACATAGCTTTGCAGACGATAAATGTAAAAGTTTCAGAGAGAAGAGCGGCCAGTGTGACGATCTGGCTTTAAGTCGATTCGATAACAAATGACGAAAACTGACCCATTTCTTAGGTTTTTACTACATATGAACACTTTTCACAGTCTCCCGTGCAACGCGGCTGCTAGTCCTCCTTTCATGCAAAATCATATGGTCCTAGTTCATGGCCAAGGCACCAAAGAAGGCTAAAAAGTGTATAATCGATAACTAAAACTTGAATTGTACTACTTCTTACTGGCTATTATATCAAATTAGAAGCTTCATCTGTGTTCTACTATGGCGCTTTTAGTGTCACGGCATACCGCAGCTCGCGACGTAGCTTTGCAGACGATAAATGTAACCGTTTCAGAGAGGAGAGCGGCCAATGTGACGATGAGGATTTAAGTCGATTTGATAACAAATGACGAAAACGGACAGATTCCTCAGGTTTTTACTACATATGAACTTTTTTCACATTCTCCCGTGCAACGCGGCTGCTAGTCCTCCTTTCATGCAAAATCTTAAGTCCTAGCTCATGTCCAAGGCATCAAAGGAGGGTCAAAAGTCAATAATCGATAACTAAAACTCGAATTGTACTGTTTCTTACTGGCTATTACATCAACTTAGAAGCTTCTTCTTTGCTCTACTATGGTTCTTTTAGTGTCTCCGCATACCGCAGCACGCAACATAGCTTTGCAGAAGATAAATGAAACAGTTTCAGAGAGAAGAGCGGCCAGTGTGACGATCTGGCTTTAAGTCGATTCGATAACAAATTACGAAAACGGACGCATTTCTCAGGTTTTTACTACATATGAACACTTTCCACATTCTCCCGTGCAACGCGGCTACTAGTCCTACCTTCATGGAAAATCTTAAGGTCCTAGCTCATGTCCAAGGCACCAAGACCGGTTAAAAAGACAATAATCGATATCTAATACTTGATTTGTACTACTTCTTATTGGCTATTACATCTACTTTGGAGCTTCATCTGTGTTCTACTATGGTGCTTTTAGTGTCACCGCATACCGCATTTCGCGACATAGCTTTGCAGACGATAAATGTAAAAGTTTCAGAGAGAAGAGCGGCCAATATGACGATCTGCCTTTAATTCGATTCGATAACAAATTACAAAAACTGACGCATTTCTCAGGTTTTTACTACATATGAACACTTTCCACAGTCTCCCGTGCAACGCGGCTGCTAGTCCTCCCTTCATGCAAAATCGTATGGTCCTAGTTCATGGCCAAGGCACCAAAGCCGGCTAAAACGTCAATAATCGATAACTAAAACTTGAATTGTACTACTTCTTACTTCCTATTACATCAAATTGAAAGCTTCTTCTGTGTTCTACTATGGTGCCTTGAGTGATTCCGAAAGCCGCAGCACGCGACATAGCTTTGCAGACGATAAATGTAACCGTTTCAGAGAGGAGAGCGGCCAATGTGACGATCTGGCTTTAAGTCGATTCGACAACAAATGACGGAAACGGACGCATTTCTTAGGTTTTTACTACATATGAACACTTTCCACAGTCTCCCGTGCAACGCGGCTGCTAGTCCTCCCTTCATGCTAACTCGTATGGTCCTACTTCATGGCCAAGGCACCAGAGCCGGTTAAAAAGGATTTAATCGATAACTAAAACTTGAATTGTACTACTTCTTACTGGCTATTACATCAACTTAGAAGCTTCATCTGTGTTCTACTATGGTGCTTTTAGTGTCTCCGCATACCGCAGCTCGCGACGTAGCTTTGCAGACGATAATTGTAACCGTTTCAGAGAGAAGAGCGGCCAATGTGACGATCTGGCTTTAATTCGATTCGATAACAAATGACCAAAACAGACGCATTTCTCAGGTTTTTACTACACGTGAACACTTTCCACAGTCTCCCGTGCAACGCGGCTGCTAGACCTACCTTCATGCAAAATCGTATGGTCCTAGTTCATGGCTAAGGCACCAAAGCCGGCTAAAAAGTCAATAATCGATAACTAAAACTTGAATTGTACTACTTCTTACTGGCTATTACATCAACTTAGAAGCATCATCTGTGTTCTACTATGGTGCTTTTAGTTTCACCGCATACCCCAGCTCGCGACATAGCTTTGCAGACGATAAATGTAACCGGTTCAGAGAGAAGAGCGGCCAATGTGACGATCTGGCTTTAAGTCGATTCGATAACAAATGACGAAAAGTGACGCATTTCTTAGGTTTTTACTACATATGAACACTTTCCACATTCTCCCGTGCAACGCGGCTACTAGTCCTCCCTTCATGAAAAATCTTAAGGTCCTAGCTCATGTCCAAGGCACCAAAGCCGGTTAAAAAGTCAATAATCGATAACTAATACTTGATTTGTACTACTTCTTATTGGCTATTACATCTACTTTGAAGCTTCATCTGTGTTCTACTATGGTGCTTTTAGTGTCTCCGCATACCGCACATCGTGACATAGCTTTGCAGACCATGAATGTAACCGTTTCAGAGAGAAGAGCGGCCAATGTGACGATCTGGCTTTAATTCGATTCGATAACAAATGACGAAAACAGACGCATTTCTCAGGTTTTTACTACATATGAACACTTTCCTCAGTCTCCCGTGCAACGCGGCTGCTAGTCCTCCCTTCATGCATAATCGTATGATCCTAGTTCATGCCCAAGGCACCAATGCCGGCTAAAAAGTCAATTATCGACAACTAAAACTAGAACTGTACTACTTCTTATCGGCTATGGCATCTACTTAAAAGCTTCAACTGTGTTCTACTATGGTGGTTTTAGTGTCTCCGCATACCGCAGCTCGCAACATAGCTTTGCAGACCATGAATGTAACCGTTTCAGAGAGAAGAGCGGCCAATGTGACGATCTGGCTTTAATTCGATTCGATAACAAATGACGAAAACAGACGCATTTCTCAGGTTTTTACTACATATGAACACTTTCCACAGTCTCCTGTGCAACGCTGCTGCTAGTCCTCCCTTCATGCAAAATCGTATGGTCCTAGTTCATGGCCAAGGCACCAAAGCCAGCTAAAAAGTCAATAATCGATAACTAAAACTTGAATTGTACTAGTTCTTACTGGCTATTACATCAAATTAAAAGCTTCTTCTGTGTTCTACTATGGTATCTTTAGTGTCTCCGAAGGCCGCAGCACGCGACATAGCTTTGCAGACGATAAATGTAACCGTTTCAGAGAAAAGAGGGGCCAATGTAACGATCTGGCTTTAAGTCGATTCGATAACAAATGACGAAAACGGACGGATTTCTCAGGTTTTTACTACATATTAACACTTTTCACTTTTCTCCCGTGCAACGCGGCTAGTATTCCTCCTTTCATGCAAAATCTTGAGTTCCTATCTCATGTCCAAGGCACCAAAGGAGGGTAATAAGTCAATAATCGATAACTAAAACTTGAATTGTACTGCTTCTTACTGGCTATTACATCAATTTAGAAGCTTCTTCTGTGTTCTACTATGGTGCCTTTAGTGTCTCCGAAGGCCGCAGCACGCGACATAGCATTGCAGACAATAAGTGTAACCGTTTCAGAGAGAAGAGCGGCCAGTGTGACGATCTAGCTTTAAGTCGATTCGATAACAAATTACGAAAACGGACGCATTTCTCAGGTTTTTACTACATATGAACACTTTCCAAAGTCTCCTGTGCAACACGGCTGCTAGTCCTCCCTTCATGCAAAATCGTATGGTCCTAGTTCATGGCCAAGGCACCAAAGCCGGCTAAAACGTCAATAATCGATAACTAAAACTTGAATTGTACTACTTCTTACTTCCTATTACATCAAATTGAAAGCTTCTTCTGTGTTCTACTATGGTGCCTTTAGTGACTCCGAAAGCCGCAGCACGCGACATAGCTTTGCAGACGATAAATGTAACCGTTTCAGAGAGAAGAGCAGCCAATGTGGCGATCTGGCTTTAATTCGATTCGATAACAAATGACGAAAACGGACGCATTTCTTAGGTTTTTACTACATATGAAAACTTTTCACAGTCTCCCGTGCAACGCGGCTGCTTGTCCTCCATTCATGCAAAATCATATGGTCCTAGTTCATGGCCAAGGCACCAAAACCGGCTAAAAAGTCTATAATCGATAACTAAAACATGAATTGTACTACTTCTTACTGGCTATTACATCAAATTAGAAGCTTCATCTGTGTTCTACTATGGTGCTTTTAGTGTCACCGCATACCGCTGCTCGCGACGTAGTTTTGCAGACGATAACTGTAGCCGTTTCAGAGAGGAGAGCGGCCAATGTGACGATCTGGCTTTAAGTCGATTCGATAACAAATGACGAAAACGGACGCATTTCTTAGGTTTTTGCTACATATGAATACTTTCCACAGTCTTCCGTGCAACGCGGCTGCTAGTCCTCCCTTCATGCAAAATCGTATGGTCCTACTTCATGGCCAAGGCACCAAAGCTGGTTAAAAAGGATTTAATCGATAACTAAAACTTGAATTGTACTACTTCTTACTGGCTATTACATCAACTTAGAAGCTTCATCTGTGTTCTACTATGGTGCTTTTAGTGTCACCGCATACCGCAGCACGCGACGTAGCTTTGCAGACGATAAATGTAACCGTTTCAGAGAGAAGAGCGGCCATTGTGACGATCTGTCTTTAAATCAATTTGATAACAAATGAGCAGAACAGACGCAATTCTCAGGTTTTTACTACATATGAACACTCTCCACAGTCCCGTGCAACGCGGCTGCTAGTCATCTCTTCATGCAAAATCGTATGATCCTAGTTCATGGCCAAGGCACCAAAGCCGGTTAAAAACTCAATTATCGATAACTAAATCTAGAATTGTACTACTTCTTATCGGCTATTACATCTACTTAGAAGCTTCATCTGTGTTCTACTATGGTGCTTTTAGTGTCTCCGCATACTGCAGCTTGCGACATAGCTTTGCAGACGATAAATGTAACCGTTTCAGAGAGAAGAGCGGCCAATGTGACGATCTGGCTTTAATTCGATTCGATAACAAATGACGAAAACAGACGCATTTCTCATGTTTTTACTACACGTGAACACTTTCCACAGTCTCCCGTGCAACGCGGCTGCTAGACCTACCTTCATGCAAAATTGTATGGTCCTAGTTCATGGCCAAGGCATCAAAGCCGGCTAAAAAGTCAATAATCGATAACTAAAACTTGAATTGTACTACTTCTTACTGGCTATTACATCAACTTAGAAGCTTCATCTGTGTTCTACTATGGTGCTTTTAGTGTCACCGCATACCGCAGCTCGCGACGTAGCTTTGCAGACGATAAATGTAACCGTTTCAGAGAGAAGAGCGGCCAATGTGACGATCTGGCTTTAAGTCGATTCCATAACAAATGACAAAAACGGACGGATTTCTCAGGTTTTTACTACATATGAACACTTTCCACTGTCTCGCGTGAAACGCGCCTGCTAGTCCTCCCTTCATGCAAATTGATACGGTCCTAGTTCATGGCCAAGGCACCAAATCCGGTTAAAAAGTATATAATTGATAACTAAAACTTGAATTGTACTACTTCTTACTGGCTATTACATCAAATTAGAAGCTTCATCTGTGTTCTACTATGGTGCTTTTAGTGTCACCGCATACCGCAGCTCGCGACGTAGCTTTGCAGACGATAAATGTAACCGTTTCAGAGAGGAGAACGGCCAGTGTGACGATCTGGCTTTAAGTCGATTCGATAACAAATTACGAAAACGGACGCATTTCTCAGGTTTTTACTACATATGAACACTTTCCACATTCTCCCGTGCAACGCGGCTACTAGTCCTACCTTCATGGAAAATCTTAAGGTCCTAGCTCATGTCCAAGGCACCAAGGCCGGTTAAAAAGACAATAATCGATATCTAATACTTGATTTGTACTACTTCTTATTGGCTATTACATCTACTTTGGAGCTTCATCTGTGTTCTACTATGGTGCTTTTAGTGTCACCGCATACCGCAGATTTTCGACAAAGCTTTGCAGACGATAAATGTAACAGTTTCAGAGAGAAGAGCGGCCAATATGACGATCTGCCTTTAATTCGATTCGATAACAAATTACGAAAACGGACGCATTTCTCAGGTTTTTACTACATATGAACACTTTCCACAGTCTCCCGTGCAACGCGGCTGCTAGTCCTCCCTTCATGCAAAATCGTATGGTCCTAGTTCATGGCCAAGGCACCAAAGCCGGCTAAAACGTCAATAATCGATAACTAAAACTTGAATTGTACTACTTCTTACTTCCTATTACATCAAATTGAAAGCTTCTTCTGTGTTCTACTATGGTGCCTTGAGTGACTCCGAAAGCAGCAGCACGCTACATAGCTTTGCAGACGATAAATGTAACCGTTTCAGAGAGAAGAGCGGCCAGTGTGACGATCTGCCTTTAAGTCGATTCGATAAAAAATCACGAAAACGGACGGATTTCTCAGGTTTTTACAACATATGAACACTTTCCACATTCTCCCGTGAAACGTGGCTACTAGTCCTCCCTTCATGAAAAATCTTAAGGTCCTACCTCATTTCCAAGGAACCAAAGCCGGTTAAAAAGTCAATAATCGATAACTAAAACTTGAATTGTACTACTTCTTATTGGCTATTACATCTACTTAGAAGCTTCATTTGTGTTCTACTATGGTGCTTTTAGTGTCAACGCATACCGCAGCTCGCGACATTGCTTTGCAGACCATAAATGTAACCGTTTCAGAGTGAAGAGCGGCCAATGTAACGATCTGGCTTTAATTCCATCAGATAACAAATGACCAAAACAGACGCATTTCTCAGATTTTTACTACATATGAACACCTTCCATAGTCTCCCGTGCAACGCGGTTGCTAGACATCCCTTCATGCAAAATCGTATGGCCCTAGTTCATGGCCAAGGCACCAAAGCCGGCTAAAACGTCAATAATCGATAACTAAAACTTGAATTGTACTACTTCTTACTTCCTATTACATCAAATTGAAAGCTTCTTCTGTGTTCTACTATGGTGCCTTGAGTGACTCCGAAAGCCGCAGCACGCGACATAGCTTTGCAGACGATAAATGTAACCGTTTCAGAGAGAAGAGCGGCCAGTGTGGCGATCTGGCTTTAAGTCGATTCGATAAAAAATCACGAAAATGGACGGATTTCTCAGGTTTTTACAACATATGAACTCTTTCCACATTCTCCCGTGAAACGCGGCTACTAGTCCTCCCTTCATGAAAAATCTTAAGGTCCTACCTCATTTCCAAGGAACCAAAGCCGGTTAAAAAGTCAGTAATCGATAACTAAAACTTGAATTGTACTAATTCTTATTGGCTATTACATCTACTTAGAAGCTTCATTTGTGTTCTACTATGGTGCTTTTAGTGTCAACGCATACCGCAGCTCGCGAAATAGCTTTGCAGACCATAAATGTAACCGTTTCAGAGTGAAGAGCGGCCAATGTAACGATCTGGCGTTAATTCGATTCGATAACAAATGACGAAAACCGACGCATTTCTCAGATTTTTACTACATATGAACACCTTCCATAGTCTCCCGTGCAACGCGGCTGCTAGACCTCCCTTCATGCAAAATCGTATGGTCCTAGTTCATGGCCAAGGCACCGAAGCCGGCTAAAACGTCAATAATCGATAACTATAACTTGAATTGTACTACTTCTTACTTCCTATTACATCAAATTGAAAGCTTCTTCTGTGTTCTACTATGGTGCCTTGAGTGACTCCGAAAGCCGCAGCACGCGACATAGCTTTGCAGACGATAAATGTAACCGTTTCAGAGAGGAGAGCGGCCAATGTGACGATCTGGCTTTAAGTCGATTCGATAACAAATGACGAAAACGGACGCATTTCTTAGGTTTTTACTACATATGAACACTTTCCACAGTCTCCCGTGCAACGCGGCTGCTAGTCCTCCCTTCATGCAAACTCGTATGGTCCTACTTCATGGCCAAGGCACCAGAGCCGGTTAAAAAGGATTTAATCGATAACTAAAACTTGAATTGTACTACTTCTTACTGGCTATTACATCAACTTAGAAGCTTCATCTGTGTTCTACTATGGTGCTTTTAGTGTCTCCGCATACCGCAGCTCGCGACGTAGCTTTGCCGACGATAAATGTAACCGTTTCAGAGAAAAGAGCGGCCAATGTGACGATCTGGCTTTAAGTCGATTCGATAACAAATGACGAAAACAGACGCATTTCTCAGGTTTTTACTACACGTGAACACTTTCCACAGTCTACCGTGCAACGCGGCTGCTAGACCTACCTTCATGCAAAATCGTATGGTCCTAGTTCATGGCTAAGGCACCAAAGCCAGCTAAAAAGTCAATAATCGATAACTAAAACTTGAATTGTACTACTTCTTACTGGCTATTACATCAACTTAGAAGCTTCATCTGTGTTCTACTATGGTGCTTTTAGTTTCACCGCATACCCCAGCTCGCGACATAGCTTTGCAGACGATAAATGTAACCGGTTCAGAGAGAAGAGCGGCCAATGTGACGATCTGGCTTTAAGTCGATTCGATAACAAATGACGAAAAGTGACGCATTTCTTAGGTTTTTACTACATATGTACACTTTTCACAGTCTCCCGTGCAACGCAGCTGCTAGTCCTCCCTTCATGCAAAATCATATGGTCCTAGATCATGGCCAAGGCACCAAAGCCGGCTAAAAAGTCTATAATCTATAACTAAAACTTGAATTGTACTACTTCTTACTGGCTATTACATCAAATTAGAAGCTTCATCTGTTTTTTACTATGGTGCTTGTAGTGTCACGGCATACCGCAGCTCGCGACGTAGCTTTGCAGACGATAAATGTAACCGTTTCAGAGAGAAGAGCGGCCAGTGTGACGATCTGGCTTTAAGTCGATTCGATAACAAATTACGAAAACGGACGCATTTCTCAGGTTTTCACTACATATGAACACTTTCCACATTCTCCCGTGCAACGCGGCTACTAGTCCTCACTTCATGAAAAATCTTAAGGTCCTAGCTCATGTCCAAGGTACCAAAGCCGGTTAAAAAGTCAATAATCGATAACTAATACTTGATTTGTACTACTTCTTATTGGCTATTACATCTACTTTGAAGCTTCATCTGTGTTCTACTATGGTGCTTTTAGTGTCTCCGCATACCGCACATCGTGACATAGCTTTGCAGACCATAAATGTAACCGCTTAAGAGAGAAGAGCGGCCAATGTGACGTTCTGCCTTTAATTCGATTCGATAACAAATGACCAAAACAGACGCATTTCTGAGGTTTTTACTACATATGAACACTTTCCTCAGTCTCCCGTGCAACGCGGCTGCTAGTCCTCCCTTCATGCATAATCGTATGATCCTAGTTCATGCCCAAGGCACCAATGCCGGCTAAAAAGTCAATTATCGACAACTAAAACTAGAACTGTACTACTTCTTATCGGCTATGGCATCTACTTAAAAGCTTCAACTGTGTTCTACTATGGTGGTTTTAGTGTCTCCGCATACCGCAGCTCGCAACATAGCTTTGCAGACCATGAATGTAACCGTTTCAGAGAGAAGAGTGGCCAATGTGACGATCTGGCTTTAATTCGATTCGATAACAAATGACGAAAACAGACGCTTTTCTCAGGTTTTTACTACATATGAACACTTTCCACAGTCTCCTGTGCAACGCTGCTGTTAGTCCTCCCTTCATGCAAAATCGTATGGTCCTAGTTCATGGCCAAGGCACCAAAGCCAGCTAAAAAGTCAATAATCGATAACTAAAACTTGAATTGTACTAGTTCTTACTGGCTATTACATCAAATTAAAAGCTTCTTCTGTGTTCTACTATGGTATCTTTAGTGTCTCCGAAGGCCGCAGCACGCGACATAGCTTTGCAGACGATAAATGTAACCGTTTCAGAGAAAAGAGCGGCCAATGTAACGATCTGGCTTTAAGTCGATTCGATAACAAATGACGAAAACGGACGGATTTCTCAGGTTTTTACTACATATTAACACTTTTCACTTTTCTCCCGTGCAACGCGGCTAGTATTCCTCCTTTCATGCAAAATCTTGAGTTCCTATCTCATGTCCAAGGCACCAAAGGAGGGTAATAAGTCAATAATCGATAACTAAAACTTGAATTGTACTGCTTCTTACTGGCTATTACATCAATTTAGAAGCTTCCTCTGTGTTCTACTATGGTGCCTTTAGTGTCTCCGAAGGCCGCAGCACGCGACATAGCATTGCAGGCGATAAGTGTAACCGTTTAAGAGAGAAGAGCGGCCAGTGTGACGATCTAGCTTTAAGTCGATTCGATAACAAATTACGAAAACGGACGCATTTCTCAGGTTTTTACTACATATGAACACTTTCCACAGTCTCCCGTGCAACATGGCTGCTAGTCCTCCCTTCATGCAAAATCGTATGGTCCTAGTTCATGGCCAAGGCACCAAAGCCGGCTAAAACGTCGATAATCGATAACTAAAACTTGAATTGTACTACTTCTTACTTCCTATTACATCAAATTGAAAGCTTCTTCTGTGTTCTACTATGGTGCCTTTAGTGACTCCGAAAGCCGCAGCACGCGACATAGCTTTGCAGACGATAAATGTAACCGTTTCAGAGAGAAGAGCAGCCAATGTGGCGATCTGGCTTTAAGTCGATTCGATAACAAATGACGAAAACGGACGCATTTCTTAGGTTTTTACTACATATGAACACTTTTCACAGTCTCCCGTGCAACGCAGGTGCTAGTCCTCCATTCATGCAAAATCATATGGTCGTAGTTCATGGCCAAGGCACCAAAACCGGCTAAAAAGTCTATAATCGATAACTAAAACATGAATTGTACTACTTCTTACTGGCTATTACATCAACTTAGAAGCTTCATCTGTGTTCTACTATGGTGCTTTTAGTGTCACCGCATACCGCAGCTCGCGACGTAGCTTTGCAGACGATAAATGTAACCGTTTCAGAGAGAAGAGCGGCCAATGTGACGATCTGGCTTTAAGTCGATTCCATAACAAATGACAAATACGGACGGATTTCTCAGGTTTTTACTACATATGAACACTTTCCACTGTCTCGCGTGATACGCGCCTGCTAGTCTTCCCTTCATGCAAATTGATACGGTCCTAGTTCATGGCCAAGGCACCAAATCCGGCTAAAAAGTATATAATCGATAACTAAAACTTGAATTGTACTACTTCTTACTGGCTATTACATCAAATTAGAAGCTTCATCTGTGTTCTACTATGGTGCTTTTAGTGTCACCGCATACCGCAGCTCGCGACGTAGCTTTGCAGACGATAAATGTAACCGTTTCAGAGAGAAGAGCGGCCAATGTGACGATTTTTCTTTAATTCGATTCGATAACAAATGACCAAAACAGACGCATTTCTCAGGTTTTTACTACATATGAACACTTTCGACATTCTCCCGTGCAACGCGGCTACTAGTCTTCCCTTCATACAAAATCTTAAGGACCTAGATCATGTCCAAGGCACCAAAGCTGGCTAAAAAGTCAATAATCGAAAACTAAAACTTGAAATGTACTACTTCTTACTGGCTATTACATCATCTTAGAAGCTTCATCTGTGTTCTACTATGGTGCTTTTAGTATCTCCGCATACCGCAGACCGCGACATAGCTTTGCAGACGATAAATGTAACCGTTACAGAGAGAAGAGCGGCCAATGTGACGATCTGGCTTTAATTCGATTCGAATACAAATGACGAAAACAGACGCATTTCTCAAGTTTTTACTACATATGAACACTTTCCACAGTCTCCTGTGCAACGCTTCTGCTAGTCCTCCCTTAATGCAAAATCGTATGGTCCTAGTTCATGGTTAAGGCACCAAAGCCAGCTAAAAAGTCAATAATCGATAAGTAAAACTTGAATTGTACTAGTTCTTACTTCCTATTACATCAAATTGAAAGCTTCATCTGTGTTCTACTATGGTGCTTTTAGAGTCACCGCATACCGCAGCTCGCGACGTAGTTTTGCAGACGATAACTGTAGCCGTTTCAGAGAGGAGAGAAGCCAATGTGACGATCTGGCTTTAAGTAGATTCGATAACAAATGACGAAAACGGACGCATTTCTTAGGTTTTTGCTACATATGAACACTTTCCACAGTCTTCCGTGCAACGCGGCTGCTAGTCCTCCCTTCATGCAAAATCGTATGGTCCTACTTCATGGCCAAGGCACCAAAGCTGGTTAAAAAGGATTTAATCGATAACTAAAACTTGAATTGTACTACTTCTTACTGGCTATTACATCAACTTAGAAGCTTCATCTGTGTTCTACTATGGTGCTTTTAGAGTCACAGCATACCGCAGCTCGCGACGTAGTTTTGCAGACGATAACGGTAGCCGTTTCAGAGAGAAGATCGGCCATTGTGACGATCTATCTTTAAATCGATTTGATAACAAATGAGCAGAACAGACGCAATTCTCAGGTTTTTACTACATATGAACACTCTCCACAGTCCCGTGCAACGCGGCTGCTAGTCATCTCTTCATGCAAAATCGTATGATCCTAGTTCATGGCCAAGGCACCAAAGCCGGTTAAAAACTCAATTATCGATAACTAAATCTAGAATTGTACTACTTCTTATCGGCTATTACATCTACTTAGAAGCTTCATCTGTGTTCTACTATGGTGCTTTTAGTGTCTCCGCATACTGCAGCTCGCGACATAGCTTTGCAGACGATAAATGTAACCGTTTCAGAGAGAAGAGCGGCCAATGTGACGATCTGGCTTTAATTCGATTCGATAACAAATGACGAAAACAGACGCATTTCTCATGTTTTTACTACACGTGAACACTTTCCACAGTCTCCCGTGCAACGCGGCTGCTAGACCTACCTTCATGCAAAATTGTATGGTCCTAGTTCATGGCCAATGCACCAAAGCCGGCTAAAAAATCAATAATCGATAACTAAAACTTGAATTGTACTACTTCTTACTGGCTATTACATCAACTTAGAAGCTTCATCTGTGTTCTACTATGGTGCTTTTAGTGTCACCGCATACCGCAGCTCGCGACGTAGCTTTGTAGACGATAAATGTAACCGTTTCAGAGAGAAGAGCGGCCAATGTGACGATCTGGCTTTAAGTCGATTCGATAACAAATGACGAAAAGTGACGCATTTCTCAAGTTTTTACTACATATGAACACTTTCCACAGTCTCCTGTGCAACGCTGCTGCTAGTCCTCCCTTCATGCAAAATCATATGGTCCTAGATCATGGCCAAGGCAACAAAGCCGGCTAAAAAGTCTACAATCGATAACTAAAACTTGAATTGTACTACTTCTTACTGGCTATTACATCAAATTAGAAGCTTCATCTATTTTCTACTATGGTGCTTTTAGTGTCACCGCATACCGCAGCTCGCGACGTAGCTTTGTAGACGATAAATGTAACCGTTTCAGAGAGAAGAGCGGCCAATGTGACGATCTGGCTTTAAGTCGATTCCATAACAAATGACAAAAACGGACGGATTTCTCAGGTTTTTACTACATATGAACACTTTCCACTGTCTCGCGTGCAACGCGCCTGCTAGTCCTCCATTCATGCAAATTGATACGGTCCTAGTTCATGGCCAAGGCACCAAATCCGGCTAAAAAGTATATAATCGATAAGTAAAGCTTGAATTGTACTACTTCTTACTGGCTATTACATCAAATTAGAAGCTTCATCTGTGTTCTACTATGGTGCTTTTAGTGTCACCGCATACCGCAGCTCGCGACGTAGCTTTGGAGACGATAAATGTAACCATTTCAGAGAGGAGAGCGGCCAATGTGACGATGAAGATTTAAGTCGATTTGATAACAAATGACGAAAACGGACAGATTCTTCAGGTTTTTACTACATATGAACACTTTTCACATTCTCCCGTGCAACGCGGCTGCTAGTCCTCCTTTCATGCAAAATCTTAAGTCCTAGCTCATGTCCAAGGCATCAAAGGTGGGTAAAAAGTCAATAATCGATAACTAAAACTCGAATTGTACTGTTTCTTACTGGCTATTACATCAACTTAGAAGCTTCTTCTTTGCTCTACTATGGTTCTTTTAGTGTCTCCGCATACCGCAGCACGCAACATAGCTTTGCAGAGGATAAATGAAATAGTTTCAGAGAGAAGAGCGGCCAGTGTGACGATCTGGCTTTAAGTCGATTCGATAACAAATTACGAAAACGGACGCATTTCTCAGGTTTTTACTACATATGAACACTTTCCACATTCTCCCGTGCAACGCGGCTACTAGTCCTCCCTTCATGAAAAATCTTAAGGTCCTAGCTCATGTCCAAGGCACCAAAGAAGGTTAAAAAGTCAATAATCGATAACTAATACTTGATTTGTACTACTTCTTATTGGCTATTACATCTACTTTGAAGATTCATCTGTGTTCTACTATGGTGCTTTTAGTGTCACGGCATATCGCAGCTTTCGACATAGCTTTGCAGACGATAAATGTAACCGTTTCAGAGAGAAGAGCGGCCAATATGACGATCTGGCTTTAAGTTGATTCCATAACAAAGGACGAAAACGGACCGATTTCTCAGGTTTTTACTACATATGAACACTTCTCACTTTTCTCCCGTGCAACGCGGCTAGTAGTCCTCCTTTCATGCAAAATCTTGATTTCCTAGCTCATGTCCAGGGCACCAAAGCCGGCTAAAAAGTCAATAAATGATACCTAAAACTTGATTTGTACTACTTCTTATTGGCTATTACATCTACTTTGAAGCTTCATCTGTGTTCTACTATGGTGCTTTTAGTGTCTTCGCATACCGCACATCGTGATATAGCTTTGCAGACCATAATGGAACCGCTTCAGAGAGAGGAGCGGCCAATGTGACGATCTGCCTTTAATTCGATTCGATAACATATGACCAAAACAGACGCATTTCTGAGGTTTTTACTACATATGAACACTTTCCACAGTCTCCCGTGCAACGCGGCTGCTAGTCCTCCCTTCATGCATAATCGTATGATCCTAGTTCATGGCCAAGGCACCAAAGCCGGCTAAAAAGTCAATTATCGACAACTAAAACTAGAACTGTACTACTTCTTATCGGCTATTGCATCTGCTTAAAAGCTTCAACTGTGTTCTACTATGGTGCTTTTAGTGTCTCCGCATACCGCAGCTCGCGACATAGCTTTGCAGACCATGAATGTAACCGTTTCAGAGAGAAGAGCGGCCAATGTGACGATCTGGCTTTAATTCGATTCGATAAGAAATGACGAAAACAGACGCATTTCTCAGGTTTTTACTACATATGAACACTTTCGACATTCTCCCGTGCAACGCGGCTACTAGTCTTCCCTTCATACAAAATCTTAAGGACCTAGATCATGTCCAAGGCACCAAAGCTGGCTAAAAGTCAATAATCGATAACTAAAACTTGAAATGTACTACTTCTTACTGGCTATTACATCATCTTAGAAGCTTCATCTGTGTTCTACTATGGTGCTTTTAGTATCTCCGCATACCGCAGACCGAGACATAGCTTTGCAGACGATAAATGTAACCGTTTCAGAGAGAAGAGCGGCCAATGTGACGATCTGGCTTTAATTCGATTCGATAACAAATGACGAAAACAGACGCATTTCTCAAGTTTTTACTACATATGAACACTTTCCACAGTCTCCCGTGCAACGCTGCTGCTAGACCTCCCTTCATGCAAAATCGTATGGTCCTAGTTCATGTCCAAGGCACCAAAGGAGGGTAATAAGTCAATAATCGATAACTAAAACTTGAATTGTACTGCTTCTTACTGGCTATTACATCAACCTAGAAGCTTCTTCTGTTTTCTACTATGGTGCCTTGAGTGTCTCCGAAGGCCGCAGCACGCGACATAGCATTGCAGACGATAAATGTAACCGTTTCAGAGAGAAGAGCGGCCAGTGTGACGTTCTAGCTTTAAGTCGATTCGATAACAAATTACGAAAACGAACGCATTTCTCAGGTTTTTACTACATATGAACACTTTCCACAGTCTCCCGTGCAACGCGGCTGCTAGTCCTCCCTTCATGCAAAATCGTATGGTCCTAGTTCATGGCCAAGGCACCAAAGCCGGCTAAAACGTCAATAATCGATAACTAAAACTTGAATTGTACTACGTCTTACTTCCTATTACATCAAATTGAAAGCTTCTTCTGTGTTCTACTATGGTGCCTTTAGTGACTCCGAAAGCCGCAGCACGCGACATAGCTTTGCAGACGATAAATGTAACCGTTTCAGAGAGAAGAGCGGCCCGTGTGACGATCTGGCTTTAATTCGATTCGATAACAAATCACGAAAACGGACGGATTTCTCAGGTTTTTACAAAATATGAACACTTTCCACATTCTCCCGTGCAACGCGGCTACTAGTCCTCCCTTCATGAAAAATCTTAAGGTCCTACCTCATTTCCAAGGAACCAAAGCCGGTTAAAAAGTCAATAATCGATAACTAAAACTTGAATTGTACTACTTCTTACTGGCTATTACATCAACTTAGAAGCTTCATCTGTGTTCTACCATGGTGCTTTTAGTGTCACCGCATACCGCAGCTCGCTACATAACTTTGCACACCATAAATGTAACCGTCTCAGAGAGAAGAGCGTCCAATGTGACGATCCGGCTTTAATTCGATTCGATAACAAATGACCAATACAGACGCATTTCTCAGGTTTTTACTACATATGAACACTTTCCACAGTCTCCCGTGCTACGCGGCTGCTAGTCCTCCCTTCATGCAAAATCGTATGGTCCTAGTTCATGGCCAAGGCACCAAAGCCAGCAAAAAGTCAAAAATCGATAAGTAAAATATGAATTGTACTACTGCTTACTGGCTAATACATTAAATTAAAAGCTTCTTCTGTGTTCTACTATGGTGCCTTTAGTGTCTCCGAAGGCCGCAGCACGCGACATAGCTTTGCAGACGATAAATGTAACCGTTTCAGACAGAAGAGCGGCCAATATGACGATCTGGCTTTAATTCGATTCGACAACAAATGACCAAAACAGTCGCATTTCTCAGATTTTTGCTACATATAAATACTTTTCCAGTCTCCCGTGCAACGCGGCTGCTAGTCCTCCATTCATGCAAAATCGTGTGATCCTAGTTGATGGCCAAGGCACCAAAGCCGGCTAAAAAGTCAATTATCGATAACTAAAACTAGAATTGTACTACTTCTTATCGGCTATTACATCTACTTCGAAGCTTCATCTCTGTTCTACTATGGTGCTTTTAGTGTCTCCGCATGCCGCAGCTCGCGACATAGCTTTGCAGACGATAAATGTAACCGTTTCAGAGAGAAGAGCGGCCAATGTGACGATCTGGCTTTAATTCGATTCGATAACAAATGACGAAAACAGACGCATTTCTCAGGTTTTTACTACATATGAACACTTTCCACAGATTCCCGTGCAACGCGGCTGCTAGTCCTCCCTTCATGCAAAATCGTATGATCCTAGTTCATGGCCAAGGCACCAAAGCCGGCTAAAAAGTCAATAATCGATAACTAAAACCTGAATTGTACTACTTCTTACTGGCTATTACATCAAATTAGAAGCTTCATCTGTGTTCTACTATGGTGCTTTTAGTGTCACCGCATACCGCAGCACGCGACATAGCTTTGTAGACGATAAATGTAACCGTTTCAGAGAGAAGACCGGCCAATGTGACGATCTGGCTTTAAGTCGATTCGATAAAAAATGACGATAGCGGACAGTTTTCTCAGGTTTTTACTACATATGAACACTTTCCACAGTCTCCCGTGCAACGCGGCTACTAGTCCTCCCTTCATGAAAAATCTTAAGGTCCTACCTCATTTCCAAGGAACCAAAACCCGGTTAAAAAGTCAATAATCGATAACTAAAACTTGATTTGTACTACTTCTTATTGGCTATTACATCTACTTAGAAGCTTCATTTGTGTTCTACTATGGAGCTTTTAGTGTCACCGCATACCGCAGCTCGCGACATTGCTTTGCAGACCATAAATGTAACCGTTTCAGAGAGAAGAGCGGCCAATGTAACGATCTGGCTTTAATTCGATTCGATAACAAATGACCAAAACAGACGCATTTCTCAGGTTTTTACTACATATGAACACCTTCCATAGTCTCCCGTGCAACGCGGCTGCTAGACCTCCCTTCATGCAAAATCGTATGGTCCTAGTTCATGGCCAAGGCACCAAAGCCGGCTAAAAAGTCAATAATCGATAATTAAAACTTGAATTGTACTACTTCTTACTGGCTATTACATCAACTTAGAAACTTCATCTGTGTTCTACTATGATGCTTTTAGTGTCACCGCATACCGCAGCTCGCGACATAACTTTGCAGACCATAAATGTAACCGTTTCAGAGAGAAGAGAGGCCAATGTGACGATCTGGCTTTAATTCGATTCGATAACAAATGACCAAAACAGACGTATTTCTCAGGTTTTTACTACATATAAACACTTTCCACAGTCTCCCGTGCAACGTGGCTGCTAGTCCTCCCTTCATGCAAAATCGTATGGTCCTAGTTCATGGCCAAGGCAACAAAGCCACCTAAAAAGTCAATAATCGATAACTAAATCCTGAATTGTACTACTTCTTACTGGCTATTACATCAAATTAGAAGCTTCATCTGTGTTCTACTATGGTGCTTTTAGTGTCACCGCATATCGCAGCACGCGACATAGCTTTGTAGATGATAAATGTAACCGTTTCAGAGAGAAGACCGGCCAATGTGACGATCTGGCTTTAATTCGATTCGATAACAAATGAGGATAACGGACAGATTTCTCAGGTTTTTACTACACATGAACACATTCCACAGTCTCCCTTGCAACGCGGCTACTAGTCCTCCCTTCATGAAAAATCTTAAGGTCCTACCTCATTTCCAAGGAACCAAAGCCGGTTAAAAAGTCAATAATCGATAACTAAAACTTGATTTGTACTACTACTTATTGGCTATTACATCTACTTAGAAGCTTCATTTGTGTTCTACTATGGAGCTTTTAGTGTCACCGCATACCGCAGCTCGCGACGTTGCTTTGCAGACCATAAATGTAACCGTTTCAGAGAGAAGAGCGGCCAATGTGACGATCTGGCTTTAATTCGAATCGTCAACAAATGACGAAAACAGTCGCATTGCTCAGGTCTTTACTACATATGAATACTTTCAACAGTCTCCCGTGCAACGCGGCTGCTAGTCCTCCTTTCATGCAAAATCGTATGATCCTAGTTCATGGCCAAGGCACCAAAGACGGCTAAAAAGTCAATTATCGATAACTAAAACTAGAATTGTACTACTTCTTATCGGCTATTACATCTACTTAGAAGCTTCATCTTTCTTTTACTATGTTGCTTTTAGTGTCTCCGCATACCGCAGCTCGCGACATAGCTTTGCAGACGATAAATGTAACCGTTTCAGAGAGAAGAGCGGCCAATGTGACGATCTGGCTTTAATTCGATTCGATAACAAATGACGAAAACAGACGCATTTCTCAGGTTTTTACTACATATGAACACTTTCCACAGTCTCCCGTGCAACTCAGCTGCTAGTCCTCACTTCATGCAAAATCGTATGGTCCTAGTTCATGGCCAAGGCACCAAAGCCGGCTAAAAAGTCAATTATCGATAACTAAGACTTGAATTGTACTACCTCTTATTGGCTACTGCATCTACTTAGAAGCTTCATCATTGTTCTACTATGGTGCTTTTGGTGTCTCCGCATACCGCAGCTCGCGACATAGCTTTGCAGACCATAAATGTAACCGTTTCAGAGAGAAGAGCGGCCAATGTGACGATCTGGCTTTAATTCGATTCGATAAAAAATGACCAAAACAGACGCATTTCTCAGGTTTTACTACATATGAACACTTTCCACAGTCTCCCGTGCAACGCGATTGCTAGTCCTCCCTTCATGCAAAATCGTATGATCCTAGTTCATGGCCAAGGCACCAAATCCAGCTAAAAAGTCAATTATCGATAACTAAAACTTGAATTGTACTACTTACTATTGGCTATTACATCTACTTAGAACCTTCATCTGTGTTCTACTATGGTGCCTTTAGTGTCTCCGCATACCGCAGCTCGCGACATAACTTTGCAGACCATAAATGTAACCGTTTCAGAGAGAAGAGCGGCCATTGTGACGATGTGGCTTTAATTCGATTCGATAAAAAATGACCAAAACAGAAGCATTTCTCAGGTTTTTACTACATATGAACACTTTCCACAGTCTCCCGTGCAACGCAGCTGCTAGTCCTCCCTTCATGCAAAATCGTATGATCCTAGTTCATGTCCAAGACACCAAAGCCAGCTAAAAAGTCAATTATCGATAACTAAAACTTGAATTGTACCACTTCTTATTGGCTATAAATCTACTTTGAAGCTTCATCTGTGTTCTACTATGGTGCTTTTAGTGTCTCCTCATACCGCAGCTCGCGACATAACTTTGTAGACCATAAATGTAACCGTTTCAGAGAGAAGAGCGGCCAATGTGACGATCTGGCTTTAATTCGATTCGATAACAAATGACGAAAACAGACGCATTTCTCAGGTTTTTACTACATATGAACACTTTCCACAGTCTCCCGTGCAACGCGGCTGCTAGTCCTCCCTTCATGCAAAATCATATGGTCCTAGTTCATGGCCAAGGCACCAAAACCGGCTAAAAAGTCAATAATCGATAACTAAAACTTGAATTGTACTACTTCTTACTGGCTATTACATCAACTAAGAAGCTTTATCTGTGTTCTACTATGGTGCTTTTAGTGTCTCCGCATACCGCAGCTCGCGACATAGCTTTGCAGACCATAAATGTAACCGTTTCAGTGAGAAGACCGGCCAATGTGACGATCTGGCTTTAATTCGATTCGATAACAAATGACGAAAACGGACGCATTTCTCAGGTTTTTAGTACATATGAACACTTTCCACAGTCTCCCGTGCAACGCGGCTGCTATTCCTCCCTTCATGCAAAATCGTATGATCCTAGTTCATGGCCAAGGCACCAAAGCCAGCTAAAAAGTCAATTATTGATAACTAAACCTAGAATTGTACTACTTATTATTGGCTATTACATCTACTTAGAACCTTCGTCTGTGTTCTACTATGGTGCCTTTAGTGTCTCCGCATACCGCAGCTCGCGACATAGCTTTGCAGACCATAAATGTAACCGTTTCAGAGAGAAGAGCGGCCATTGTGACGATGTGGCTTTAATTCGATTCGATAAAAAATGACCAAAACAGAAGCATTTCTCAGATTTTTACTACATATGAACACTTTCCACAGTCTCCCGTGCAACGCGGCTGCTAGTCCTCCCTTCATGCAAAATCATATGGTCCTAGTACGTGGCCAAGGCACCAAAGCCGGCTAAAAAGTCAATAATCGATAACTAAAACTTGAATTGTACTACTTCTTATTGGCTATACATCTACTTTGAAGCTTCATCTGTGTTCTACTATGGTGCTTTTAGTGTCTCCGCATACCGCAGCTCGCGACATAACTTTGCAGACCATAAATGTAACCGTTTCAGAAAGAAGAGCGGCCAATGTGACGATCTGGCTTTAATTCGATTCGATAACAAATGACGAAAACAGACGCATTTCTCAGGTTTTTACTACATATGAACACTTTCCACAGTCTCCCGTGTAACGCGGCTGCTAGTCCTCCCTTCATGCAAAATCATATGGTCCTAGTTCATGGCCAAGGCACCAAAACCGGCTAAAAAGTCAATAATCGATAACTAAAACTTGAATTGTACTACTTCTTACTGGCTATTACATCAACTAAGAAGCTTTATCTGTGTTCTACTATGGTGCTTTTAGTGTCTCCGCATACCGCAGCTCGCGACATAGCTTTGCAGACGATAAATGTAACCGTTTCAGTGAGAAGCGCGGCCAATGTGACGATCTGGCTTTAAGTCGATTCGATAACAAATGACGAAAACTTACAAATTTCTCAGGTTTTTACTACATATGAACACATTCCACAGTCTCCCGTGCAACTCAGCTGCTAGTCCTCACTTCATGCAAAATCGTATGGTCCTAGTACATGGCCAAGGCACCAAAGTTGGCTAAAAAGTCAATAATCGTTAACTAAAACTAGAATTGTACTACTTCTTACTGGCGATTACATCAACTTAGTAGCTTCATCTGTGTTCTACTATGGTGCTTTTAGTGTCACCGAATACCGCAGCACGCGACATAGCTTTGCAGACGATAAATGTAACCGTTTCAGAGAGAAGAGCGGCCAATGTGACGATCTGGCTTTAAGTCGATTCGATAACAAATGACCAAAACGGACGCATTTCTCAGGTTTTTACTACATATGAACACTTTCCACAGTCTCCCGTGTAACGCGGCTGCTAGTCCTCCGTTCATGCAAAATCGTATGGTCCTAGTTCATGGCCAAGGCACCAAAGCCGGATAAAAAGTCAATTATCGATAACTAAAACTTGAATTGTACTGCTTCTTACTGGCTATTACATCAAATTAAAAGCTTTTTCTGTGTTCCACTATGGTGCCTTTAGTGTCTCCGAAGGCCGCAGCACGCGACATAGCTTTGCAGACGATAAATGTAACCGTTTCAGAGAGAGAGCGGCCAGTGCGACGATCTGGCTTTAAGTCGATCCGATAACAAATTACGAAAACGGACGGATTTCTCAGGTTTTTACAACATATGAACACTTTCCACATTCTGCCGTGCAACGCGGCTACTAGTCCTCCCTTCATGAAAAATCTTAAGGTCCTACCTCACTTCCAAGAACCAAAGCCGGTTAAAAAGTCAATAATCGATAACAAAAACTTGATTTGTACTACCTCTTATTGGCTATTACATCTACTTAGAAGCTTCATCTGTGTTCTACTATGGTGCTTTTGGTGTCTCCGCATACCGCAGTTCGCGACATAGCTTTGCAGACCATAAATGTAACCGTTTCAGAGAGAAGAGCGGCCAATGTGACGATCTGGCTTTAATTCGATTCGATAAAAAAATGACCAAAACAGACGCATTTCTCAGGTTTTTACTACATATGAACACATTCCACAGTCTCCAGTGCAACGCGGCTGCTAGTCCTCCCTTCATGCAAAATCGTATGATCCTAGTTCATGGCCAAGGCACCAAAGCCAGCTAAAAAGTCAATTATCGATAACTAAAACTTGAATTGTACTACCTATTATTGGCTATTACATTTACTTAGAACCTTCATCTGTGTTCTACTATGGTGCTTTTAGTGTCTCCGCATACCGCAGCTCGCGACATAACTTTGCAGACCATAAATGTAACCGTTTCAGAGAGAAGAGTGGCCAATGTGACGATCTGGCTTTAATTCGATTCGATAACAAATGACGAATACGGACGCATTTCTCAGGTTTCTAATACATATGAACACTTTCCACAGTATCCCGTGCAACGCGCCTGCTAGTCCTCCCTTCATGCAAAATCGTATGATCCTAGTTCATTTCCAAGGCACCAAAACCAGCTAAAAAGTCAATTATTGTTAACTAAAACTTGAATTGTACTACCTATTATTGGCTATTACATTTACTTAGAACCTTCATCTGTGTTCTACTATGGTGCTTTTAGTGTCTCCGCATACCGCAGCTCGCGACATAACTTTGCAGACCATAAATGTAACCGTTTCAGAGAGAAGAGCGGCCAATGTGACGATCTGGCTTTAAGTCGATTCGATAACAAATGACGAAAACGGATAGATTTCTCAGTTTCTTACTACATATGAACACTTTATACATTCTCCCGTGGAACACGGCTACTAGTCCTCCCTTGATGCAAAATCGAATGGTCCTAGTTCATGGCCAAGGCACCAAAGCCGGCTAAAAAGTCAATAATCGATAACTAAAACTTGAATTGTACTACTTCTTACTGGCTATTAGATCAAATTAAAAGCTTCTTCTGTGTTCTACTATGGTGCCTTTAGTGTCTCCGAAGGCCGCAGCACGCGAGATAGCTTTGCAGACGATAAATGTACCGTTTCAGAGAGAAGAGCGGCCAATGTGACGATCTGGCTTTAAGACGATTCAATAACAAATGATGAAAACGGTCGGATTTCTCAGGTTTTTACTACAAATGAACACTTTTCACTTTTCTCCCGTGCAACGCGGCTAGTAGTCCTCCTTTCATGCAAAATCTTGAGTTCCTATCTCATGTCCAAGGCACCAAATGAGGGTAATAAGTCAATAATCGATAACTAAAACTTGAATTGTACTGCTTCTTACTGGCTATTACATCAAATGAAAAGCTTCTTCTGTGTTCTACTATGGTGCCTTTAGTGTCTCCGAAGGCCGCAGCTCGCGACATAGATTTGAAGACGATAAATGTAACCGTTTCAGAGAAAAGGGCGGCCAATGTGACGATCTGGCTTTAAGTCGATTCGATAACAAATTACGAAAACGAACGCATTTCTCAGGTTTTTACTACATATGAACACTTTCCACAGTCTCCCGTGCAACGCGGCTGCTAGTCCTCCCTTCATGCAAAATCATATGGTCCTAGTTCGTGGCCAAGGCACCAAAGCCGGCTAAAAAGTCAATAATCGATAACTAAAACTTGAATTGTACTACTTCTTATTGGCTATACATCTACTTTGAAGCTTCATCTGTGTTCTACTACGGTGCTTTTAGTGTCTCCGCATACCGCAGCTCGCGACATAACTTTGCAGACCATAAATGTAACCGTTTCAGAAAGAAGAGCGGCCAATGTGACGATCTGGCTTTAATTCGATTCGATAACAAATGACGAAAACAGACGCATTTCTCAGGTTTTTACTACATATGAACACTTTCCACAGTCTCCCGTGCAACGCGGCTGCTAGTCCTCCCTTCATGCAAAATCATATGCTCCTAGTTCATGGCCAAGGCACCAAAACCGGCTAAAAAGTCAATAATCGATAACTAAAACTTGAATTGTACTACTTCTTACTGGCTATTACATCAACTAAGAAGCTTTATCTGTGTTCTACTATGGTGCTTTTAGTGTCTCCGCATACCGCAGCTCGCGACATAGCTTTGCAGACGATAAATGTAACCGTTTCAGTGAGAAGCGCGGCCAATGTGACGATCTGGCTTTAAGTCGATTCGATAAAAAATGACGAAAACTTACAAATTTCTCAGGTTTTTACTACATATGAACATATTCCACAGTCTCCCGTGCAACTTAGCTGCTAGTCCTCACTTCATGCAAAATCGTATGGTCCTAGTACATGGCCAAGGCACCAAAGTTGGCTAAAAAGTCAATAATCGTTAACTAAAACTAGAATTGTACTACTTCTTACTGGCGATTACATCAACTTAGTAGCTTCATCTGTGTTCTACTATGGTGCTTTTAGTGTCACCGAATACCGCAGCACGCGACATAGCTTTGCAGACGATAAATGTAACCGTTTCAGAGAGAAGAGCGGCCAATGCGACGATCTGGCTTTAAGTCGATTCGATAACAAATGACCAAAACGGACGCATTTCTCAGGTTTTTACTACATATGAACACTTTCCACAGTCTCCCGTGTAACGCGGCTGCTAGTCCTCCGTTCATGCAAAATAGTATGGTCCTAGTTCATGGCCAAGGCACCAAAGCCGGATAAAAAGTCAATTATCGATAACTAAAACTTGAATTGTACTGCTTCTTACTGGCTATTACATCAAATTAAAAGCTTTTTCTGTGTTTCACTATGGTGCCTTTAGTGTCTCCGAAGGCCGCAGCACGCGACATAGCTTTGCAGACGATAAATGTAACCGTTTCAGAGAGAGAGCGGCCAGTGCGACGATCTGGCTTTAAGTCGATCCGATAACAAATTACGAAAACGGACGGATTTCTCAGGTTTTTACAACATATGAACACTTTCCACATTCTGCCGTGCAACGCGGCTACTAGTCCTCCCTTCATGAAAAATCTTAAGGTCCTACCTCATTTCCAAGAACCAAAGCCGGTTAAAAAGTCAATAATCGATAACAAAAACTTGATTTGTACTACCTCTTATTGGCTATTACATCTACTTAGAAGCTTCATCTGTGTTCTACTATGGTGCTTTTGGAGTCTCCGCATACCGCAGTTCGCGACATAGCTTTGCAGACCATAAATGTAACCGTTTCAGAGAGAAGAGCGGCCAATGTGACGATCTGGCTTTAATTCGATTCGATAAAAAAATGACCAAAACAGACGCATTTCTCAGGTTTTTACTACATATGAACACATTCCACAGTCTCCAGTGCAACGCGGCTGCTAGTCCTCCCTTCATGCAAAATCGTATGATCCTTGTTCATGGCCAAGGCACCAAAGCCAGCTAAAAAGTCAATTATCGATAACTAAAACTTGAATTGTACTACCTATTATTGGCTATAACATTTACTTAGAACCTTCATCTGTGTTCTACTATGGTGCTTTTAGTGTCTCCGCATACCGCAGCTCGCGACATAACTTTGCAGACCATAAATGTAACCGTTTCAGAGAGAAGAGTGGCCAATGTGACGATCTGGCTTTAATTCGATTCGATAACAAATGACGAATACGGACGCATTTCTCAGGTTTCTAATACATATGAACACTTTCCACAGTATCCCGTGCAACGCGGCTGCTAGTCCTCCCTTCATGCAAAATCGTATGATACTAGTTCATTTCCAAGGCACCAAAGCCAGCTAAAAAGTCAATTATTGATAACTAAAACTTGAATTGTACTACCTATTATTAGGTATTACATTTACTTAGAACCTTCATCTGTGTTCTACTATGGTGCTTTTAGTGTCTCCGCATACCGCAGCTCGCGACATAACTTTGCAGACCATAAATGTAACCGTTTCAGAGAGAAGAGCGGCCAATGTGACGATCTGGCTTTAAGTCGATTCGATAACAAATGACGAAAACGGATAGATTTCTCAGTTTCTTACTACATATGAACACTTTATACATTCTCCCGTGGAACACGGCTACTAGTCCTCCCTTGATGCAAAATCGTATGGTCCTAGTTCATGGCCAAGGCACCAAAGCCGGCTAAAAAGTCAATAATCGATAACTAAAACTTGAATTGTACTACTTCTTACTGGCTATTACATCAAATTAAAAGCTTCTTCTGTGTTCTACTATGGTGCCTTTAGTGTCTCCGAAGGCCGCAGCACGCGAGATAGCTTTGCAGACGATAAATGTACCGTTTCAGAGAGAAGAGCGGCCAATGTGACGATCTGGCTTTAAGACGATTCAATAACAAATGATGAAAACGGTCGGATTTCTCAGGTTTTTACTACAAATGAACACTTTTCACTTTTCTCCCGTGCAACGCGGCTAGTAGTCCTCCTTTCATGCAAAATCTTGAGTTCCTCTCTCATGTCCAAGGCACCAAATGAGGGTAATAAGTCAATAATCGATAACTAAAACTTGAATTGTACTGCTTCTTACTGGCTATTACATCAAATTAAAAGCTTCTTCTGTGTTCTACTATGGTGCCTTTAGTGTCTCCGAAGGCCGCAGCTCGCGACATAGATTTGAAGACGATAAATGTAACCGTTTCAGAGAAAAGGGCGGCCAATGTGACGATCTGGCTTTAAGTCGATTCGATAACAAATTACGAAAACGAACGCATTTCTCAGGTTTTTACTACATATGAACACTTTCCACAGTCTCCCGTGCAACGCGGCTACTAGTCCTCCCTTCATGCAAAATCATTTGGTCCTAGTTCATGGCCAAGGCACCAAAGCCGGTTAAAAAGTCAATAATCGATAACTAAATCTTGATTTGTACTACTTCTTATTGGCTATTACATCTACTTAGAAGCTTCATCTGTGTTCTACTATGGTGCTTTTAGTGTCTCCGCATACCGCAGCTCGCGACATAGCTTTGCACACCATAAATGTAACCGTTTCAGAGAAAAGAGCGGCCAATGTGACGATCTGGCTTTAATTTGATTCGATATTAAATGTCCAAAACAGACGCATTTCTCAGGTTTTTACTACATATGAACACTTTCCACAGTCTCCAGTGCAACGCGGCTGCTAGTCCTCCCTTCATGCAAAATCGTATGATCCTAGTTCATGGCCAAGGCACCAAAGCCAGCTAAAAAGTTAATTATCGATAACTAAAACTAGAATTGTACTACATATTATTGGCTACTACATCTACTTAGAAGCTTCATCTGTGTTCTACTATGGTGCTTTTAGTGTCTCCGCATAACGCAGCTCGCGACATAACTTTGCAGACCATAAATGTAACAGTTTCAGAGAGAAGAGCGGCCAATGTGACGATCTGGCTTTAATTCGATTCGATAACAAATGACGAAAACAGACGCATTTCTCAAGTTTTTACTACACATGAACACTTTCCACAGTCTACCGTGCAACGCGGCTGCTAATCCTCCCTTCATGCAAAATCGTATGGTCCTAGTTCATGCCCAAGGCACCAAAGCCAGCTAAAAAGTCAATAATCGATAATTAAAACTTGAATTGTACTACTTCTTACTGGCTATTACATCAAAGTAAAAGCGTCTTCTGTGTTCTACTATGGTGCCTTTAGTGTCTCCGAAAGCCGCAGCACGCGAGATAGCTTTGCAGACGATAAATGTAACCGTTTCAGAGAGAAGAGCGGCCAATGTGACGATCTGGCTTTAAGTCGATTCGATAACAAATGACGAAAACGAACGCATTTCTCAGGTTTTTACTACATATGAACACTTTCCACAGTCTCCCGTGCAGCGCGGGTGCTAGTACTCCCTTCATGCAAAATCGTATGGTCCTAGTTCATGGCCAAGGCACCAAAGCCGGCTAAAAAGTCAATAATCGATAACTAAAACTTGAATTGTACTACTTCTTACTGGCTATTACATCAAATTAAAAGCTTCTTCTGTGTGCTACTATGGTGACATTAGTGTCTCCGAAGGCCGCAGCACGCGACATAGCATTGCAGACCATAAATGTAACCGTTTCAGAGAGAAGAGCGGCCAATGTGACGATCTGGCTTTAATTCGATTCGATAACAAATGACCAAAACAGACGCATTTCTCAGGTTTTTACTACATATGAACACTTTCCACAGTCTCCAGTGCAATGCGGCTGCTAGTCCTCCCTTCATGCAAAATCGTATGATCCTAGTTCATGGCCGAGGAACCAAAGCCAGATAAAACGTTAATTATCGATAACTAAAACTAGAATTGTACTACATATTGTTGGCTATTACATCTACTTAGAAGCTTCATCTGTGTTCTACTATGGTGCTTTTAGTGTCTCCGAATACCGCAGCTCGCGACATAACATTGCAGACCATAAATGTAACCGTTTCAGAGAGAAGAGCGGCCAATGTGACGATCTGGGTTTAAGTCGATTCGATAACAAATGATGAATAGTTACTCATTTCTCTGGTTTTTACTACATATGAACACTTTCCACAGTCTGGCGTGCAATGCGGTTGCTAGTATTCCATTAATGCAAAATCGTATGGTCCTAGTTCATGGCCAAGGCAGCAAAGCCGGCTAAAAAGTCAATAATCGATAACTAAAACTTGAATTGTACTACTTCTTACTGGCTATGACATCAAATTAAAAGCTTCTTCTGTGTTCTACTATGGTGCCATTAGTGTCTCCGCATACCGCAGCACGCAACATAGCTTTCCAGAAGATAAATGAAACAGTTTCAGTGAGAAGAGCGGCCAATCTGACGATCTGGATTTAAGTCGATTCAATAACAAATGACGAAAACGGACGCATTTCTCAGGTTTTTACTACATATGAACACTTTTCACTTTTCTCCCGTGCCACACGGCTAGTAGTCCTCCTTTCATGCAAAATCTTGAATTCCTTTTACCCACTAAAGGAGGGTAAAAACTCAATAATCGATAACTAAAACTTGAATTGTACTACTTCCTACTGGCTATTACATCAACTTTGAAGCTTGATCTGTGTTCTACTATGGTGTTTTTAGTGTCACCGCATACCGCAGCTCGCGACATAGCTTTGCAGACGATAAATGTAACCGTTTCAGAGAGAAGAGCGACCAATGTGACGATCTGGCTTTAAGTCGATTCGATAACAAATGTCGAATAGTTACGCATTTCTCTGGTTTTTACTACATATGAATACTTTCCACAGTCTGGCGTACAATGCGGTTGGTAGTATTCCCTTAATGCAAAATCGTATGGTCCTAGTTCATAGCCAAGGCAGCAAAGCCGGCTAAAAAGTCAATAATCGATAACTAAAACTTGAATTGTACTACTTCTTACTGGCTATTACATCAAATTAGAAGCTTCACCTGTGTTCTACTATGGTGCTTTTAGTGTCACATCATACTGCAGCACGCGACATAGCTTTGCAGACGATAAATGTAACCGTTTCAGAGAGAAGACCGGCCAATGTGACGATCTGGCTTTAAGTCGATTTGATGACAAATGACGAAAACGGACAGAATTCTCAGGTTTTTACTATATATGAACACTTTGTTCATTCTCCCGTGCAACGCGGCTACTAGTCCTCCCTTCATGCAAAATCTTACGGTCCTACCTCATGTCCAAGGCACGAAAGCCGGCTAAAAGGTCAATAATCGATAACTAAAACTTAAATTGTACTACTTCTTACTGGCTATTACATCAACTTAGAAGCTTCTTTGGTGTTCTACTATGGTGCTTTTAGTGTCTCCGCACAGCGCACCCAGCGACATAGCTTTGTAGACGACAAATGTAACCATTTCAGAGGGAAGAGCGGCCAATGTGACGATCTGTCTTTAAGTCGATTCGATAACAAATGACGAAAACGGACGGATTTCTCAGGTTTTTACTACATATGAACACTTTTCACACTCTCCCGTGCAACGCGGCTGCTCATCCTCCTAACATGCAAACTCTTAAGGTCCTAGCTAATTTCCAAGGCACCAAAGCCGGCTAAAAAGTCAATAACCGAAAACTAGAACTTGACTTGTACTACTTCTTACTGGCTATTACATCAACTTAGAAGCTTCTTTTGTGTTCTACTATGGTGCTTTTAGTGTCTCCCAATACCGCACCCAGCGACATCGTTTTGCAGACGAAAAATGTAACCGTTTCAGAGAGAAGAGCGGCTAATGTGACGATCTGGCTTTAGGTCGATTCGATAACAAATGACGAAAATGGCCGGATTTTTCAGGTTTTCACTACATATGAACACTTTTCACATTCTCCCGTGCAACACGGCTGCTAGTCCTCCTTTCATGCAAAATCTTATGGTCCTATCTCATGACCAAGGCACCAAAAACGGCTAAAAAGTCAATAATCGATAACTAAAACGTGAATTTTACTGTTTATTACTGGCCATTAATTCAACTTAGAAGCTTCTTCTGTGTTCTACTATGGTGCTTTTAATGTCTCCGCATACCACAGCACGCGACATAGCTTTGCAGGCGATAAGTGTAACCGTTTCAGAGAGAAGAGCGGGCAATGTTCGTCGTGGCTTTAAGTCGATTAGATAACAAATTAAGAAACGGTCGGGTTTCTCAGGTTTTTTACTACATATGAACACTTTTCACATTCTCCCGTGCAACGCGACTCCTAGTCGTCCTTTCATGCCAAATTTTTAGGTCCTAGCTCATTTCCAAGTCACCAAAGCCGGCCAAAAAGTCAATAATCGAAAACTAAAAATTGAATTTTACTACTTCTTACTGGCTATTACATCAACTTAGAATATTCTTCTGTGTTATACTATGGTGCTTTCAGTGTCTCCGCATAATGCAGCAAGCGACATAGCTTTGCAGAAGATAAATGTAACCGATTCAGAGAGAAGAACCGCCAATGTGACGATCTGGCATTATGTCGATTCGATAACAAATGACGAAAACGGAAGGATTTCTCACGTTTTTACTACATCTGAAAACTTTTCACATTCTCCAGTGCAACGCGGCTGCTAGTCCTCCTTTCATACAAAATCTTAAGGTCCTAGTTCATGCCCAAGAATCAAAAATGGCTAAAAAGTCAGTAATCGATAACTAAAATTTGAATTATACAACTTCTTACTGGCTATTACATCAACTTAGAAGCTAGTTCTGTGTTGTACTATGGTGATTTTAGTGTCTCCGCATAACGCAGCACGCGACAGAGCTTTGCAGACGATAAATGTAACCGTTTCAGAGAGAAGAGCAGCTAATGTGAAGATCTGGCTTTAGGTCGATTCGATAACAAATGACGAAAACGGAAGGATTTCTGAGGTTTTTACTACATATGAACACTTTTCACATTCTCCCATGCGATGCGGCTGCTAGTCCTCCTTTCATGCATAATCTTAAGGTCCTAGCTCATGCCCAAGGCACCAAAAGAAGCTAAAAAGTCAATAATCGGTAACTAAACCGTGAATTGTAGAACTTTTTACTGGGTATTACATCAACTTAGAAGCTACTTCTGTGTTCCACTATGGTGATTTTAGTGTCTCCGCATACCACAGCACGCAACGTACCTTTGGAGACGATAAATGTAACCGTTTCAGAGAGAAGAGCGGCCAATGTGACGATCTTGCTTAAAGTCGATTTGATAACAAATGACGAAAACGGGCGAATATCTTAGGTTTTTACTAAATATGAACACTTTTCGCACTTACCCGTGCAACTCCGCCACTAGTCCTCCTTTCATGCAAAATCTTAAGGTCCTAGCTCACGTCCAAGGAACCTAAGCCGGCTAAAAATCAATAATCGATAGCTAAAACGTGAATTGTACTACTTCTTACTGGCTATTACATGAACTTAGAACCTCTTTCAGTGTTCTACTATGGTGCTTTTAGTGTCTCCGCATACTGCATACCGCATACCGCATAGCTTTGCAGACGGTAAATATAACTGTTCCAGATAGAAGAGCGGCAAATTTACGTTCTGGCTCTAAGTAGATTCTATAACAAATGACGAAAACGGACGGATTTCTCAGGTTTTTACTACATATGAACACTTTTCAGATTCTCCCGTGCAGCGGGGCTGCTAGTCCTCCTTTCATGCAAAATCTTAAGGTCCTAGCTCATGTCCAAGGCACCGAAGGCGTCTAAAAGGTCAATAATCGAAAACTAAAACTTGAATTGTACTACCTCTTATTGGCTATTACATCAACTTAGAAGCTTCTTTTGTGTTCTACTATGGTGCGTTTAGTGTCTCCGCATACCGCATCCAGCGACATAGCTTTGCAGACGATAAATGTAACCGTTTCAGTGGGAACAGCGGCCAATGTGACGATCTGGCTTTAAGTCGATTCGATAGCAAATGACGAAAACGGCTGGATTTCTCAGGTTTTTACTACATATGAACACTTTTCACATTCTCCCGTGCAACGCGGCTGCTAGTCCTCCTTTCATGCAAAATCTTAAGGTATTAGTTCATGTCCACGTCACCAACGCAGGCAAAAAAAGTGAATAATCGATAACGAAATCTTGAATTGTACTATTTCTTATGGGCTATTACACCAACTTAGAAGCTAATTCTGTGTTGTACTATGGTGCTTTAAGTGTCTCCGCATACTGCACCCATTGACATAGCTTTGCAGACGATAAATAAAACCGTTTCAGAGGGAAGAGCGGCCAATATGACGATCTGGCTTTAAGTCGATTCGATAACAAATTACGAAAACGGCCTGATTTCTCAGGTTTTTACTACATATGAACATTTTTCACATTCTTCCGTGCAAAGCGGCTGCTATACTTCCCTACATGCAAAATCGTAAAGTCCTAGCTCATTTCCAAGGCACAAAAGAAAAGTAAAAGGTCAATAATCGATAACTAAAACTTGAAATATACTGCTTCTTACTGGCTATTACGTCAACTTTTTCTTCTGTGTTCTACTATGGTGCTCTTAGTGTCTCCGCATACCGAAGCACGCGACATAGCTTTCCAGATAATAAATGTAACTGTTTCAGAGAGAAGAGCCGCCAATGTAGTGATCTGGCTTCAAGTCAATTCGTTAACAAATGACGACAACGGACGGATTGCTCAGGTTTTTACTATATACGAACACTTTTTACATTTTCCAATGCAAAGCGGCTGCTAGACTTCACTTCATGCAAAATCGTAAGGTCCTAGCTCATGCCCAAGGCACCAAAAAAGGCTAAAAAGTCAATAATCGATAACTAAAACGTGAATTGTACTACTTCTTACTGGGTATTACTACAACTTAGCAGATACATCTATGTTCTACAATGGTGCTTTTAGTGGCTCCGCATATCGCAGCAAGCGACATAGCTTTGCAGACGATAAATGTAACTGCTTCAGAGAGAAGAGCGGCCAATGTAACAATCTGTCTTTAAGTCGATTCGATAACAAATGACGAAAACGGCTGGATTTCTCAGGTTTTTACTACATATGAACACTTTTCACATTCTCCCGTGCAACGCGGCTGCTTCTATTTCTTTCATGAAAAATCTTAAGGTCCTAGCTCTTGTCCAAGTCACCAAAGCCAGCTAAAAAGTCAATAATCGAAAACTAAAACTTGAATTGTATTACTTCTTACTGGCTATTACATCAACTTACAAGCTTCTTCTGTGTTCCACTATGTTCCACTGGTGCCTTGAGTGATTCCGAAAGCCGCAGCACGCGACATAGCTTTGCAGACGATAAATGTAACCGTTCCAAAGAGAGGAGCGGCCACTGTAACGATCTGTCTTTAAGTCGATGCGATTACAATTGACGAATACGGGCGGATTTCACAGGTTTTTACTACATATGAACCCTTTTCACATTCTCCCGTACAACGCGGCTGCTAGTCCAAATTTCATGCAAAATCTTAAGGTCCTAGCTCATGTCCAAGGCACCAAAGCCGGATAAAAAGTCAATAATCGTAAACAAAAACTTGAATTGTACTACTTCTTACTTGCTATTACATCAACTTAGAAGCTTCATCTCTGTTCTACTATGGTGCTTCTAGTGTCTCCGCATACCGCAACCAGCGACATAGCTTTGTAGACGATAAATGTAACCGTATCAGAGGGAATAGCGGCCAATGTGACGATCTGGCTTTAAGTCGATTCGATAACAAATTACGAACACGGACGGTTTTCTCAGGTTTTTACTACATATGAACACTTTTCACAATCTCCCGTGCAACGCGGCTTGTAGCCCTACTTTCATGCAAAATCTTAAGGACTTAGCTCATGCCCAAGGCGCCAAAAAAGCTAAAAAGTCAATAATCGATAACTAAAACGTGAATTGTACTACATTTTTCTGGGTATTACATCAACTTAGAAGCAACTTCTGTGTTCTACTATGGTGCTTTTAGTGTCTCCGCATACCGCACCCAGCGACATAGCTTTGCAGACGATAAATATAACCGTTTCAGAGAGAAGAGTGGACAAAGTATCGTCCTGGCTTTAAGTCGATTCGATAACAAATGACGAAAACTTACGGATTTCTCAGGTTTTTACTATATATGAACACTTTACAGAATCTCCCGTGCAACGCGGCTGCTAGTTCTCCTATCATGAAAATCTTAAGGTCCTAGCTCAAGTTCAAGTCGCCAAAGCCGGTTAAAAAGGCAATAATAGATAACTAAAACTTGAATTGTACCACTTCTTACTGGCTATTACAACAACTTAGAAGTTTCTTCTGTGTTCTACTATGGTGCTTTTAGTGTCTCCGGATACCGCAGCACGCGACATAGCTTTGCAGACGATAAGTGTAAGCGTTTCAGAGAGAAGAGCGGGCAATGTTCGTCGTGGCTTTAAGTCGATTAGATAACAAATGACGAAAACGGACGGATTTCTCAGGTTTTTCACGACATATGAACACTTTTCACATTCTCCCGTGCAACGCGGCTGCTAGTCGTCCTTTCATGCAACATTTTTAGGTCCTAGCTCATTTCCAAGGCACCAAAGCCGGCCAAAAAGTCAATAATCGAAAACTAATGCTTGAATTGTACTACTTCTTACTGGCTATTACATCAACTTAGAATCTACTTCTGTGTTATACTATGTTGCTTTTAGTGTCTCCGCATACCGCAGCACGCGACATAGCTTTGCAGACGATAAATGTAACCGTTTCAGAGAGAAGAACCGCCAATGTGACGATCTGGCTTTAGGACGATTCGATAACAAATGACGAAAACGGAAGGATTTCTCACGTTTTTACCTACATCTGAACACTTTTCACATTCTCCCGTGCAACGCGGCTGCTAGTCCTCCTTTCATGCAAAATGTTAAGGTCCTAGCTCATGACCAAGGCACCAAAAACGGCTAAAAAGTCAATAATTGATAACTAAAACGTGAATTGTACTACTTCTTACTGGGTATTACATCAACTTAGAAGCTACTTCTGTGTTCTACTATGGTGATTTTAGTGTCTCCGCATACCGCAGCTCGTGACATAGCTTTGCAGACGATAAATGTAACCGTTTCAGAGATAAGAGCTGCCAATATGACTATCTGGCTTTAAGTCGATTTGATAACACTGACGAAAACGGACGGATTTCTCAGGTTTTTACTACATATGAACACTTTTCACATTTTCCTGTGCAACGCGGCTGCTATTCCTCCTTGCATGCAAAATCTTAAGGTCCTAGCTCATGTCCAAGGCACCAAAGCCGTCTAAAAAGTCAATAATCGAAAACTAAAACTTGAATTGTACTACTTCTTACTGGCTATTACATCAACTTAGAAGCATCTTCTGTGTTCTACTATGGTGCTTTTATTGTCTCCGCATACCGCAGCACGCGACATAGCTTTGCAGGCGATAAATGTAACCGTTTGAGAGAGAAGAGCGGCTAATGTGACGATCTGGCTTTAGGTCGATTCGATAACAAATGACGAAAACGGAAGGATTTCTCACGTTTTTACTACATATGAACACTTTTCACATTCTCCTGTGCAACGCGGCTGCTAGTCCTCCTTTCATGAAAAATGTTAAGGTCCTAGCTCATGTCCAAGCCACCAAAGCCGGCTGAAAAGTCAATAATGGAAAAATAAAACTTGAATTGTACTACTTCTTACTGGCTATTACATCAACTTAGAAGCTTCTTTTGTGTTCTACTATGGTGGTTTTTGTGTCCCCGCATACCGCACCCAGCGATATAGGTTTGCAGACGATAAATGTAACCGTTTCAGAGGGAAGAGCGGCCAATGTGACCATTTGGCTTTAAGTCGATTCGATAACAATTGACGAAAACGGACGGATTTCTCAGATTCTTACTACTTATGAACACTTTTCACATTCTCCATTGCAACGCGGCTGCTAGTCCTCCTTTCATGCAAAATCTTCAGGTCCTAGTTCATGCCCAAGGCATCAAAAAAGGCTAAAAAGGCAATAATCGATAACTAAAACTTGAATTGTACAACTTCTTACTGGCTATTACATCAACTTAGAAGTTACTTCTGTGTTCTACTATGGTTATTTTAGTGTCCCCGCATACCGCAGCACGCGTCCCCGGAGGCTGATCTGAAAGCCTCCCCGGTACGTCTGACAAACCGGTTTCAGGCACTGTCTCTGGCTGAGCCAGATGCAGCTGCCTACCCTGTTTCAGAGGATCATTCTCAGCCTTCAAGGTCCGGTCAATCGCAGAGGGTGGGCTTACTGGTAGTTTTGAGCTCCAATGTTAGGCGCGTAATGGGGCCCCTTAGGGATACGGCGGCTAAGGAGGGGAAGAAATCCAGTGTACACTCCGTGTGCATTCCGGGAGGAGTCATTCCTGATGTGGAAACGGTCCTTCCGGATGCCATGAAGAACACAGGGTGCAGCCAGCTGCAGGTGGTGGCACATGTCGGCACTAATGACGTGTGTCGCTTTGGATCTGAGGAAATTCTCTCTGTATTCCAGCGGCTATCTGATTTGGTGAAGGCTGCCGGTCTTGCTTATGAGATGAAGGCAGAGCTCACCATCTGCAGCATCGTTGACACAACCGACTGCGGACCTTTGGTGCAGAGCCGGGTGGAGGGTCTGAATCAGAGGCTCAGACGGTTTTGCGACCGTATTGGCTTCAGATTCCTTGACTTGCGCCATGGGGTGGTGGGGTTTCGGGTTCCGCTGAATAGGTCAGGAGTTCACTACACTCAGCTGGCCGCTACACGGGTAGCGGAGGCTGCGTGGCGTGGACTGGGCTTTTTTTTAGGTTAGAAGGCCTCGGGAAAGTGCGGGATGGGCTGCATTGTCAAATGGTGCTTGGCAATTACAGGACGTGCTTGGATCAAGGCACAGTCGGAATTATAGTTGCAAATTGTTGTAGTTGCGCTGGAAAAGTCCCTGAGCTTCAAGCGCTAATAGAAAGCACAGAAGCTGATATCGTTATAGGTACAGAAAGCTGGCTAAAGACTGAAATAAGTTCTGCAGATATTTTTACGAAGTCTCAGACGGTGTTCAGGAAAGATAGATTAGGCAGAATTGGTGGTGGAGTGTTTGTGTCTGTCAGTAGTGGTTTATCTTGTAGTGAAGTCGAAGTAGATGCTCCGTGCGAATTGGTATGGGTGGAGGTTATACTTAACAGCCGAATTAAGTTAATAATTGGCTCCTTCTACCGACCCCCAGACTCCGATGATACAGTTGCGGAACTGTTCAGAGTAAGTTTGAGTCTCGTAACAAATAAATACCCCACTCATACGGTTATAGTTGGTGGGGACTACAACCTACCCTCGGTATGTTAGCAAAAATACTTGTTCAAAACCGGTGGTAGGCAGAAAACGTCTTCCGAGATTGTCCTAAATGCATTCTCCGAAAATTATTTCGAGCAGTTAGTCCACGAACCCACGCGAATTGTAAATGGTTGCGAAAACACACTTGACCTCTTAGCCACAAACAATCCAGAGCTGATAGAGAGCATCATGACTGATCAGGGATTACTGATCACAAGGTCCTTGTAGCTAGGCTCAATACCATTTCTTCCAAATCCAACAGAAACAAACGCAAAATAATTTTATTTAAAAAAGCGGATAAAGTGCCACTAGAAGCCTTCCTAAAAGACAATTTCCATTCCTTCCGAACTGACTATGCGAATGTAGACGAGATGTGGCTCAAATTCAAAGATATAGTAGCAACAGTAATTGAGATATTCATACCTCATAAATTGGTAAGAGATGGAACGGATCTCCCGTGGTACACAAAAAAGGTCCGAACGCTGTTGCAGAGGCAACGGAAAAAGCATGTGAAGTTTAGAAGAACGCGAAATCCCGAAGATGGGCTAAAATTTACAGACGCGCGAAATTTATCACGTACTTCGATGCTTGATGCCTTTAATAGGTTCCACAACGAAACATTGTCTCGAAATTTGGTAGAAAATCCGAAGAAATTCTGGTCGTATGTAAAGTACACAAGCGGCAAGACGCAGTCAATACCTTCGCTGCGCAGTGCCGATGGTACTGTTATCGACGACTGTGCCGCTAAAGCGGAGTTATTGAACGCAGTTTTCCGAAATTCCTTCACCAGGGAAGACGAATGGAATATTCCAGAATTTGAAACACGAACATCTGCTTGCATGAGTTTCTTAGAAGTAGATACCTTAGGGGTTGCGAAGCAACTCAAATCGCTTGATACGGGTAAGTCTTCAGGTCCAGATTGTATACTGATTAGGTTCCTTTCAGATTACGCTGGTACTATAGCTCCCTACTTAGCACTCATATACAACCGCTCGCTCACCGATAGATCTGTACCTACAGATTGGAAATTTGCGCAGGTCGCACCAGTGTTTAAGAAGGGTAGTAGGAGTAATCCATTTAACTACAGACCTATATCATTGACGTCGGTTTGCAGTAGGGTTTTGGAGCATATACTGTATTCAAACATTATGAATCACCTCGAAGGGTACGATCTATTGACACGTAATCAGCATGGCTTCAGAAAACATCGCTCTTGTGCAACGCAGCGAGCTCTTTATTCGCACGAAGTAATGGCCGCTATCGATAGGGGATCTCAAGTTGATTCCGTATTTCTAGATTCCCGGAAAGCTTTTGACACCGTTCCTCACAAGCGACTTCTAATCAAGCCGCGGAGCTATGGGGTATTGTCTCAGTTGTGCGACTGGATTCGTGATTTCCTGTCAGGAAGGTCGCAGTTCGTAGTAATAGACGGCAAATCATCGAGTAAAACTGAAGTGATATCAGGTGTTCCCCAGGGAAGCGTCCTGGGACCTCTACTGTTCCTGATCGATATAAATGACCTGGGTGACAATCTGAGCTGTTCTCTTAGACTGTTCGCAGATGATGCTGTAATTTACCGTCTAGTAAGGTCATCCGAAGACCAGTATCAGTTGCAAAGCGATTTAGAAAAGATTGCTGTATGGTGTGTCAGGTGGCAGTTGACGCTAAATAACGAAAAGTGTGAGATGATCCACATGAGTTCCAAAAGAAATCCGTTGGAATTCGATTACTCGATAAATAGTACAATTCTCAAGGCTGTCAATTCAACGAAGTACCTGGGTGTTAAAATTACGAACAACTTCAGTTGGAAGGCCCACATAGATAATATAGTCGGGAAGGCGAGACGAAGGTTGCGTTTCATTGGCAGGACACTTAGAAGATGCAACAAATCCACTAAAGAGACAGCTTACACTACACTCGTTCGTCCTCTGTTAGAATATTGCTGCGCGGTGTGGGATCCATACCAGGTGGGATTGACGGAGGACATCGAAAGGGTGCAAAAAAGGGCAGCTCGTTTTGTATTATCACGTTATAGGGGAGAGAGTGTGGCAGATATGATACACGAGTTGGGATGGAAGTCATTACAGCATTAACGTTTTTCGTCGCGGCGAGACCTTTTTACGAAATTTCAGTCACCAACTTACTCTTCCGAATGCGAATATACTTTGTTGAGCCCAATCTACATAAGTAGGAATGATCATCAAAATAAAATAAGAGAAATCAGAGTTCCAACAGAAAGTTTAGGTGTTCGTTTTTCCCGCACTCTGTTCGGGAGTGGAATAGTAGATAGTATGATTGTGGTTCGATGAACCCTCTGCCGAGCACTTAAAAGTGAATTGCAGAGTAGTCATGTAGATGTAGATAAAGATGTACCTTTGCACACGATAAATGTAACCGTTTCAGAGAGAAGAGCGGCCAATGTGACGATCTGGCTTTAAGTCGATTCGATAACAAATGACGAAAACGGACGGATTTCTCAGGTTCTTACTACATATGAACACTTTTCACATTCTCCCGTGCAACGCGGCGGCTCGTCCTCCTTTCATGCAAAACATTAAGGTCCTAGCTCATGTCCAAGCCACCAAAGCCGGCTAAAAAGTCAATAATCGAAAACTAAAACTTGAATTGTACTACTTCTTACTGGCTATTACATCAACTTAGAAGCTTCTTCTGTGTTCTACTATGGTGCTTTTAGTGTCTCCGCATACCACACCCAGCGACATAGCTTTGCAGACGATAAATGTAACCGTTTCAGAGGGAAGAGCGGCCAATGTGACGATCTGGCTTTAAGTCGATTCGATAACAAATGACGAAAACGGCTGGATTTCTCAGGTTTTTACTACAAATGAACACTTTTCACATTCTCCCGTGCAACGCGGATGCTAGTCCTTCTTTCATGCAAAATCTTAAGGTACTAGATCATGGCCAAGGCATCAAAAAAGGCTAAAAAGTCAATAATGGATAACCAAAACGTGAATTGTACTACATCTTACTGGGTATTACATCAACTTAGAATTTACTTCTGCGTTCTACTATGCTGATTTTAGTGTCTCCGCTCACCGCAGCACGCGACATAGCTTTGCAGACGATAAATGTAACCGTTTCAGATAGAAGAGCGGCCAATGTGACGATCTGAATTAAAGTCGATTCGATAACAAATAAGGAAAACGGACGGACTTCTCAGGTTTTTACTACATGTGAACACTTTTCCCATACTGCCGAGCAACGCGGCTGCTAGTCCTCCTTTCATGCAAAATCTTAAGGTCCTAGTTCATGTCCAGGGCAGCAAAGCCGGCTAAAAAGTGAATAATCGATAACTAAAACTTGAATTGTAATACTTCTTACTGGCTATTACATCTACTTAGAAGCTTCATCTGTGTTCTACTATGGTGCTTTCAGTGTATCCGCATACCGCAGCATGCGACATCTCTTTGCAGACGATAAATGTAACCGTTTCAGAGAGAAGAGCGGCCAATGTGACGATCTGGCTTTAAGTCGGTTCGATAACAAATGAAGTAAACGGACTAGTTTCTCAGGTTTTTACTACATATGAACACTTTTCACATTCTTTCGTGCAACGCGGCTGCGAGACCTTCTATCATGCAAAATCTTAAGTTCCTAGCTCATGTCCAAGGCACCAAAGCCGGCCCAAAAAATCAATAATCGATAACTTAAACTTGAATTGTACTATTCTTACTGGCTATTAAATCAACTTAGAAGCTTCTTCTGTGTTCTACTATGGTGCTTTCAGTGTCTCCGCATACCGCACCCAGCGACATAGCTTTGCAGACGATAAATGTAACCGTTTCAGAGAGAAGAGCGGCCAATGAAACGGTCTGGCTTTAAATCGATTCAATAACAAATGACGAAAACTGGCGGATTTCTCAGGTTTTTACTACATATGAACACTTTTCACATTCTCCCATGCAATGCAGCTGCTAGTTATCCTTTCAAGCAAAATCTTAAGGTCCTAGCCCATGTCCAAGGCACCAAAGCCGGCTAAATAGTCAATAATCGATAACTAAAACTTGAATTGTACTACTTCTTACTGATTATTACTTCAACTAAGAAGCTTCTTCTGTGTTCTACTATGGTGCTTTCAGTGTCTCCGCATACCGTACCCATCGACATAGCTTTGCAGACGATAAATGTAACCGTTTCAGAGGGAAGAGCGGCCAATGTGACGATCTGGCTTTAAGGCGATTCGATAACAAATGACGAAAACGGCCGGATTTCTCAGGATCTTACTACATATGAACACTTTTCACATTCTCCCGTGCAACACGGCTGCGAGTCCTCCATTCATGCAAAATCTTAAGGTCCTACTTCATGCCCAAGGCATCAATAAAGGCTAAAAATTCAATAATCGATAACTAAAACGTGAATTGTACTACTTCTTACTGGGTATTACATCAACTTAGAAGATACTTCTGTGTTCTACTATGGTGATTTTAGTGTCTCCGCATACCGCAGCACGCGACATAGCATTGCAGACGATAAATAAAACCGTTTCAGAGCGAAGACCGGCCAATGTGACAATCTGGCTTTAAGTCGATTCGATAACAAATGACGTAAATGACCGGATTTCTCAGGTTTTTACTACATATGAACACTTTTCACATTCTCCCTTTTAACGCGGCTAATAGTCCTCCTTTCATGCAATATCTTAAGGTCCTAGCTGCTGTACAATGCACCAAAGTCGGGTGAAAAGTGAATAATCGATAATGAAAACTTGAATTCCACTACTTCTTACTGGCTATAACATCAACTTAGAAGCTTCATCTGTGTTCTACTAAAGTGCTTTTAGTGTCTCCGCATATCGTAGCTCGCGACATATCTTTGGAGACCATAAATGTAACCGTTTCAGAAGGAAGAGCGGACAATGTTTCGATCTGGCTTTAAGTCGATTCGATAACAATTGATGAAAACGGACGGATTTCTCAGGTTATTACTACATTTGAACCCTTTTCACATTCTCCCGTGCAACGCAGCAGCTAGTCCTCCTTTCATGGAAAACTTTAAGGTTCCACCTCATGTCCAAGGCACCATAGCCGGCTAAAAATCAATAATCGATAACCAATACTTGAATTGTACTGCTTCTTACTGGCTATTACTTCAAATTAGAAGCTTCTTCTGTGTTCTACTATGGTGCTTTTAGTGTCTCCGCATACCGCAGCACGCGACATAGCTTTGCACACGATAAATGTAACCGTTTCAGAGAGGAGAGCGGCCAAGTGACGATCTGGCTTTAAGTCGATTCGATAACAAATGACGAAAACGGACGGATTTCTCAGGTTTTTACTACATATGATCACTTTTCACAATCTCCCATGCAACGCGGCTGCTTGTCCTCCTTTCATGCAATATCTGAAGGTCCTAGCTCATGTCCAAGGCACCAAAGCCGGCTAAAAAGTCAATAATCGAAAACTAAAACTTGAATTGTACTACTTCTTACTGGCTATTACATCAACTTAGAAGCTTCTTCTGTGTTCTACTATGGTGCTTTCAGTGTATCCGCATACCGCAGCATGCGACACAGCTTTGCAGACGATAAATGTAACCGTTTCAGAGAGAAGAGCGGCCAATGTGGCGATCTGGCTTTAAGTCGATTCGATAACAAATGAAGTAAACGGACTAGTTTCTCAGGTTTTTTTTACATATGATCACTTTTCACATTCTTTCGTGCAACGCGGCTGCGAGACCTTCTATCATGCAAAATCTTAATGTCCTAGCTCATGTCCAAGGCACCACAGCCGGCCCAAAAAATCAATAATCGATAACTTAAACTTGTATTGTACTACTTCTTACAGGCTATTAAATCAACTTAGAAGCTTCTTCTGCGTTCTACTATGGTGCTTTTAGTGTCTCCGCATACCGCACCCAGCGACATAGCTTTGCAGACGATAAATGTAACCGTTTCAGAGAGAAGAGCGGCCAATGTGACGAGCTGGCTTTAGGTCGATTCGATAACAAATGACGAAAACGGAAGGATTTCTCAGGTTTTTACTACATATGAACACCTTGCACGTTCTCCCGTGCAACGCGGCTGCTAGTACTCCTTTCATGCAAAAACTTAAAGTCCTAGCTCATGTCCAAAGCACCAAAGCCGGCCAAAAAGTCAATAATCGATAACTAAAACTTGAATTGTTCTACTTCTTACTGGCAATTACATCAACTTAGAAGCTTCTTCTGTGTTCTACTATGGTGCTTTAAGTGTCTCCCCATACTGCACCCAGCGACATAGCTTTGCAGACGATAAATGTAACCGTTTCAGAGGGAAGAGCGGCCAAAGTAACGATCTGGCTTTAGGTCGATTCGATAACAAATGACGAAAACGGCCGGATTTCTCAGGTTTTTACTACATATGAACACTTTTCACATTCTCCCGTGCAACGCGGATGCTAGTCCTCCTTTCATGCAAAATCTTAAGGTACTAGATCATGCCCATTGCATCAAAAAAGCCTAATAAGTCAATAATCGATAACCAAAACGTGAATTGTACTACTTCTTACTGGGTTCTTACTGTGTTCTACTATGTTGATTCTAGTGTCTCCGCATGCCGCAGCACGCGACATAGCTTTGCAGACGATAAGTGTAACCGTTTCAGAGAGAAGAGCCGCCAATGTGACGATCTGGCTTTAAGTGGATTGGATAACAAATGACGAAAACGGCCGGATTTCTCAGGTTTTTACTACATATGAACACTTTTCATATTCTCCCGTACAACGCGACTGTTCGTCCTCCTTTCATGCAAAATCTTAAGGTCCTAGCTCATTTCCAAGGCACCAAAGAAAAGTAAACCGTCAATAATCGATAACTAAAACGTGAATTTTACTGTTTCTTACTGGCTATTACATCAACTAAAAAGCTTCTTCTGTGTTCTACTATGGTGCTTTTACTGTCTCCGCATACCGCAGCACGTGACATAGCTTTGCAGACGATAAATGTAACCGTTCCAGAGGGAAGAGCGGCCAATGTGGCGATCTGGCTTTAAGTCGATTCGACAACAAATGACGAAAACGGCCGGATTTCTCAGGATCTTACTACATATGAACACTTTTCACATTCTCCCGTGCAACGCGGCTGCGAGTCCTCCATTCATGCAAAACCGTAAGGTCCTACTTCATGCCCAAGGCATCAAAAAAGGCTAAAAGTCAATAATCGATAACTAAAACGTGAATTGTACTACTTCTTACTGGCTATTACATAAACTTAAAAGCTTTTTCATTGTTCTACTATGGTGCTTTTAATGTCTCCACATACCGCAGCACGCGACATAGCTTTGCAGACGATAAATGTAACCGTTTCAAGGAGAAGAGCGGGCAATGTAACGTCCTGGCTTTAAGTCGATTCGATAACAAATGTCGAAAACGGCCGGATTTCTCAGGTTTTTACTACATATGAACACTTTTCACATTCTTCCGTGCAACGCGGCTGCTAGTACTCCTGTCATGCATAATCTTAAGGTCCTAGCTCATGTCCAAAGCACCAAAGCCGGCTAAAAAGTCAATAATCGATAACTAAAACTTGAATTGTACTACTTCTTACTGGCTATTACATCAACTTAGAAGCTTCTTCTGTGTTCTACTATGGTGTTTTAAGTGTCTCCCAATACTGCTCGCAGCGACATAGCTTTGCAGACGATAAATAAAACCGTTTCAGAGGGAACAGCGGCCAATGTGACGATCTGGCTTTAAGTCGATTCGATAACAAATGACGAAAACGCCCATATTTCTCAGGTTTTTACTACATATGAACACTTTTCACATTCTCCCGTGTAACGCGGCTAATAGTCCTCCTTTCATGCAATATCGTATGGTCCTGGCTGCTGTACAATGCACCAAAGCCGTTTGAAAAGTGAATGATCGATAATGAAAACTTGAATTGCACTACTTCTTACTGGGTATTACATCAACTTAGAAGCTACTTCTGTGTTCTACTATGGTGATTTTAGTGTCCACGCTCACCGCAGCACGCGGCATAGCTTTGCAGACGGTAAATGTAACCGTTTCAGAGAGAAGAGCGGCCAATGAAACGGTCTGGCTTTAAATCGATTCAATAACAAATGACGAAAACCGGCGGATTTCTCAGGTTTTTACTACATATGAACACTTTTCACATTCTCCCATGCAATGCAGCTGCTAGTTATCCTTTCAAGCAAAATCTTAAGGTCCTAGCCCATGTCCAAGGCAACAAAGCCGGCTAAATAGTCAATAATCGATAACTAAAACTTGAATTGTACTACCTCTTACTGATTATTACTTCAACTAAGAAGCTTCTTCTGTGTTCTACTATGGTGCTTTTAGTGTCTCCGCATACAGTACCCATCGACATAGCTTTGCAGACGATAAATGTAACCGTTTCAGAGGGAAGAGCGGCCAATGTGACGATCTGGCTTTAAGGCGATTCGATAATAAATGACGAAAACGGCCGGATTTCTCAGGATCTTACTACATATGAACACTTTTCACATTCTCCCGTGCAACACGGCTGCGAGTCCTCCATTCATGCAAAATCTTAAGGTCCTACTTCATGCCCAAGGCATCAAAAAAGGCTAAAAATTCAATAATCGATAACTAAAACGTGAATTGTACTACTTCTTACTGGGTATTACATTAACATAGAAGCTACTTCTGTGTTCTACTATGGTGATTTTAGTGTCTCCGCATACCGCAGCACGCGACATAGCATTGCAGACGGTAAGTGTAACCGTTTCAAAGAGAAGAGCGGCCAATGTGACAATCTGGCTTTAAGTCGATTCGATAACAAATGACGAAAATGACCGGATTTCTCAGGATCTTACTACATATGAACACTTCTCACATTCTCCCTTGTAACGCGGCTAATAGTCCTCCTTTCATGCAATATCTTAAGGTCCTAGCTGCTGTACAATGCACCAATGCCGGGTGAAAAGTGAATAATCGATAATGAAAACTTGAATTGCACTACTTCTTACTGGCTATAACATCAACTTAGAAGCTTCATCTGTGTTCTACTAAAGTGCTTTTAGTGTCTCCGCATATCGTAGCTCGCGACATATCTTTGGAGACCATAAATGTAACCGTTTCAGAGGGAAGAGCGGACAATGTTACGATCTGGCTTTAAGTCGATTCGATAACAATTGATGAAAACGGACGGATTTCTCAGGTTTTTACTACATTTGAACCCTTTTCACATTCTCACGTGCAACGCGGCAGCTAGTCCTCCTTTCATGGAAAACGTTAAGGTTCCACCTCATGTCCAAGGCACCATAGCCGGCTAAAAATCAATAATCGATAACCAATACTTGAATTGTACTGCTTCTTACTGGCTATTACTTCAACTTAGAAGCTTCTTCTGTGTTCTACTATGGTGCTTTTAGTGTCTCCGCATACCGCAGCACGCGACATAGCTTTGCACACGATAAATGTAACCGTTTCAGAGAGGAGAGCGGCCAATGTGACGATCTGGCTTTAAGTCGATTCGATAACAAATGACGAAAACGGACGGATTTCTCAGGTTTTTACTACATATGATCACTTTTCACAATCTCCCATGCAACGCGGCTGCTTGTCCTCCTTTCATGCAATATCTTAAGGTCCTAGCTCATGTCCAAAACACCAAAGCCGGCCAAAAAGTCAATAATCGATAACTAAAACTTGAATTGTTCTACTTCTTACTGGCAATTACATCAACTTAGAAGCTTCTTCTGTGTTCTACTATGGTGCTTTAAGTGTCTCCCCATACTGCACCCAGCGACATAGCTTTGCAGACGATAAATGTAACCGTTTCAGAGGGAAGAGCGGCCAAAGTAACGATCTGGCTTTAGGTCGATTCGATAACAAATGACGAAAACGGCCGGATTTCTCGGGTTTTTACTACATATGAACACTTTTCACATTCTCCCGTACAACGCGGATGCTAGTCCTCCTTTCATGCAAAATCTTAAGGTACTAGATCATGCCCATTGCATCAAAAAAGTCTAATAAGTCAATAATCGATAACCAAAACGTGAATTGTACTACTTCTTACTGGGTTCTTACTGTGTTCTACTATGGTGATTCTAGTGTCTCCGCATACCGCAGCACGCGACATAGCTTTGCAGACGATAAGTGTAACCGTTTCAGAGAGAAGAGCCGCCAATGTGACGATCTGGCTTTAAGTGGATTCGATAACAAATGACGAAAACGGCCGGATTTCTCAGGTTCTTACTACATATGAACACTTTTCATATTCTCCCGTACAACGCGACTGTTCGTCCTCCTTTCATGCAAAATCTTAAGGTCTTAGCTCATTTCCAAGGCACCAAAGAAAAGTAAAACGTCAATAATCGATAACTAAAACTTGAATTTTACTGTTTCTTACTGGCTATTACATCAATTAAGAAGCTTCTTCTGTGTTCTACTATGGTGCTTTTACTGTCTCCGCATACCGCAGCACGTGACATAGCTTTGCAGATGATAAATGTAACCGTTCCAGAGGGAAGAGCGGCCAATGTGGCGATCTGGCTTTAAGTCGATTCGATAACAAATGACGAAAACGGCCGGATTTCTCAGGATCTTACTACATATGAACACTTTTCACATTCTCCCGTGCAACGCGGCTGCGAGTCCTCCATTCATGCAAAACCTTAAGGTCCTACTTCATGCCCAAGGCATCAAAAAAGGCTAATAAGTCAATAATCGATAACTAAAACGTGAATTGTACTACTTCTTACTGGCTATTACATAAACTTAAAAGCTTTTTCATTGTTCTACTATGGTGCTTTTAATGTCTCCACGTACCGCAGCACGCGACATAGCTTTGCAGACGATAAATGTAACCGTTTCAAGGAGAAGAGCGGACAATGTAATGTCCTGGCTTTAAGTCGATTCGATAACAAATGACGAAAACGGACAAATTTCTCAGGTTTTTTCTACATATGAACACTTTAACACATTTTCCCGTGCAACGCGGCTGCTAGTAGTCCTTTCATGCAATCCCTTCAGGTCCTAGCTCACGTCCAAGGCAGCAAAGCCGGCTAAAAAGGCGATAATAGATAACTAAGACATGAAATGTACTACATCTTACTAGCTATTACAACAACTTTGAAGCTTCTTATGTGTTCTACCATGGTGCATTTAGTGTCTCCGCATACCGCAGCACGCGACATAGCTTTGCAGACGATAAATGTAACCGTTTCAGAGAGAAGAGCGGCCAATGTGACGATCTGGCTTTAAGTCGATTCGATAACAAATGACGAAAACGGCCGGATTTCTCAGGTTTTTACTACATATGAACACTTTTCACATTCTCCGGTGCAACGCGGCTGCTAGTACTCCTGTCATGCAAAATCTTAAGGTCCTAGCTCATGTCAAAAGCACCAAAGCCGGCTAAAAAGTAAATAATCGATAACTAAAACTTGAATTGTACTACTTCTTACTGGCTATTACATCAACTTAGAAGCTTCTTCTGTGTTCTACTATGGTGTTTTAAGTGTCTCCCAATACAGCTCACAGCGACATAGCTTTGCAGACGATAAATAAAACCGTTTCAGAGGTAACAGCGGCCAATGTGACGATCTGGCTTTAAGTCAATTCGATAACAAATGACGAAAACGACCGGATTTCTCAGGTTTTTACTACATATGAACACTTTTCACATTCTCCCGTGCAACGCGGCTAATAGTCCTCCTTTCATGCAATATCTTATGGTCCTAGCTGCTGTACAATGCACCAAAGCCCTTTAAAAAGTGAATGATCGATAATGAAAACTTGAATTGCACTACTTCTTACTGGGTATTACATCAACTTAGAAGCTACTTCTGTGTTCTACTATGGTGATTTTAGTGTCCACGCTCACCGCAGCACGCGACATACTTTTGCAGACGATAAATGTAACCGTTTCAGAGAGAAGAGCCGCCAATGTGACGAATTGGCTTTAAGTCGATTCGATAACAAATGACGAAAACGGACAAATTTCTCAGGTTTTTTCTACATATGAACACTTTAATACATTTTCCCGGTCAACGCGGCTGCTGGTAGTCCTTTCATGCAATCCCTTCAGGTCCTAGCTCATGTCCAAGGAAGTAAAGCCGGCTAAAAAGGCAATAATAGATAACTAAGACTTGAAATGTACTACTTCTTACTAACTATTACAACAACTTAGAAGCTTCTTCTGTGTTCTACCATGGTGCTTTTAGTGTCTCCGCATACCGCAGCACGCGACATAGCTTTGCAGACGATAAAAGTAAGCGTTTCAGAGAGGAGAGCCGCCAATGTGGCGATCTGGCTTTAAGTCGATTCGATAACAAATGACGAAAACGGAGGGATTTCTGAGGTATTTACTATATATGAACATTTTTCACATACTCCCGTGCAAAGCGGCTGCTACACTTCCATTCATGCAAAAGTCCTAGCTCATTTCCAAGGCACCAAAGGAAAGTAAAAGGTCAATAATTGATAACTAAAACTTGAATTTTACTGTTTCTTACTGGCTATTACATCAACTTAGAAGCCTCTTCTGTGTTCTACTATGGTGCTTTTATTGTCTCGGCATACCTTAGCACGTGACATAGCTTTGCAGACGATAAATGTAACCGTTCCAGAGGGAAGAGCGGCCAATGTGGCGATCTGGCTTTAAGTCGATTCGATAACAAATGACGAAAACGGCCGGATTTCTCAGGATCTTACTACATATGAACACTTTTCACATTCTCCCGTGCAACGCGGCTGCGAGTCCTCCATTCATGCAAAACCTTAAGGTCCTACTTCTTGCCCAAAACATCAAAAAAGGCTAAAAAGTCAATAATCGATAACTAAAACGTGAATTGTTCTACTTCTTACTGGCTATTACATAAACTTAAAAGCTTTTTCATTGTTCTACTATGGTGCTTTTAATGTCTCCGCATACCGCAGCACGCGACATCGCTTTGCAGACGATAAATGTAACCGTTTCAAGGTGAAGAGCGGACAATGTAACGTCCTGGCTTTAAGTCGATTCGATAACAAATGACGAAAACGGACAAAATACTCAGGTTTTTTCTACATATGAACACTTCAACACATTTTCCCGTGCAACGCGGCTGCTAGTACTCCTTTCATGCAATCCCTTAAGGTCCTAGCTCATGTCCATGGCAGCAAAGCCGGCTAAAAAGGCAATAATAAATAACTAAATTTTGAATTGTATAACTTCTTACTAGCTATTACAACAACTTAGAAGCTTCTTCTGTGTTCTACTATGGTGTTTTAGTGTCTCCGCATACCGCAGCACGCGACATAGCTTTGCAGACGATAAATGTAACCGTTTCAGAGAGAAGAGCGGCTAAAGTGACGATCTGGCTTTAAGTCGATTCGATAACAAATGACGAAAACGGCCGGATTTCTCAGGTTTTTACTACATATGAACACTTTTCACATTCTCCCATGCAACGCGGCTGCGAGTCCTCCATTCATGCAAAATCTTAAGGTCCTACTTCATGCCCAAGGCATCAAAAAAGGATAAAAAGTAAATAATCGATAACTAAAACGTGAATTGTACTACTTCTTACTGGGTATTACATCAACTTAGAAGCTACTTCTGTGTTGTACTATGGTGATTTTAGTGTCTCCGCATACCGCAGCAGGCAACATAGCTTTGCAGACGATAAGTGTAACCGTTTCAGAGAGAAGAGCGGCCAATGTGACGATCTGGCTTTAGGTAGATTCGATAACAAATGACGAAAACGAACAAATTTCTCCGGTTTTTTCTACATATCAACTCTTTCACACATTCTCCCGTCCAACGCGGCTGCTAGTAGTCCTTTCATACAATCCCTTAAGGTCCTAGCTCATGTCCATGGCAGCAAAGCCGGCTAAAAAGGCAATAATAGAAAACTAAGACTTGAATTGTACTACTTCTTACTAGCTATTACAACAACTTAGAAGCTTCTTCTGTGTTCTACCATGGTGCTTTTAGTGTCTCCGCATACCACAGCACGTGACATAGCTTTGCAGACGATAAAAGTAACTGTTTCAGAGAGGAGAGCGGCTAATGTGACGATCTGGCTTTAAGTCGATTCGATAACAAATGACGAAAACGGAAGGATTTCCCAGGTTTTTACTACATATGAACACTTTTCACATTCTCCCGTACAACGCGGCTGTTCGTCCACCTTTCATGCAAAATTTTAAGCTCCTAACTCATGTAACCAATGCACCAAAGAAGGCTAAAGAGTCTATAATCGAAAACTAAAACTTGAATTGTACTATTTCTTACTCGCTATTACATCAACTTAGAAGCTTCTTCTGTGTTCTACTATTGTGCTTTTAGTGTCTCCGCATACCGCACCCAGCGACATAGCTTTGCAGACGATAAATGTAACCGTTTCAGAGGGATGAGTGGCCAATGTGACGATCTGGCTTTAGGTCGATTCGATAACAAATGACGAAAACGGAAGGATTTCCCAGGATTTTACTACATATGAACACTTTTCACATTCTCCCGTGCAACGCGGCTGCTAGTACTCCTTTCATGCAAAATCTTAAGGTCCTAGCTCATGTCCAAAGTACCAAAGCCGGCTAAAAAGTCAATAATCGATAACTAAAACTTGAATTGTACTACTTCTTACTGGCTATTACATCAACTTAGAAGCTTCTTCTTCTGTGTTCTACTATGGTGCTTTTAGTGTCTCCGCATACTGCACACAGCGACATAGCTTTGCAGACGATAAATGTAACTGTTTCAGAGGGAAGAGCGGCCAATGTGACCATCTGGCTTTAAGTCGATTCGATAACAAATGACGAAAACGACCGGATTTCTCAGGTTTTTACTACATATGAACTCTTTTCACATTCTCCCGTACAACGCGGCTGTTCGTCCACCTTTCATACAAAATTTTAAGCTCCTAGCTCATGTAACCAATGCACCAAAGCCGGGTAAAAAGGCAATAATCGATAACTAAAACGTGAATTGTACTACTTCTTACTGGCTATTACATAAACTTAGAAGCTTTTTCAGTGTTCTACTATGGTGCTTTTAGTGTCTCCGCATACCGCAGCACGCGACATAGCTTTGCAGACGATAAATGTAACCGTTTCAGAGAGAAGAGCGGACAATGTAACGTCCTGGCTTTAGGTCGATTCGATAACAAATGACGAAAACAGAGGGATTTCTCAGATTTTTACTATATATGAACATTTTTCACATACTCCCGTGCAAAGCGGCTGCTACACTTCCCTTCATGCAAAATCGTAAAGTCCTAGCTCATTTCCAAGGCACCAAAGAAAAGTAAAAGGTCAATAATCGATAACTAAAACTTGAATTTTAATCTTTCTCACTGGCTATTACATCAATTTAGAAGCTTTTTCTGTGTTCTACTATGGTGCTTTTACTGTCTCCGCATGCCGCAGCACGTGGCATAGCTTTGCAGACGATAAATGTAACCGTTTCAGAGAGAACAGCGGCTAAAGTGACGATCTGGCTTTAAGTCGATTCGATAACAAAAGACGAAAACGGACGGATTTTTCAGGTTTTTACTACATATGAACACTTTTCACATTCTCCCGTGCAACGCGGATTCTAGTCCTCCTTATATGCAAAATCTTTAGGTACTAGATCATGCCCATGGCATCAAAAAAGGCTAAAAGGTCAATAATCGATAACTAAAACGTGAATTGTACTACTTCTTACTGGGTATTACATCAACTTAGAAGCTACTTCTGTGTTCTAATATGGTGCTTTTAGTGTCTCCGCTCACCGCAGCACGCGACATAGCTTTGCAGACGATAAATGTAACCGTTTCAGAGAGAAGAACGGCCAAAGTGACGATATGGCTTTAAGTCGATTCGATAACAAATGACGAAAACGGACAAATTTCTCAGGTTTTTTCTATAAATGAACATTTTTCACATACTCCCATGCAAAGCGGCTGCTACACTTCTCTTCATGCAAAATCGTAAAGTCCTAGCTCATTTCCAAGGCACCAAAGAAAAGTAAAAGGTCAATAATCGATAATTAAAGCTTGAATTTTACTGTTTCTCACTGGCTTATATATCAACTTAGAAGCTTCTTCTGTGTTCTACTATGGTGCTTTTACTGTCTCCGCATGCCGCAGCACGTGACTTAGCTTTGCAGACGATAAATGTAACCGGTTCAGAGAGAAGAGCGGCCAGTGTTCGTCCCGGCTTTAAGTCGATTCGATAAAAATGACGAAAACGGACGGGTATTCTCAGGTTTTTACTACATATGAACACATTTCACAATCTCCCGTGCAGCGCGGCTGCTAGTCCTCCTTTCATGAGAAATCTTAAGGTCCTAATTCATGCCCAAGGCATCAAAAAGGCTAAAAAGTCAGTAATCGATAACTAAAACGTGAATTGTACTACTTCTTATTGGCTATTACATCAACTTAGAAGCTTCTTATGCGTTCTAGTATGGTGCTTTTAGTGTCTCTGCATACCGCACCCAACGACATAGCTTTGCAAACGATAAATGTAACCGTTTCAAAGGGAAGAGCGGCCAATGTGACGATCTGGCTTTAAGTCGATTCGATAACAAATTACGAAAACGGACGGATTTCTCAGGGTTTTACTACATATGAACACTTTTCAAATTCTCCCGTGCAACGTGGATGCTAGTCCTCCTTTCATGCAAAATCTTAAGGTACTAGATCATGCCCAAGGCATCAAAAAAGGCTATAAAGTCTATAATCGATAACTAAAACGTGAATTGTACTACTTCTTACTGGCTATTACATCAACTTAGAAGCTACTTCTGTGTTCTACTATGGTGATTTTAGTGTTTCCGCTCACCGCAGCACGCAACATAGCTTTGCAGACGATAAATGTAACCGTTTCAGAGAGAAGAGCGGCCAATGTGACGATCTTGCTTTAATTCGATTCGATAACAAATGACGAAAACGGACGGATTTCTCAGCTTTTTACTACATATGAACACTTTTTACATTCTCACTTGCAACGCGGCTGCTAGTCTTCCTTTCATGCAAAATCTTAAGGTACTAGATCATGCCCAAGGCATCAGAAAAGTCTAAAAAGTCTATAATCGATAACTAAAACGTGAATTGTACTACTTATTACTGGCTAGTACATCAACTTAGAAGCTACTTCTATCTGCTGCTATGGTGCTTTTAGTGTCTACGCTTACCGCACCCAGCGACGTAGCTTTGCAGACGATAAATGTAACCGTTTCAGAGAGAAGAGCCGCCAATGTGACGATCTGGTTTTAAGTCGATTCGATAACAAATGACGAAAACAGAGGGATTTCTCAGGTTTTTACTATATATGAACATTTTTCACATTCTCCCGTGCAAAGCGGCTGCTACACTTCCCTACATGCCAAATTGTAATTTCCTAGCTCATTTTCAAGGCACCAAAGAAAAGTAAAAGGGCAATAATCGATAATTAAAACTTGAATTTTACTGTTTCTCACTGGCTATTACATCAACTTAGAAGCATCTTCTGTGTTCTACTATGGTGCTTTTAGTGTCTCCGCATACCGCAGCACGCGACATAGCTTTGCAGACGATAAATGTAACTGTTTCAGAGAGAAGTGCGGCCAATGTAACGATCTGTCTTTAAGTCAATTCGATAACAAATGACGAAAACGGACGGATCTCTCAGGTTTTTACTACTTATGAACACTTTTCACATTCTCCCGTGCTACGCGGCTGCAAGTCCTCATTTCATACAAAATCTTAAGGTCCTAGCTCATGTCCAAGGCACCAAAGCCGGCTAAGAAGTCAATAATCGAAAACTAAAACTTGTATTGTAGTACTTCTTACTGGCTATTACATCAACTTAGAAGCTTCTTCTGTGTTCTACTATGGTGCTTGTAGTGTCTCTGCATACCGCAACCAGCGACATAACTTTGCAGACAATAAATGTAACCGTTTCAGAGGGAAGAGCGGCCAATGTGACCGCTCTGGCTTAAAGTCGATTCGATAACGAATGACGAAAACGGGCGAATATCTTAGGTTTTTACTACGTATGAACACTGTTCGCATTTTCCCGTGCAACGCAGCTACTAGTCCTCCTTTCATGCAAAATCTTAAGGTCCTAGCTCATGCCCAAGGCACCAAAAAAGGCTAAAAAGTCAATAATTGATAACTAAAATGTGAATTGTACTACTTATTACTGGGTATTACATCAACTTAGAAACTACTTCTGTGTTCAACTATGGTGATTTTAGTGTCTCCGCATACCGCAGCACGCGACATAGCTTTGCAGACGATAAATGTAACCGTTTCAGAGAGAAGAGCGGCCAATGTGACGATCTGGTTTTAAGTCGATTTGATAACAATGACGAAAACGGAGGGATTTCTCAGGTTTTTACTATATATGAACACTTTTCACATTCTCCCCTGCAACGCGGCTGCTAGTCCTCCTTTAATGCTAAATCTTAAGGTACTAGCTCATGTCCAAGGCACCAAAGACGGCTAAAAAGTCAATAATCGAAAACTAAAACTTGAATTGTACTTGTAAGTAGGCTGTTTAGGTTTTCTTATTGGTAACGCCGCTTAGCGCTCGCTATGAAAAATCACTGGCTGTGCTGTGCGCAGTCTGTGTTTAGTTTGCATTGTTGTCTGCCATTGTAGTGTCGGGCAGCGGCAGCTGGATGCTAACAGCGCGTAGCGTTGCGCAGTTGGAGGTGAGCCGCCAGTAGTGGTGGACGTGGGGAGAGAGATGGTGGAGTTTTGTAATTTGTCAGACTGGTGTCATGAACTGCTACATATATTATGACTAGTGAGGTAAATACATTGTTTGTTCTCTATTAAAATCTTTCATTTGCTAACTATGCCTATCAGTAGTTAGTGCCTTCAGTAGTTTGAATCTTTTATTTAGCTGGCAGTAGTGGCGCTCGCTGTATTGCAGTAGCTTGAGAAAGGAAGATTTTTGTGAGATAAGTGATTTGTGACGCGTATAGGTTAATGTTAGTCAGGGCCATTATTTCGTAGGGATTTTTGGAAGTCAGATTGCGTTGCGCTAAATATATTGTATGTCAGTTTAAGCACAGTCTTGTATAAATTGTTCTAAGGGGACGTTCCATACTTCTTCTTTCTGGCTATTACATCAACTTTGAAGCTTCTTCTGTGTTCTACTATGGTGCTTTTAATGTCTCCGCATACCGCACCCAGCGACATAGCTTTGCAGACGATAAATGTAACCGTTTCAAAGAGAAGAGCGGACAATGTAACCTTCATGGCTTTAAGTCGAATCGATAACAAATGACGAAAACGGACAGATTTCTCAGGTTTTTACTACATATGAACACTTTAACACACTTCCCCTTGTAACGCGGCTGCTAGTCATTCTTTCATGCAATCCCTTTAGGTCGTAGCTCATGTCCGAGGCACCAAAGCCGGCTAAAAAGTCAATAATCGATAACTAAAACGTGAATTGTACTACTTAATACTGGGTATTACATCAACTTAGAAGCTACTTCTGTGTTCTACTATGGTGATTTTAGTGTCTCCGCATACCGCAGCACGCGACATAGCTTTGCAGACGCTAAATGTAACCGTTTCTGAGAGAAGAGCGGTCTATGTGATGATCTGGCTTCAAGTCGATTTGATGACAATGACGAAAACGGACGGATTTCTCAGGTTTTTACTACATATGAACACTTTTCACATTTTCCCGTGCAACGCGGCTGTTAGTCCTCTTTCATGCAAAATCTTAAGGTCCTACCTCATGTCCAAGGCACCAAAACCGGCTAAAAAGTCAATAATTCAAAACTAAAACTTGAATTGTACTTCTTCTTACTGGCTATTACATCAACTTAGAAGCTTCTTCTGAGTTCTACTATGGTGCTTTTAGTGTCTCCGCATACCGCACCCAGCGACATAGCTTTGCAGACGATAAATATGACCGTTTCAGAGAGAAGAGCCGCCAATGTGACGATCTGTCTTTAAGTCGATTCGATAACAAATGACGAAAACGGAGGGATTTTTCTGGTTTTTATTGTATATGAACATTTTTCACATTCTCCCGTGCAAAGCGGCTGCCACACTTCCCTACATGCAAAATCGTAAAGTCCTAGCTCATTTCCAAGGCACCAAAGAAAAGTAAAAGGTCAATAATTGATAACTAAAACTTGAATTGTACTGCATCTTACTGGCTATTACATCAACTTAGAAACTTCTTCTGTGTTCTACTATGGTGCTTTTAGTGTCTCCGCATACCGCAGCACGCGACATAAGTTTGCACACGATAAATGTAATCGTTTCAGAGAGAAAACGGCCTATGTGACGATCTGTCATTACGTCGATTCAAAAGCAGATGACGAAAACATTCGGATTTCATATCTTTTTACTGCATATGAACACTTTCCACATTCTCCCGTGCAACTTGGCTGTTAGACCTCCCTTCATGCAACTTCGTAACGTCTTAGCACATGCCCAAGTCACCAAAGCCTGCTAAAAAGTCAATAATCGAAAGCTAATACTTGAATTGTACTGCTTCTTACTGGGTATTATGTGAACTTAGAAGCTTCTTCTGTGTTCTACTATGGTGCTTTTAGTGTCTCCGCATACCGCAGCACGCGACATAGCTTTGCACAAGATAAATGTAACCGTTTCAGAAAGAAGAGCGGAAAATGTGACGATCTGGCATTATGTCGATTCGATAGCAAATGACGATAACGGGCGGATTTCTCAGGTTTTTTCTACATATGAACACTTTTCACAATCTTCCGTGCAACGTGGCTGCTAGAACTCCTTTCGTACTAAATGTTCCTAGCTCATGTCCAATGCACTAATGCCATCTAAAAAGTCAATAACTGACAACTAAAACTTGAATTGTACTGCTTCTTACTTGCTATTACATCAACTTAGAAGCTTCTGTGTTCTACTATGGTGCTCTTAGTGTCTCCGCATACTGCAGCACGCGAAATAGCCATGCACAAGATAAATGTAACCGTTTCAGAAAGAAGAGCGGAAAATGTGACGATCTGGCATTAATTCGATTGAATAGCAAATGACGATAACGGGCGGATTTCTCAGGTTTTTACTAGATGTGAACACTTTTCACACTCTCCCATGCGATGTGGCTGATAGACCTCCCTTCATACTAAATCGTAAAGTCCTAGCTCATGTCCAATGCACTAAAGCCTTCTAAAAAGTCAATAATCGATAACTAATACTTCAATTGTACAGCTGCTTACTGGCCATTACATCAACTTAGAAGCTTCTTCTGTATTCTACTATGGTGCTTTTAGTGTCTCCGCATACCTCAGCACGCTACATAGCTATGCAAACGATAAATGTAACCGTTTCAGAGAGAAAACGGCCAATGTGACGATCTGGCATTACGTGGATTCGAAAGCAGATGTGATTTCTTAGGTTTTTAGTACATATGAACACTTTTCACATTCTCTCGTTTAACGTGGCTGCCAGACCTTGTTTAATGCCAAATCTTAAGGTTGTCGGTCATTTCACTGTCACCAAAGCCGGCTAATAAATCAATAATCGATAACTAAAACCTGAATTGTACTGTTTCCTACGGGCTAATTACATCAACCTAGAAGCTTCTTCTGTGTTCTACTGTGTTGTTTTTAGTGTCTCTGCATTCCTTAGCACGCGACATACGTTTGCAGACGATAAATGTAACCGTTTCAGAGAGAAAAGCTGCCAATGTAACGCTCTGGCATTACGTCGATTTGATAGCAAATGACGATACCGGCTTATTTCTTAGGTTTTTACTATATATGAACACTTTTCACCTTCTCTCGTGTAACGTGGCTTCTAGGCCTCCCTTCATGCAAAATCTTAAGATCGTCGGTCATGTCCAAGGCACCAAAGCCGGATAATAAGTCAATAATCGATTACAAAAACTAGAATTTTACTGCTTCTTACTGGCTGATTGCATCAACTTATAAGCTTCTTCAGTGTTTTACTGTGTTGCTATTAGTTCCTCCGCATACCGCAGCACACAACATAAGTTTGCAGACAATGAAGGTAACCGGTTCACAGAGAAATTTCAAATTCTGTGTCTGTGTTTATTGCCTGCTCATATTGTTTAAAGCAGGTTGCTCTAAATGCCCAGTAGATCTGATTCCCCATTCAAAACAAACTCGGAATGGGAAAGACCAAGCTCTGCTTATACTTATAGCCTGGGAAGTTGACATACACTCCTGGAAATTGAAATAAGAACACTGTGAATTCATTGTCCCAGGAAGGGGAAACTTTATTGACACATTCATGGGGTCAGATACATCACATGATCACACTGACAGAACCACAGTCACATAGACACAGGCAACAGAGCATGCACAACGTCGGCACTAGTACAGTGTATATCCACCTTTCGCAGCAATGCAGGCTGCTACTCTCCCATGGAGACGATCGTAGAGATGCTGGATGTAGTCCTGTGGAACGGCTTGCCATGCAATTTCCACCTGGCGCCTCAGTTGGACCAGCATTCGTGCTGGACGTGCAGACCGCGTGAGACGACGCTTCATCCCGTCCCAAAAATGCTCAATGGGGGACAGATCCGGACATCTTGCTGGCCAGGGTAGTTGACTTACACCTTCTAGAGCACGTTGGTTGGCACGGGATACATGCGGATGTGCATTGTCCTGTTGGAACAGCAAGTTCCCTTGCCGGCCTAGGAATGGTAGAACGATGGGTTCGATGACGGTTTGGATGTACCGTGCACTATTCAGTGTCCCCTCGACAATCACCAGAGGTGTACGGCCAGTGTAGGAGATCGCTCCCCACACCATGAAACCGGGTGTTGGCCCTGTGTGCCTCGGTCGTATGCAGTCCTGATTGTGGCGCTCACCTGGACGGCGCCAAACACGCATACAACCATCATTGGCACAAAGGCAGAAGCGACTCTCATCGCTGAAGACGACACGTCTCCATTCGTCCCTCCATTCACGCCTGTTGCGACACCACTGGAGGCGGGCTGCACGATGTTGGGGCGTGAGCGGAAGATGGCCTAACGGTGTGCGGGACCGTAGCCCAGCTTCATGGAGACGGTTGCGAATGGTCCTCGCTGATACCCCAGGAGCAACAGTGTCCCTAATTTGCTGGGAAGTGGCGGTGCGGTCCCCTACGGCACTGCGTAGGATCCTACGGTCTTGGTGGCGTGCATCCGTGCGTCGCTGATGTCCGGTGCCAGGTCGACGGGCACGTGCACCTTCCGCCGCCCACTGGCGACAACATAGATGTACTGTGGAGACCTCACGCCCCACGTGTTGAGCAATTCGGCGGTACGTCCACCCGGCCTCCCGCATGCCCACTATACGCCCTCGCTCAAAGTCGTCAACTGCACATACGGTTCACGTCCACACTGTCGCAGCATGCTACCAGTGTTAAAAACTGCGATGGAGCTCCGTATGCCACGGCAAACTGGCTGACACTGACGGCGGCGGTGCACAAATGCTGCGCAGCTAGCGCCATTCGACGGCCAACGCCGCGGTTCCTGGTGTGTCCGCTGTACCATTCGTGTGATCATTGCTTGTACAGCCCTCTCGCAGTGTCCGGAGCAAGTATGGTGGGTCTGACACACCGGTGTCAATGTGTTCTTTTTTCCATTTCCAGGAGTGTATCTTAGACAGTAAAATATGATGGTTAAAGATGTGCACTGAGTATTCCCATACAGCAAATTATTAATTGGCCACCTACTCTTGACGCAATAGCTACTAAGATCTTTCACTGGTGAAGGAGGTGACGACGTTGTTACGTCCATTAGAGGCTTCTGTAGTTTGCTGAGAATGATGTTATATAATTGTGCCTTGTGATTTTCTGTGGAGTTCCAGAGTAAGTTCTACACTGGTGCAGGACATTCATTCCTGCTGTTCTCATTCGAGGCAATCCTGGATTCTGAATCTCAAGCACCAGAGGATTAGAAACAGCAATGCAACCTCTGTCTTCCTGGATGTCCACTATTTCAAAGTGCTGTGGTTGACAGTCTCTTCTCATTGTGCAGTGCTTGTAGATTGTTGTAAATGGATAAACTGCAATATTTAGAACATCTCATTCTAAACTTTCTAAAGAACGAGACTTTTCTGTCACGACCACTTTTTGTGTGAGGTGATAAATACCAGGAATTTGGATGCATTTTGAGAACCTAATGGTGACATACATTAGTGTCTGTGTAAATTAATGGAACTGGATTTTTCCTGAGGTCGGCAGTTTTCCGAGGGTCGGCGTTTTCCCACGATGTCGTCGTTTTTTCCCAAGGCCGGCGTTTTACCCCGAGGTCGGCGTTTTTCCCCCGAGGTCGGCGTTTTACCCCGACGTCGGCGTTTTACCCCGAGGTCAACGTTTTTCCCTCGAGGTCTGCGTTTTTCCCCGAGGTCGGCGTTTTTTCCCTAGGTCGGCGATTTTTTCCCCGAGGTCTAGAAATCTATGGATATATTGAAAATCCAAAGTATTTTCATGTATATCGAACTATACTGATATGTCATGTCATCTTGAAACATATATCCGACCACTGGATATCGGTATTTATCGAGATAGAGATATATTTCGATATATCTATTTATTTCGAGAATCGTTTTCTTAGGGGTACAGATTATTTCGAGACGTCCATTTCTTTCCCATTATCGACTCTCTTCGATATATCGACTTATGTCGAGGCACACATTATATGGAGATATAGATTTATTTCGAGATATCTATCTATATTGAGGAGTCCATTTATTTCGAAGTATCGATTGATTTCGAAGTATCTGTTTATGTCGAGATATCGATTTATCTTGATATACCGACACAAATCGTGTTGTCTATGTATTTCGATGTATCGAAAGATTTCAATGTATCGGTGTACTTCCGATATCGATTCCTTTCGAGATATCGATATATTTCAAGAAACCTCTATATCTCAAGTAATCCATAAATTTCTAGATATCGTATTTTTAGAGATATCTTTATATTACGAGGTACCAAATAATTCAAGTTATCGATATATTTCTATACCTCGATTTATCTTGAGAGGACATTGCGTTTCGAGATATCGATCTATATGGTAAGCTGAAATGCGTCTAGATGTCGATATATATCGAGATATCGAATCAATTCGGTGTAGCAGTCTTTTGGAGGTGTCGATTTATTTCGAAGTTTCGATTTTTTTCATGGTGTCGATTTATTTCGAGGTTGCGATTTATTTCGGGGTGGCGATTTATTTCTAGGTGTTGATTTATTTCGAGGTGTCTATATATTTCGAGGTGGCGATATATTTCGACGTTACTTGTCGACTGCATCAGCTTAGAACCTATTTCGTACAGAGTGGTGCGACTGCATACCGCAGAAGGCGACATTGATATCCAGACGATGAATGTAAACGTTTCCGAGAGAAAAGCGTCCAATGTGACGAATTGGCACTACGTCATTATGAAAACAAATGACGGAAACGTGAGGTTTCTGCCACTCAAAGTGCTGCCAACTTTCACCCCACCCCCTCCTCACTCTCCCCAGTCGTGGCGATCAGCTGGTGTGATAGAAATGGACACAGGAAAGTAATAACGTTCCATGAAATCCCATTCTAGGGAGGTTCAAGGGTAAATGTTCCAGACGGTTTATTTGCATTAAGACACGCATACTGGACATCTACAATGTCGCATCTGCCAGATAGTTTCTATTGTCAGGAGTGGAAAACAAAACAGCGTACTGAAAAAGCCATAGTGAGACGCAGTTTTTGGTAGACGAAATAATAGGAATACTCTAGCCACTGATAATGATGATCTAATGAGAATTCTGGTATTGTTTTGAAAGATGCATTTAAATATGCATTGAACGTAGCTCCAACTTATTTTGAGAATTATACATTGGAGATTTGGTAATGCAAAACATTTCGATCTGAGAATACTTTACGTGATAGAACGGCATTGACCTTGTGTGTCATTAGGGTAAAGTTAATTTGCCGCCATTAACATAAAATTTATCCGCATTAACATAAAATCTATTTTTCAACGCACTTCAATAAGGACTCACTTCAGATTATTGGACAATTAAAGAGAACTCAAACCGTTATTTTAATAGTATTCGTAGGTCCAATGCAGCATTTACCGTGGACAGTCCCTGAGCCAAGACTGTCAGTTTTATGTAGGGAGCACTACTTTAAAAAAGCACTCCGTGTTCAGGCCACAAGTGGCCAATCAGGACCATCCGACCGCCACGTCATTCTCACTGAGGGTGGAGGAGGAGCTGGCTCTCCCACTCGTTGTGGTAGTTTCCTTTGACTGGAGCCGCTACTATTCGGACGAGTAGTTCCTCAATTGGCATCGCAAGGCTGATTTCAACCCGAAAAATGGAAACAGCGCATAGCGGCCCGGATGGTCACCCATCCAAATGCCGACCACGCCCGAAAGTGCTAAACTTCAGTGATCTGACGGGAACCGGTGTATCCACTGCGGCAAGGCCGTTGCCCCTACCACTTTTACATGATTTTTTGATCGTAGATCAGGTCTGATGGCTGGAAAGAATGGACGTTTACCATGTTCTGCACATTTATATTTTCACTACGTCGACACAGCTGCTCCAATTTCGACTACAGGTGATGGTAGCCATAATGATCGAGCCAAGCATCCTGTGTACATTAGTTGCACCCATGTGTGTGGGGATCACAGCATTCGTGACATTTAAATTTGTTACTTCTTTGCTACTATATTCGCAATAAATTTTGCAGACAGTATCCGCATATGACGCTGAATGTACCTACAAAATTATATCATTGTACGACACATGTTTCAGGAGATACGTCATAAAAACTCAGGACAAGGCCAGACGCTGCATAGTACGGACGTGGACGCACAGCTGTAAATAAATGCCTGGTCAACACCAAGCCTTTCCGCTAGTCATCTATAAAGATAAAAAATCCCCAATATTGTCCACCAGCGTATTTTTGAAAAACCTTTATTTTGTCATCCATTTTTTTCCTGTAAAAATCGTAAAAGCCGAGCATCATTGTGTTTTTAAAAATCTTTTCCTATTGTCATCTCTTTTTATGTATTTTAAACCATCTATCGCTTGTGTAACCTGTGGCTACAAGTCCATTCCATTTATGGGGTAATCGAAATAATGAACAACGGAAAAAAGTGTGGGTCAATTTCTTCCTCATTTTTCGGAACTTCTGATAATAGTAAATCGTTGGCTCTTTAAGGGCCTGGTAGGTACATACAAGTGATTAGTGTAAGATTAGAATTTGGGTTAGATACAGTGCCAGGAGGTTCTGTTTCTATATGGCTAGCTTCAGAGTACTTCACCATCTACTAAGTGATGCGTTTCATTGTGAATGGTTTGTTCTGTGCTAGGTCTACCCTTTACTCCACAAAGCTGTTCCTTCGATGCTATTAAAACCAGGATGTTATCAAAATATATGCACAGTGGCAGACTGGAGTCTGCAGAAATATTTCCAGTGGTGGGGAGGGGGGAAGGCGCGTCGGGGCTGGAATGCATGATTCTGAAACTGGCACTCTGTGTACAAATCAGCTGGTCAGTTACGAGGTGCATCAAGCTACAAGACCCTAACTCTATAAGCGCTACAACTGGTCAAAGCTAAGGTTTAGCAGTATTGTGGAGAATTCTTATCTGGAAGAGTATGAGTATACTGTAACGAATAAAAACTCTTTACTCCAGATTCCAAGGATGGTTAGGGGCGACGGGTGAAAGTGCCCTTTTGCCTATCCTCCCCTCCCCACCTCCTCCCCTCCCCCTCCCCTTCCCCCTCGCGGACGCCAATGGCTGGCCCGTTCATTTTGAGAACATCAGAGTTGCAGTAACCTTTCTGAGAAACTGTTCTAGATGTCCTTGCGCGTCAATCTTACCACTCAGAACAGCAGTTGGAATGTCGGTTATCGCTGAAACAACTGGTTTTCGGCTCTTATCAGTTTCCCAGCCTCACTATAACCTAATTGTTAAAGCCCGTCACAATACTAGTTCTTGTAATAACCGATTTTCAGTGTTTTATTTATATTATTTCCTCTTGTAAACGTAGAAATCAAACAAAGATTAAAAAATTTTTACTTTCTCAGTTTCTTGATAAATGGAATCAAACCGTCAAATACCTTTATGATGACCTGCAGCCGTCCAGAACGAAATTAGAATTATATTAATACCGTCAGCTGCTCACGGGTGTCGATATATATCAACGGGGACAGGTGACAATGTGTGCCCATCTGGGACTCGAACCCGGGATCTCCTCCTTACATGGCAGGCGCTCTGCCCATCTGAGCCACCGAGGGCACAGACGATAGTGTGACTGCAGGTACTATCTCGCGCACGCCTCCCGCGAGACTCACATTCTCACCTTGCATGTCCACACACTACATTCGTAGTGTCCCACACCGACACACTCATTACTCGTGCAACACATTCTTACCAAGTCCCTTAACAGTTCGGGGAATACGTGTGCATCTTCACAGAAGAAGGTCATGGCTGGTATTGCCAGAACCATATACTTATATGGATATGGACATGTCTTCCACGAGGAATGAGTGTGTTGGAGTGGGACTCTACGACTGTAGTGTATGGACATTCAAGGTGAGAATGTGAGTCTCGCAGGAGGCGTGCGCGAGATAGTCCCTGCGGTCGAACCATACACTGTGCCCTCGGTGGCCTACATGGATAGAGCGTCTGTCATTTTAGCAAGAGATCCTGGGTTCGAGTCCCGGTCGCGGCACACATTTTCACTTGTCCACGTTGATATTTATCAACGCCCGTGAGCAACTGACGGTATTAATATAATTCTAATTTCTTTAAATTAAATAGTCCAATAAAACTTTGTCCGCTGTTCGCTGCTTCTCTCAAAATATAGCGAGTGCTTCTATACTACAGAAAACTGGCAGTATCATCCTACTGATTTTAGTTTTTAGAACTCTGCTCAAAAATTATATTGAAATCGGTTATCACAGCACTATGCGGGCATTACGTATAGTCCAGCGATAAAGAGTGAAAACTGCGGCAGGAGAACTCTCTTTTCCGTTTTAATTTCTCTGTTAAGGGCTAAAAGCAGATAACGGCATACTACGTAGACACAGGCAGCAGATCAGACACTTTCTATTTTTATCCCGAACTATCAATGATTTGTAAAATTTTAACTTTTTTCCTTGTATGATGTCGCAAGTCGACCAAATCGACCATTGTGCTTCACTCGTACTGCATATCGTAAAATACTTCCAGGCTTCCAGATGGTGCCATTCTGTGTTACAACTGACGTTCGACAACAGCGAGAAGCTGCGTCCATTCTCGCGCACTGCTTGTATAACAGGCGCAGTATTGTCTCGGCAATGTTGGACCAATTCATTTGTTGCTCGTTTCTATCAGCAGTGTTATTAAAGTGGCATACATCACTTTACCCATTTTTTCTGTAATAACGCAGTATTTCAGAGCTATGGAAATCTTACGAATAAAAATTACTCGTCTTTTTTAAAAAAAGGTTTATTTGAAAACTAAAAATTTTACTACGACAGCTGTGGCTAATTGGTATATCTGTTTTACGTGGTTATCAGGAAAAAATAAAAAGATACTTGTCATAACCGAGAGCAAACAAATACCGAAAGACATCGGTTATTCAGAACTAAAATACCCATGTCGTTTTAACTGATCGGTTTTTCTATCTCTAAACTGCAGTGTCGCCACAGAAAAGTGTGTCGTTCCATCAATGTCCATAGAAACTTTGAGATATGTAAGTGTTTATGCGCAATATCGGCAAATGGAAACACGAAGAGGTAATAAGCACCTGAGCGATAGAATTTATTTCACAGTCAGAAAAGTCGAGTGACAGACAAGACTGAATCACTGTAATAGATATTATATGGAAAGCTGTGTAAAGGAAAATTTCCAGTTCTTTCGTGGATTCCAAAATTGAAGGAAATTCCGGGACATCAAGGTGACATAGCCTTATACGGATAGTATTCCATGACTAACGTAATTGACCCACATACTGTACTGGTATACTGATAATATTACACTACTAAGGTAATTTACCTGAAATAATTTACAAACATGTTACTATAACATTCGCTGCTACTCATTACGCAAATTGACCTTCAGCCATTAAGCGCAAGCGCAGATCTCAGTTATGATACGTGCGCCATCCAAAAATTTATCAAGGTGGTAACTCAACACAACTACAAACGATCGTTGTGTGCAAAATAAATAGAACACCTCATAAGAAGAACATGACGGGTTTGAATCATTCCCACCGCAACGGATGAAAAATTCAGTCTTGCACATAAGACCACTTGATAACTAACCAGAAATTCAGATTAGTTGTAGCTTCGGTGACAATCGCCTTTTTTACATTTTCCCCGTAAACTAGATAATTATGAAACGTAACAACTACTCTAAAATATCTGCAGCAACGGACTTGCCGCGGAGGTTGCATCGGTTCACGTGAGATCACCGAAGTTAAGTGCGTTGTCGGGCGTTGAAGGCACTTGGATGGGTGATCATCCAGGCCGCCATGCGCTCTTGCCATTTTTCGGGGTGCACTCAGCCTCATGATGCCAATCGAGGAGCTACTCGACCCAATAGTAGCGGTTCCGGTCAATGAAAACCATCATAACAACCGGGAGAACAGTGTGCTGACCCCCGCCCCTCCTGTTCGCATCCTCCACGGATGATGACACGGCGGTCGGATGGTCCCGTCCCAGTAGGCCACTCATGGCCTGAAGACGGAGTGCTTACAAAGCAAACTATTCTCCAGTGGATGGTCGTACTACTGAGACCTTGATGCCTGGCATCAATAACAGATGGCAGCACAAGAGGTTGCCTTACGCCTACTGCCGAATTTTGCGATCTGTCGTAAGCCTGCGTAAGCACGTGGGGCCTTCCGCCTTAAGTGCAAGCATATCCATTGCGTTTTCTGCCGCGCGACTTGAGTGGAATGTTTCATTATTTCTGAAATATTATAGAAATGTTTTTCGTTGTATATCCTCACCATCGGTACTGAATTTACTGTAAAATTACTTGCTCACTTTTCGGAACTCCCGTTCATAGTAAATCGATACTATTTGAAGCCGTGGTAGACACGAGTCTAGTGTGCTTCACCTTCAGCACCTTCTGTGTCAGTCTCGGTTCCTATGTCGCTGATTTCACAACGAACAGTTCGTTGTCTACTGAGTATACTGTCTGTTGCACGACACTATCCCTCCCACGCTGCTAAATGTAGGTCGTCGGCAAAATAGGACTGCAGTGGAACAAGGGCGTCTGCAGAAATTTCCCCAGGAGGTGGTGGTGGCATTGTTAGTGGTGTGTGTGTGTGTGTGTGTGTGTGTGTGTGTGTGTGTGTGTGTGTGTGTGTGTGCGTGTGTGTGTGGAGGCCATTACTATGAAATTCACACAGTCCAGACCGCCAAGGAAAATAAACCTTGAGATTTGGAAAGGGTGTTGATCTTATACCGCTTATACTGCATATTTCGAAATTCCACCTCTAAGGGGGATACACAGGAAATGAAAGGATTTTTGAAACATGTAGCTATTAAGGTAATTTTGAAGCTTGGCAGACGAAAACTTGTATCTGGTTTCTAGGTCAGAAATAAAGAAATATGTGTTCCAGTATTATTGGGAATTTAACCTCTATGAGGTGAAATAGTGGATGAACATTTTATTTTGAGATAAATAGTTATGGAAGAACTATGGAAGTATTTTTTAGGCTAAATCTACGAAAATTGGTATTTGACTTCAAGGTTACAAATAAGAAAATACGTATTTTCGTGTTTTTGGAAGTTCAACCGCTAAGGGGATGAAATATAGTGAGCTGGTGCGTTTCTGGCGCCAGTTTCCGTCGATCGTTGTTTCGATCTTTGAGTCGCGGTCCAGAGGACACTGCTCCCTAAGCGACTGTAGTAGTTCTCTGTGCAGCCCAACATCGGGCTTACCGCGCTTACACTGGACACAGTTGCCAACAAATCGCCTGCCATCGCCATATAGGTTGGGCCAAAACATGTGTTCCCGAACTCTGTTAAAGGTCTTGTAGAACCCCAAATGATCCCCTACCGCCGAATCGTGGAAATATCTGAGTGCCATGCTAACTCGTTCCTGTGGAATACAGACCTTCCCTTCACCACGGTTGTCTTCCCCTTTACACAAGACCCCACCCCCCGAAGACCACGCAATCCGCCAACTGCTGCCGAATCGGTCCCCACCCGGGGTCCCCGGCCTGTTTGCCGGCTAAGTCGCAGAAGAAGCCGGGAGTCTCGGAGAGAAGGAAATTCACCCCAAGATCCGGCTCCACGTGGCCCTTGCCTTCCCCAGACTTTGCCGCGAACATACGGCTGAGAGCGTCGCCAATTCATTGTCTCTGCCACTAATATGCCGAACCTGGAGATAAGTCTTGTCATCTTAACTTCGGTATGATTTTTAGCGATCTTATTAATCAAAGTTTAAGGGCTGGCACTGGCCAAGTAACTCACGGAGGCTCATTGGTTTCAGTCCAGTTGTATTGCTCACCTGTTCTCCAGATAAGGTTGTGTAGTTTATGTCTCAGAAAAGTGTCTGCCCTTGATGTGTGTTGTGTTAGAGATAATTGGCAGCGGTCGACGCTAGCATACTGGGAGCAGAGCACCACGGCGGCAGAGAGATATTTAAGGCCATGTCCTCTCCTTTACATCTTGGGTTATGTTGTCACTTTTGCGTGATTCCACCTTATCGGTGCTGAACTATAGCATCCAAAGTTCAATTGCATTGCCAAGTTGAGTATATTTCTATGTCATTCTCTGCCTCGTGGATCTCTTGTATTAATTTGAATCCTTGGTCTGCTCGCGTCTATCGCCAATTCACACGAAATATTGAAGCAACCTTATTTTAAGGGTATTGTCATATAGTCATGTTCTAGTTGTAATCATTCTAAGAATATTGTTGATTAATCAACTGATTAAGTAAATTTGAAGGTCCGTTCGGTCAAAATTAAAGGACCCCCTTAATTGTTTTAGTCATTTTTATATAGTTTTGTTTTGGAAAGTTGGCTAGCCGAACGTTAAATATCTGTATTCTTACGCTTTATCTGTTTCTCCCCTGATTGCAAGTAGTGAGAGTTATGGACATTTGTGCTATTTAAGTAAAGCTTTACCTAAGTATATTTACCTAGTCATATTCAAATTTCGAGTTTTACGGGTCTCGTTCCACTTAACGAAATTTATTTATTATTTGTCCAACTGATCTGGCCTTGTAAGGCAGTCTCCTCTATTATTGTGATTGTGATTTTATAATGCTTTTGATTGTAATAAAATATGTAGCAACTACAACGGATTACTATTGTGATTTTGGTGTGTCACTACCATACCCCATTTCATAGAGGATGAAATGTTTCATGAAATATATGAAAACCTGTTTTTGATACATTCAACCATTAAGAGGGGTGGAATATAGGATGTAATGTTTTATGAAAGTATTTCAGTGCGAAAGAATTTTTAAAGCGAAATCTATGAAAATTGTGTTATTGAAAAATACGTGTTTCACTGTTTTTGGAACTAAAACCTCCAAGAAGGTGCAATAGGGGCACAGGTTTCACTGACCCATGGCCTTCCAGCCCAACCTGCAAAGTATACGGACTTGAAATTTGATGAAGGTGTAAATCTTACGCTGAAAGCATCATTTAAGAAGAGATTGTTCGAAATTTCACTCCTAAGGGGGTGAAATATGGGTTGAAAGTTTTTTTAAAAAATATGTCCCTATGTCCCTATTGAAGCTATAACTACAAAACTACGAAAATTGACATTTGGTGTCTCAGTCAGAAACAAAAAAGAAACAGGTTTTTAGCATTTTCCGAAATTCTTCCATTGGGGGATAAAATAATTAGTGAAGGTTTTTTGAAAATAAATCATTATTAAAGAACTACTGAAGCATTTTTATAGCTACATCTATGAAAATAGGTATTTGACATCTCGGATGGGTGTAAAAGAAATGTGTTTTGTTGCTTTTGGAAATTTAACTCACTAATAGAGTGAAGTAGGGGATGAAAAGTTTTATGAAATATTTCACTATGAAAGCATTTTTAGAATTAAATGGATGAAGATTTGAATTTGGCTCCTCGGTTCTAAATAGAAGAATACGTGTTTAATTGTTTTTTGAAAACCCAACCCCTAAAGGGTGTGAGATGTTTCAGAAAATGGTTCATTATGAAAGCATTACTAAATATATCTGACAATTCGTATTCGGCTAATGTGTTACAATTTTTAAAAACTACGTGTTTTTCTGGTTTTGGAACTTCGAGCATAAGGGGATGAAAATTTTAATGAAATATTTATTGCCTTATATTAAAATATTTTAAATCTGCATTTATGAAAACCGGTATTTCACTTCTCAATTAGATATAAAGAAATATGCGTTAGGGAATGAAAGACTCTACGGAGATATCACCACAAGAATACAAACGGCTTGATTAACAAAAACCTTGGACTCCAGCTGTCAGCATTGCTTTTTGGTCATTCAGTAAAAGACCATGCTTCAACGGCGTTAAGTTTAGAAAGTTTAGAAAGTGTTGCAGTTTATAAAAGACATAAAAAAACGATTAAAGAAAAAAATTCTTTGCAGACCATGAACGGTCTACGCAAGTAAAGAAGCGGATGATAAGCTAGCTCTTTATGCAAATGAGTTGGTCAGTTTAAGTTCCGAGACATGTCATGCAGCAGGAACGGAATCCTATAGTTGCTACGATTGGCTAAAGGAAAAGTTTTGCAGAATCACGCGAAATCACTTCTGCAAGTGGCTGAGAATCTCGTAATGAATAAAAATTCTGTACTGAGAATTCCAAGTTGGGAGATGCAAGATTCCTCCCCCCCCCCTTCCCCCTCCTCTCTATGCTATCCTTCTTTACCTACAGCAAAAAATAAATAAATAAATAAATAAATAAAACTAGAGAAATTTCTACTGTGAAACTATTTGCATACAAGAGAACGGCCCTTGAAATTTAACTCTTCAAAGTTTTAAGCCCTGCTCATTCCGGATATTGATTAGAAAGTGTTAATCCACATGTGAAACCTGAGTATATAATCCCTGTGACATTTGATCAACGGTGTTCCATAAGGACAGGTTCTCATTCAAAACGTTCGAAAATTCAATTTCTTTGTAGTTGCATTTTTTAAAGGTGTACTTGTCTAGACTCTTGGAACGGAAAGGTTTTTTTTTTAATCCGTGCTTTACAAAAGTTTCTACAGCCCATTGTTTGAAGCAGTGTCACGGCTGCCATGAGCCGCGCGGGGTACCCGCCATGTCTCCAACGCCTTGTCACGTTTCGCGCGGCTCCCCTCGTTGGAGGTTCGAGTCCTCCCTCGGGCATGGTTGTGTGTGTGTTGTCCTTAGCATAAGTTACTGTAAGTAGTGTGTAAACATAGGGACTGATAGTTCAAATGGCTCTGAGCACTTTGGGACTTAAGATCAGAGGTCATCAGTTTCCTAGAACTTAGAACGACTTAAACCTAACTAAATTAAGGACATCACACACATCCATGCTCGAGGCAGGATTTGAACCTGCGACCGTAGCGGTCGCGTGGCTCCCTACTGAAGCGCCTAGAACCGCTCGGCCACATCGGCCGGTCTATCATGTATTCTAGAAGAGCTGCACGGTCGTCACTGGCGCCTGTTCTTTCGAGAACAGTTAGTATCTTCATATCTATGGTTAAACGTTACCCACCCATTGACCTTCGTCTGTGCGAATGCGCACTGGTTGCCGGAACTCTTACGGGAATCGTCACCTTAGTGTGAGCCAGTAAAGAGTGGATGGACACATACCTATTAAGTACATTACGTAATCGGATTGTGGACGGTTGGGGATGTGAGTCTCACGGGAAGCGTGCAAGGGATAAATTCCTGCAGTCTTGCTGTTCATTTGTGCCCTCGATTGCTCAGATGGATTGAGCGTCTGCCATGTAAGCAGGAGATCCTGGGTTCGAGTCCCAGTAGGGGCACACTTTTCAGCTGTCCCCATCGAAGTATATCAACAACACCTGTCGTTAGCTGAGGGTTTCAATTAATTATCAGTTGTGAAGGTGATTCGATGAACCCTTTGCCAGGCATTTAAATGTGTTTTGCAGGGTATCCATATAGATGTAGATGATAACTCGTCCCGTGTCGCACGTGCTCAAAATGATTCATACTGCAGAATTCATGCAATCATACTCACCGAAAATACGGACGAATATCAAGTGCAGGCTGCCGAGTGCTGCATATCCAGCTTAGACAGATCGGCTTTTCCTGCCAAGAAGAACAGGAAGTTGCTGTCTAGGAACAATCAGAGGTAGAGAAAGGGCTGATAAATACTCCTTGTATTGCAGACTAAACGTAAATAACGAAAATACATTTTTGGTAAAAATTGGTCAAAACATAATCGTTTGCCCTCCGTATTGGATTAGCTGTTTTGAATATTGAAAATCTGACTTCAGATTCGTTTTCAGAGACATTAAAAATATATATGTAACACTCAGTTCATGCAAATCGAAGTAATAATATAACTATATGTTTTCCCTAAACTTTGAACACTTTTTTTTGGATTAACGATTTTCTCAGAACGGCATGCACCATAAATTAAAAGTGGTTCGATCTCTTAACTTCTACCTCTGACCCCTAAAAGTAAACACTTTTCTTAGGAACTTATAGCTATAATATGACATTTGTTAATATTAACTAATTTTTGTGTAGGCATAAGGAGTGAAACAAACCCCCAACAATCGAATTCAAGGTTCGAATTAGCACTGTATCGTTAAATTTAAGGTTGTTTCATTGCGGTTTGCTATGCGCTCCCATAAATTTTATGTATTATCGACTGATGTTATCCATTTTCAATTTCAGAGAAATAATGTAGTATCAACTGATATTACCCATTTTTGAATTTAGGTAACATCTGAGGTGCCACACTGCACGCACTCTGCGTACTCCAGTCTCGCAGGCCCTTGATCAAATCATAATTACGGGCGCCATTTTGTATTGAAAATCTAAAATTAAGCTCATAGTAATTCCCAAACAGATCCTTCGAATGTATTTTCATTGTCTCAAAAAAAATTTCTAATGTACCCTTTTTTGCTCATTTGTATGAGAACCTGGCCGTAACGCCGGAATATAGTCACGAGATTTTTTTTCAGAGACGCTGTACGTTCGCGAGAACACTTTCGCTCTGCGCGTGTCGAAGGACGTTCCTCAGATATTACTGTGTGTGTGCTACTCAGTCGTACCATTTAAGTGTACATCTTTGCATAGTTTTCCTTTCACGATGTAAACAGTGCCCGGCTCAGTTGCTAACTGGCCAGTGAGTGGTTCCGAAGGTGTCGGATGTGCGGTGCGTTCGGTCTGCTAGGACAAGAGCAGACACTGAGGGAGCTAGCTGCTGGGACGCCAGCGAACAATTTATGCCAAGTAAGACGAAGAGGATTATTCTAAAATTACGAGCCGTCTCAAAAGTGTTTACCATTGGCAAATCTTGCTGTTGAGTCTGACAAAACTGGCAGTTTTGCCTAGAGATACATTAGAGAGAGAGATACAGGAAATCCCCCCACCCCCTCAAAGAATTTTTAGTTGTGATGACAGGCCGATTGGTAGTGTAGTCCGAGATCTAAGTTAGGTTGGAAGGTGGTAATTTGATTGAGAGTTGTTTACGCCAACGATTATGAATGCCGACTAAACGTTGTGCGAGCAGATTGCCCTGTAGCGTAGCCTAGTGTTTCCGTCCGCGCCACATTTAACACACTATCTCTAACTGTGTACAAAAGTCTCACAACAGCCACTATAACTACGTTTCTGGTGGGGGGAGGGGAGTGTCCACTATGTAACTTTCACTGCAAATTTTAGTAACCGCATAAAATAACCGAAATAGAAGCGTAATTTTAACTATATTTCCTTTTGTGGGAAAGTAATGGTTCTCCTCTTTCGGCAGCCACTGTAATATGTAGGCGACTTATTAGTTTTTTTTAAACTCTGAATCATGATCTCAATAGACGCAGTGCTTTTTTTACGTTACTTGATTTGTGGTCTATAGTAAACAATGCAGCGAATTGGTAAATTCTTTGAAGTTTGACGTGTGTTACATAGACGACGTCTGCAATGTTCGTAAGGCCAAGTTTGCATATATTCTGTGTCTGTTTTTTTGGCCATGTACTGTATAATTAAGGGGAGGAGGATTATGTTCAAGGGGCAGTGCATTAGCAGTCTATGGAGAAATTGAGAATTTGGATCTAACGAACGGCATGCTCGGGCAGTTCGTGCTATTCTGTTGACCACTGTGTAATTCGGACACAGTGATCATTGCCTCTCCCTAGTAACCAGGGGACTCGGGTGCTAATCCTGGTCTGGCACGAATTTTCAACAGTGCCCATTGACTAAAGTCAGTGCCCATTGTCAGCTAATATCATTGTTTCGGTGTTAAATTGTATTTTGTTCACGATACGTCGTTTAGCTTTTTCATGGATTCATGGATAACAGCTTTGAAAAGCGTACAGGTTATATTGATATTCGCTCGTCGTTAGTCCAAGGCAACTATTGCGATTTATAAACACAGTTGTAGTTCGTATTAAGCCTACATACGTAATTGTGTCCTGTGTTTCTTTACCAAGAACTACTTCGTAAGTAATTCCCCTGTAGTGTTATTTTGTTTTAGTATTTTGTTTAAATATTTATAGACTGCAGGCTTGGATGAAATATGAAACACATGTCCGAAGTTCTTGTTGATACTGCAGATACTGTTTCATCCGTACTAGGGGCCAAAACATTTCATCTAATACAGGAGTACACAATTTGTCTAGAGATTTAGCAATTTTTCGTAATAGAGGCCTTGCTTCGATATATTTTTCTCTAATTCTTGTTTGGATTTAATCTTAAAACACACTAACTCTTCCACCAGTTATTCGATATGTGGTTTCATACCTTTCGTAGCCTAGAGTTCCTAAACGGTCGATAATATTAATGATTTCCTTTCTCAATTTTATTTTCTGTAAAATCTCCTGTTTATGGTTATTGCTAACGTGTTTCACGTTCTCACTTTTATTATTTTTATTTTTCTAGTTTTCTGACTGGTAGCCAAATTTTCTTTGAATTTGGTTTTTAATTCTGAAATAGTAACAGTTGAAGGTCAAGAGGAGATTGCGATCTATTTGAGGAGAGTGGCTCGGAGACTTTTTATAATAGACGTACACAGGTCATTGGGATCCTTACCTATATAGATTTACATCGAGTGTGATGTAGCCCATTCTCTTGTCATGATCTCGGTTGTATCGTAGCACATTGTCTCGGTTAGGTTGGAGATTTCTGTTGAGAGTTGTCGAAGTCAACGAAAGTGATTACAAAGTACAGACTGTGCTAACAGAACGATCTGTAGCGTAGTCCAACACGTTCTTTCTGTCCTTTTGAAGCCTCTTTTAATTAAAAATAACTAAAGCTGCAAGATACAGTCACAAAAACTGTGTTACGTAATAGAGTAATCCCAGACTATTGTGGTGTAAGTTGTGTGCGTACACTTTTTTTTTTGTCAGTGAATATACATTTTTTTACTCGTTTGCTGGGTTTCAGTTTTCCGCGTTTTCCGGCGAAAAACCTTTTCCTGTGAAGGGCCCATTAGTTTGTCGGTTATATTCGTGACTTTCTCGACGGTCAGTAATTTCGTGATAGTCCATCCACCGGCGTCATTGTTAACATCGAATATAGATTAAGGCTAATATGAAGCTAATGCATGAGTAGGTCTAATAATTAATAAAAATAGGAATGCGGGTAAGCTACTACAAACAGCATAGTGAACGCATTGTTGTGGCCAAGATAAGCACGAATCCCACGCCTACCAAAGTCGTAAAAGTAGTCCGCAGATGATGAAGAAATTGATGGAATGTGTGATGAGATAAAAGAAATCATACAGATAGTGATGGGAGATGAAAATTTAATATTAATGGGTGACTGGAATTCGACAGTAGGAAATGGAAGAAAAGGAAACGCAGTAGGTGAATATGGAATGGGGGTGAATAAATGAAAGAGGAAGCCGCCTGGTAGGTTTTTGCCCAGAGGATAACTTAATCATAGCTAACACTTGGTTCAAAAATCATGAAAGAAGGTTGTATACGTGGAAGAGACCTGGAGATACTGCAATATTTCATATAGATTATATAATGGTAAGACAGATATTTAGGAACCAGATTTTAAATTGTATGACATTTCCAGGGGCAAATGTGGACTCTGATCACAATATATTGATTATGAACTGTAGATTAAAACTGAAGAAACTGGAAAAAGGTGGGAATTTAAGGAGATGGGACCTGAAAGAACTGACACAATCAGAAGTTGTACAGTGTTTCAGGAAGAGCATTAGGGAACGATCTACAGGAATGGGAGAAAGTAATACAGTGTGATGGGGGATCTGAGTGGTGTACTGTCAAGGGGGAGGGGGTTCCTCAGGGATCAGCGTTGGGGCCGCTCCAGTTCCTTATTTATATAAATGATATGCCCACAAGTATTACGGGTAACTCTAAAATATTTCTGTTTGCTGATGACACTAGCTTGGTAGTAAAGGATGTTGTTTGAAACATTGACTCCGTTTCAAGTAGTGCAGTACATGACCTCAGTCCATGGCTTGTAGAAAATAAACTAACATTAAATCACAGTAAGATTCAGTTTTTACAGTTTCTAACACACAATTCAACAAAACGTGACGTTTTAATCTCACAGCATGGGCATATGATTAGTGAAACTGAACGGTTCAAATTCCTAGGTGTTCAAATAAATAGTAAGGTGTTGTGGAAAGCCCACGTTCAGGATCTTGTTCAAAGACTTCATACTGCCATTTTCACTATTCGAACGGTACCGAAAGTGAGTGATACTTCGACAAGTAAATTAGTCTGCTTATTTCCATTCACTTATGTTGTAAGGTATTATGTTTTTGGGTAACTCTTCCCATTCTAGAAGGATATTTTTGGCTCAGAAACGGGAGGTTCGGGCAAAAAGTGGTGTGAGTTCACGAACCTCTTGTCTTCCTCTGTTCAGGGAGTCTGGGTATTTTGACATTGGCCTCTCAATATGTATATTGCTTATTGTCGTCTCTTGTTACCAATATTAGTTTATTTCCAACAATAAGCAGCTTTCACTCGGTTAATACTCGGGAGATATCAAACCTCCATTTGGATCGGACTTCCTTAACTCTTGTGCTAAAATGTGTGCAGTATACTGCTGCATCCATTTTCAATAAGCTGCCACTCGAATTCAAAAATCTTAGCAGTAATCCACGCGCTTTCAAATCGAAACTGGAGTGTTTCCTCATGGGTCACTCCTTCTATTCTGTCGAGGAGTTAATTGAAAAATTAAGCTGATTCTCATTGTACTGCTGATAGCGTTTGTTTAAACTTATGGACTGATTTTCTCTCAGGATCATGAACATGTATTTTTATCTGTTATTACTTTTATGTTGTAAGTTCATGTGTCGCCCTAACCGCCGTCTGCTTCACGTCTGCTGTGCAGCGAGCTACCTTAATTTAAGTATTAACTGTATTTTTCTTACTTGTCACATCTTCTTCCGTGTGTTTTTGCTTTCAGGAAGCTTTAATTGTCGAGTGCTAGTAATAGAGTTAAATAGATTCCGTGTTCGTTTTGAATACAGTCAGAGAGAGTCCTTGTAGTCAGCCATAGTGCCAGTAGTGCTAGTGTTTGTTTTGAATACAGTCCAGAGACAGGTAGTGCTATTTTCATTGTTTTCTACAAGAAGTGGTTAGCAATCACAGTTCAGTCAGGAATCAGCCGCCTTTAGTGAATTAGCAGTATACTTAAAAGTTGATTAAGTCTCTTCACTAAATTGATTCCTTAGGATGGATAGGATGTGTGACTGCTGTGTACGGACGCTGGCCACTCTTCGCGAACAGCTGAGCGTGTTGATGACGCGGTCAGCCGTCTTCAGGCTGCTGCCTCGGAGTGTAGCGGCAGTGGGGAGTCTGGTGCGTCGCATGGTGCACCCCAGGTGTTAGATGCTTCACCCACTGTCCCTGCTGTCGAGACATCTTCGCGGGTACCGGGCGCGGTTGGGCCACCCTCTCCCCAAGGGGAGTGGCGGGTTCAGCGGCGTTCGCGGCGCACGAGGCGGAGGGTCAATGTGGAGGCTGGCCGTGTGGCATCGCCCGCCTTGCCTGTGAATGGACATGTGGCTGCTCCTTCAGCAAGGTCCGAGCAAGCACACGGGGGGAGGGGTTTATTAGTTATTGGGAGCTCCAACGTTAGGCTGGTGATGGAGCCCCCTAGGGAAATAGCGGAAAGGTCGGGGAAGAAGGCCAGTGTTCACTCTGTCTGCTTGCCGGGGTCTCATCCGAGATGTGGAGGGGGCCCTACCGGCGGCGATAGAGAGCACTGGGTGCACCCGACTGCAAATTGTTGCTGATGTCGACACCAATGACTCCTGCCGTCTGGGTTCAGAGGTCATCCTCAGTTCGTACAGGTGGTTGGCGGAGTTGGTGAAGGCGGAAAGCCTCGCTTGCGGGGTGGAATCAGAGCTAACTATTTGTAGTATCGTTCCCAGAACCGATCGCGGTCCTCTGGTTTGGAGCCGAGTGGAAGGCTTAAACCAGAGGCTCAGACGATTCTGCGGGGTGCTGGGGTGCAAATTTCTCGACCTCCGCAATGGGGTAGAGAAATGTAGGGTCCCCTGAATAGGTCAGGCGTGCACTACACGCCGGAAGCGGCTACGAGGGTAGCGGAGTACGTGTGGAGTGCACATGGGTTTTTTTTTAGGTTAGAGAATTCACTCCCTAGGCCCGACAAGACGCTTCCTGAGACGCGGCAAGGCAGGAGTAGGCAAAATGCAACAGGGAATAACAATATTAATGTGCTAATAGTAAACTGCAGAAGCGTCTATAGAAAGGTCCCAGAACTGCTCTCATTAATAAACGGTCACAACGCCCATATAGTTTGCAGAGAAAGGCTGGACAGTAAAGGGGGAGGCGTGTTTATAGCGATAAGAAGTGCAATAGTATCGAAGGAAAATGACGGAGATTCTAATTGTGAAATGATTTGGGTGAAGGTCACGGTTAAAGCAGGCTCAGACATGGTAATTGGATGTCTCTATAGAACCCCAGGCTCAGCAGCTGTTGTGGCTCTGCACAAGAAGAATAATTTGGAAAATATTTCGAGTAGATTTCCCCACCATGTTATAGTTCTGGGTGGAGATTTTAATTTGCTGGATGTAGACTGTGAGACTCAAACGTTCATAACGGGTGGCAGGGACAAAGAATCCAGTGAAATATTTTTACGTGCTTTATCTGAAAACTACCTTGAGCAGTTAAACAGAGAACCGACTCATGGCGATAATATATTAGACCTTCTGGTGACAAACAGACCAGAACTATTAGAATCAGTTAATGCAGAACAGGGAATCAGCGATCATAAAGCGGTTACTGCATCGACGATTTCAGCCGTAAATAGAAATATTAAAAAAGGTAATAAGATTTTTCTGTTTAGCAAAAGTGACAAAAAGCAGGTTACAGAGTACCTGACGGCTCAACACAAAAGTTTTGTCTCAAGTACAGATAGTGTTGAGGTTCAGTGGACAAAGTTCAAAACCATCGTACAATATGCGTTAGATGAGTATGTGCCAAGGAAGATCGTAAGAAATGGAAAAGAGCCACCGTGGTACAACAACCGAGTTAGAAAACTGCTGCGGAAGCAAAGGGAACTTCACAGCAAACATAAACATATGCAAAGCCTTGCAGACAAACAAAAATTACGCGAAGAGAAATGTAGTGTGAGGAGGGCTATGCGAGAGGCTTTCAATGAATTCGAAAGTAAAGTTCTATGTACTGAATTGGCAGAAAATCGTAAGAAATTTTGGTCCTATGTCAAAGCGGTAGGTGGATCAAAACAAAATGTCCAGACACTCTGTGGCCAAAATGGTACTGAAACAGAGGATGACAGACTAAAGGCCGAATTACTAAATGTCTTCTTCCAAAGCTGTTTCACAGAGGAAGACTGCACTGTGCTTCCTTCTCTTGAAGTCGCACAGTTGACAAAATGGTAGATATCGAAATAGACGACAGAGGGATAGAGAAACAATTAAAATCGCTCAAAAGAGGAAAGGCCGCTGGTCCTGATGGAATACCAGTTCGATTTTACACAGAGTACGCGAAGGAACTTGCCCCCCTTTTTGCAGCGGTGTACCGTAGGTCTCTAGAAGAGCGAAGCGTTCCAAAGGATTGGAAAAGGGCACAGGTCATCCCCGTTTTCAAGAAGGGACGTCGAACAGATGTGCAGAACTATAGACCTATATCTCTAACGTCGATCAGTTGTAGAATTTTGGAACACGTATTATGTTCGAGTATAATGTCTTTTCTGGAGACTAGAAATCTACTCTGTAGGAATCAGCATGGGTTTCGAAAAAGACAGCCCTGTGAAACCCAGCTCGCGCTATTCGTCCACGAGACTCAGAGGGCCTTAGACACGGGTTCACAGGTAGATGCCGTGTTTCTTGACTTCCGCAAGGCGTTTGACACAGTTCCCCACAGTCGTTTAATGAACAAAGTAAGAGCATACGGACTATCAGATCAGTTGTGTGCTTGGATCGAGGAGTTCCTAGATAACAGAACGCAGCATGTCATTCTCAATGGAGAGAAGTCTTCCGAAGTAAGAGTGATTTCAGGTGTGCCGCAGGGGAGTGTCATAGGACCGTTGCTATTCACAATATTCATAAATGACCTGGTGGATGACATCGGAAAGTCTCTGAGGCTTTTTGCAGATGATGCTGTGGTGTATCGAGAGGTTGCAACAACGGAAAATTGTACTGATATGCAGGAGAATCTGCAGCGAATTGACGCATGGTGCGCGGAATGGCAATTGAATCTCAATGTAGACAAGTGTAATGTGATGCGAATACATAGACAGATAGGTCCCTTATCATTTAGCTACAAAATAGCAGGTCAGCAACTGGAAGCAGTTATTTCCATAAATTATCTGGGAGTACGCATTAGGAGTGATTTAAAATGGAATGATCATATAAAGTTGATCGTCGGTAAAGCAGATGCCAGACTGAGATTCATTGGAAGAATCCTAAGGAAATGCAATCCGACAACAAAGGAAGTAGGTTACAGTACGCTTGTTCGCCCACTGCTTGAATACTGCTCAGCAGTGTGGGATCCGCACCAGATAGGGTTGATAGAGAAGATCCAACGGAGAGCAGCGCGCTTCGTTGCAGGATCATTTAGTAATCGCGAAAGCGTTACGGAGATGATAGATAACCTCCAGTGGAAGACTCTGCAGGAGAGACGCTCCGTAGCCCCTTATGGGCTTTTGTTGAAGTTTCGAGAACATACCTTCACCGAAGAGTCAAACAGTGTATTGCTCCCTCCTACTTATATCTCGCGAAGAGTCCACGAGGATAAAATCAGAGAGATTAGAGCCCACACAGAAGCATACCGAGAATCCTTCTTTCCACGTACAATACGAGACTGGAATAGAAGGGAGAACCGATAGAGGGACTCAGGGTACCCTCCGCCACACACCGTCGGGTGGCTTGCGGAGTACGGATGTAGATGTAGATACTGACACGTTCCATGACCTTGAAGATTTGCTCCTCAATTTGGGCCTACGGAACTTGACATGCGGAAAGAAAGAGGGTAACAGAAGATATATTGAATTTAATTTATGAAAGGAGAAAATACAAAAATGCAGTAAATTAAGCCGACAAAAAGAAATACAAACGTCTCAAAAAGGAGATCGACAGGAAGTGCAAAATGGCTAAGCAGGGATATCTAGAGGACAAACGTAAGGATGTAGATGCGCATATCACTAGGGGCATGATAGATACTGCCTAAAGGAAAATTAAAGAGACTTTTAGAGAAAAGCGATTCACTTGTATGCATATCAAGAGCTCAGATGGAAACCCTGTTATCAGCAAAGAAGATATTGCAGAAAGGTGGAAGGTGTATATAAAGGATCTGTACAAGGGCAATGTACTTGAGGACAATATAATGGAAATGGAAGAGGATGTAGATGAAGATGAAATGGGAGATGACATACTGCGTGAAGAGTTTGACATGGCACTGAAAGACCTTAGTGGAAATAAGGTTCCGGGAGTAGGCAACATTCCATTAGAACTACTGACAGGCTTGGGAGACCCAGCTCTGACAGAACGTGACCGTCTGATGAGCAAGATACATGAGAGAGCCGACATACCGTCAGACTTCTAGAAGAATGAAATAATTCCAATTTCAAAGAAAGCAGGTGTTGACAGGTGTGAAAATTAGCTAACTATCAGTTTAATAAGTCACAGCTGCAAAATACTAACGCAAATTCTTTACAGACGAATGGAAAAAATGGTAGAAGCCGACCTCAGGGAAGACCAGTTTGGATTCCGTGGAAATACTGGGACATGTGAGGCAATACTGACCCTACGACTTACCTTATCAAGCAGATTAATAAAAGGCAAACCTATGTTTCTAACATTTGTAGACTTAGAGAAATCCTTTGACAATGTTGACTGGAATACTCTCTTTCAAATTATGAAGGTGGCAGGGGTAAAATACAGCGAGCGAAAGGCAATTTACAATTTGTACAGAAAGCAGGTGGTAGTTATAAGAGTCGATGGATATGAAAGGGAAGCAGTGGTTGGGAAGGGAATGAGACAGGGTTGTAGACTATCCCCAATGTTATTAAATCTGTTTATTGAGCAAGCAGTAAAGGAAACAAAAGAAAAATTCTGAGTAGAAATTAAAATCCATGGATAAGAAACTAAAACCTTGAGGTTTGCCGATGACGTTGTAATTCAGAGACAGCAAAGAACCTAGAAGAGTAGCTGAACGGAATGAAGTGTCCTGAAAGGATGATATAAGATCAGCATCAATAAAAGCAAAACGAGGATAATGGAATGTAGTCGAATTAAGTTGGGTGATGCTGAGGGAATTAGATTATGAAATGAGACATTTAAAGTAGTAAAGGAGTTTCGCTATTTAGGGAGCAAAATAACTGATGACGGTCGAGGTAGAGAGGATATAAAATGTCGACTGTCAATGGTAAGAAAAGTGTTTCTAAAGAAGAAAAATTTGTTAACATCGAGTGTAGCTTTAGGTATCAGGAAGTCTTTTCTCCGAGTATTTGTATGGAGTGTAGCCACGTATGGAAGTGAATAATGGACAATAAATAGTTTGAACAAGAAGAGAATAGAAGCTTTCGAAATGTGGTGCTACAGAAGAATGCTGAAGATTAGATGGGTAGATCACATAACTAATGTGGAGGTATTGAATAGGATACAGGAGAAGAGAACTTTGTGGCACAACTTGACTAGAAGATGGGGTCGGATGGTAGGACACGTTCTGAGGCATTAAGGGATCACCAATTTAATATTGGAGGGCAGCGTGGAGGGTAAAAATCGAGGAGGGAGACCAGGAGATGAATACACTAAGCAGATTCACAAGGATGTAGGTTGCAGTGGGTACTGGGAGATGAAGCTTCCACACGATACAGTAACATGGAGAGCTGCATCAAACCAGTCTGTGGACTGAAGACAACAACAGCTAAAACAAGGTATTTGTCTGATGTGTAATCTTCAACAGAAGTGGGGCAGACGAGAGGGTTAGATTATATGTACTTTCCATTGAAATTGATCCATAATGGGGAGATACTCAATGGGAAAATAATATGCTAATTTACTATCCACAGAACGCAAATGGACTGATCATGAACGAGGAATGAAAATGTACTCTCTCTCTCTCTCTCTCTCTCTCTCTCTCTCTCTCTCTCTCTCTCTCTCTCTCTCTCTCACACACACACACACACACACACACACACTCACACTCTCTCTCTCTCAATCGCACGCGCGTGCTAGTTCTACTAAATAATTCAATTCATTAATGGTGTCGGAAGAGATGGTTAGCAAGAAATCCTTTAGGCTCCTCGTAAACTGAAATCTGTCAGTAGTAAAGCTTTTTATGGCTGCCGGCAAGTTATTGAAAACATCGTTCTCCTTAATGATGGAGACATTCTTGCACCAAAGTAATTAACTTACCAATTTATGTGGAGATTATTCACTTACAGTAATGACTTCATGAAATGAGCTGTTGATTTGAAAATATTCATTTGTTTTTAAACACAATTTTCACGGGGAGAACGTATCTTCTATCTCCACCATGTTAAACTGATTTATTTATATGACCCTTATCCTAAGTTGCGTTATATTAACGGTAAAACACAAAACATTTCTTACATTCATTTCCACTATTTTCCAACAAGCTAACAATTTTTCATGAATAATATATTAATAGTGAAATTTTTAGAAAAATTTTGAAAGACAGGTTTTGCTGGCAAATTTAAAAAATAAAAAGACCATAGTGTTCATTATAATATAACTTCTCCATGGTTTTTAATTCCTACTCCGAAGTTTTCTTTTGTTTCCTGCACTGCTTGCTCAGCAAACAGATTGAATAACATCGGGGATAGGCTACAACCCTGTCTCACTCCCTTGCCAACCACTGCTTCCCTTTCATATCCCTCGACTCTTCATGCCCTCGAGTAAGAAAACTGACCGTTAGAATTCCATGGTTCTGGGATAAATGGTTTGAGAGGAAAGGTACATTTAGTTAGAAAAGTTACGGAAAATTTAAAGTTGTATTGCACATAACGTCGTACATGCACTCATTTAAATTCATAGTTTCTTTCACTTTCCAATAGTACGCATGCTGTACAAAAACATAACATTTGTTTCATGATATTTACTTTTTTTATTTCTTGCAAGTGTTCTAGAACTTCTCTCGAAAACTTTGTGGGTAGATCTTGGCATTTGTTTTGTTCAGAAACGTTATTACTGTAGCAAACAACTGACTACGAGACAGGAAAAAATGTATTCAATAGGTGAAAGCTCAAAGCTACGGGTAAAATGTCCCTAGGCTTATCATCTCAAAGAAGAGCTGGCACAGAGAAACAAGTGGGCATGTCTTACATAGCAAGCTGCCATTTAAGCCGACATTTAGGATCTTCAAATAAGGATTTGGACTAAAATACTTCCATATTCGCACTAAGTGTAAATAAAACTGGTACAATCACCAATAAACAAAATTATTTTCATTGTTTTCTGGGTTCCTTTTGCCTTTCGGAATAAATATATTGCGAATCAGTAGTTAACATGCCTGTTTCCCCAAACAGGAGACGACTAGAAACTTCCGAAACGTGGTGGTGTAGAAGAATGCTAAAAAAGTTTTGATCGGATAGCTGATGGGGAGATACGAAATCAGATTAAGGAGCAGAGAAATTAATGGCACAAATTGACAAAAAGAAGCGATCGTGGGTAAATGTCATATTTCGATTCCACCCATCCGCTGTGACCCACGACGTTCTGCATGACGTTGATTAGTTGCATTTCGAAGGATACCAGTGGCCTTATTAAATGTTAACTGTGATTGCCTTCGTTTCTAGAGCAATTTATAATGTTCGTTAACTATGATTTTCTTCGGAATATATCGTGATGAACTCTGGGAGGAACCACAGAACACAGCTTAAATTGTCGTTGAAGAAACGAGTAGTGATTGTATTTTTATCTTTCTTATCCGACACGTTGGGGAATCCAAGGTATAATGGGGTACACAGTTGAAAACTTTGATTAAATGTACAAAATTGATAAATAAGAGAGTTACAAATTTTTATATGAACACATTATGATGTATTAATCACAAAAATACAAGAACATTGCCATAAAATAAAACAACAATATTTTCTCACTCAAAAACAGAAATTTATATCATTTGCACGCGGCAGAATGGGGTGGTAAATACAAGTGATTATAAAAACGTATAAAATTATCGGAAATGCAGAAAATATTGGCTTGCTCGGTATTTTTTTTAGTTTAAAGTGAGTATTAGTGTCAAACTACACTTTTCATGTATCGTATCCTTTTCTTGAGGCTGTTTACAAAATTCACACACGGGGAGACACTCATCATCTTCGCTATCTATTCCTGCACAAGAATCGTGTGTCCATTTTTTGCACGTGGAACAAGCGACCCAACCTCCAACTGATTTTGAATATAACCCACCACAATAACACATTGACAGTCAGAACTTTCCTCATAATCACTCTCGTTAGTATTGTATTCTCTCTCCTTTTTTCCATTTACCTTCAGACTCTTTCTCTCTTTTTTGAGTTCTTAATTTTATTCTCTTTCGCAAAAAGTTTTCTGTTTGCTCTTTCTTCTTTGTCAAAGTTCTTTTTTCTATTTCTCCCAATAATGACTTTTAACTCTTTTTTTGTACTGGCAATCAGTTAAAACAACGTTCTTCCCCCTTTTCAGTCTCGCTCTTTTCTTGCTTTCGTTAACTTTTGACAAGAAAATCAGAATCTCAGGTGAAATATGAAATGAGGCGGTTGTGTTGTCAGTTGTCATCCAAGAGCACCCAAGATTAGAACAATTAGCCCCAATAACTTTGTTATTCTTAGGCGGCAGTTCATTGTAACAATTCGCTGAAACCTCGTCCTCTTGATTATCCAGCCCGTTTGAGTCTTCTTTTTCAGCTGGTGTGCTAGGTGGAGGCAATTCCAATTGTTCAGGTATAATAACCTCTTTATCTGACGGCCTATCACGTCCGCTGTCAGTTGTGTCTGCCGGGAGGAAGTGTGCGTCGTGAATATGGATGGGTCCGTGGGCCATATTGCAGTAGCTTCGAAACCTTTAATAGCGGTTTTCATTGTTGCGCTTTAGACGAAAGCTGAACCAAAAAGCGTTGAAATTTGAAAGATAGTTACGACTTTCCCTGCGTGGCATCGCAGCCATTTTCGAAGCTGATCACTATAACGAGGATTTATAAAACAAACATCAAGCGACTGAAGTCTGTGAGAGCAATGTGGTGGTGAAGAAACGCCACTCTCCCTCGCGTAGTCCATAACGTCATTGTTGGTGGTATGAGCTGAGTGGCCATCTGATATAAGGAGAACTGGGACGTGCTTTGATGCCTTAGAAAATACCAAAAATTGTGGAAACCATACAAAGAATGACTCGTGGCCATCCATGCGGTGCTTTGGACCTCAGCGCAACCACCTGCTGCCAGTCCTAACTCAAATTCTTTCTCCTTCTTCTTTCGTGGAAAAATAATCGTAGGAGGAATGTCAGCTCCGCTTGCTGACGTACTAATGAGGATGGTTGCAGTTTCGCCCCTTTCTGCAGAGGTTAACGATCGCACTGGACGGTTCCCTTTGCAAGCTGCGATGTTCGATTGGTTTTTAGGATTAACCGAGACGCCTGTTTCGTCACAATTAGTTATTTGAGAAGTCATTAGTTTGTGATTGTCAGTTACATTTGTTAGCAACGAAAAAAACCTATCGACAGCTACTTTATTAAAATCCATGATTCTTGTACCAGATGTTGCTTCGGGCTTGCGAACAAACCCGCATTTGCTTCTTCATTGTTTCATGATGTAATAAAGATTTCGATTTGTTTCGCTCGAAATTTTCGAAAAGGTATCTGTGAAACGTGCAAAAATTGAAATGGCAAAACTGTGCACCTGCCGAAATATCAGTTCTTATACTCATTTGAAAAAATGTTCCTAAACTGCTTCTGATACGCTAGAGGTTACCGCACAGTAAACAGCAATTGTAGTTGACCGTTTGCCTGCACCGTATAAAGTACGGCCAATAAAATATTTTTGTAGGGAGGACACATCATCTCATCCTGAATGGAGAGTTCATCTATACGTGTAAAAGTAACCACTTGTGCCAGAGGGAAGTGTGTTGGGAGCCTTACTGTTCATGTTGTATATTAACATTACAGATAATATAAGAAAGCTCACATATTTCGAAAATGATGCAGATATCGACATTGAGGTAACAAAGTTCGTGTGAAGTGATATGCACATACAGGGGATAGTAAAAATGTGACCACCTATACTTGCATCTACATGGATACTCTGCAAGTCACATTTAAGTGCATGGCAGATTGTTCTACGAACCACCTTAACAAGTCTCTATTATTCCAATCTCGCATAGCACCCGGAAAATGATCACCTGTGTCTTTCCATACGAGCTCTGACTTCCCTTATTTTATCGTTGTGGTCGTTTCTACCTACGTAGGTCGGTGTCAACAAAATATTTTCGCATTCGGAGGAAAAAGTTGGTGATTGGAATTTCGTGAGAAGATTCCGTCGCAACGAAAAACGCTTTTCTTTTAATGATGTCCAGCCCAAATCCTGTATCATTTGTGTGACACACTCTCTCATATTTCGCGATAATGGAAGGACGTGCTGCCTTTCTTTGGACTTTTTCGATCTACTCCGTCAGTCCTATCTTGTAAGGATCCCACATCTTCCAGCAGTATTCTAAAAGAGGACGGACAAGCGTAGTGTAGGCAGTCTCCTTTGTAGGTCTGTTACGTTTTCTAAGTGTCGTGCCAATAGAACGCAGTCTTTGGTTAGCCTTAACCGCAACATTTTCTATGTGTTCTTTCCAATTTCAGTTGTTCGTTATTGTATAATTATAATGGCGTGTGACGAAGGCCTCCCATTGGATAGACCGTTCGCCTGGTGCAAGTCTTTCGATTTGACGCCACTTCGGCGACTTGCGCGTCGATGGGGATGAAATAATGATTAGTACAACACAACACCCAGTCCCTAAGCGGAGAAAATCTCCGACCCAGCCGGGAATCTAACCCGGTCTTTTAGGATTGACAGTCTGTCGTGCTGACCACTCAGCTACCGCGGGCGGACGTTAGTTATTGTAACACCTAGTTAGTTAGTTGACTTTACGGCTTTTAGATTAGACTGCAACTTCTCTGATAGTGATTCGTCCATTCTGCTTCACCAGCAAAATTGCGGGATCAGTAACGACCTGATTTGCGGATATTGCGGGCGTACCTTAACTGGCTTCTGTCTTCATTGATTAGCGGCTACCTTTGAAATGGTTGTACCACTCCTTTAGCACTGCAGTACCCATTACTTTGTCCACAAACACACGATGGTTTCAACTTGAGAATCGCCAAGCTTGGAGCCAAATGTGATGTAAAGACGTCATTTTGCTCAGAATACGAAATCCAACGTGTACCACTTGCAAGTGTTCCGAAGTAGTGGAGAAAATCAGGTATGTGTGCTAAATATGCCTGAAAACATGAGCCCATCCGCGCCCTGATACCATTGTTGATTTCAACAATTAAAAAAGGTCGGATATTTTTTGAACAGCTCATGTATATAAGCCATCGCCAGTGATGTCGAAAGAGCGAGATACCCCTAACTACGCCAGTTGATTAGGTAGTTCGAATGGAGCGGTCTATTGTCTGACGTATCTCCATAACAGCTCCGAACCGAATACCCCAAAGTTCGACAAATGGTTCAAATGGCTCTGAGCACTATGGGACTTAACATCTATGGTCATCAGTCCCCTAGAAGTTAGAACTACTTAAACCTAACTAACCTAATGACATCACACAACACCCAGCCATCACGAGGCAGACAAAATCCCTGACCCCGCCGTGAATCGAACCCGGGAACCCAGACACGGAAAGCGAGAACGCTACCTTCACGTCAGGAATCAAGCTGAGCTCAGAAGGGCGCAAGTCCGGGGCTGTCTCAGGCCGATACTGATCTTCGGCCTCACGTGGCTGCTTGTCCTGTTCCAGGGGTTGCCCCTCAGTCTGCAAGATCCGAGCAGTCGCAGAGGGTGGTCTTACTGGTAGTTGGGAGCTCCAACGTCAGGCGCGTAATGGGGCCCCTTAGGGATATGGCAGCAAGAGAGGGGAAGAAAACCAATGTGCAATCCGTGTGCATACCGGGGGGAGTCATTCCAGATGTGGAAAGGGTCCTTCCGGATGCCATGAAGGGTACAGGTTGCACCCATTTGCAGATGGTCGCTCATGTCGGCACCAACGATGTGTGTCGCTATGGATCGGAGGAAACCCTCTCTGGCTGTCTGATTTGGTGAAGACTGCCAGTCTCGCTAGCGGGATGAAAGCAGAGCTCACCATCTGCAGCATCGTCGACAGGACTGACTACGGACCTTTGGTACCGAGCTGAGTGAAGGGTCTGAATCAGAGGCTGAGATTGTTCTGCGACCGTGTGGGCTGCAGATTCCTCGACTTGAGCCATAGGGTGGTGGGGTTTCGGGTTCCACTGGATAGGTCAACAAGCGGCTACACGGGTAGCAGGGGTTGTGTGGCGTGGGCTGGGCTGTTTTTTAGGGGACTTGGCCTTGGGCAAGTACAGAAAGGGCGGCAGCCTCAACGAGTTCGGGGCAAAGCAGGACATGCGGGGACCAAGCAGCAATCGGTATTGTAATGGTAAACTGTCGAAGCTGCGTTGGTAAAGTACCGGAACTTCAAGCGCTGATAGAAAGTACCGAAGCTGAAATCGTTATAGGTACAGAAAGCTGGCTGAAACCAGAGAGAAATTCTGCCGAACTTTTTACAAAGGTACAGACAGGTAGAAAGGATAGATTGCATGCAACCGGTGGTGGAGAGTTCGTCGCTTTTAGTAGAAGTTTATCCTGTAGTGAAGTAGAAGTGGATAGTTCCTGTGAATTATTATGGGTGGAGGTTACACGCAACAGCCGAGCTAGGTTAATAATTGGCTCCTTTTACCGACCTCCAGACCCAGCAGCATTAGTGGAAGAACAACTGAGAGAAAATTTGGAATACATTTCACATAAATTTTCTCAGCATGTTATAGTCTTAGGTAGAGATTTCAATTTACCAGATATAGACTGGGACACTCAGATGTTTAGGATGGGTCGTAGGGACAGAGCGTCGAGTGACATTATACTGAGTGCGCTATCCGAAAATTACCTCGAGCAATTAAACAGAGAACCGACTCGTGGAGATAACATCTTGGACCTACTGATAACAAACAGACCCCAACTTTTCGACTCTGTATGTGCAGAACAGGGAATCAGTGATCATAAGGCTGTTGCAACATCCCTGAATATGGAAGTTAATAGGAATATAAAAAGAGGGAGGAAGGTTTACGTGTTTAGCAAGAGTAATAGAAGACAGATTTCAGTCTACCTAACAGATCAAAACAAAAATTTCTGTTCTGACACTGAAAATTTTGAGTATTTATGGAAAAAGTTCAAGGCAATCGTAAAATGCGTTTTAGACAGGTACGTGTAGAGTAAAACTGTGAGGGGCGGGAAAAAGCCACCGTGGTTCAACAACAAAGTTAGGAAACTACTGCGAAAGCAAAGAGAGCTTCACTCCAAGTATAAACGCAGCCAAAACCTCTCAAACAAACAGAAGCTAAACGATGTCAAAGTTAGCGTAAGGAGGGCTATGCGTGAAGCGTTCAGTGAATTCGAAAGTAAAATTCTATGTACCCACTTGACAGAATATCCTAGAAAGTTCTGGTCTCACGTTAAATCATTAAGTGGTTGGAAACAGCATGTCCAGACACTCCGGGGTGATGATGGCATTGAAACAGAGGATGACAGGCGTAAAGCTGAAATACTAAACACCTTTTTCCAAAGATGTTTCATAGAGGAAGACCGCACTGCAGTTCCTTCTCTAAATCCTAGCACAAACGAGAAAATGGCTGACATCGAAATAAGTGTCCAAGGAGTAGAAAAGCAATTGGAATCACTCAACAGAGGAAAGTCCACTGGACCTGACGGGGTACCAATTCGATTCTACACAGTACGCGAAAGAACTTGCCCTCCCTTCTAACAGCCGTGTACCGCAAGTCTCTAGGGGAACGGAAGGCTCCAAATGATTGGAAAAGAGCACAGGTAGTCCCAGTCTTCAAGAAGGGTCGTCGAGCAGATGCGCAAAACTATAGACCTATATCTCTGACGTCGATCTGTTGTAGAATTTTAGAACATGTTTTTTGCTCGAGTATCAGGTCGTTTTTGGAAACCCAGAATCTACTCTGTAGGAATCAACATGGATTCCGGAAGCAGCCATCGTGTGAGACCCAACTCACTTTATTTGTTCATGAGACCCAGAAAATATTAGATACAGGCTCCCAGGTAGATGCTATTTTTCTCGACTTCCGGAAGGCGTTCGATACAGTTCCGCACTGTCGCCTGATAAATAAAGTAAGAGCCCACGGAATATCAGACCAGCTGTGTGGCTGGATTGAAGAGTTTGAACAAACAGAACACAGCATGTTGTTATCACTGGAGAGACGTCTACAGACGTTAAAATAACCTCTGGCGTGCCACAGGGGATTGTTATGGGACCATTATTTTTCACAATATATTTAAATGAGGTAGTAGATAGTGTCGGAAGTTCCATGCGGTTTTTCGCGGATGATTCTGTAGCATACACAGAAGTTGCAGCATTAGAAAATTGTAGCGAAATGCCGGAAGATCTGCAGCGGATAGGCCCTTGGTGCAGGGAGTGGCAACTGACCCTTAACATAGACAAATGTAATGTATTGCGAATACATAGAAAGAAGGATCCTTTATTGTATTATTATATGATAGCGGAAAAAACACTGGTAGCAGTTACTTCTGTAAAATATCTCGGAGTATGCGTGCGGAACGATTTGAAGTGGAATGATCATATAAAATTAACTGTTGGTAAGGCGCGTACCAGGTTGAGATCCATTGGGAGAGTCCTCAGAAACTGTAGTTCGTCAACAAAGGAGGTGGCTTACAAAACACTCGTTCGATCTATATTTGAGTATTGCTCATCAGTGTGGGATCCGTACCAGATCGGGTTTGCGGAGGAGATAGAGAAGATCCAAAGAAGAGCGGCGCGTTTCGTCACAGCGTTATTTGGTAACCGTGATAGCGTTACGGAGATGTTTGACAAACTCAAGCGCCATACTCTGCAAGAGAGCCGCTCTTCATCGCGGTGTAGCTTGCTCGCCAGATTTCGAGAGGGTGCGTTACTGGATGAGGTATCAAATATATTGCTTCCCCCTACCTATACCTCCCGAGGAGATCACGAATGTAAAATTAGAGAGATTAGAGAGCGCACGGAGGCTTTCAGACAGTCTTTCTTCCCGCGAACCATACGCGACTGGAACAGGAAAGGGACGTAATCACAGTGGCACGTAAAGTGCCCTCCGCCACACACCACTGGGTGGCTTGCGGAGTATAAATGTAGATGTAGATGAGTGTGGTGCGTGATGCGGCGCTCCCCATCCCCATATACCGATCAAATCAGTCACGACTTGAACCGAGCGTGCCCGAACATTGTCCTACAAAATGATGGCCGCCTCCTGCAGAAACCGACGCCGCTTCTTTCTCTCAGTTGCTTTTCTACTTTGTAACACAGTCTGTTTCGTTTTCGAGTCCAAACCGCTTAATAGATATTGTTCAAATTTGGCATGGGGACAGTTTGAACCCTGAGAAAGAACATAGCCCACTTTAAAAAGCAAGAAAATGTTTTTTGCATCAGTGAACGTAAACTACATTAAAACTTACTTATTTTGGTTGTATAACTTAAGAATTCTATAATGTATAAGTACTTCAGTAGTCGCCGCGCGGGATAGTCTCTCAAACGAAATTGCTCCCACGTCCGAGGCCTTTCAATATCACGTCTTCCATTCCGCTTGTAGTTCAGAATATTTTGGGGAAGTCTGGGACGTAGCATTCTCACCAGTCTTCACGATATTTTTGAATTTTTTAGTTTCTGTTGAAAATATTTAATTTTTCTCTAGTATCTTCATTCCTAATCATTTCTTGTTGTGCAGCTCTTCGAATTTCTTAGGAACCTCATCTCTGCCGTGTGATTTTTTTTGCTTTTTTTTTTTAAACCATGTTTTCGCTTTCATAGCATAATACAGGAACCGCGACCACGTTATAGAATTTCGGGACAATCTTTTTGTACTTTATTGCCCAATATTCAGATAATAGTGTCACAGACAGCTTAGAATTTGTGTAATTTATTTTAAGTATCAGAGTAAAAATCAGATCTTACAGCGTAGCCTAAATGAAAGATTAAGAGACCAGTTCTAAAGCAGGATTATCCAAAACAAGTTTTAAACTGACTGAGTATTTTCTTCGGAGTGCACTTATTTTCGTTTTATTACTAGAAATTTTAAAGTTGTATTCATTGAATATTTCGTTCAGGTGGTATATAGATCTTTGGAGGTCATTTCGTGAACGTGAATCATGTCATCTACAAACCGAAGCACAATCAGGTATTTCTCATTCGTTATCCCAATTCCTTTGTCTTGTCGTAGTTCCTGCTTTCATTTATGAAGAACGAAGTCAATGTAAATAATAAAAATGCTGACTTAATCTGCTCATTTAAATGTATACCAAGCGAGCTGCCGCAGTGGTTAGTACATGGTATGATGATGATGATGATGATGATGATGATGATGATGATGATGTTTGGTTTGTGGGGCGCTCAACTGCACGGTTATCAGCGCCTGTACAAAGCCCCAACCTTTACACAGTCCAGTTTCGCCACCTTCACGAATGATGATGAAATGATGACACCACAGACACCTACTTCCCGGGCGGAGAAAGCAACCCAGCCGTGAATCGAACCCGGAATCCCATCACCAGCAACGCTAGCTTCTACACGACGAGCTGTCAACTAGTACACTAGACTCGCATTCGGGAGGACGACGTTTAAATCCGCATCCGGCCATCCTGATACGTTTTCCGTAACTTTTCTGAATCGCTCCAAGCAAATGCTGGGATGGTTCCTTTGAAAGGGAACGGCGGACTTCTTTTACCCTTCCCTGACGCAGTGCCAACTCCTGCTCCGTCTCTAATGACCTCGATATCGATAGCACATTAAATGCAATCCTCCTTCCGTCCTTCATTTAAAGGCATAGGTTTACGCAATAAGTCGGGCGTTAAAAGTTAAAAACTGCGTACTCGTCTAAGGCAGCATAATTTCATGGCGCGCAAATTATCGAGACTATATTCACCGAGCATTTGTGAAAGGCAGCTCGTGGCGACTTCCAACAAACTTCACACATAATTTCGAAACTTTGCGAAACTTTTTTTCCCTCTGATATCCCTGACAGAATGATGAAAGGAAAAAGACTTTTATCACTTCTACATTTTCGCTGTTCGTGCAGTAAGGTGTCAGCATCAGGCTTGATGTTTCACTTTATTACTTCTTTACTACTCACTTTATTCGCAACACATTTGTCAGACAGTATCCACATACGTCGCCGAATGTACCTGAAAATTATAGAATTGTACAACACCTAGTTCAGTACATAAATATTGAGACGTTTTCGAAAAACTAGCTTCTCTTACAACAGAGCGTCTTCAACTGCAAAGGGTTATGTTTCTTCAGGTCAAGTTTTTAACACATTAACTGATACGGAAAGTGAACGAACTTCTGAAGGTGGTTTACATATGGGACTTCCCGTTTTCAGACAGCAATTTGGAGGGGAGAAGGGGGCGGTGGTTACGCGGTCTATTTGGAACTTCAGTGTTTCCGCAAATGATGCAGTTGCCTGTAATAAAGCTCTGTTTGAAAGAAGCCACGCCCTCATAAGATTTCAGTGTAGTGCAAAGCATGTCAACTTTGTTTAAATGTTCCCGAAACGTAAAATTGTTCGGTTCACAAAACGATATAACCTTATCCTATGAGTATAGTGCAGCGAGTCAAATTCGCTATCGCTCAACCCACATGAATACCTGGGTGTAAAAATTTCTAGAGATTTGAAATGGAACCGTCACATAGTCGCAGTCTTAGGGAAATACGGTGGCTGGCTGCAATTCGTTGGTAGAATTCTAGGAAAATACAATCAGTGTACAAAAGAAATTGCTTACAAATGACGCTTGCGACCCATCCACCAATATTGCTCGAGATTCTTGGATCCTAATCAGATACGACTGCCAGGCGATACTGAATGTATACAGAGAAGGGCGGCACGAATGGTCACAGGTTTTTTGACCCGTTGGAGAATGTCACACAGTTTCTGATCAAATTGAACAGGCAGGCGCTTGGAAACAAACGTAAAATATCCAGAGAAAGTCTACTTGGAATATTTCCGGAGGAATCCTTAACTGTTGAATATAGGCGAATGGTAGTCAATGGAGGGAATGACTGCGAATGCTCGTTCGATTTGCGTTCTCTTCCGTAGGCTGCGATGCAAACTAATCCTGGTAATATTCCCGGTGTGAGATGTAGTTGGCAGCTCTGTAAATGCTGACCGGTGAGTCGCTTAAAGCCCAGGTGAAATTAATCTCGGAGGGACACATCACGCTCTCAACCGACTAAGCATATCCCCTAAGGATCGCCTAGAGCCTGTGACTAGTGCATTGAATGTAAATACGGACACCTGCAAAAACTCACTTTTTGAACTATTTGTAATTCCATTAACTAGTTTTGTAACCTTTACAGACTCATCTTCAAATGTGGCACACAGAATTTCCGTCTCTCTGACGTGGAGACAGAGCGACAGTTACATGGCGACATGTGTCGGAAAACCAGTTATTCCACTTACTGACTAACGGACAGTTCATGGTAGACACAGACTATCCCGTGGAAGAGCAAAGTATCTCGAGGAGACCTAATTAGAAAGTTTCTGGAACTGACGTTACATGATGAAAGTAGGAATGGAATATACTGAAACCGCCTACGTATCACTGTAGGAAGCGTGAAGACCAGAAGAGACTAAGCACAGCACGCACAGAGGCTTTCAAGCAGCCACAGTTCGCACGCTCCATATGTCAGTGGAGTGGGAATAAGCCCTAATAACTGGTATACTGGCAAGTTCCATCTGTCACGCAATTCACGGTCGTTTATAGACTACAAATTATAAGCTGCCTATGTTTTGTTTAAATTTGGATTACAAGAAAATGGGCGTTTTGCAAAATGTCCTACATAAGTCTCCTCTTCATCAACACCACCACCATGAGTGTTCTGCCCTAGGGCAAGTCTTCACATGTAGCTCTCACAACTATTTTCTGTTCTTACGCTGTCCACCACCTGGTATGTTCTGCGTCTTCTTCTTCTTCTTCTTCTTCTTCTTCTTCTTCTTCTTGCATTCACCATTTCCTCCATACCATCAATAAACAATCTCTTCTCATTCAGTGTCCATGCCAATTGTGTTTGCTCATCCTGCTACCTTTAAAATTTCTCTCTGTTCTCCCACTCAACACCACCTCATTTCTCACTGTGCCTGCCTATTTTATCCCCTATCAACGCAGCCACATAAAAGCCTCCTGTTACGAAACGTCTCGTTGGCAATTGCTATACGTATTTTCACCTCCTTATTACATCCAATGTCGTCCATAATAGCACGTCGCAGTTATCTAAAAATACTAAATTGTAATGTGTCTTCCTGCCTAACATTATAGTTGTTCTTGATTTTCTTGCACCTATCATCGGAAATTTTGCGTTTTTCTTATTATTTCTCATTCCAATTTACTCACGTCTCTTGTTCAATTCTTTTAACATTTCAGTCATACTTCTTTCGCTCTCTGCCAATAACACCACATGATCCACGAGTCTACTACATTCTGCTCTCCTAACAACAACCCGCTCCCGTCTATGTCGTTTCAAACGTTTTTGAATGACATGCTCCAAATATATTTACACACTAAGGAGAATAAACGTATCCCGGAGGACTTACCCCAGCGCGATGGAAATCGATACACGTGATGTTCATTCATGCCCAATAGTATCCGAACGACCTGAATTGAATTTCACCTGATTCACATGCAACCCACATAGCGCAACTGTCTAGCAGGTCTCCTTATCGCTCCTTGGTACAGTCGTTTGACTATTCAAAGTGGTTCCAACAAGTCACCACGAGAAAAAACTGTTCTGTATCGCAATAACTCAAGATGCAAAGTAATACCACGATACTACAAATATCATGGAACACCTTCTCACAGATAAGACTGCCCTTAAGGCTTGTAGCTCACATTTATTACAATAAATGACATACCTGACATTTTACCACTCTCATTATTACGTCAGATAGGTAATGCACGTAGTAAATTCGTCGTATTCTTGATTTACTCTTCAAAGTAACATACCGTACTTATTATTCAACACAAAATAAGATTAAAAATTAAAGGTATTCACTAGCAGCTAATTGAGAATATTTATGAACTTCAAATGACACGTCGAACCGTTTCGTTCTGCATATGGATGCAAACTCAGGTCATGCAGACTAAGCAAAGATTTCGTGCCTGACGGATACTAACTTCACTCCTGATTAGGCATACAGAGAGTGTTATACCTCGATTTTAGACAGAGCCAGTTTGCAAATACCAACTTTAAATTACATAGCCCAAGCATTTTTGCCGGACGACGAGAGATGTTGAATCTTGGTTCTTAACAAGTAACTTACTTGAATTGCCGTGAGGTAAGGCTTTGTATTGGGCAGGGATTCGAACTCAGAACTTAGTCGGATAGATATCGACGCACAATCCACTGTGACATTTCGGATTTTCTCGGCAGTAGCTAGATGTTTTAACTGAAATGACGAGACGAAACATTAATTTTTTTCCTTCCCAAGACTCCAACCCGGCATCTATCGCTGTTATATTCTAGAGAAAACGAACGTTAAATATGGGTTTGTTGCACCAGCAGCGACATGTGAGCGTGTTTGAACTAGAAATAATATGACGAAGAGTTCAGTGCTCACTGGCAATACAGCTCCACACATCATATCGCTTTTGACTACACACAAAGATGCGTCAGCTTCCGAATTTTTGTCCAGCTCGGACTAACATCTTGAACTTACAGTGATCTCGCAAGTACTTCTGTGTCTCACTGGGTGTCAAAAACGTCACATATCGTTAGTGTTGACAACGAATGAAAATACATTAAACATTAAAATAATTATCCACCAGCAGATAGGTGTTCTCATGCTAGAGCTTGATAATACATAATGAAATCTATAGTGCCGGGCCAGGATTCGAACCCATTCACGCTCAGTATGTGGAGATGTTGAGGAATCTGCAGTTCTGAACAAACAACAAATTGTAGCCGTGCTGTATTCTCACGAAGGGATCAAATTCAGCGTTAAGTACGGTCTAAATTGCATTCCCAGTTCAGAACCGATTTTATCGACACACAGAAGGTCAGATAAAATATGGACTAAATGTCCTGTGAGCCTACATAGCGTTTGTTTCGTCACTAGAAATAAATAACAAGTATACGAAAGGTTTCTACGTGTCGCCGCTCCAGTGTTTATTGTGATTCATCCTAACGTCTACTTTGTAGAAAAGGAATATCATTTTTCATGTTAATTTCAGACCACAATGTCATTATATCTTCTTCACTTGGTGTAGCCAGAAGAGAATGGAATCTGTCTCTCCTTATCTAAAATCATTGACAGAAGTTGGAATCGAAGCCAGTCCATAGATATACAAGCATATCATAAGTATGTGGCTCATTTTTCTATCGTAACGCCGTTGCACCACACTGGATGAGAATTCTGACACACAGGCATCCTGTAGTAATTTGCAGCAGGTTCAGTAAATTCATTTACTTGGTTGACCGAATCACAATGAACTAGCTGCCTCGACTACCCAGTGCATACATTCGACTTTATTTTGTAATCACCGAAATAAAATCACGTACCTGCCACCTACACAGAAAAGCCAACAGTCTAGGATGCGCAAATTTAAATAGGAAGTGTTTCTTTCCACTTGGTCTACTGTATTGCGCCATCTCTTTGTTGAAAACGTCGTGCAGTGCAAATGTCGCATTTCATAAGTAAAGTTTTGTATTCCTAGAAACCCAAAATTTGCTTGTCAGCGGCGGGAAGAGGAGTTACCTGTTGTGCAGCATTGTAAGTTTTCATCATTGCACTATGAGCCGAAAGTATTTTTTTGCGATTTCCTTATCGATGTTTTATCTGACTACTTGTAGCTCTTTCACAGAAGGGATAAAAACGTTACAGTCAGTGAGACTGGAAGTGCGAACCATAACAGATGCTTTTTCTCAGGTCAGCGCATTACCATAGAGCTGGCGTAGAAGTACGTGTCTTAGCTTACTCTTACGAGATCGATAATGTCTAGCACTCGTAAACCGCTATTTAAAGGACGAGATTACTTGCGATTTCCACGTGCAACGACTTTCCTGGGCTGAAAACCGTAAATTTACAATCTTTTGTTACACCTAAAGCGATAATAAATCAGATTATTCAATGGAAATGACAGGTAAAATCAAGTGAACTTTGAGGATAAATTCCGTGCACACCAGGAAGCAACTGGTCGATCACAGAGTTGCCAAACATACGTTGCCTTGTTGTCGAATTTCAGTTACACTACCAGCAGGAAGAAGACGAACCGATGTGATCGTACAGCGGGTTGGGAAGTGACCATAGCTGGTGTCTCCAAGTCGCGGTTGCTACAGCCTGGAATACGTAATGCGCCTGATTCGCATTTCTGTAACTAGGTTTAGGGACTGGAGCGTGGTTACTAATAATACTCAGAACTGACTGAAAACTAAGCATCATAAATCAGTAACTCTCACAGTTGTTTTTAAATTTATTTCGTAAGTGTACTAAAAACTAAGAAGCTCAGTCAGAGACGTTTTCGTGCCTCGCCGATGATCTATGAAACAAGAATTGATCTAATGTAATCTAATCATACCATATTGATGGCTATCCATGAAGAGTCATGAATTACCGAAATTTTTGCCAATACCAGTAATGAAATCTAAACTTGAAAATAAAAGACGACAATTTTTGTAATAAACCGGGACTCCTAACAAGACCCTTTCGTCCCTGTTAACTAACCACCAAAGATGTCTGATATACCTCCATGCTCAAGTAACAAAGTGCGCATGCATTTAAAGATTAAGTGCATGATGTGAAGTTATATGACGGAGAGACGAACCCAACACGTAATCGTATTGTTAACTAAGTAAAATCAAATGTTACGTATCGGTTTTTCTTACCAGCTGCTAGGTGTTTGAATCTAAACTAAGGATACAAACTTTTGTACCTAAGCGACAATCTAACTGCACGCCTACCGTGCATCCACAAATATAGCTTAAATATCAGTTGCTTACTCACCAACGGTAAGGTGTGTGCGTGTTTGACCAGAAATAATGACACCTATTGCGATTGTTGGCAACACATGAATAGACATTAAAAGCGCACGTTGGTTTTCACTAGCGGGACGGTGTGCGCGTTATAGGGCTTGAACTGAAACTATGAATATTTTTGTATTGGATCAGGATTCGGACCCACATACTTACCTTTGGAGGAGACCTAGAGAAGGTTGCAGTCTTGCGAAAAGGAACGAAATGGTTGAACTATAATGTTCCGAGTGATTCAGATCCTCGAAAGAGGAGATACGAATTCGAATCACAGTCCAGCACCAAATTTTTCAACGTCTCTAGTTCAATCATTTACAAGTAAAATAAGAGCCCCATCCTTTAAATGGCTATCGCTTCATAAAATAAAATAAAATTTTCTAATGGAAGTAAGTTTACTGGCGACTGTATTTCTGTTTACGATGACTTCCGCTATGTCATTTCCCAACGTAACCTGGCTCTGCCCAGTTGGTAATGATGGAACGTAATTTGTATTGCGAATTCTGGATTATAACGTCTTTCTGTTGAGGTTACCAGAGACAAAGTAAATCTGTTTGTGCTTCTTAAAAGTAAATGTCTGACCCACGCATTGCTCCTGTGATAGTTCCACCAGACCATTGTGCCCACATTTCCCAGCCCCAGGAGTGAGCTGCAACGGATGATGTGCTGAGCTTACAAAAGTAGTCACGGTGGAAAAAACGCGAGTCTATTAAATGGTTAAGTAGAAACAAGCTTCTGACGCGGAGGTTATGCTATTCTCATGTCAGCAGGATGTAAAGACCCTTGTAGGCATCATAGGCTCGATGTGAAGCTATTTTGAAATGTTCACAAATTCAGAAATTTTCTTAGTTCGTGAAGATCCACTGGGAAGTGTGAAGTTACCGGATAATTGGATTATTACCGTCATTATTACTATCATTTTCTTCATGCCGATGCTGGAACACTGTACTTGAATATCAGTTCGTGCCTTTTGGTCACTATACGTTTCCCAAGAAGAGGTTCTTTCTCTGTCTACAGGATTCTTTTCATGTTAATATCAAACACCAGCAATTACTCATAGATTACATTAAAACTAAAGTAATCGATGAAGACGTTACTTGATAACAAAAACGCGCTGCCTTTCTTCTATTACTTGCGCCTAGAAATGGCTGTCGAGTACTGCCAAACCAAAAGCCAAGAGATCTTACTGCCTGCCGATATATGTCGCTGTCAATTTTTCCATATGATTTGGTCGACGTGACCTGTTTCAAGTTGTGTATGACAGAGAATGTTTTAGAAAATCAATTGTTTTCCTTTGCAATAAAGAAAAAGATTTTCATTCTAAGCTATCCAAGTTCAAAATTTTTGGAATATTAGTTCCAGTTTAATATTCGCTTCTATAATGTAGGAAAGTATTTCGCACTTGCAAAACTCGGATCCGGCCCACTGACCTTACACTCAGCCGCCGGCCATAAATTCTGGCTCAGAGTGACACCAGATTAAGTAACCTAATATAGCGAAGACTATTTGCCACCGGAAAATACGCAGTTCACTCATTACTTGGGCTCCATTAGTACACTGTAACAGTAATTTCTGTGTGTCTGCAATGCATTCGGATTGTAGAATTTAGCGGTGCTCTCTCTCCCACTTCTGTATACAATATGACTGACCTAAACGGGCCCTTTATCGTTACAGGCCCTGAGCAGTGCTATATCAGACTGACAACAGTAATGTTCTTATACTGACAATCTGACTGGTCGTTTTACCTGATTTTGTAATCATTTAAAAAAGACAACATGACCTTCCAGTGGGAGACATTTCGTTCTCCCTTTTGCTTCTGTGACATTTTTCCGTAAGCTATTTGCCTTCCAATCAGCGAAATGTGGCAGAGTACGGCCGGAAAACGATTTACAAACCACGATTTAGTCCCGTTAAGACGATTTCTTCAAACATTGTCGTTGCTGAAGGAATTTACTTTCGTCTTAAATCGTCTCAAGCAGCAACGTTCACAGACATCCCAAATACGTAAAAGCTCATTATCCTGGTACGAAGTTTGTAAAACAAACTTCCCACAGTTTGTGTCAGGTTGATCTTTTCGCCTGATAGCACTGCCTAAGTATCATAATTAGTGTCCCTGTAGCTGTGGGAATCATTGGTTTATAACGAGTTTAACCCCAATGGGTATAGTATTGCTAAATATTCAAATTAATTATCCGCAGACTGTAGCGAATTTATAATACTGAAGCTAGACTTTGCATCCTTGTCCTCCTTGAGTGGGCATTGGAAGGCGTTTGCACACACGAACACAACACTATGAATGCTTCGAACGCCATAGTTAACGTTGCTCTCATAAACTACTTTTGTTTTTTTAATTCTTCTAGGTGTTCAGGGTGCAATATGTGTTGTAGATACAGCCTTAGAGCAAAACATTGACCGCCGAGCCGTCCATATAAGGTGGACAACACAGTCGTGCTCCTCTCAAGATCATGTGTCCGGCAGTATGCTCGATCAGCAACATTGTAGACTGCGGCACCTCCCAGAGGAAGTCTTGAGTTCAGTCTTAGTACATTATTCTTGACTAAGGTCGTAGTCTTGAGGTAAAACGCGAGACTAGCTAATATGACGTCTGGCGACCGGAAGCAGACAACGACAAAATTTTTATCGCCCCTTTCCTCTCGGTGCTGAAGCTATGCGTGTAATTCAAGCGAATCTACAATATATTTCGCTTTGTGTCACACTGCTAATAATAGTTTGGTTCAACGATGTCTTAACGAAAGATTTCTTTACCGAGCATCTGCCTCTGAACACCGCATGCGTCTGAGTTCTCTGGGACCCGTTTGCTGCCTACCGGCGGGGGCTGAGGCACTGCGCTGCCTTCTGCCGACAACATCTGCTCCACTCCACACTCTCAGCCATGTAAAATGCTTTAATGTTGTTGAGTAGTGACCCATAAAATCTGTCTACGATTTGTGTTTCACTCTTGATAGCAAAGGAGGCACAAAACCGTTTTTATTTGATGATTATTTTATTACATTAGAATGCAGTACATCAATGTGACACAAAATTAATTTCATTGTTTCTGATCCAGTGCGCTATAATTAAAGCGTCACATTCTGTTCTTTTCCTTGCACAAGAGATTCTTCATATAATTTATTATTTTCATGGATTCATATGTGTTACTCAAGGCACAGGGAGTAAATGCAATGTAATATGTTTGGTTTCTTTCTTTGATTTTCTATGGTAAATGGATGAAACAGATTGCGTCAATACCTATCAGAACCTGCTCTATAGCTACTAAGGCAAATTGCTTGTTTTGAGGTCCATAAATTAATTAATGGAGAAGTGAACGCTGTTCACAAATGATATTTTGGATATTCAATTGGATTTAAGGCGACAAAACTGCCCATATTTGAAGCTACCCAGAGAAAAAGTAAGTTGCTAGAGACACTGTCAGCACATGTCTGCAGGAAAGTTTAGCATAGAGTAATCAAGAGGCTCATTTCCTTCATACTTATCACCCTGGAATGTGAGTCTTAAGTCAAGAACAATATTCAAATTCGTATCGTTGATGGTCGATACGAATTTCTTCAGAGACGCTGGTATTGCGAAGCAGCTTGGCAGTCAGAACGCCATGATCTATGACGATTAACACAACTTACTGAGTCGAGCTACCAAGAAGATTTGATGTGTAAAGGTTTTCTTCCGATTTCGATACAGAATTTTTTCTGGAAATTCGCAGCTCCTTAAAAAAAAAGCTCGCACACGATGGTCCCTACCTCAGTTGGAACTGACGACTGATTGAGCCGTTCTGACACGAGACATGGGCGGTACCACCGGGTTACAGACACACTGCTACCTTTGCACCACTCTCATCATGGTATTGGTCGCACAGCCTCATAACGCATCGTGAAAGATAATAAAAGTTGCCACTTATGTGAAGAATAGCATTTCTTTAGCCAAAAAATTGAATTTTCTGCCTCAGTATCTTAGTTTACGTAAGGATTATACAGCATGAGCCATTCAAATGGAAAGGTACTATCAAGTAAATTTAGTGAGCCAATTCAGTACCGTAGGCGGAAGTGATTGCACTGTCACAGTGTTGCCTAATGTTTGTGACGATGTTGCAAAATCTCAGGTGTGCTAGGAACAGCTATGTAGTGGTATGCGTGGAGAATACCCTACTCGTGTCTTACGGGGATATGGAGAGGAACCGCGGGGTTTGGTTAGGATGCAGCGTTTTCTCCTAGCAGTTGTGTCAAACATTAAGGTGTATAATCTTCCATCACGATTACAGTTTCCTACAAGATATATACGAATAAAACACTTACCTTGTTTCTTTCCGACAAAAGATTATTTCAGTACGATAAAAAGTTTTTGGAAATCTCTTATGCCCACCTGTCACCAAAGTAAGATAAACACTTTGCACCTTGAAATCGATTGCATGTATGTGCAGTCTTGTGATGCTTAAATAACGCTCAAAGGACATTTAGTCCATATTTTATCTGAGCTTCTGTATGTCGATAAAATCGGTTCTGAACTGGGAATGCAACTTAGACCGTACTTAACGCTGAATTTGATCCCTTCGTGAGAATACAGCACTGCTACAATTTGTTGTTTGTTTAGAACTGCAGATTCCTCAACATCTCCACATACGGCGCGTGAATGGTTTCGAATCCTGGCCCGGCACTATAGATTTCACACCGTCAGGTGGCTTGCGGAGTACGGATGTAGATGTAGATATTATCAAGCTCTAGCATGAGAACACCTATCTGCTGGTGGATAATTATTTTTATGTTTAATGTATTTTCATTCGTTGTCAACACTAACGATATGTGACGTTTTTGACACCCAGTGAGACACAGAACTATTTGCGAGATCACTGTAAGTTCGAGATGTTAGTCCGAGTTGGACAAAAATTCGGAAACTGACGTATCTTTGTGTGTAGTCAAAAGCGATATGATGTGTGGAACTGTATTCCCAGTGAGCACTGAACTCTTCGTCATATTATTTCTAGTTCAAACACGCTCACATGTCGCTGCTGGTGCAACAAACCCATATTTAACGTTCGTTTTCTCTAGAATATAACAGCGATAGATGCCGGGTTGGAGTCTTGGGAAGGAAAAAAATTAATGTTTCGTCTCGTCATTTCAGTTAGAACATCTAGCTGCTGCCGAGAAAATCCGAAATGTCACAGTTGATTGTGCGTCGATATCTATCCGATTAAGTTCTGAGTTCGAATCCCTGCCCAATACAAAGCCTTACCTCACGGAAATTCAAGTAAGTTACTTGTTAAGAACCAAGATTCAACATCTCTCGTCGTTCGTTAACAGGGACAATAGGTGCTGGGTAGGAATTTGCGTCCGGCAAAAATACTTGCGCTATGTAATTTAAAATTGGTATTTGAAAACTGGCTCTGTCTAAAATCGAGGTATATCACTCGCTGTATGCCTAATCACGAGTGACTGTTAGTTTCCGTCAGGCACGAAATCTTTGCTTAGTTTGCATGACCTGAGTTTGCATCCATATGCAGATCGAGACGGTTCGTCGTGTCATTTGAAGTTCATAAATATTCTCAATTAGCTGCTCGTTAATACCTTTAATTTTTAATCTTATTTTGTGTTAAATAATAAGTACGGTATGTTACTTTGAAGAGTAAATCATGAATTCGACGAATTTACTATGTGCATTACCTATTTGACGTAATAATGAGAGTGGTAAAATGTCAGGTATGTCATTTATTGTAATAAATGTGAGCTACAAGCCTTAAGGGCAGTCTTATCCGTGATAAGGTGTTCCGTGATATTTGTAGTATCGTGGTATTACTTTACATCTTGAGTCATTGCGATACAGAACAGTGTTTTCTCGTGGTGACTTGTTGGAACCACTTTCAATAGTCAAACGACTGTACCAAGGAGCGATAAGGGGACCTGCTAGACAGTTGCGTTATGTGGGTTGCATGTGAACCAGGCGAAATTCAATTCGGTCGTTAGGATAGTTTTGAGCATGACTGTACGTGTAGGGGCAAATGAATGATTAGAGTTGAAGAAAAACTGGATGATTAATTCAAGACAAAGAGCTTCACAAATTGATAAGTCGATAACGTGTTGGGCCACCTCTGGCAGTTACTAGGCTTGACATTGACTGATAAAGTTAGTGGATACCATCCTGATGGATATGGTACCAAATTAAGTTCAGTTGGTTCATCGCCAAAATCGCGACCTGCTTTAAAGAACCTGCCCATTTTGCTCCAAATGTTCAAAATTGGTGAGAGATGTGGCAATCTTGCTGAGCAATGTATTGCCTTGCATCTACAAACACGTAGATACGATCTCCGTGTGTGGTGCGTAAATTGTCGGCAGGCACCTCACTTAGTGTCCCGAGCAGAGTTCAAGCCGCCATAGAGACAAAGGTTGGACACACTGCATATTAATGTCCACTAATAGGTGTCTGTACACTCACTGATAGGATAGTGTATTTCGAAATGTTAGCAGAGGCCAGAAGTTGGAGCATTTGGTCTTCCTGTTAAAGCTTACGTGGGGCGAGTCGTAGAATCTCTAAAAAGAGACACCTCTGGCAGCACTAGTTGAAAGTGGCCTTCAAACTAGCCGTGCTGCGCTCTCTACCTCCGGCTATTCTCGTGGCCGTCAGAGCTGCCGTAGCCGAGACGCCCCCTGGGTAAACGCTACGGACGTCTGCAGTCGCGCCTCACGATCTGTCACGAATTATGGAATGTATTCGCAGATACCAATTGTAATACGACAACGGCTATACAGTTTGATGGAAACGTACAGGATGTTCTGAAATCCCCATCACTACCAGCTAGAACTTGTAGAGGGGACTGAGTACATAATACTCATATTTTAAATTGTAACCCGTCTCCCGAGACGTACCGTATACTAGAACCATTTGAAAACATGTTGGTAACGCTGTCACATTGACAAGTAATTTGTTACACTGTGGAGCCAAAGAAATATCGTTTATGGCCCCCGCGAGCACGCAGAAGTGCCTCAGCACGCCGTGGCATGGACTCTACTGATGCCTGAAGTCGCGCAGCAGGGAACTGACACCATGAAACCTGCAGAGCTGCCCATAAATCAGTAACAGTAAGAGGGAGCAGAGATCTCCTCTGATCAACACGTTGCAAGGCATTTCAGATACGCTAGATAATGCTATAAAATTTACTGGAAACGTACAGTATGTTTGGAGAGTTTGGTGGCCAGCGAAAGTGTTTAAGCTCGGAAGAGTGTTCCTGCAGCCACTCTGTAGCAACTGTGGTTGTGTGGGCCGCTCCTTTGTCCTGCAGGAATTACCCACTTCCGTCGAAATCCACAATGGACACGAATGGATGCAAGTGATTAGACAGGATGTATCTAGACGTATCAGGGATCCCACATCACTCCGAATGCGCACGCTCTACAACGTCACAGAGCCTCCACCAGCTTGAACAGTTTCCAGCTGACATGCAGGGTCCATGGAGTCGTATTCATACCCATACCCTTCCATACTGTATATACATTTTGAAATGAGACACGTCCAACCAGCAATATGTTTCGAGTCATCAACAGTCCAATGTTCGTACCGATGGGCCCAAATGAGGCGTAAAGCTTTGTACTGTGCAGCCAGCAAGGGTACACGAGTGGGCCTTCGGCTCTGAAAGCCCATGTAGATATATTGAATATTTCGCATGCTGATACTTGTTGATGGTCAAGCATTGAAATTTTCAGTAATTTGTGGAAGGGTTGCACTTTCGCCACGCTGAACGATTCTCTTCAGATTCCATTCTTGCAGGATTTTTTTTCTGGCCGCAGAGATGTTGGAGATTTATTGTTTTACTGGATTGCTGATATTCACGGTGCCCTCGTGGAATGGTCGTACAGGAAAATCCCCACTTCATCGCTACCTCGTAGATGCTGTGTCCCATCGGCCTTGCGCCGAGTATAAAACCACGTTCAAAGTCATTTAAATCTTGATAACCTGCCATTGTAGCAGCAGTAACCGATCTAACAACTGCGCCAGACACACGTCATACTCAGGCGTTGCCGGCCGCAGCACCATATTAAGCCTGTTTACATACCTCTCTGTTTGAATACGCATTATTATACTAGTTTCTTTGGCGTTTCAGTGTAAATGTGATCTAGTACATCTATTGTTCTACAGTTTCACTCGTTAATAATCAAAGAAACAAAGAAATCGGTCTTCAGAGACACTGTTTTTACAGGAGGGCCTTTTCCAATTTGAAATTAGAATGATATTATTTCCTTCATCTGCTGACGGGCGTTGATATATATCAACGAAGACAGGTGAAAATGTGTGCCCCGACCGGAACTTGAACCATGGATCTCCTGCTTACATGGCAGTCGATCTGTCCATTTGAGCCACCGACGGCACAGAGGATAGTGAGACTACAGGGACTCTCTCGCGCACGCCTCCCGCGAGACCCACTTTCTCACCTTTGTATGACCACACACTACATTCGTAGAGTCCTTTCGGACATGTCCGAAAGAACAGACACCATATCCATATAAATATATTTTCCAATTCTCGTGCGCTGCGTCTCCACGGGGCACCTCAGACGCACCTGCTAAACGGTGAAGGCACCCTTACTCGAAGACGTTGCGCAATGGTAACGAAAAGCGTGTGGGGAAGAGTCAGACGCTGTGGACAACGATCTTGATAAAGGCGACCAGCAGCTCTTCCAGTACTGTGAGCTTCGCCACACAGAATACTCGTGTCGGTGTATTCGGCAAAAGTGTACTCAGCAATGTTCCTCTAACACTCACAGAAACATGAACGAGACTCGAACCAGGTCAGAGAGGAGACAGCCGTCAAATGACATCATACGATCCGACGTAAGTAACCCCCCCCGCAGTGATTATAACCCTGTTGCATACCACATTAGCGAAAGTGTATTCATACGGCTGTAGCACGGATATACCTTTCCATACATGGGCTCCTCTTCAAAATATCATTACTCAGTTCCCTAGAAGTTTTTAACGTGATTTTGGAACATCCTGTATCTTCCAGTAACCATACAGCTGTTTCCAGAATTAGTTCCCTCTGGAGCGGAGTGTGCGCCGATATGAAACTTCGTGGCAGATTAAAACTCTGTGCGGGACCGAGATTCGAACTCGCCACCTTTGCCTTTTATGGGCAAGTGCTCTACCATCTGAGCTACCCAAACACGACTCACGCCCCGTCTAAACAGCTTTACTTCTGCAGTACCTCGTCTCCTACCTACAGCTGTTGTACCACATTCGAAATATACGGATGTATTTCAGAATTTCGGCGTAATGCAACTTCGCAGAAACATGGCTGAATTTTCCTGTATATTGTTATCATTAAAACCAAGCACCGTTTCTGTCTCCATATCAAAAAGTATTAGGTACTATTTTCATCATTTCTAGCACTATTAAAGTTGGTAGGTGTAGGAAAAAATACTACTATCATTCTGAAAATACCCTTAAGAAGCGATAGAATTCCTACAAACAAATTGAAGAAAATCATTTTGGGTACTAGGCCATGTCATTATAAAACAGTGAAACAACTAAAATAACGACATTTCGACCATCGTTTGAACGATCCTCTTCAGAGCGAATAAATGCCACGAAATTTCAAATCAGCAGCAGCGAAATGAAAGGTCGATTTGGAAACAATTTCAATTTCTTCTTTCTTACCTTCGATTAATTTCTCAAATATCTCGTTCGTTTCGTTTGTTGCTTTCTTTATAAAGGTGTTTCACATTTCTAGAGCTTGCAATTTTACCTAGTAACTCATGCATGCAAACGTCATCTAACGAGGCTACAGAGCATCAAAATACAGGCACCAGCTCCGGCAAATGTATGTAAGTAGAGTGTGATGCCGTGATTATGTATCAATTTGATCATGTATCATGTTCCGGAAGTTACAAGGGAATATCGTTATCATACCTCTGACGGCGGAATACAAGTACTGGTACTGTTGTTGCTAACTTTCAAAGGTGGTAGTATGGATCAAAGTAAGAAAAAAATGTCCGGTAAACATGGGCTACAAAATGCATACCTGAGGCGCTATGAGCACTTGTTCAACAGTGGAGATATGTTTTATGCTAGCGAAGATGAACAAGTCCTCACAGCTCTTAAGGTATGCATTTTACAGCCCATGTGTACTGGACATTCGGTCCATACTACCACCTCTGAAAGTTTCCTGCCCTACATCTTAGCTGCAACACTGCTGGTACATACTGTCACACGTAACAGGAATGTCTTCTCTTCCAATTTTCCGTTATAGGGACATAACCTCAAATTTATACATTTATCCATCTCCATCATCATAGAAAATTGCTAACATCTTCATTGGATCTCCCTGTGTACACATATTTTACAGACTCCAGCGCCTGTAACTTTGATACTCTGTAGCATCGCTGGATGACGTTTCCAGACATCGATTCCCAGGTAGGTCCCCTCTACAAACGCGATAAGTGTGTCGCACGACGTGTGAAACTTTCTGTATGCAAACTCACTCTCTCTCTCCCTCCTCAACTATCAACTACCAACTTCCTTATAAGTCTTACATCTGCTGGCTGACTTTTGACAGAGCTCTAGATAACATGCCGCTCACTGTATTTTATCGCTGGTTGCATCTTAAATTCAAACTATATATTTTGGTCAAAACTGTGAAAAGTTATTTTCTACATCTATAGATGTTTTAAATATGGGTTGAATTTCTTCAACCGATCTCTAGCGGCTAGTGTGTTCCATTTTCCTCTAGCTCGTCTCCTCTAATGTGTTCCATTCCTCTGTAAATATTTTGGATCAGTATTTTCAGCCAGGACGTATGAAAGAGATGGTTCGGTAGTATTCACAATTATCACTATTTGCCATATTTGGTGTTGGTGTTATTTTTTTCGTTTATTCTGAAGATTTAGCAGCATATCAGCGAGCATAGATGTTGAGCAGTGAAGCAGCAAACGCCGACAGAGTCAGTCCTCGCCGATGCTGATAGAGCCCTCTGGTAGCGAAGCTCTGCACTACAGGCAACTGAGTGTGTGAGGTACTAGTAGCGACACGTAGCAGCTAAGTGATGAACCGCAAAATGGCCGCGAAAATTGAGTGACTTAAATGTCTAGTTGCTGTTTATTTCTTCCTTTACACTATTATTACAAAACAGACTACGGCATCACTGCTCAGTTTGTCTGTTACCGTATTTTTGTGTATTTCACACATTACAAAATAATTCTGTTCTCGTAACATATAATGCAAACTACATCTCGAGCGACATTAATGTACGTAGCATGTTACTTTCATCATTCCCTCTTCGTAATTTAGTATTACTAATAGTTTCGTCCACACTTTTAAGCATTAAAAATGGATATGTGGCTCGGAACAGGACTACTGTTACATTAAATGTTAACAACATAATCGCACGGTATAGTGAGTTAAAGAATATTGAACAGCAACGAGAACTGTAAGTAAGTTTATGCAATGCAACGTTAGTGATATAATAGTACAACAGTAATAGGCGTTTGTCAGCCCTTTTTTCTATTTTACAGTTTCACACATTACTGATGGCAAATTCCTTGCAGAGAAGGTAACATTGTGCATCTTCGGCTAAGGCCTTTACAATCTCTTTCATTCAACCAGACTTAATTCGTAGAGGTAGTAATATAATTTGTTTTCTGATCCAAAAGATACTTTTGCATAAAGTAGAGGCAGAGACGTTGTCATATAACTATTAATCGAAATATTATATCAAATATATGGGCGTGTTAGTGAAATCGCCAAGAAATTCCTCTTGTTAACGTTAAGTGTTATCTGTTTGATTCAGCATTCAGCTCACATAAAACCACGAGAAATAAGGTTTTTCATACAAAAAAAGAGTTTATCTCTTTAGTGACCTGTGTCACATCAAACATCTCATTTTGATACTAGAACAATTTGAGAAAAAAGAAGGCCTTTGTTCGTTTTTGAAAATGCAATTAGTGAAAAGTATTTTTAAAAGATATTGTCAACTGTTATGAAACGATTTCTTATAGAGGATTTATTTATCACATAATCATGATACTAAAAATAACACAGCGTTGGCTTGTGATTTGCTATTGATGTAATATTTTGTATTTTCTTATGACGTTGAAATAATTACTGCTTTTTCAACACTGAAAACGTGTGAAATACAGTATGTAATATATGAATCAGTATCATAACCTTTTTTTTTCGAATATTGACTGTTAACTACAGGAAAATGGCACATGTTTGGGTATTTACCTCAGCAGTATTCAGTACACGAAGGAAAACAAAATCTTTTTTTTTGTAAGGGTTTTATTTCATAGTTGTAGCCCTACAAATATACCAAGCAGTTTCTTTTGATAGTGAGATATATTAAATACCTTAAAATATATGTAGATGAAGTCTGGTGAAGAAAGTGTGTGAATTAAAATTTTAAATGTTTGTAGCAGCATAATTAGGTACAGTTTGTAGTGTGGGAGTGAGCTCCACGTGGGATCCAAAGCACGGACCCCATGGGGTGCCTGACATGTGCCACATGCCAAGGCAGAGGTGGAGGCTAGTGTTCGGAAGTCTGAAAATTCCAGCGCCGGCCGGGGATTGAACCCCGGCCCGGCTGGGGCGAATAGCCCCAGCCGAGGCGCTGGAACGTTCCAGACCCCCTTACCACTAGACTACCGGGGACCCCGGCTGTTTCCTGCTCTGGAGTCCAGCTAGTGGTCGTAGTGCACTTCCTGCTGTCCTCTGTGGTGTAACAGGAAGTGTTTACCTGCGATCGCTGGATGTCCACTTACCTACGTCCGCTTGATGTCCACTTAGTGTGGGACTTATTTACCCGGCTGACGTTCGTGTCGCTTTAAAGTCCTTAGTTGCGTTACAATTATTTCCAGGGACCGAAATCTGCCTATGCAGTTCCACACAGTCGCGTCTCACTATTTGAACCTCTGTAATTCGATCGTGTTGTCAAGACCCATGTAAGAACTTCTATTTACCGAAGAAACCTCCTGTGTTCGGTACATTCCATAAACGGAAGCGACTGTCATAACAGACAGCCCCGTAAACATTTCGTAATAAAGTGCCAGCCGATACGTAATACTCGATATCTGGAATTGTTTTATAGGTTATTAAGATAATCGTTTCATACCTAAACACTTTGAAAAATTCCCGTGTTTTCTCAATAAAGCATAAGCACAGTACATAAATCCGCCGTGAAAATGACATCGAAGAAGTACAAGTGTTCGAGTTCCACAGAAAAGAAGTTCGTCCTTGAAGGTGTGGAACGAAGAGCAGTACAAAAGTAAGATGTCACGTTTCGGGATTCCCTCATACTCGCTGTAGACACTCCAGAAGCAGGAAAATAAGTTTGATGATGTCTCATGAGGAGCGAGGAATAAATTCACTCTCATATAACTACTGTACGAGATGCCTCGCCGCCTCTTGAAGGGTGTCATGGGCTTCTGCGGCCGTGGACTCGGCGACCCGTGAGTCAACGTGGTGTTTCTGGCCACATACATTTTAGCTGCGGTTTCTCCGACCTGCAAAGGAAGCCGCGACAATGGGGAGGCTCTGCCTGTTGTTTTGTAATAAGAACGCCCCTCCACATTTTATCTAGGCTTAAGGCTCTCTATGCGCATAGTGCATAGCCGTGTTTAAAAAAATATTTTTTTTTTTTACATTTTCCGTTCTACAACATTACTTCCTGTCTTATTTTACGAACTTTTCGTGCGAATGACATAAATTTTAAACTCCTTAAATCCACCAAGTCATTATGTATTCTTAAAATATTTTTTAACTACTTTTCAACACAGATTTATTTTTAACCTCTTTCACTGAAGAGGCTAACCGACGGATTACTTTTCTTTTTTTTATTTCAGGTATTGATTTTATTACATTCTCCTATAGCAAATTGATCAGAAATTGTAGGTTCAGATACCTTTGCCTGATTGAGTATCGTTTGCTATGCCAAACTTCGACAGTATTCATGGTCCTGTGCATCGAATTGATGACGGTAGATAGCTGACCGAAATCACTTCGAAATAAATTCTCTGAACGCAGATGTGTTAGCTATCGAGGTGTTACCTAACGCAACTGAAGACAAGTTAAGAATGAATTTATTTCGATATAATTTCGGTCGACTGTCTGTCTTCACCAATTCCACATTTCAGATGGTGTACTAGGATTTTCCATCTATTGACTGACTATATAGTCTACGAATTCATGACCTTTTCGCCACCGGGCATTTGCTACGCTGTTACCATCCATGCATCATCAAGGAAGTCCGGTGGAAGATGTGCCCTACAGCATACATGCGGCAAGACAATCGAACTACTTTTTCATCCCTGTATTTCTCCACTAATCCATTGCAGTTAATATCCATCTGACAACTTGGTTTTAGTATATTGGCCACTGGTCAATCTCTCTTCATTGAAAATATAAATACGAATTGTCACCATATATCACCAGCATAACGTTTAAGACAGATGTACATTACAAAGATCTTCACTTAAAAATACAGCATACTTTGCTCTGAAACAATTTTTTTAATTTTTGTGCTTATAACACGACGGCGTGCTGAGAAGATAATGACTCGGTCTGTTTTATTTGATGAAGTCAGTAACATTCTACATCTTTACTTTGGATATCTGCAGGCCTCTGCTCCTAGAGGCCTCAGATTTTGCGTAAGGAGCGTTTTGTAACAAGTGTTTATCCTTATTTTGGATAGTTACCTCTCTTATCTGAGTGACTATGTTGGTGGGTGAGAAAGAGCTCACAAAACTAAAAGAACGAATTCGAAGACTTCGTCCGCATGTGGAGCACACTCTCCTTGAACACGGCAGTGCCAAACTACACACGATCGCTGCGGCATCTGCAGCAAGCCGACGTCCTTGGTTCACTGCCGTCGATCATTCTACACACAGTCTCGATTTTCGTCTATGTGCAAAACTAAGAAAACCTTCGAGCACTTCAGTTGTTTCAAGCGGTGCAAGCAGAGGTAAGGTTGTGGCTCTGTTAACATAGTCAACAAAATGGTATCTAGTTGGGGAAATTTTGCTGGTTCCGAGGGTGAGCGTCTTGAGAAATAAATTTATAGACGTGAAAAATACAATGTAGAATGTTAATGAAGTTTGTTTTATTTAAAAAGCTTTGCGAGTTTTCACGTAAAACATCTGTCGACATTACTTTTCAGTGCGTCCTCGTACGGTGGATGTCTGAGAAAATACGTACATTGATCAAAATAAGTGGTGACATTAGTACTGTTAAGAGCACTAGGTTCAAAAAATTTAACTGTATGCCAATTGCAGATTAATTTTAATGGCAGCTAGCACGATTATATTAGTGGAGTATTAGATTTAATGGTGAGCATTAATGTAATTTTTAAGCATTGTCATTCTTCCTCTCTTAAGTACCTCGTCCTCCAGTAACACTGCCGATCGATAGCAAGATCTGTTGTCCGTCCATGGTTTTTCAGAACATTGATTCAGTGCTGAACCCAAACTGCTGGTTTGAGTTATTTAGCCAGGTTAATTCTGTGCGTCGTGGATCACATATTCAATTAATCTTTCAAAAAATGGTTCATATGGCTCTGAGCACTATGGGACTTAACATCGGAGTTTATCAGTCCCCTAGAACCTAGAACTACTTAAACCTAAATAACCTAAGGACATCACACACACCCATTTCCGGGGCAGGATTCGAACCTGCGACCGTAGCGGTCGCTAGGTTCCAGACTGAAGCGCCTAGAAACGCTCGTCCAGACTGCCGGCCATTAATGTTTCCTTGAATTATTAATTTAAACAGGTTTTATTTGTTGTTGCGGAATTGCGCTACCAAAACAATCGAGTTTTGCTCTCTGGATGCTGTTGAGAATTTCTACATTTTCGTACCGCCGTACTTTTGACTAAATCTGTCGATGGTATCCTTAATATTTTTCCATACGATCGCATTTCAAATGCCTAATACAGTCCATGACTCAGCTCCATAGAGTAGGACACCGAACGTGTAACATCGAAGTAGTCGAGTGCGAATCCTAATGACTGCTCTGAAGGTTCTCAGCAGTCGCCGCGGACTAAATGACTGCAGGGGACTCTGTGCATTGGCTACAAGTCTTCTAGTAATTCTGGAGATTTTCCTTTGGACTAAGTGCGAGGTCGTCCCTCGTTGCTTAGATCGTGCAGTTTTCAGACCGTTTGCGTTACTATGGCTACACTACTAACTGTGTGTCCACCACCGTATCAGCAGATATAATGAAACGGCGGCACTCTTTCGTTATGCCTTACAAGGAGATTTCTCCAGGGGTAGGATCGACTTTCTGAAACCATCTATACGGTTATGTAGGTTAAGCACCCAAGTATCACACAGTGCAGCCATTCATCCTGGTGGGTAGACGTTTTCGAGGAACTGATGAGAAAAGAAATTCGGATTTTTGTGTGAGACTCAATAACGTGAAGAAAGCCGAATGACCTAAGTTGGCTGTGAGGGTATTGGAAAGGATACTAGCTTCACATGCATTAGGTTGTGGGTTCGAATCTCACCAGAGAAAGAAATCTATGCTAGGTGTTTATCGAAGTGATATTGATAATCATTTTCATTCAACTGATGTAAATATATTTTTTTATTTCCGCTCCTCGGTCACGTGATTAAATAGTGATATGAACTTCTTCATTTGGTCTAATTTTTCTTCTTATCATCCCTTTTCCACTGGAAATATTTGTTCGTGAACTTTTAATTATCATCATGTACTAATTCCGATTTAATTTCTCCTATTTTTATGGCCCTGTGTTTTCGTTATTGTGTTCATTATATCGATTTCTCACTTTGCTTGAATTTTGTTTTACTTAGAAAACCTTCTCTCATTTATATCCTCATCTACCATACATTTCCATAGTACACAAAGAATTTAGGTTATGTTTTAAATATTTGTATGTCGATTACCATGCAAAAAAAAGGCACGTGTTGTAATGAAAAATACGTTTTTCACGTTAATGCACAGTCAATATAAATAGATTATTTCGTCTTTTGTTTCTTTTAATTAATTTATCGGAGTTTTGAAGTAATTGAATAGTGAAACAGATAGGTACAATAAAATACACATTCACAAAAATTCCGATTGGAAGAAGAATGATGTAAAGAAAAATGAAACAAATGGAAAAGTTCATACGGTGATTAAAACGATGTGACAAAGGAATAGAACGAAAGAAATTACATTTAAAACAATAAATTGAGTAGAAATAGGCACCAAAGTCATTTCAATAAAGATTTTAAAAAATTTTACTGCACCTGACGAGGCATGGTTAAGCTTCTGTCCTAACCATTATGACACGCAACCAGACTATGGAATAAGACTTCCTTAACGCTATATAGCATGACGCAAAATTTCGAACTCTTCTGTGTCAGTTACTTGCAAACGGAGGCCCACCTGGATGCAGGGTCTGATACTGGGGGGTCTTGAGTTACACTACCGCTTATTTGGTTTCAAAAAGTCGACCCCACCGCTGGAGAGCTCTCCATGTTGGTTTTAAGAGTAACAAACGGCACATTTCGAAAGAACAGTAATGTCGCAGTCCAATAGAAGCAACTAGCGGTGGCTCCTGCAAACTTGAAAGACGGCTCTAGCAAAGGCAAAAAAAAAAAAAAAATTACCGTAGCAAGTAACCTGGCAACGCTACACACACGTTTAACCAACAGAACAACAACGAAATAATAATAATACCAAGCAACAAACATATCAACCAATACAACTGGATACAGATCACAAGTATACACAACATTTACTACCAGATAGCCAGAATTAAAATTTTTAACAGAACAACGACTAGCTGATCAGATCCGTGTAATAATCAGAATTAGAAAACATCAAACAACGAGTGCAACAAATACTGGAACAAAATAATGCCCAATCAGAAGAAGAAGAAAATAATACAGTAATGGACTCACACATCCCAGAGCAAACAAACAAAGAACAACACGCATCAATTAAACAATCAGAGGAAAACGAAATCTTAAGACTGCCACCAGAACAAGTACAAATAGAACACGAAGTGACACACATGTTAGATATAGAAGAAAAATTTCAGCTGACATATATAGAATACAAAGACACAAATACAGACATTAGACCATTCTTGCATACACCGCCAAATAACCCACAAGTCGAAACAACAATAAAAACTATCAACACAATCATACACAACAAAATAAATGAAAACACAACTATGGAAGAGTTACAACTACTGGTTTATATAGGAGCACTCTCTACACTAAATATACACACTAGACAGACATCAGAACCAACCAACACACAGAAGAAACCCACAAAACCTGCATGGCAACACAGGCTACAGATCGGAATAGAAAAACTGAGAGAAGACATCAGACAGCTAACACAATTTCTAAGAAAAGAAATATCAGACAAAAAACGAAAAAGGTTAGGTAAAATCTCACAACAAGAAGCGATAGAGCAATTAGATGAAAAGAAGCAGAAATTAGAATCATTGGCCAAACGACTTAGAACATACAAAAAAGTGAAAATAGAAGGAAACAAAACCAAACATTCAACACAAACCAAAAGAAATTTTACCAGACAATAGATAACACGCGCATTAAAATAGACAATCCACCAAACATAACAGACATGGAACACTTCTGGAGCAACATATGGTCAAACCCGGTACAACATAAAAGACATGCACGGTGGATACAAGCGGAAACAGAGACATAAAAGATGATACCACAAATGCCTGAAGTGATAATTTTGCAACATGAAGCGACCAAAGCAATTAATTCTACACACAATTGGAAAACCACTTGAAAAGATAAAATAGCAAATTTCTGGCTAAAGAAGTTCACGTCAGCACATTCACATCTAACTAAATTATTTAACAGTTACATTTCAGACCCATACACATTCCCTGATACATATACACAAGGAATAACATGTCTGAAACCTAAAGATCAAGCAAACACAGCAAACCCAGCAAATTATTGCCCCATGACATGCCTACCAACAATATACTAAATATTAACTTCAGTCATTACACAGAAAATAACGATACATACAACACAGAACAAAATTATATATTAAGAACAAAAAGGCTGTTGCAAAGGAGCACGAGGATGTAAAGAGCACCTGATAGTAGATGCAGAGGTTACATATCAAGCTAAAACTAAACAAATGTCGCTACACTACACATACATTGATTACCGAAAAGCTTTTGATAGTGTACACCACTCATAGTTACTATAAATATTGGAAATATACAAAGTATATCCTAAATTGATACAGTTCCTAAACATAGTAATGAAAAACCACACTTAATATCCAAACATTCAAAATAATATCACATCACAGCCAATACAGATTAAGCGTGGAATATACTAAGGAGACTCATTAAGTCCTTTCTGGTTCTGCCTTGCTCTGAACCCACTATCCAAAATGCTAAATAATACAAATTATGGATACAATATTACTGGAACATACCCACACATGGATGATCTAAAACTACTGGCAGCAACAAATCAACAACTCAACCAATTACTAAAGATAACAGAAGTATTCAGCAATTATATAAATATGGCTTTTGGAACAGACAAATGTAAGAAAAATAGCATAGGCAAGGGAAAACACACTAAACAAGAAGATTACATATTGGATAACCACAGCGACTGCATAGAAGCGCTGGAATAATCAGATGCCCATAAATATCTAGGATGCAGACAAAAAATTGGAATACATAATACAAATATTAAATTTAGGAGAGTATATTTTATGTTGTACAACTTCATGTGGTTGTCCCGTACCTCATATTGTCACATTGACAGTTCACCTCTCCGTATAAATGGAATGTTGCCTCGTCACTAAACACTAAATGTGGGAGAAAACAGCCATGCTCCACCTTGCCAAGAGTGAAATTACGGAACTTCACACGATGTTAGCACCCTCACGAACAGCTCGCAGTAGCTGAATTTAATATTGTTTGATGCAGAAACGTCGACGCATAGACGCCAGACGGACATCGGGGGCGTGCTGAGCTGTCGAGCTGCACGGCGAACGGATTTCTGCGGACCCCTCGTGAAACTGTGGCGGATGCGTTCGACGTCTGTATCATTCACTCGGGGACAGCCCGGCGGTTTGCCTTTATGCAAACATTCTGTTTCTCTTAACGCTAGGATGCATGGTGCCGAAAACACACGTGAATGCATATGCAGGGCCTCCAAGGCCCTGACCTAATTTAAAATTTTCCTCTTTCCACATATTCATTCTTTGGAGTTAAATTTCGTTCTGTCAAATTTTTTGTCATATTGAAAGATTCCTAAGATACAGTGACAGGATCTGGTGGGCCTGATTAAAATTTTTTATATAAAACTCTAAGAGTGAATTTTTATTAGTTACTTTCCTTTACAAACAACATATACAAATAATTCTATAAGTGAATTAATAAGTTGCAGTTTACATTTTAAAACACTTATTACAACCAATTTCTTCAATTAAAACATGCTCATTATTTACAATGTTATGTATATAGGCAATATTTTTACAAAAAGTTATTATTCATTGTTCACATAAAATTGCATCTTTCTTAGTTTTCAACATGTGACAAACAAGAAGCACAAAGAACGCCACTATGTTCCTTACAAATGTTGGGTTTGCACTTAATGCATGTCATAGCACTTTTCCTGTGTTTCTTATATGGACAATAATTGCATCTTCTTCTTTTTCCTGAAACATGTAGTTGGTTCGGCAATATGACATCTTTTTGAACACTACATCTTCGCATATCATCAACGATTTTCTTTGGAAGATTAGGGATCTGAATATAAAGTTCCATTAGAGATCTTACCATTTCCTCTGCTAAACCTCTTAGGAACAAACGCCTTTTATTACTTCTTCCACTATGGTATGTCAGATGTTGGGCGGAAAATAAAATTGCAGTGGTCATTGCTGCGATGTCCATCATATTCATCCATAATGCAAATGGACATCTTCTCGTTTGTCTCTTGCAAGTGTAATAACGAATATTCTGGTCCACTTATCTACTCCACCCTTCGTAGAGTTATAGAAGTTTATTGCATCTGGTTTCTTTTTTGCATGAGTTTCATCAATGTTTCTGTCGTATTGCATTGTGCTAATGAGAACTATAGACTTCTTCTTATTGGGAAGATAACTCACCATTGTAATGTCACCTATAAATGCAAACAAAGAGGAATGAATTGCTCTTGAGACAGATGGTTTCATCTCATTAAGAATTTCTGGTTTATTTTGTTTGATTGTTCCCACCACTGTAATTTGCTTCTGAAGCACACTAGTAAAGAAGTTGTCAACGGTAATATTTTTTGATGATCATTCAATGCTTTTAGCAAGATCTTTCACTACATTCAATCCAAGATTTTTCTGAATAAGTTCATGAGGCTTCCTTCTCGTGTAAACAATTCCCTCTAAAGCATATGATCACATAACGAAAATATTTCTATGCCACACTTGGCTGGTTCAGAGGGCATATACTGGGTGAAGCTGCATCTTCCACGGATTAGGACTAGCTGTTCGTCAACTGTGAGCGAATGATTGGGATTCATTCTCTTTCTACACTTGTCAAGAAATAGTTCCCATACATAGCGAACTGCTGTGTCATCTGCAGATCGAGCTTCACGGGTACGCCTGTCATCAAATCTAATCATTCTCCTTATATCCTCGAATCTATTTACTGACAAGGTGGCCTTCTATGTAGGATTTTCCTTTTCATCCTAGAATAATTCTCTAATAAGGACATCCCAAGTCTTTTCAACACCAGAAAGCAGTAAAAGACCAAGAAAACCCACCATTCCAGCAAGCAAAACGTTTTTCCACGTAAAGCAGCCACTCTCCTGCCTTCAATATTTGTGCAGATGATCATTTCCTTGGAGATGAAATAGTCCCAGGCATCCTTAGGTTTACAGGTATTCAAACCAGGGGCTGGACTAGGTGCCTTCTTTACGATGTTATGGACAGTCGTACGAAAAGTTGCAGGAGGATCTAATTTCCAAATCGCTCCATTCCGACTAATGTATGTGTGGTCTTCTATACCTTTTTTGTGGTGGTGCTCCATTTTCAGACTCTGATGAAGTAATATTATCGGAAGGACTGCCATCTGCCTCAATATTCACATCTAAAGGTTCATTGGCTGATTCTTCACTACTTGCATCTTCAAATATAATTCCTTCCTCGCAAGAATCATCTTCTTCAGACCACTGAGCCACAACACTTCTAGAGCTTGCAGTTTTACATAGAAACTCATGCCTGCAAACGTCACCCACCGACGCTGTGGAACATCAAAGTCACAGGCGCCAGCTCCGGTAAATGTATGTATATGCAAGATGATCCGTGATCGTGTTACCAACATCCTAGTATGATGGAAACAGACAAATGTATCGATTTGAGGTAAGGGCCCCTGTACCGGAAACAAACGTGTCGAAAGTTGTAAGTGCAAATCGTTATCCTGCCTCTGACAGTGGAATACAAGTACTGGTACTGTTGTTTCTAGGATTGTATGGTAGGCAACTTTCAGAGGCGGCAGTATAGACCGAAACAAGAAAAAAAAAAGTGGAGTAAACATGGACTCTAAACTGCATAATTCTGGAGCTGTAAGCACTTGTTCAATAGTGGAGATGGCTTTCACGCAAGCGATGATGAACAAGTGCTCATGGTTCATGATGTATGCATCTTCCAGCCTATGTGTACTGCACATTGTTTTCTTCTTTCGTTCCATACCACCGCCTCTGCAAGTTTCCTGTCCTACATCTTAGCAACAACGATAATGGTACATACTGTCAGAGGTAACAGAAAGGTTTTCTGTTATAATTTTCCGGTACAAGGACATAATCACAAATGTACGCATTTATCCATCTGCATCATCTTAGAAAGTTTGTAACATCTTCGTGGGATCCATCTATTTTTGTAGGTGCCGGTTCCTGTAACTTTGACGTTCTGTAGCATCGCAAGATGACGTTTTGAGAAGTAGATTCCTATGTAAAACTTGATCAGTTAAAACCCCTGTACAGTCCCCAGTAGTGTGATACACCCTGCATATAGAATGAATAACATCAGGCAATGGACTAGAACGCTGTCTCACTCACTTCTCACGTATTGCCTTACTTTTATGTCCTTCGACTTGTACAGCCTCTGTCTCGTTTCTGGTGGAGTTCTAAGTAATGTTTCTCTCGCTATATTTTATTCCTGGTTGCATCTTAAATTCAAACTGTATATTCTGGTCAACATTGTCAAAAGTTTCTGTATCTAAAGATGTTATAGATATGGGTTCTGTTCCCTCCAAATGGATTTTCCTCTAGATCGGCTTCGGTAAGGTGCTCCCTTCCGCTCTAAATAGTTTGTATCAGTATTTTCAGCAAGGAGTTATCATAGTGGTGGTTTCGCTGATCACGATTTGCCTTATGTAGTATTGGTGCTATTACGCTTCTCGTTTAGTGTGAGGATTTAGCGGGTATCTCAGCTGGCGTACTCGTTCAGGAGTGAAGCAGCAAATCCCGGCAGAGTGAGTCGTCGCCAGCTTGGCTAGAGCCCTCTGGTAGCGAAGCCCTGCGCTACAGACAACTGACTGTGTGAAGGACCAGTAGCGACACCTAGCAGCGATGTGGTGAAAAGGAAATAGTATTGCTAAAAGTTTTATCCACGCCTTTTAGCATTTAGAATGGAGGTATGGCACGGAATTTAATAGCAAAAGAAAACAGCTATAGTAGCAGTCTCTCTCTCGCAATGCAACAATAGTACAACAACAATAGACCAACTGAATCTGTAGAGGTAGTAATAAAATTTCTTTTCTGACCTGCAAGATACTTTTATATAAAGCTGAGCCTGAGAGGTTGTCATGAAACTACCAACAGAAATATTATATGAGACATGTAGACCTGTCAGTAAAATTCGTTTTCTTAAATGTTAAATGTTAACTGTTTAATTTAGCATTCAGCTGACATAAGACCAGGAGAATTATCCTGTATCATACAAACAAAGAGTTTATTTCATTAGTGACCTGTGTCCCATCATAATCTCATTTTGACACTTGAATAATTTGAAAAAAAAAGGCCTGTGTTCGTTTTGAAACTACAATTACTGACAATATACACTTATAAACGGCATTGAGTGTGAACTGTTACGAAACGATTTCTGATACAGAATTTATTTATTATCGTATAATCAATCAGGATACTAAAGAGAAAAGGCAGACTGAGACACCTGAAAATATCTTGTGTGATGGTGTTGATATAATATTTTGCATTTCTTTGACATTGAGATAATTTATTCTGTTTCAGCACTGGGAATGTGCTAAGTAAATATGTATCAGTATTATAGCCAAACTTACTTTCATAATTACCTACAAGAAAATGAAAGCTGTTTTGGTATTTATCTTAGCAGCATTGAGCACAAAAACGAAAATAAAACTTATTAGTTTTTTTAGTGAGGATTTTCTTTCATTGTTGCAATACTACAAATGTTCATGATACTATGCAGTTTCTTGTGACAGTGAGATGTCTTATGTAGATGTGGTCTGGTGAAGAAAGTGTGCGTATTAAAATTTAAAATAAGTGATTGCAGCAGCATAATGAGGTATATTTTGTAGTGTGGGAGTGAGCTCCACGTGGGATCCGAAGCACGGACCCCACGGGGGTGCCCGGCATGCGCCACATGCCAGGGCAGAGGTGGAGGCTAGTGTTCGGAAGTCTGAAAATTCCAGCGCCGGCCGGGGATTGAACCCCGGCCCGGCTGGGGCGAATAGCCCCAGCCGCGGCGCTGGAACGTTCCAGACCCCCTTACCACTAGACCACCGGGGACCCCGGCCGTTTCCTGCTCTGAACTCGGTCTGGTAGTCCTGTCACACTTCCTGTTGTCGGCTGTGTTTACATCGGACGCTGAGTGGCATAGTGTAGCCGGCAACATTAGAACGCTGTGAGGGGGAAGTGTTTACCTCCGACTGGTAGCTGTCCCCCCTACCCAGGTGAAGTAGCTTTACAGTTACCAAAGACATTTGAAATCAGCCTTTGCGACTGTATGCAGTCGACGGTTGTTAATCGTTTGCTTCAACCTGTTCCCAAATGCCTCGAGAAAACCGAAGCAACTTCTTCACTAATCGAGTCGACTGTCATAACAGAGCGACCGCAGACATTCTGTAATTACAAGTCAACGCCTAGCTTACACCAGATAATTCTGTCTGTTTGATCAGTTGTTTTAACAATGCACGAAATACCACAGCATATTATTAATCCGTTGCAAATAAATTTCTGTGTGTGCAGTTCAGATCTGCGCCGTAGATTTTTTGTGAAAACGTCGGGATAAAATCGTAACATGTGTTTCATATTAATGTGAAATTTAGTTATCAATATCTTTATTACAGTGGTCACACTCACAATTTTGGACTTTTCAGTGGCTGGGGTACGATATAGCCTTTGAGTACGTTATCGCGTTGCGCAATTTCTTCCTTTTTTTCCGACTCTGAGGGAGCTGTCGCCTTCTCTCAGCGCTGCCCTTTTTAGGCTTCTGGGAGGGCTTTTCTCGCGTTTTCTGTAATTTAGAGCATATTTACAAGTCCTGAGACGAACTCTTCCTTTGTGTCGTAGGTTTAAACTCAATATAGATTTTCGTTTATATTCCGGCGAATATTTTTATTTTCTATTACTCCTAGCGGCGCTCCCTAAGCTGTTCATCGCAATGACACACAAATGAGAATCCTAGCTTACAGCTACACCAGTTTATAACTTTACATAAAGATGATTCCTAACAATGACCCGCATATGCCAACACAGGCAATAAGTGACAACCACGTGGACTTAACCTTTGTTTGCGCACTGTCGGTCTCGTAATTAATAGTGATTCAAATCAGACGCCATTTTGTCACACAAGAAACTTCGACCAAGGAAAAAGTAGACGTTTTTCACTTTAGGATATTTTCCAGGAAGTTTCCGACATTCGTAAAACAGAAACGAGTTTCGACGCTGTGGAATGCAACGAGAAGTAGCAGGTAACGAATTGTTTCGGGATTCCACCATCCATGCTGCAAACGATGATCGAGCGGAAAGATAATGTTGCTGATAAGTATTAAAAAGCGGGAGCAAGCAGACCGGGCGAGGCGAAAGCTTATGGTGTTGCCTTACTCAATGCAGGGTACAAAAGGAATTTGTCGGAGGTTATAGCTTAACGGAACGCTAAGTCATTTACGGTTAGTCTGGGAACCGAAGTCTCAAATACAAATAAGGAGTGACACGCTAGCTCCAAAGACATAAGGTCCTTTATGAGAAACTTAATTGACAAAAAGCAACCATTCGTGACAGTTGGTTCAGCATTGAAAAATGAATGAAGCTGAATTTATGTATTTTCGAACATTTGTGTGTACCTTCCGTTTCAAATACTAAAGGAAATAACATGTAAGAAAACTGGAAATACGTTAGTAGAAAGAAAATCAAAATTTTATTTCGAATTTTCCTGATTTCATCTAGAGTAAAGTCGAGTTAAATAGAATTAATTATTCGAACTTCGAATTGTGCAGACTCGATTGTAACGGTCCCTTGCGCTTCGAATTTTCTAGAGTCAGGAGTAATGTCTAAAAAGTAAAAACAAATCTTTTCGTACTACTATCCACGTTGCAGTGGATGCTGGTTTGGTTGTCCTTTTTAGTATATCAGTATGATCATAGAGTCATAATCAACGTACGCAACGCTGTTACGGCATAAACGTACGTTTATTTTTACCAAAGTCGCGTAAGAATGCGCTTTTCCCATGCATCCCAACTCCCTAAATCCGCCGTCAGGCAAAAGAAAGTGAATACTCTTTCCTTTGTTTTCACCCTTCATCGATGACAACTGATAATGACTTGGCAGCAGAGACCTGTTTAGCTTGAGTGAGTGCTTAAACCGAAGGCATTGACGAATAAAAATACAAAACAGATATATACGTAACGTCACGTAACCATGAAGAAAAGCAGACTTGGTTTATTTTACCATATCAGTTAATTCTTTTAAAACATCGTAAGTGGAATTAACAATTTCGGTCGCTTTCTACATCTAGGAACGTTCTTTATAATAGACAAGTCTCTGATATTTACTTACAGCATTGTTGTGTCTTTTCCCCTTGCATTTGGAGTTGTCTTCTCTGACTGCAGATCTTTGAGCAGCAGTGATGTCATTATCCCACATTTATGTTGGTCTGCAGCGCTGAGGTTGATCCCTCACCTGTGGTCGAGTGAGAGATCATTCCAAAGCCTGGCAGGCAGCGAAAGACTTTGCGAGGGGCCGATCGTAGGGCCTCCAGAGGAAGCTTCTGTGAACGCAAATTCTGCGTGTTCACAGAAGGTGAGTTTGCTGGTAGTTCGGAACTCCAATAATAGGCGCGTAATTGGCCCCCTTAGTAACATGGCTGCCAAGGAGGGGAACGACGGCAGTGTGCACAAGGTGGGGGAGTCAGTCCTGATTTGTAAAGAGTGCTTCCGGGTGCCATGAAGAGTACTGGGTGCACCCAACTGCAGGTGGTGGCCCAACTCGGTGCCAATGGCGTGTATCGCTTTGGATTGTAGGAGATTCTCTCTCCTTTTATTTAGCGGAAATGGTAAAGACTGCCACTCTTGGTTGCGAGATTAAAGCGGAGCTCACCATCTGCACCATCATCGACAGAATCGACTGTGGTCCTTCGGTGCAGAGCCGAGTGGAAGGTATGAATCATAGGCTCAGGCGGTTATGTGACTGTGTAGGCCTCAGATTCCTTGACTTGAGCCATAGGGTGGTGGGTTTCCGTATTCCGCTTAATAGGTCAGGATTCCACTACACGGGTAGTGGGGGCGGCTGGGGTGCAATTATAGGTTAGAGGTTCTCAGGAAACCATATCAATGGCTCCCGTCTAAGAGGGGGCAGGTAACACACAGTAAGGTGGTTGTAGAAACGATCGGTGTTGTAAATTATCGTAGCTGTGTTGGGAAAGAACCAGAGCTCCAGGCCCTAATAGAAAGCACTGAAGCTCTCAAACAGTTATAGGTACGGAAAACTGGCTAAAGCCGGAAATAGGTTAAGCCGAAATTTTTTCAAACGACCTAACAACGTTCAGAAGGGATAGATTAAACATAGTTGGTGCTGGAGTATTTATTGCTGTCAGAAGTAGTTTACCTTGTAGTGAAACAGAAGTAGATAGTTCCTGCGAAAAAGTATGGGTAGAGGCTATACTTGTCAATCGGACTAAACTGGATCGGTTTACCGACCCCGACTGAGAGGATATAGTTGCTGAACAGTTCAAAGAAAACGTGAGTCTCATTTCAAATCGGTACCCCACTCACACAATTATAGTCGGTGGTGATTTCGATCTATCCTCGATATGCTGGAAAATTTATACCTTTAAAGGCGGCGGTACGCATAAAACGTCAGCCGAAATTGTACTGAATGCTTTCTAAAAAATTTATTTTGAACAATTAGTTCGTGAGCCCACTCGAAGCATAAATGATTGCGAAGGCGTACTTGACCTCTTAGCAGCAAATATTCCTGGATGAATAGGTAGTATCATGACGAATACAGGGATTAGCGACCACAAGGCAGTTGCTGCTACACTGAATACTGTAACACCTACAACCATCAAGAAGAAACTCAAAGTACATCTATTTAAAAAAGCTAATAATGCTCTTAACGATTTTTAAGGAAACGGCCTCCACTCCTTCCTATCTGATCATGTAAGCGTAGAAGAGATGTGGAATGATTTCAGAGAAATAGTATCGATTGCAGTTGAGAGATATATATACCACATAAATTAATAAGTGATGGTACTGATCCCCCATGGACAAAACGGGTGAAATCGCTGTTGCAGAAGTAACGAAAAAGCATGCCAAATCTAAAAGAATCCAAAATCCGCAAGACTGGCAATGTTTTGCAGAAGTTCTAAATATAGCGGTTACTACAGTGCGAGATGCTCTTGATAATTTCCGCAACAAAACTCTGTTTCGAAATCTGGCGAAAAACCCAAAGAGATTCTGGTCATGCATGATGTACACCAGTGTCAAGACGCCATCAGTATCTTCACTGCGCGAAAGTAACGGTGGAGTCACTGATGACAGTGCCACTAAAGTAGAGTTACGAAACGTGGTTTTCCGAAACTCCTTCAGCAAAGAATACGAAGTAAGCATTCCCGAAGCCCAGTCAACAGAAAGTGCCAAAATGAGAAGCATAGAAGTGTATATCCCCGGTGTAGCAAAGCAGCTTAAATCACTTATTAAAGCAAGGTTTCCGTTCCAGATTGTATACCAGTCAAGTTCCTCTGAGTGTGCTGATACAATAGCTCCATGTTTAGTAATTATATAGAACCACTCACAGAAAGATCCGTACCTAAAGACTGGAAAATTGCTCAAATCACACCAATTTCTTAAAGGACTGCCTTTTGTGATGTTTAACAAACCTGTTGGCAAGCGTACTTGTTATACAAATGGGCACGGCAAAGACTTACGGTCGTAAAAAAAAAAATATTCAGCGTTAAACTGGAAATAGTTGTAGGAGAGTGTCAGAAGTAATAACCTATTGACATCTTTAATTTCTTGTACATTAGGTTTTTGTGTTGGAGAAGATTCTCATAAGTAATTTTAATAGTCTCATAAATGTGAATGTTAGCAAGTAAATTAACTACGTTAAAGGATACGAAATTACCATCATCAGGAATGGAAAAGTTTTTAATTTTAGCTGTTAGCTAAAGGGAATTTTTGACAGTGTAGTTTTCTTCAAAAACATAATATTCTTTAAATGGTGTATCTAATTTTTTGCCGATTTCGTAGAAGCGCCGTCTGTATAGTTAACACTGTGGACAGGAAGCGAAGGCGGCGTGCAGTCGGAGGCGATGCTGGGCACCAATTGTCCGCTACGACGGGACTGCCCAGGAGGCACACTTACACTCCAGTGGCCGCACGAGTCACGGTGGATGCAGCGAAAGGTCCGCAGCAGCAGTGATAATGTCGCGGTTGTGTGCACGAAGGACCTCTGCAGACCGAGTTGCAACTTTCTTACCTCGCTGGACTGTGCAGTTGCTGATTTACAGGGGCTGTGCTCGATGCAGCCCGCCTGGCAGTGGTGTGTTGCAGCGTGGCGTCAGCGCCTGACAGCTTCCGCAACTGGACAAATGAACTGGCGATAAAAAAAAAGTCACAAAGGCAGTAGCCAAAAATTTAGTTTGATGGTCTTTTCTATGTGCCTGAGCGATCATCCTTACGGTGAGTTGCTGACTACTCTCAGAGTATTTCCTCGAGTTACCCGTTGCGTGTGTTATCGCCGCGGTCTCATTTCATCGACGTGGTGTCTGTGACACGTGAATGGCTGGCCACATGAATGGACTTTCGTGGCGGGCAAAAACTGCAGGCCATTTTTGTGGGTCTCTCTAACGGATCGGGCCTGCCGATCCAAAGCCCATAGTTTGCCACTAATGTGCGGGTACTACCATGGACCTAGGACTGTGGTGCCCCTCCTCAGCCCCAGGCGATGTATTTCGGGAATCGTGACTGTCTCAGAGCAAGTACATTGTACAGTGCGGCGTTTGATACAAATTTTATTTATTATAGTATATTTTGTCACTACGAAAGTAGTTTATATATTTGAAAGAATGGACGATAAGAAAAAAAAATTGTGGCAATCGCAGGCAGTTTGTACACTATGAAGTCATGTATTTATTGAAAGAAAAAAAAAATCACACAATACCTGTAGATAATAGACATAACTCAGTGAGTAATAACCGACAATTACGAACATAGAAGCATAATTTTATTTGCAGTCACCTACAGTGTTGGTTGACACACCTCTTCCCCACCTTGTACATTTATTTCGAGAGGCCTACATTTTTCTGAGATTATTTAAATACCATCACTGCTTTCAGGAATGTGTCTCGCAACTCCAAGAAAATGCATATTTTCGTCACCAAATGGGTTTCGCTTTATGAAAATAAGATCAGTGATCTTAATTGAACATATCTACCATTGGGCTTCCTTTCTCCATCTACAAGCAGTTCATTACACAACATTTTGATGTTAGTACTTAAGATTTTTATTCACACGTTCAGAAACACAGAGGTCATTACATTTTTTTTTTTTTTTTTTTTTTTTTTTTTTTTTACAATTTAGGTCTTTCACTTGGGGGAAAGTTGTGGCAACCCTGTAATAGGTTTCAATTTTCAGTCTCATTGCAGCATTGTTATTTAAGACAAGGCATAAGAATGTAATGGGTTTGAATCATTGCATGTCAGTCATCCATGAACTGCAAAATCTTACACGTCATTAAGACACATTTTCAAAAGAGAAAAAAGGTACATTGCGTAATATACAAAAAAAAGAAAAAATGGACTCGCTCGGTGAGGATGTTATACAAACTTAATTATGTACGTAGACAGTTCATACGTTCCGGGAAAAGAGAATCTCGACTATTTTCACCCGTTATCGACATTGATCCTGGCAAGACACCGATCCCACGGATTAAAAGATTTTCGAGAATGTTTCCATTTTAATAGTATAAATGTGACAAAGTCATGCAGGAAGCAGGCGACCAGTATTATTATTTTAATAATGAACAGCCTCAGTTGCACCGCTTACCTAGACTTTACCCAGGTTTCAGTAGGGATAACTCAACCTTCTTCAGAATAACAGTGTTTACTGGGTGTTCATAGTGGAGATCCAGTACAGCACTCGTGGCTGCCGTATCGCGGTCGCGAAGTGGAGCCGAGGCAGTGCCAGATAAGTTTTACAGTCTGGCGATAGTTTATGAATTTGTAGTATTAACTTGACGATGTCCACTATGGACAGACAGTAGATACTGTTATTGTGAAGAAGGTTGGGTTATCCCGACTGAAACATAGGTAAATTCTAGATAAACGGTGCAACTGAGACTGTTCATTATTAAATTTAATGTTTATACAGTTGGTGACAGGACCGCGAAATGTTGAAGATATTTAAGTATTACTGTTATTAGAGTAATTAGAAGTTCTGCATTGAGGCTGACTGCGTCTATTCTGCGAAATTTTGCTTCACATGCAACTTTGAACGACATATGCACATGCAGTAATCGCATATGGATATCTGATGACGGCTACATTCCGAAACACAATACTGCCATTCCTCGCGCGATATTTGACGTTTAGTATTGCGACCCAGTCAACATGAACGCAGAACTACTGATGTTGCAATGTGAAGTTCGATGTTGGATAACAATTTCCGTGTGATATAATTACAAATTGCCAGTTTTCGGATTTTCCCTTTACATGTACTGCAAAACCTTGCTCCTTGCTAATTTTCATTAGTGTAGGTCAACAGAAAGTGCCCTCTAGGTCTGTATATTTTACACCGTGAAGAGAACACGACCTCAGTATGTGAAAAAAATTTCAACTTGATACATCTCCCCGTTCCTGAAGCAAAGGATCTGCAACAGACAGACGAAAACAAGGGTTCCGTTTTTTTCCGATTGAGGAACGGCACCGTAGATAAAAACAAAGTATTATTAGTTTGAGAGCATATGGTAGCTCCAGTTATAAAAGGTTAGGTGGTATATTTAGCCAAAAACATGGCACACTGCAATTAAAAATACAAAAAAGAAAGGCACCGAGATTCGAACTCGCGACTTCTACTGTTCCTGCACGCTCATTATCGCTAGATTACCAAGCCCGACATTTGCTTTTTTATGCTTAGGGGGGGGGGGGGGTTGTGGAGGATGATTTATTTTAATTGGTTGTGATGCCCAGATAACATACATGTAAACGCGATCCTGTTGCCTGTTACAGAGCAGTAAAACGCCCAACTCACATCAGAAACTCAGTATATTGCTTTATTTGTATCACATATTCGAGCACAATTTCCATCTGTACTTGTGTAAACTTTTAAGAAGCTAATCGCCGTAACTACGCTTACGTCTTTGGTCACGAGATATTTTTTGTACGCCTACTGTCAAACTCTGTGTTACCTTTTGCGTCGGTAATCACGTGCTGATTATCCAAGTAGCAGCCGACAGTTAATAAACGTTTTACTTTTTATCAGCGCACCTTGTATTCACGCATACGACTGTGTACAGTTCTCAGAGATTATCAGCATTAACTTCCACGCCATCCACAAGGAATCAAGAGTGTCATTAGAGCCAACCTGAAGTCTAGACTGGTCTTCACAGTGGCACGAAATCTTGGTCAAGCAGAAAATTTATAATTCTGAACTCAGGCGTAACGAGGTACCTCAGACTGAATGAGCTCCCCCCTGCTAAGCAGCATGGATTCCGAAAACATCGACTACGTGCAACCCGACTCGAACGACAGTCTGAAAACCAGAGATCAAGGCAGACGGGGGAAAACGGTGTTTACTGATTTCCGAAACGCATTTCACTCACCAGCAAAACTGTGCTTTTTAAGTGAATTGGGTTTCGCATGATCTATATTCTCGAAATTCATGCTGGCTCGCGTTGAGGTCGTTCTGTTTGACCTCAGAATATGTTCTAAGGTAGTACAGCAAATCGATAGCGAAAAAATGCCAAAGAGTCGCAGTTGTAACAGCTGAAATCATACAAATACATTGTTGCAACACTTAATAGGTATAAGAAATGTCACGACCACAATAGTCTGAGTTGTAGGTAAAGCAGCAAAACAGTGCAGCTGACTATCCCCGCGAATTTCCGCCGGCCCATAGTAGTTCAGGGCAGGCTGCCGCTTCTTGGTGGTCGAACAGCCAACCCCTTACTGCATTCCACGGTTAGGCCGATGGCGAAGGCTGTGGTACTGAGATAAGAAGAATTTAGTGCACGAAGGCTGAGGGCTTACACATCCACACTATGTTCGTTTAGGACTTAAGCTCACGTACTCTAAACACTTCCATACTGGAAAATGATGAAAGGTTTCTGTTCCAGTAGTGTGCTGCAGCGTTGGCTCTTGCTATACCGTGCCCAGTTGGCTGTGTTTTGCCTTGCAATGCATAGCACACTCATCCACTCGCAACTTTTATTTGTCATCATTCCAATGAACCATGGACCTTGCCGTTGGTGGGGAGGCTTGAGTGCCTCAGTGATACAGATAGACGTACCATAGGTCAACCAAAACGGAGGAGTATCTGTTGAGAGGCCAGACAAACGTGTGGTTCCTAAAGAGGGGCAGCAGCCTTTTTAGTAGTTGCAGGGCAACATTCTGGATGATTGACTGATCTGGCCTTGTAACACGAACCGAAACGGCCCTGCTGTGCTGGTACTGCGAATGGCTGAAAGCGAGGGGAAACTATGGCCGAAATTTTTTCCGAGGGCATGCACATTTACTGTATGGTTAAATGATGATGGCGTCCTCTTCGGTAAAACATTTCGGGGGTAAAATAATCCCCCATTCGGATCTCCGGGCGAGCTCTACTCAGTAGGATGTCGTTATCAGGAGAAAGAAAACTGACGTTCTACGGAACGGAGCGTGGAATTTCAGATCCCTTAATCGGGCAGGTAGGTTAGAAAATTTAAAAAGGGAAATGGATAAGTTAAAGTAAGATATAGTGGGAATTGGTGAAGTTCGGTGGCAGGAGGAACAAGACTTTTGGTCAGGTGACTACAGGGTTATAAACACAAAATCAATTAGGGGTAACCAGGAGTAGGTTAAATAATGAATAAAAAAAAATAGGAGTGTGGGTAAGCTACTACAAACAGCATAGTAAACGCATTATTGTGGCCAAGATAGACACGAAGCCCACGCCTACCACAGTACTAGAAGTTTATATGCCAACTAGCTCGGCAGATGACGAAGAAATGTATGATGAAATAAAAGGAATTATTCAGATAGTGAAAGGAGACGAAAATTTAATAGTCATTGGTGACTGCAATTCGGTAGTAGGAAAAGGGAAAGAAGGAAACGTGGTAGGTGAATATGGATTGGGGGGGGGGGGGGGGGAAGAAATGAAAGAGGAAGCCATCTGGTAGAATTTTGCACAGAGCATAACTTAGCTATGATTAACACTGGGTTCAAGAATCTTGAAAGAAGGTTGTATATGTGGAAAAGACCTGGAGATACTGCAATATTTCACATTATATAATGGCAAGACAGAGATTTAGGAAACAGGTTTTAAATTTTAAGACATTTCCAGGGGCAAATGTGGACTCTGGCCACAATCTATTGTTTATGACCTGTAGATTAAAACTGAAGAAACTGCCAAAAGGTGGGAAACTAAGGAGATGGGACCTGGATGAACTGAAAGAACCAGTGGTTGTACAGAGCTTCAAGGAGACCATAAGGGAACAAATGACAGAAATGGGGGAAAGTAATACAGTAGAAGAAGAATGGGTAGCTTTGAGGAACGAAGTAGTGAAGGCAGCAGAGGATAAAGTACGGAAAAAGATGAGGGCTGCTAGAAATCCTTGGGTAACAGAAGAGATATTGAACCTAACTGATGAAAGGAGAAAATATAAAAATGCAGTAAAACAATATTAATGTGCTAATAGTAAACTGCTGGAGCGTCTATAGAAAGGTCCCAGAACTGCTCTCATTAATAAACGGTCACAACGCCCATATAGTACTAGGAACAGAAAGTTGGCTGACACCAGACGTAAACAGTAATGAAATCCTAAACTCTGATTGGAATGTATACCGCAGAGATAGGCTGGACAGTGAAGGGGGAGGCGTGTTTATAGCAATAAGAAGTGCAATAGTATCGAAGGAAATTGACGGACATTCGAATTGTGAAATGATTTGGGTGAAGGTCACGGTTAAAGCAGGCTCAGACATGGTAATTGGATGTCTCTATAGGCCCCCGGGCTCAGCAGCTGTTGTGGCTCAGCACCTGAAGAATAGTTTGGAAAATATTTCGAGTAGGTTTCCCCACCATGTTATAGTTCTGGGTGGAGATTTTAATTTTGCCGGATATAGACTGGGAGACTCAAACGTTCATAACGGGTGGCAGGGACAAAGAATCCATTGAAATATTTTTAAGTGCTTTATCTGAAAACTACCTTGAGCAGTTAAACAGAGAACCGACTCGTGGCGATAATATATTAGACCTTCTGGTGACAAACAGACCCGAACTATTTGAATCAGTTAATGCAGAACAGGGAATCAGCGATCATAAAGCGGTTACTGCATCGATGTTTTCAGCCGTAAATAGAAATATTAAAAAAGGTAGGAAGATTTTTCTGTTTAGCAAAAGTGACAAAAATCAGATTACAGAGTACCTGATGGCTCAACACAAAAGTTTTGTCACAAGTGCAGATAGTGTTGAGGATCAGTGGACAAAGTTCAAAACCATCGTACAATATGCGTTAGATGAGTATGTGCCAAGCAAGATCGTAAGAAATGGAAAAGAGCCACCGTGGTACAACAACCGAGTTTGAAAACTGCTGCGGAAGCAAAGGGAACTTCACAGCAAACATGAACATAGCCAAAGCCTTGCAGACAAACAAAAATTACGCGAAGCGAAATGTAGTGTGAGGAGGGCTATGCGAGAGGCTTTCAATGAATTCGAAAGTAAAGTTCTATGTACTGACTTGGCAGAAAATCGTAAGAAATTTTGGTCCTATGTCAAAGCGGTAGGTGGATCAAAACAAAATGTCCAGACACTCTGTGGCCAAAATGGTACTGAAACAGAGTATGGCAGACTAAAGGCCGAAATACTAAATGTCTTCTTCCAAAGCTGTTTCACAGAGTAAGACTGCACTGTGCTTCCTTCTCTTGAAGTCGCACAGTTGACAAAATGGTAGATATCGAAATAGACGACAGAGGGATAGAGAAACAATTAAAATCGCTCAATAGAGGAAAGGCCTCTGGTCCTGATGGGATACCAGTTCGATTTTACACAGAGTACGCGAAGGAACTTGCCCCCCTTCTTGCAGCGGTGTACCGTAGGTCTCTAGAAGAGCGAAGCGTTCCAAAGGATTGGAAAAGGGCACAGGTCATCCCCGTTTTCAAGAAGGGACGTCGAACAGATGTGCAGAACTATAGACCTATATCTCTAACGTCGATCAGTTGTAGAATTTTGGAACACGTATTATGTTCGAGTATAATGTCTTTTCTGGAGACTAGAAATCTACTCTGTAGGAATCAGCATGGGTTTCGAAAAAGACAGCCCTGTGAAACCCAGCTCGCGCTATTCGTCCACGAGACTCAGAGGGCCTTAGACACGGGTTCACAGGTAGAAGCCGTGTTTCTTGACTTCCGCAAGGCGTTTGACACAGTTCCCCACAGTCGTTTAATGATCAAAGTAAGAGCATACGGACTATCAGATCAGTTGTGTGCTTGGATCGAGGAGTTCCTAGATAACAGAACGGAGCATGTCATTCTCAATGGAGAGAAATCTTCCGAAGTAAGAGTAATTTCAGGTGTGCCACAGGGGAGTGTCATAGGACCGTTGCTATTCACAATATTCATAAATGACCTGGTGGATGACATCGGAAAGTCTCTGAGGCTTTTTGCAGATGATGCTGTGGTGTATCGAGAGGTTGCAACAATGGAAAATTGTACTGAAATGCAGGAGGATCTGCAGCGAATTGACGCATGGTGCACGGAATGGCAATTGAATCTCAATGTAGCGAAGTGTAATGTGATGCGAATACATAGAAAGATAGGTCCCTTATCATTTAGCTACAAAATAGCAGGTCAGCAACTGGAAGCAGTTAATTCCATAAATTATCTGGGAGTACGCATTAGGAGTGATTTAAAATGGAATGATCATATAAAGTTGATCGTCGGTAAAGCAGATGCCAGACTGAGATTCATTGGAAGAATCCTAAGGAAATGCAATCCGACAACAAAGGAAGTAGGTTACAGTACGCTTGTTCGCCCAATGCTTGAATACTGCTCAGCAGTGTGGGATCCGCACCAGGTAGGGTTGATAGAAGAGATAGAGAAGATCCAACGGAGAGCAGCGCGCTTCGTTACAGGATCATTTAGTAATTGCGAAAGCGTTACGGAGATGATAGATAAACTCCAGTAGAAGACTCTGTAGGAGAGACGCTCAGTAGCTCGGTACGGGCTTTTGTTAAATTTCGAGAACATACCTTCACCGAAGAGTTAAGCAGTATATTGCTCCCTCCTACGTATATCTCGCGAAGAGACCATGAGGATAAAATCAGAGAGATTAGAGCCCACACAGAATTATACCGACAATCCTTCTTCCCACGTACAATACGAGACTGGAATAGAAGGGAGAACCGATAGAGGTACTCAGGGTACCCTCCGCCACACACCGTCAGGTGGCTTGCGGAGTACGGATGTAGATGTAAATGAAGCAGGCAAAAGGGTATACAAATGTCTCAAAAATGAGAATGACAGGATGTGCAAAATGGCTAAGCAGGGATGGGTAAAGGACAAATGTAAGGATGTAGAGGCTTGTCTCGCCAGGGGTAATATAGATACTGCCTACAGGAAAATTAAGGAGAACCACTTGTATGAATATCAAGAGCTCAGATGGAAACTCAGTTCTAAGCAAAGAAGGGAAAGCTGAAAGTTGGAAGGAGTACATAGAGGGTCTATACAAGGGTGATGTACTTGAGGACAATATTGTGGAAATGGAAGAGGATGTAGATGAAGATGAAATGGGAGATATGATACTGCATGAAGAGTTTGACAGAGCAGTGAAAGACCTGAGTCGAAAACATTCCATTAGAACTACTGACAGCCTTGGGAGAGCCAGTCCTGACAAAACTCTAGCATCTGGTGAGCAAGATATATGAGACAGGCGAAATACCCTCAGACTTCAAGAAGAATATAATAATTCCAATCCCAAAGAAAGTAGGTGTTGACAGATGTGAAACTTACCGAACTATCAGTTTAATAAGTCACAGCTGCAAAGTACTAACGCAAATTCTTTACAGATGAATGGAAAAACTAGAAGCCAAACTCGGGGAAGATCAGTTTGGAACACATGAGGCAATACTGACCCTACGACTTATCTAAGAAGCTAGATTAAGGAAAGGCAAACATACATTTCTAGCATTTGTAGACTTAGAGAAAGCGTTTGACAGTGTTGACTGGAATACTCTCTTTCAAATTCTAAAGGTGGCAGGGGTAAAATACAGGGAGAGAAACGCTATTTACAGTTTGTACCGAAACAAGATGGCAGTTATAAGAGTCGAGGGACATGGCAGGGAAGCAGTGGTTGGGAAGGGAATGAGTCAGGGTTGTAGCCTCTCCCCGATGTTATTCAATCTATATATTGTGCAAGCAGTAAAGGAAACAAAAGAAAAATTTGGAGGGACAAAGTAAAAACTTTGAGGTTCGCCGATGACATTGTAATTCTGTCAGAGACGGCAAAGGACTTGGAAGAGCAGTTGAACGGAATGGACAGTGTCTTGAAAGGAGGATATAAGGTGAACATCAACAAAAGCAAAACAAGGATAATGGAATGTAGTCGAATTAAGTCAGATGATACTGAGGGAATGAGACACTTAAAGTAGTAAAGGAGTTTTGCTATTTGGGGAGCAAAATAACTGATGAGAAGTACAGAGGATATAAAATGTAGACTGGCAATGGCAAGGAAAGCGTTTCTGAAGAAGAGAAATTTGTTCACATCGAGTATAGATTTATGTGTCAGGAAGTCGTTTCTGAAAGTATTTGTATGGAGTGTAGCCTGGTATGGAAGTGAAACATGGATAATAAGAGAATAGAAGCTTTCGAAATGTGGTGCTACAGAAGAATGCTGAAGATTAGATGGGTAGATCACGTAACTAATGAGGAGATATTGAATAGGATTGGGGAGAAGAGAAGTTTGTGGCACAACTTGACTAGAAGAAGGGATCGGTTGGTAGGACATGTTCTCAGACATCACCAATTTAGTATTGGAGGGCAGCAGGGAAGGTAAAAACGTAGAGGAAGACCAAGAGATGAATACAGTAAACAGATTCAGAAGGATGTAGGTACTGGGAGATGAAGCAGCTTGCACAGGATAGAGTAGCATGGAGAGCTGCATCAAACCAGTATCAGAACTTAAGACCACAACATCCCAATGATCAAATTTGTGCTGTACTCATATTAATTTATCTCATTTTTAATACAATATACAACAAATAACTGTTTTTATGACACAAGAAATTATGTGCTGGACAGACCTATTCCTTGATGTTGTGATTTCATTTGTCACATCCTATATTTTTGTACAGTTGAGCAGAGCTATTCACTTATACTGTAGTGACATTTGTTAAGCATGTGGTTATTGATCTTCGTATGGGCTTGCCAGACATATTCATTGATGAAATTTCGTTCATCACATGAAATTAAATCTTTATACATTTGCGCACAGCTATTCACTTATGCTGTAATAGCATTTGTCAAGCATGTGGTTCTTTATAACAGTTTTAAATTTATCCTAATTTTCCAGCTCTTTGATATGTTTTGGTAGCGCATTAAAAAGTTTGATGCCTTGATTACATACATGTTTCTGACTTTGGGTCCTTATTACAGCCTGTAAGTGGAGATCTTTACATTGCCGTGTATAGTAATCTGTATTGGTTTTTC